>NC_092875.1:258797350-259449850 GCF_028372415.1 Notamacropus eugenii | reverse complement strand
GGTAAGTCATTCACAACCAATCTTACAATATTGCTGTTACTTTCTACACAGTAGATCTCACTTTGTATCAGCTCTTTGCCACCAGAAAAGAGCTGCTCTAAATATTTTTGTACATGTAGGCTCTTTTCCTTTTTGTTTTTTATCTCTTTTGGGATATAGACCTAGTAGTAGTATTGTTAGGTCAAGGGGTATGCATGGTTTTATAGCTCTTTGGGGATCATTCCAATTTGCTCGAAGAATGGTTGAATCAGTTCACAACTCTACCAATAGCAGATGAATCTCATTTTTTCCCACATCCCCTCCAACATTTATCATTTTCCTTTCTGTCCTGTTAGCCAATCTAATACGTATAAGGTAAGCTTAGAATTGTTTTAATTTGCCTTTCTCCAATCAATGGTCTGTTAAAGCATCTTTTCCTTTTAAATGTTTTAAAATTTTTGAAATTTTGCTTATTTTTCATTTTCAACATTCACTTTTATAAGACTTTGAGTTCTACATTCTCCCTTCTCCCTCTCCTCCCCTTTCCCCAAGATGGTATGCAATCTGATATAGGCTATACATGCACATTCATATTAAATATATTTCCACATTAGTTGTGTTGTGAAAGAAGAATCAGAACAAAAGGGAAAAACCATAAGGAACAACAAACAACGAAAAAAAGAGAAAATAGTATACTTCGATCTGCGTTCAAACTCCACAGTTCTTTCTTTGGATGTGGATAGCATTTTCCATCATGAATCTTTTAGACTTATCTTATTGTCCTTGTATTGCTGAGAATAGCTAAGTCTATCAAAGTTGGTCATCGCACAGTATTGTGGAGCATGTTATTCATATGGCTTTAGATAGCTTTGATTACTTCATCTGAAAACTCTTCATGTCTTTTGATCATTTATCAATTGGGGAATGGCTCTTATTTTTATAAATTTGACTTGGTTCTCTATGTTTTTGAGAAATGAGGGCTTTATCAGAGAAACTTGCTTCAAAAATTTTTTTCACAGTTATTTTTGCCATTTCCCTCCATCTTATCCCTCCTCTGTTTATTCTATCCTCTCTCTCCTTTCACCCTGCCCCTCCTCAAAAGTGTTTTGTTTCTGATTACCCCCTCTCCCAATCTGCCCTCCTTTTTATCACCATCCCCTCCCTTCTCTTATCCCCTTTCCCTCCTGCTTTCCTGTAGGGTAAGATAGATTTCTATACCCAATTGAGTGTGTATGTTATTCTCTCTTTGAGCCAGTCCTGATGAGAGTAAGGTTCGCTCACTCCCCCTCACCTTCTTCCTCTTCTCTTTCATTGTAAAAGCTTTTCCTTGCCTCTTTTATGTGAGATAATTTACCCCATTCTACCTCTCCCTTTCTCCTTCTCTCAGTATGTTCCTCTAACACCCATTTATATATCATCCCTTCGTAGACAACTCACACCTGTGTTCTCTGTCTATATATACTCATTCAAACTGTCTTAATGATGAGAAAGTTCTTATGAGTTACAAGTATCATCTTCCCATGTAGGAATGTAAACAGTTTAATCTTATTATATTCCTTATAATTTCCCTTTCCTGTTTACCTTTTTATACTTCATTTGAATCTTGTATTTGAAAGTCACACTTTCTATTCAGCTCTGGTCTTTTCATCAAGAGTGCTTGAAAGTCCTGTATATTATTGAATGTCCACTTTTCCCTCTTAAGAATTATACTCAGTTTTGTTGGTTAGGTGATTCTTGGTTGTAATCCTAGCTCCTTTGTCCTACAGAATATCATATTCTAGGCCTTCCAATTCTTTAATGCAGGTTCTCCAAAATCTTGTGTTATCCTCACTGTGGCTTCATGATACTTTGTTTCTTTCTGGATGCTTGCAATATTTCCTTCTTGACCTGAGAGCTGTGGAATTTGGCTGTAATATTCCTGGGAGTTTTCATTTTGGGATCTCTTTTAGAAGGTGATTGGTGGATTCTTTCTGTTTCTATTTTAGTCTCTGGTTCTGGAATATTAGGGCATTTTTCATTAATAATTTCTTGAAAGATGATATCTAGGCTCTTTTTGTGATCATGGCTTTCATATAGTTTAATAATTTTAAAAATTTTCTCTCCTGAACTATTTTCTATGTCAGTTGTTTTTCCAATGAGCTGTTTCATATTGTCTTCTGTTTTTTCAAACTTTTGGTTTTGTTTTATTTTTTTTTTTTTGATTTCTTATAAAGTCATTAGCTTCCATTTGCTTATTTCTCATTTTTAAGGAATTGTTTTATTCAGTGAGCTTTTGCATCCCCTTTTCCACTTGGTCAATTCTACTTTTTAAGGAGGTTTTTTTTTCAGTGAATTTTTATGCCTCTTTTTCCATTTGGCCATTTCTGCTTTATAAGACATTTTTTTTCCTCATTGGCTTTTTGTACTTCTTTTACCATTTGGCCTATTCTGGTTTTTATGGTGTTAATTTCTTCATTTTTTGTGTGTGTGTGTGTGTCTCCTTCACCAAGATGTTGACTTGTTTTTCATGATTTTCTTACATCACTTTCACTTCTCTTCCTAGTTTTGCCTCTACCTCCCTGCTTTCCTCTACCTTTCTTCCTTGATTTTCAAAATCTTTTTTTTAAGTTCCTCCATGGCCTGTGACCAATTTATATTTTTCTTGTAGGCTTTGAATGTAGGAACTTTGACTTTGTTATCTTTTTCTGAGTATGTATTTTGATCTTCTTTGTTACCATAGTAATTTTCTGTGGTCAGAGCTCTTTTCTGTTGTTTGCTCATTTTCCCAGCCTATTTCTTGACTTTTAACTCTTTTTTACAGTAGTACTCTGCTTCCAGAATGGAGGGTGTACTGTCCCAAGCTTCAGGGTATTTGTGTTTTCTGAGATATTTCTAGGGACCTGTAAGTTTTCAGTTCTTCCAAGGTGGTATGAACTAAGGAAAGCTGTGTTTACTCCTCTCCTGGCCTGTATTCTGGTCTGTGAGTAACCACAAGCACCCTTTTCTGCCCTGGAACTGTGATGAGGGTCCCTGTTCCATTATGGCTGCAAGGTCTGGTGTGCTAGTGGTGCTCCTTGCCCTGGACCTGCCACCAAGGACTGCAACCCACATCTGAGCATGAGCTAAGCAACAGTCTTGTCTCAGGGTTAGCAAAGAGACCCCTGTAATCTCCTTCTTATCAGTTATCTGACCCCCCCTTACTGCCTGTTGACTGAGAGCTTTGGAAGCAACTACTGCTGCTGATTCAGTGATCCTCCAAGGCTTGCTCTTGGTTTGCTGGGACCTGGTCTCTGTTGAACTGTGCTCTACTCTTACTCAGGTGCAGCAGACCTTTCTTGTTGACCTTCTAAGTTGTCTTTGACTTGAAAATTATTTCATTCCATCCTTTTGTGGATTCTGCTCTGAGAATTGTTTTATAACATTGTTTAAAGGTATTCAGAGGGGTTTGGGGGAGAGCTCAGGTGAGTTGCTACTATTTGTCTGCCATCTTGGCTCTATCTCCATTTGATTCACTCTCAAGTTTGTTTTCTTACTTGGAAAAGGAGGGGATTATTAAAAAGATCCCTAAGTAAAAAATAGACAACAAAAAAAGTAAATTCAAAAAAGATCCTTGTAGTCTCTTTTTACTTTCACATTCTGTGACTTTTAATTTCTCAACCCTTGACAACATCTAGAACTTCTCTTCAGAATTTTCACATTCATCTACTTCTTCACCACCTCAAATTAAGCTTCCTTCAGTATCAGGATTTAAGATACATTAATAAAAAAATTCAATGCCAGTATCATAGCTTATAAGTATATGATCATCCATGTTGCAGAATTATTCATGTCAAACTCTGCTTTCTAATTCTTATTAAGTGGTTCAATTAATACTGGTAGAGAGGTCCACAAATGGCAGAACTTTGAGGCTAAAGGAATTTTAGAGATTATGTATTCTAATTACCTTATTTTATAGGTGAGAAATCAGATTCTGAGACGTTGTGGCTTATTCCTAGTTAACAACAAGTAGGCCTGGAATCCAGTTCTCCAGGGTCCCATTTCTAGCACTTTCCTCTTAAGAAGAAGGGTAGTAGAAAAAACATGGACCAGAGGTTATAAAGAGGGTATGAAAGACCTGAGTTTGAATCCCAGGAAAGTCACAGAATCTCTCTGATTGTCAGTTTCTTCTTCTGTTATAATAATAATAATGTTGAAGGTAGCCAACATTCATATAGCACTTACTATGTTCCAGACACTGTGCTAAGTGCTTTATAATTATCTCATTGATCTTCACAACCACTCTGGGAAGTAGGTACTACCAATACCCCCATTTTGCAGATGAGGAAACTAAGGCAGAAAGAGGTTAAGTGTATTGCTTGAGGTCACACAACTAGCATCAGAAGTCAGATTCAAATCTAAGTCTTCCTAACTCCAGGCCTGACCCTCTAACCACTCTACCACTTTCTACAAAATGGAGATACTGGCTTTGCTTTCTTCACTGTAAAGTACTCTATAAGTAAACTGTTACTATCCTGTCTGCCTGTTTACATCAGGAGCACCAACTGATAATCGCATAACCAGAGTTTAAAAGGGCTCTTACAAGTCATCTAGTCCACAGTAGCCAAACCCTCTACCCTGACAGATTGACATCCAGTCTTTGCCTGAGCAATCCATCCTAATTTTGGATAGCCCGAACTTTTAGAAAGCTCTTCCTTATAATTAATCAACCAATCAACAAGCGTTTATTACATACTTAACTTCCACTAATAGGTCTCAGTTTTGCCCTCTGGAGTTACAATGAATGTCTAATCCATTTTCCACATGAAGGCTTCTTAAGGACTTTAATTATCTGTTTAAACCAAAATATTTAATTACTACCTTGTAGGATGAAGGTGTGAGCTATAACAATGCATAGCTTTGGATACAGGGGCAGTTTTTCTTAGCCAGGCACGTACTTTTCATCTGTTTAAGAAGCAATATGTGTTTAACTAGTGTGAAATTGGGAGCCTCAAGGTCTTAAGCAGAGAAGCAAAATTGACTCATCCTAAGTCAGGTCATTGAAGTATAGCTTTATTTTGGTTGGAAATTGTATGTTGTGAAGTCATACATACCCATTTTCATATATACTGTAAGTATTAAAATTTCCATGGCACTCTAAAAGTTGTCAGAACACTGTCCTTTTAACCCTATCAAGTAGATAGTGCAGGTATTACTGATTCCATTTTACAGATAAGGATACTCAATCTCCTTCATTAACCACCTGTGCATAGGAGCAGTTTTGTGTTGGAAGACTCTCATTTACAACATACTTATATTTGTTTCTCATTATAAATATCACGCTAAGTAAGTGGTTCATAGTCGCTGGCTACAAACTCACTAAAATGAGGATTTCAGACCTTTGTCGGAGAATGGGGGAGGAGATGAAGACGGCTTATTCTTCTAATGGTGAGGGTGTGATGATTTATGATTACTGTTGATCTAAATGCAGACTAGTATTGAATAGAAAATATATAGTGCTTCATTCTATCAAAGAGGAAATGAAAGGTAAGGTGAACTTTTTAAAGTGTAGAACTTTCAAAAAATGACCTTGGAACTTGCCTTCTAATGTGAGAAAGATAATAATGCCATCGTCACTTTTGTTCCTTTTGCTTTATATGGTGCAGCGTAAAAGCAGAGTAAATGGTTAGAAACACTTTTAGAAGCGTATGCTGTCTTTAGCTCTAGCAGGTAAACTAGTCAAGTCTGAGACTTTGTGCATTTCAGTCTACAGAACTGTCTTTTACAGCTGCGTGTTTGAGGAGAGCCTTTTGAGATGACTTTTTGACCCAGAAACTTATATATTTATGTACATATTTTATACATATGTATGTTATACATACACGTATTCTGTTTTTGTTTTTTTTCTGTGACTGATTCTTTGTGACCCCATTTGGGGTTTTCTTGGCAAAGATACTGAAGTGGTTTGCCATTTCCTTCTCCAGCACATTTTACAGATGAGGAAACTGAGGCAAATAGGCTTAAGTAATTTGCCCAGAGTCACATAGCTATTAAGTATCTGAGGCTAGATTTGAACCTAGGGAGGATTAGTCTTCTTGATTCCATCTATGCTGCCCATAATTATTTCACCATTTTTCTACTACATGACTTGTATACTCTCCCTTAACCCTAAGATTTACTACGTTTGCTCCTATGAGGGCTGTTGCTCCTTGCCACTTAGGTAATCCATCTGCAAAATTGGAGTCTTGAGCATAATTCTCTCTTCCTGCGTACTCCTATTCTCTCATGTGCTTCTTACACCCTGCCCTTTTCTCTCCTTGTAAACTGTGTGTGTGCCTCACCCGTATGTGTTATGTTGGAAATATTCTTTATGAGGCTTTAAAATTTTAAATTTGCAAATGCAGAAAACACAGCTTTACCACACTGGAAAATGGTGGCATTTTGAAAGGTCACGTTTTATAGTTGAGAAATCAAAAACGTTTGTATGAATCATTTCAGTCATGTAAGTAAGTTGAATGTCAATATTATAGAACCATGATGGAAAATAGTACTTTGTTTTTAAACTCATTTTGATGACGTTGTAGAACCTAAGGAGCCGAGCACCTGAGTGGAAAACTTCAGCATGCAGATAGTTTCTGGTAACAAACATGCCTTTTATACTTAACCTTGAATTTAACCACAGCTACTTCCTTACCCAGGGTAACAGCTCCTAATTTCCTAGTCACAACTGAAGGATATTAAGGCATGTCTAGGATACTAGCTGTTTGACTAAGATAGCCTCAGGAGTTAAAAAGGATGTTTGTTTGCTAGTAGGAGGCTAATTTCTAGCGATGCTATGTTACAAAGAGGTTACATAATAAAGAAGAAAACAGGGAGTGTTAGTGGTATTTGGTAGCATATTCCTTAGTTTCCAGATGACACAAAATTTCCTGGGTTCACTTAAATCTTGGAAGACAAGAAGAGATTGAAAACTGATTAGAGAGAGCTTGCAGTAACAAGATAAACTTACAGTAGGGACAAATGAAAGATGATGATACACTTGGGATCTGAAAACAGTTCTACCAAGTACAAGACTAAGAATGAAAGACCAGGCACAGATCCAATAGAAAAAGATTTGTCAGTGATAATGAGCCACAGGTTGACTATAAGTCAGCAGAGGAGTGGAGTGCTGTTTTTCAACCTTGATACTAGGATGTTGTCATGGGAAAATGACATTTAAGAAGCACAAAATAATCTGACTGCTTTATATAGCATTAGGCAGACCTTTATTTAAATGAATTTTCAAGTTTGGCTATATATTTAAAATAAAATTCAAACAAACAAACTTGGAAAAGACCAGGGAAAAGCAGTAAATATGATGAAAGACTTAGGAAAATCGGACTTATGAGAAAAAGTTAAAAAGCTGGGAATCTTTAATTTGAAGCAAATTTTCAGAGGCCACTTAATAATTGTCTTCAAGTATAGTGAAGGGTTGTTACAAGGAGGATTATGAGCAGCTGTTTGTTATCTCCATGAAGGGCTGAAAAAAAAGGAAGTTAGTTTAAGTTACCTTGAAATATCAAGGTAAAAAACGCAGGTGCATTTGTTAGGGGAAAGGGAGATATCAAACTCCCAACCAGTTTTGTGGAAGAAGCCCGTGGAATCTCTGTCTCTAAGACAACGTCACATGCTTCCACCTTGACTTTTTTCCTCAACGGTTAGGGCAGAAGGTTGGTGGTGGGATGAGGAAGTGGTAAAAGGGAGGGAGGGAAGCTGTCAAGCTAAATTCTTTTTCTCTGACCGCTTGTACATTTGGTCTATTGCAAAATCAGGTAGTCTTATGTCTATCCATTTTTATATCTATTTACATACATATATATTTATGTATGTATATGTGTGTACATATGTATATGTGCATGTATATATGTGTATGCATGTATGTATATCTGTATGTATATACTTGCATGTATGTATGTGTATGTAAATATGAAAGAAGTAGTGACAGTAATTGCATATAGGTCTGGAAATTTCCTAAGGGCAAAAAATAGATTCAGGCTACCATCATAATGCCCACTAAGCCTGTGACAGTACTTGTTACATAAAATAAACATCATGGTGTTGTGAAATTAGCACTGGAACTGGAAGGCCTATTTTCAGTCAGAAAATTTAAATTTTTCTTCATATTTTATTGAAAAGTTTCTCTGTAACTTCTCCTTGTTCTCAGTCCACTGACTCCCTCCGTCCTCCCCTTTCCTCCCCTTTCCTGCCACTCTCTCACCCAGCCAGCAAAGCAGGATAAATCTGTTATCTTGTCTTTTCCACTAGATAACACTGATGGCTGAAATATACTTCAGGTATTTAAGGACTTTTGTTGTATACCCATTAATCTCCTCTTTTCCCTTCTTAGTGTCGTCAGTGCCTTCAGCCCATCTTCATAGGGCATGGTTAAGTCTCTTCACTACTCTGGCATCACATATGAATGGGGGGACGCTGAACCTTCTTTTCTCTCTTATTTCCCACTTTGGTGACACTATCTATTCCCACTGATTGAGTTATCTTACTGCTGATAGTGATAACCTATGGGGCACAGATGTCCTTCTGTTTACTTGTCAAACTTCACACATCCAAAGTACAACTCATTACTTTCATTTAGCTGCCTTTCCTTCCATTTTTCCTGTTTTTACTGCTGTGGCATCACCATGTATTTCCAGATCATGCAAGTTCAAAATCTTGGAGAAGTCTTTGAAATTATGAGGTACTATCTATAAAGTAGACAAACTTTAACACAATGTAAAGCTCAGCAATTAAAAGAAGATCCTTGACTCCATCATGCCCCCTTTCACCTCTCTCCCCCCCACCCCACCCATCAATAACCAAGTCTTGGTGATTCCATCTTTACCGTATTTCTCACATTTGTACCTCTTACCACGCATGTGGTTACTGCAATCCTAGTTCAGGTCACATCTCTCATCTGGACTATTGCAAAACCTCACAATAAACAGATCTCCTTGCTAATAGTTTCCAGTCTTCAATCAGTCCTCCACACAGCTGTCAAAATAATCTTTCTAAGGCCCAAGTCTTATCATGTCATTTCTGTGCTCAGATATGACAAGTGCTTCCCCTCTCACCTCCAAGATAATATACAAAATTCTTAGTCTGGCACTTAAAGCTTTCTACGATCTGGATCCACCTTCCCTTTCTAGGCTTATTTCATATTGTTCCTCACATGCGTACACAGCCAAATTGGCCTGTTAATTATTCTTTAACCCTCTGTATTTCATCTCTTGCTTTGTCTTTGCACAGTCTGACCCTGTGGATAAAATGTACTCTCCTAATAATAGTGATAACAGGCAACTTTTATAGAGTGCTTATTGTGTTAGGTGCCATGCTAAACATTTTATAATTAGTATCTCATCTGATGGTACTGCTATTATCCCTATTTTACAGATGAGGAAACTGTGGTAAACTGAGGTTAAATAAAAGTGAAGTGACTTGCCCAAGGTCATTCAGTTATAGTAAGTGTGAAGACCTGTCAAGTTTCTTGGCAAGTCCATTTCTCATTTCACTTGTCCAATCACAGCTAATGGAGTGAATAAACCTACTTTGTTCCATCAGTGCTTGATGGAACCTGGAACTCTGAATTGCAGTTTTGCACTTGTCTCTAACACTAAAAGAAACTCATCAAATTTCTTATAGTCTCAATTTTTCAAACCTAAAGTATCTGTAATAACAGCAGTGGTCATTTTCATCTGTCAAGTAATTAAGGACTTTTCCAGCCCTGGACTGGAAATTAGGAGAGAAATATAGATTCTAGCTATGATGCTGTCTCTAACCAGCTTTTGACCTGAGGAAAGTATTTAATAATATTTCTGGGTGTAAATTTCCTAATTTGTAAAATGTAGGGTTTGGATTCTCTTAAAGTCCCTTTTTCCCCTAAAATTTTGTGATCTTCTGCAATTCACTAGATGTTATAAAAATAGAAAACTGATAGAAAGTACCCTAGCCTGAGGTTCCATGCCTTCTTTTCTGTGCCTTTTTTTATTCTATCAATTTTTCCCATACTACTTCCTTGGCTTCTTAGTGCCAGTAGCTGTCATGAATTAATATTTCTGCTAGACTTTCAGTCTATCCATTAAATATTCTTTCTCCTTTCCCTCCTTTCTCCTTCCCTTCCCTTCCCTTCCTTTCTCTCCCCTTCTTTTCCTATCCTTTCTTTTCCTTTCCTTCATCCTTTCTTTCCTCTTTCCCTTTCTACATAAAAGCCCAGTATTGATTGTGATCACAGGTACCAAGTTTTTGGAAGGCGATTGAAAGATTTAACCATGTTTGTTTCTGTCCTTGGTGACTTTTAATACTTTTTGATGGCCTAACACAGATATTTTGTACTCAACTTTATTATGCTTTAAGTACTCTGAAGACAGTGTCCTTTTAAATTCATCACATATATGGGTTTTGACTTTTCTGAGATCACTGCTCAGTAGTGGGGCGATTGCTTCTAGTTAAGAATGGGATATGTACAAAAGAAGACTACATGGCTTCAGTTACTCAGGCAACTGAACCTAGTTGATGAATTTGAGAGTGACAAACAGAAAGTATTTCAGTTAGATCACTTAACAGAGGGAATGCAGTCTTTTTTGGTCACTTGCTCTATGGAGTCTGTGTGTGCTATATTTCACTTTTAGAAGTTCCAATGTGTTTTACAGCCTCCATCTAGTAGGCCTCTTGCCTCAGGGAAAAATTGGTAAATACCAAATTTGGAAGTTCTCACTCCTCCCTTGCTTTTGAAATGTTAATGAAGCGACTTTTTAGACAATGGTTGTGAGGAAAATTTGTAGCACTTTGTTGGGTGTTGGACCTGGAGGGAGGAAAATGCAATTCTTCCAAATTCATTTTTAATATATAAAGGTTATACAGGTTAACATCTGATTAGCTTTTCTGTATTTTGTAAAGACTGATTATATTTTAAAGGATATTCTCGATATTGTATGATAATCTAATAACTAATTTCTGATGAAACTCTCCTAAAAGAATGTGTTCCAGTTGTACCTATCCAAAAAAAAAGCTTTTCATGTACTATGATCTTTTCAATGTAAGTCTGACCAAACTGAAATTAATCAATCAGTTGTCAGTGGATTAAAAAAAATATAAGGAAGTCATTTGGGGTTATTTTTCCATTTGATTACCTTAATCAGGAATCACTGTTTTGGTAAATATATATGTTATGTCCACACATAAAAGGCAGAGTTAAAACAGACTTCCTGCTAAGATTGAGATGCTGGTCTTTTGCCCATCGAATTGTAATAGAGTTAAAATAATTTAATATTGCAAAAGTTACTTGGACTGCCATCCTGCTCTTTGAAATATAGTGCAATAAAATTAGCCCTTCTCACTTCCCTGGGGGTTGGGGGTGGGGGTGGGGGGAGAAAAGAGTATCCATGGGCCAGAGGAAAGTTGAAGAGTTTTGACTAGAGTAAATAAAATGAAGGATTTTGCAACATGAAGATTTTTGACATTTATAAAAGGACAGTTCCATCAGCATCTAAAGCAATTTTCAGACATTAATTTGTTAAAACTTGAAACTTGCCAATGAGAATTATGTATGCATAATTATTCCTATTTTACTGTCAGAAATAAGCCACAAAATAATTTGCAAGGCCCCATAATGAGTTAGTCAGTGTTTAATCCTGAAGGCAAAAAAAACCCAAAACAACCCCATATCTACCTTGTCATTTGTATCAGCACGGTTATGCCATAATCCTCACCTTGAAAACAAAATTAAATGTGTCTTTATAAGGTACTTTCCCTTCAAGGTTCTGCTCTTTTTTATGGAGCAGTTTGGTGCTAAAAGGATGAGAAAAAATACTCTTCTAAGAAGATAGAAGAATAAATTATGTGGGAAAGAATGTAAGGAGTTGCTTCTTTCAGAGGTGAAATCTTCCATACATGAAAGGAATTGGAAAAGATCTCAAGAAAACAAAACAAAACAAAAAACCCTGCTAAAATCCAGGTATGAAGAAACACAATTTTCACATGTAAAATGAGCAGAAAAATGAACTGTGCCATAAATATAAAGGCTTAAATCACTTATAGATGATTTAAGGTGATTCCTCTTTTGTATATGAATAGTTTGGTTTAAAGGGACTGAGAAAGATAATTGCTTACCAAAAACTTACAAAATATAAGTATGAACAAACAGTTTTTTAGAAATTTAGATTGTGGAAAAGTGTCAAGATCACTCTGAAAACTGATGAATGTCTGGAGGTCTAAGACATTGTGGTCCCTCAGCTCATTTGAAAATTTAAGCTTAAAACTCAAAAGATGAAAAAAAATCATAATTGTTTGGATGGGATGATTAAGGACTATTGATTTTATAGGAAGATTTGGTGAATTTTTAGTGAAAGGTGAGTTTACTGAGTACTAGGAAGATCTGATTAAAGCCATTAAAAGTTTAGGGAAAAGTTTGAATAAGACCAACTGGAGTGGTCATGGACAAACAAGGAAGGAGAAGCTCAATAGAAATGCCAGCCCCACTGAAGCTGGGTAAAGAAACACCTGCTGGAATCGCCCTTAATACAAAGAAAACTTTAGCTTACAAGGTTCCTGATTGGCTGAAGAAAGACTGGAAGAAGTCATTGGATGAGTTTCATTATCAGGTGCTAGACTTTAAGAGAGGTGAAATTTCCTTTTACCTGTTGTTCTCTGCTGCCCTCTCTCTGACTTCAGAGGGAAAATAAGAAAAGGGAAAAAAAATTTTTAGTTGCTTTACTGCATAGAAAAGAGATGCTGAGTTGTAAGAGTAGAATGCATCATCCTATTGAGTAAGGAGTTGGTTGGGTTCATCTGCCTTGCCCAGAGAATTAATCAGAGTTATTTTCTTATGGGCTCTCTTTGTTAGGAGCTGATTGATCAATGCAGCATCCTAATTAATGAATATAATGAATAGGCTAGCTGTATTGCCAGCTTGATGATTTTTACACTTCTCCAGATTCAATGGAATTACTATCCAAATTGAAAGATAATACTTTTTCAGCACCTTTTTGAAAGCGATTGTAAGCTGAAAGTTCTTGTAAATGTATCTTTGGTTTCAGAATAGATAATTTGCCTGTAGAAAGAATGGTAAAGAATAGAAGGGGAGCCATTGGAAGAGACACAGCTTCGTGTGATGTAGATGTTCCTGAATGGACCAAGGATATAAAAAGCCTGCAGAGTAGAACTGAATTACCCCCAGGCACATGGGTTTTCTTCCTTCGTGGTGCTATCTTGTCAAGTCCCAGAGGTTAACTTGAGGACATTGGTGGAAGAGTGTAATATGAATTATAGTGAATTTAATGCTCCTACATTTTCTTTAATATATAAATATCCTGGATGTTAATATTTCTTTTGCTTTATTAAGTAAATAGTTATGTTTAAAATCTAAGTATCTGATAACTGTGAGTAGCTGGGCTTGTATAAATAAAGATGCTTGGATGGAGGCTAGAGACACAAGTAAGAAGAATATATGCCTCCTCAACAAGGTTACCTCTCAGACTCTGAGAGAATTTAAAAGAAGTTGTGTTGTAGTGATCCTTTTTGGGGATTTAGACTTTTCTAAATGAGGGCAGTTCAAGTAAAGGGAGTTAATGCCCATAATGAGAATAGATGTCCACAGACCCCATATGAAAGATGTGAAGCACTATTGTGTAGCACCCCATCCCCCAATCGTTACATTTGTCAAAATGGGGGAAAAATGAAGGATTGCAATAAGTCTTTTCTCATTCATCATGATATCTGATACAACTATGACTAATGCTAGCTATTTGAAGACAGGAACTGCTTTATTGTGGCTTTCTATTCAGGATTTAAAACATAGGTGCCTAATGACTGAATTGAAGTTGCTATCTTCAGTCACCTCTTTAAGTTATAAATTTGATCATTTGGGCATATGGAGGCTAGTTTAAATATAAGATAAAGAAACCAATTGGACCCTATACTTTGCTAGAATTATTTTTCCCTCCCTTCCAAACTAATTAAACTCTGAATATCTTCATTTTCTTTGATGACAAAATGAGCATATTACCATCCCTGTTAAATGGTGTGAAGGTAAACTTCATTTGTTTAATTTCTTTGGCAATTTTGGGGTTTTTGTTACCTGCTTGCAACCTGCCTGCGTTGCTTATGTGAATAACACAAATTTGACTAAAGGTTTCTTTTAGAAACAGACTAGCTATAGAATTTTCATTTTTAAAGAAGGGGATGGTGATTTTTCTATTTTTTTTCAAGTTCAAACACATGATTAGAATTATCCCATGAATTATCCCTTAGGTAAAATGAACGCTCCATATACTTTTTAAGGCATTTTATAAGGTCTTTAAACTATCTGTAAGCTTTGCTGATTTTTTTTTTTTAAAGCAGATAGAGTTGCTAACAGTATTTTATATACCCCAGCATCCTCTTACGATGGAATTGTTCATATTCATGATGGAATTGTTTATATATTTTTGAAGCCTGATAGATCAAACTAGCACCTGCCTTTAGGGTATCCTAAATTAGAGAAAGCACCTTGAAGAGGTTGGTTGAGTTGTATTTAGTGTCTGCAATTTTAAGGATTTTAATCTATTCCTTTAAGTACAATAATAGTTTCTGCTGTCTTGTACATATTTGCATATTGATATTGTCAACATGGTTAGGTATACATTATTGACACATATTCATATTTTCCTTTTTTTTCTCACTTTCAACAAGGACTTCTAGAAATTTCCTTATTTAGAATCTATAATATTATTCTAAAAGGGATTTCACAGATCTTTCTAATCCTCTTTCCTTTTCTGGCTTAAACAGTTATATTGCATTGAAAATGTCTTCTGTAACAATGAATTAAATAAATCATCTGAATAAAGCAAAGTTGCTTTTTGACACAGCATATGTCCCCTGTACCTAGCATAGTGCGTTGTAGGTACAGGTACATCATAAATGCTTATTGAATTGAAATCTATTTCCCTTTGATACCTTGGCATTTTTCATTCTCTATTATCAACAGCTGTAATCAGGAAGCCAACTAAACTTGGTTCTCAATGGGATGTCAAGATGTCCTTTAGGTATGTTTTGTGAATATTTCCTCCCTTGAAATAAAATGGGTTTTCCAACCATGGGAGAAGCAATGTGATACAGTGGAAAGGGCCTCAAAGGCAGAAAGATGTGGGTTCAAGTCTACTAGCTGTGCTACCCTGAGCAAGTCACTTAATTTGTCAGTTCTCTAAGCAAGGCAAACTATAACTTGTAGAAAAAGTGGCTAGGGGGTGGGACCAAGATGGCAGAGTAAAAGCAGGGACTTCCTGAGCTCTCCTCTAAAGCCCCCCAAATACCTGTAAAAATTGAATGTGAACAAATTTTAGAGCTATAGAACTCACACAATGACAGAGTGAAAAAAAATCCTCAGTTCAAGACAACCTGGAAAGTTGACAGGAAGTATCCATTGCACTGGTCAGGGAGGGGAACATAGTCCTATGTGAGCCGCACTGGCACAGACAGGCTGGAGCAGGCCTCAGGGGACTGAATCATTGGCAGCTGCTGTAGTTTCCAGACTTCTCAACCCACAAATGCCAAAAAGGTCAGTGGGAAAACTCTGTGGGACCTGGTATATCAGTAAGCACCCCAACATACACAGGGAAGGCCTGATATCACAGGTTCTTAGATCTGCATTCATAAAAGGAAAGACAGCTTTTGAGGGGTTAACAATCACTTTGATCAAGCACATGTGTCATTCCTTTAACCAAGCACATATATCATTCACCTAGCTTAGGGGAGTCAACATCTTGAACTTCAAAGAAAATACAGAGAAATTGAAAGTCAACAGACATGGCTTTCTCTGCCTGAATTCAACAGACAATTGGACCCCAACTATCTGACCTTTGTTACCAGAGAGGGAAGCATGGCATCTGGGTTCTCAAAGCTTGGGGGGGCTCCTTTAGCGGCTTCCCAGAGTCCTCATCTGGCCAAACAAACACTTTTACAAAAACTAAGCCCCAAAGTAAAACCTCACCCTTGGAGTATTTATATGCTTTTTGGAGCCAAGGGCATAACCCTCTGACCCAGTGCCTCAACAGAAAAAACAAAAGGTACTTAGGACCTTCCTAGAAAACAACACCCCTAATCAAGATTCCCACAATGGGCAGGCCTATCAATGGATGAGAAAGATCTTCTTTAATCACATTATTCAATCAGAGGCACTTTAAGTAAAACAAAAACAGCAAAAGATCCTATTTTACTTGCCATTATACTTGAGCCAAAGAGGAGCCTACTGTCTGATCCACTCTGGCCCCAACCTCAGGGCTGTGGGGGCAGTGGTGACAGCAACCTACAGTGGCAGGAACAGCAACAACAGTAGCAGCAAAGGCAGCTTCTGGAGCTCTGAGCTTATAGATGGTGGGGGATGAGAAGCTAATACAAAATCCCTGAAGCTTGGGACAATATACCCACCTCTACCAAACTCACCACTGGAAGTAGAGTTCTACCTTGAGAAAGAGTTAGAAAATCAAATGTTTGGCTGGGAAGATGAGCAAACAACATAAAAGAACTCAGATTATAGAATTTTACTTTGATGACAAGGAAGATTAGTGCTTACAACCAGAGGAGGACAGCAGAGTCAAAGCTCCTACATCAAAAGTCTCCAAGAGGAATATGAATTGGTCTCAGGCCATGGAAGAGCTCAGAAAGGATTTTGAAAATCAAGTGAGAGAAGTAGAGGAAAAATTCGGAAGAGAAATGAGAGTGATGCAAGAAAATCATGAAAACCAAGTCAACAGCTTGCTAAAGGAGACCCCAAAAATACTGAAGAAAATAATACTTTAAAAAATAGACTAACCCAAATGCAAAAAAAGTCCAAAAAGACAATGAGAAGAATGCTTTTAAAAGCAAAATTGGCTTAATAGAAAAGGAGATCCAAAAGCTTACTGAAGAAAATAATTCCTTCAAAATTATAATGGAGCAAATGGAAGCTAATGATTTGATGAGAAATCAAGAAATTGTCAAACAGAACCACAAGGATGAAAAATAGCAGACAATGTGAAATATCTCATTGGAAAAACAACTGACCTGGAAAATAGGTCTAGAAGAGAATTTTAAAATTATAGGACTATCTGAAAGTCATGATCAAACAAAGAGTCTAGACATCATCTTTCAAGAAATTGTCAAGGAAAACTTCCCTGATATTCTAGAACCAGAGGGTAAAATAGAAATTGAAAGAATCCACCAATCACCTCTGGAAAGACATCCTAAAAGGAAAACTCCTAGAAATATTGTAACCCAAATCCAGAGTTCCCAGGCCAAGGAGAAAATATTGCAAGCAGCCAGAAAGAAACAATTAGAGTATTGTGGAAAAGCAATCAGGATGACACAAGATCTAGCAGCTTCTACATGAAGCACTTGGAATATGATATTCCAAAAGTCAAAGGAGCTAGGATTAAAACTAAGAATCACCTACCTAACAAAACTGGGTATAATACTTCAGGGGAAAAAAAAATGGATATTCAATGAAATAAAGAACTTTCAAGCACTATTAATTAAAAGACCAGAGTTGAATAGAAAATATGATTTTCAAATACAAGAATCAAGAGAAGCATGACAAGGTAAACAGGAAAGAGAAATCATAAAGAACTTATTAAAGTTGAACTATTTACCTTCCTACATGGAAAGATAATATTGTAACTCATGAGACTTTTCTCAGTGTTAGGGCAGCTGGATGAGATAGGTAGGTAGGTAGGTAGGTAGGTAGGTAGGTAGATAGATAGATAGATAGATAGATAGATAGATAGATAGATAGATAGATAGACAGACAGACAGACAGACAGACAGACAGACAGATAGATAGAGAGATAGATAAATGGCACAGGGTGAGTTGAATATGAAGGGATGATATCTAAAAAATAAAATTAAGGGGTGAGAGAGGAGTATGTTGGAAGAATGAGAAAGGGAGAAATAAAATGTGGTAAATTATCTCACATAAAAGAGGCAAGAAAAAGGTTTCACAGTGGACGGGGGAAAATAGGCAGGTGAGAAGGATGAGTGAACCTTGCTTTCCTCAGATTTGGCTTAAGGAGGGAATAACATACACATTCAATTAGGTATCTTACCCTGCAAGAAAGTAGGGGGGAAGGGACTAAGGGGTAGATGATAGAAAGGAGGTCATATTGGGAAAGAGAGTAGTCAGAAGGAAACACTTTAGAAAAGGGACAAGGTCAAAAGAGAAAGTAGAAAAATTGGAGGACGGGAGAGGATGAAGGGAATTATTGTTAGTCTTTCACAACATAACTGTTATGGAGGTGTTTTGCATAACACATGTATAAACTATATTGAATTGCTTGCCTTCTCAATGGGGTGGGTGGGGAAAGAAGGGAGAGAATTTGAAAGTCAAAGTTTTAAAGACGGATGTTAAAAAAAATTGTTTTTTTCAAGCAACTAGGAAATAATATGTACAGGCAATGGAGTGTAGAAATGTATCTTGCCTTTCACAAAAGTAAAGGGTAAGGGAATGGGAAGTGATGATAAAAGGAAGGGCAGACTGAGGAAAGGGGTAATCAGAATGCATGCCATCTCAGGATAGGGTAGAGAGGAAAGATGGGGAGAAAATTTGGAACTCAAAATGGTGTGTAAATGAATGTTGAAAACTAAAAATAAATAAATTTAAATCTTAAAAAAAAGAAAAAATGTCTACCTAAATTGGTAAAAGGAGTTTCATCAACTGGGAATTCCTTATGCCAATGAAATCACAGGCGCAATTCTTTTCTTATCCTAACCAGAATGTTTGGATGGAGTTGAGGTCATCCCCTACTCCAAGTTAATTGATGCAGAGTCTGGATCACTTTATTCTGTTTGCAAATAGCTGAATTTTAATGGATGGAATATTTCCTCATGGTACACAAATGTTGAATTGTCTTCACAGTTTATAGTTCACAGGACCACTAATATAAATTAGCATCCTTTTAATACTATATACATTTTTTAATGAATTGCCTGCTTCTTTTTTACCATTTAGCCTAAGATTTCCAATTATTTAATGCATTAAAATGAGATATTTTATGACTAAAATTTTGATTATGTCTCAAAGGAATATAATAGTTATGTTTTTGTAGCAAAAATCTTTTTTATGGCCATAAAAAATACCAAAAGTTGGTATTCTTTTGAAAAGAAAGAGGATTTTGCTTTGTTTTTGTTCACTAATGATTTGAAGAAAAGAGAGATTTATAACCCCATTATGTTTTTTCTTTTTGCATCTTTCCCTGTTGTTTTGTGCCATGCTGTTTACTTACATTTTCTCCCATTACCTTATTACCACTTAATGCCTTTTCTATATTATTCTCTGTTTTCTGATTTACTTGTGGGATTTATAATAAGTAATTCTACTTAAGACAAAAAGGGGAATAAAGAAAACCTTGCTTTTCAGTTGACAAGGGTCATATAGAGTTTTGGATCTCTTAGACAAAGTGAAGAGGTCTGCCACAAAACAGTATTTGTGGACCATTATATCCCCACCACCACTCTTAAAGCATAGTGAAAGATACTTTGTCCTTACAGGCCAATTAGAAGATGATTAAGTATTGGATAATTGATGCTCAATTTTATTTAACAGTTATATCCCCTATCCTCCCAGACCTGTTTATTCAAACATATTTACTAAATCCTTTCTCTGTCCCTGCATTTTGGGAAAGAAGTAGAAGGGACATTTGACTAGTTGGTGAGACAGTGTGTATTCATGAAACACTTAGACCATATCAAAGCAAAAATAGAGCCAGCATCACTTCTGGCCAAGATGGCTGCCTGAAAGGGAAGCAGACTGCCCAGGTACCACATACCTATTGTAACAAAATCTTGAAGTTTGCAACAGGCCAAATAATGATCAACAAATCCAATGAGGAACTTATACCCAGAACTCTATAAAGGTCAGCCCGAGGACCACAAGAAAGTGGGCCTTCAGCAAAACCAACTCCAGCACTGTTATAGCCCTTGAGCCTGACCAGAGCCTGGCCAAAGCTGAGGATAACCTATAAATAAATCTTTGAGTCCTTAGGTAGCAATAGCAGAAAGCCCCATGGTGGTCAGAAAACTGCAAAGTAAAAACCTTGGAAGCAATAGGGGCAATGACCAGCCACACTGTATCACTCATACTGGTACAGTTCAGGTCCCTGATATTTTATCCTGAGATGTCACAGAGGGCCCTGAAGACAAGTGCTTTTGACCTCAAAACCCCAAGGGGGCCTGAACCTGGGAAGTAAGTAGAGAAGAAGAATCCAGGGGATACCAAGCATGAACAAGCAGGATCAGCTCAGCACAAAAATTACAGCAGCCTCCCCTTGGCACAAAGCCCCAATTCAGGAGCTAAAGTTGGAGTGAAGGGTAAATATATAAACAATACATACATACGAACAATACATAAATTATTGTAAATCTAGAAGTCCCCCACCCCCAAAAAAGAGGAGAGAGTGCATAACAACTGTAAGCAGAGACTCAAAGAATGACAGAACATATTGTAGTATTCATGTTGAACCCTAAGTAATATTTTGTTGAGCCTTAAGAAATGACAAAAGAAACAATGTTAGGGAATCCTGACTGATATGAACTGATCCAGAGTGAAGTGAGCAGAACCAGCAACCTTGTAAAGAAGCTGCTTTCAAGGACTGAAGAACTCTGATGACTGACTTCTCCAGAAAACCCACTAATGAGGCATGGCACCCACCTTCTGACAGAGGGGTGATCTGTACAAAGATGAAGAAAAAGACATGCATTTTTGGTCTTGGACACTTTATGCATCCATTTTGCTAAACTGTGTTTATTTGTAAAAGGTCCCCCCCACCCCCCTTTCTTTTCTCCCAACTAATAGGGGAATTTTATGGGGGGAGGCTGTTGACTTTAATGTTCATCTCTTTTGAAATATTTTTAAATGCACAGAAGAGAATGAAATTCAGAAGGAAGCAGAGACAAGCAAGACAATTTTGCAAGTGTGTGGAATTTCTACTTTTTAGAAAAGCAAGTGGTATGAAGTGGAAATTTGCATTTCATAGAGAAGCTTTTTTTTTTCTGGTGTGTCTGGAAATGCTCTTTTTGTTGTTGTTGTTAATTTTAGAATAAAAATTGAAAAACAAAATAAGAAGGAGTATCTGATGCCATGGAAAAGAGCACTTCATTTTTAGTCGGTGGGCCCTGGGTTCAAATTCTCACTTTCTTCCTGACCTAAGAGGGGATCACTTTACATCTCTGTATCTTCATTTGCACATTGTATAATGAGGTCATTGGAGTGGATGATCTCTAAGCTCTAAGCCCAAAACCTATGATCATAGAGCAGAAATATAGTAGTGCTTCTTAAGTATTTATTTTATCCTGTCATTTTAGCTGTGGTCCTAGCCAGTGAGGAAAATAGAAATGAAATATGAATGATTTAACAGCAGATATTTGGCTGTTTCAGGTTATTTCTAAGAATAAATTCATTTTGGTGGATGAATAAGACTATAAACTCCATTTAATAGTACTGATAAAGGCTTGTGGATTCTGCTTTTAATTCTTAAACTGTTTATTTTTCATTTTCTTGGAGAATTTCTATGTTTTTATTTTTGGAAGCAGAAAAGTCACATGTCTTCCCTGACCTTATGAATTGAATTTCTGGGTCCTGCCTCCTCAGCCCATATCCTTCAGCCTTCATTCTCAAAGTCAAGCACAAGTATTGGGAATGACTTCATCTGCCATTCCTAAAGAGTCAGCGTGTGTGTTGGTTAACGTGGGTAACTATAATGTTTCTTTTGTATAATGTATTTTATATCACAGTGTTCTGGCACTGGGCCCACCTTGGTGTGGGGCCTTCAGGGGGCAGTAATCACATCCCTGGTACCACTTCTGACCTCTCCTCCCCCGCCCCCGCCCCCCCCAATAAAGATTACTGTTTTTCTTTTGAATTTGAGATAGTAGTACTCAGTCTAGAGTCATTGTATCCAGTCAGGAGTTTAATAAATAACTTGGAGTTAAGGATTATAAAATGTGTGAATTTATCTGACCATAGTCAACAATTAACTTTTGAAGGGGATTGGACACTAGTAAGTAGTTTAATTAAACGTGGCATATGGTTACTTTATCTTAAAGGTAGAGTTGTGACTATTATTTTGTGTCAACAGTTTTTTTTTCTTTTAGTTAGACAAAAATTATGTAAATATCTTTACACATCTTTATATATGTGTATATAAAGATATACACATCTTTACATATAGAACAGACAAAAACATCAGAGAAAGCATAGCTCAGGAATTGGGCATACAACCACATAATAAATTTTAATTTTCATTAAACTGTTTAATTTTGCAGTGATATGGAAAGGAACTTAGATTTTTTTTTAAAGTGAACTACAAGTGTAGAAATTAACCAAACAATTAGCAAGCATTTATTAAGCACCCACTATGTGATAGGCACTGTGTTGAGTACTGAGATTAAAAAAAGACCAAAAAAGAACATTTCCTGCCTCCAAAGAGTTTACTTTGGAGGAAGCAACATATGCTTGAAGGAACTGGGTGTCCCAGTGGATTGAGCACTGGAGCTGGAGTTAGGAAGACCTGAGTTCAAGTGTGGTCTCAGATACTACCTAGCTGTGTGATGTTGGGCAAGTCAATTAACCCTGTTTGCCTCAGTTTCCTCATCTGTAAAATGAGCTGAAGAAGGAAATGGCAAACCACTTCATTATCTTTGCCAGGAAAACCCCAAATGGGATCATGAAGAATCAGACACAACTGAAACAGCTAAGCAACAAGAAGCCATAAATCTCAGCTGGCAGGGCTTTTAGAAGATACAAAAATGACTCGGTGGAATTGCAAATTTAGAATACGTTTAGATATCAGTTTTTCAGTAAAAGTGCAAAATAAATTATATCCTTTGGTTCAGTATTTCCATTGTTGGGAATATATCCTGAAAATATGATCCAAAAAATTTTGATTTCTGTAACAGCATTATTTATAATTACAGACAAAACTGGAAGAAATCTAAACTTTTGCAATAGGGGAATGAATAAATTGTGGCACATTAATGTAATGGAATACTATAATCCAGTTAGGGAAGACTAGCGAGGAGTAGGGAAAGACCCTTGACACAAAGCAAAAAATAAAAAAAGCAGAATCTGGATAAAGTACACCAACAGTCAACCCATAAAAGAGGGAATTTGATTCACCAAGAATTTGTTCTGGAGTTGTAGGAGGAGCCATAACTAAAATATGAGCTGAAACTCATTTAAATGTTAATAGTTGTGAAACAAGTTTAATTGGTTCTTTGTTTACTTCTACTAAGGGCAGTAGTTTTTTTGAAAGTTAAAGGTGTGTTTGCATTTTCACATTTAACAATTCCGACATTTCACTTCTGGGAGCCAGGCTCAGCCAATAATTTCAGAAACTGAAATTTTAATTAAGACTGAAGGCTGAAAACTCCAATTGTAGTTAGGAACTGATCCAGCCATTTTTTGGTTCTCTGATTCCTGCATGGCACTGACCTAACTCTTGCTGAAGGTAAATTTCAAGAGAAATTGCCAGGAATTCTATTCATAGTAATAGCCAAATCCATTATAGGCAACAATCATTGCTTTTCCTAGATGGCTAATTGTTGACCAATATTAATCTGTCGGAGATGAAGCATAGAGGGAAAGACAAGAGTTGAGAAAAAATGCCCCTCATTAAAAGTTAAACGTTTTACAGAAGGAAAATATGTATAATTTTGCTGAAATATTAAAGCTATTTATTTCGGTACAGTTGAATGAATGGGTGATTATGATTAGTCATCATTTTCTAAATATTATTGAATACTTAATATGTATAGCTTCTATGTAGGAAGCAGCTTAGCCTAATAGAAAGTGGACTTGAGTCAGAAGACCTGAGTTTGAATTTTAGTTTCATTACTTACTAACTCTGTGTACATTGGTGCAACTCTGACATTCTGTGATTCTTCTTCAGAGAGTCTAAGAGTGATTGTGTGTGTATATGCACACACACACACATACACGTATGTATTTATTGTTTACAGAACACCTTATAAAAGATAAAGAGAGAGAGAAGCTATTCCAGACCTATGGGAAAAGTATAAGCAAAGTCACAGTCAGAAGAACACAGTAAATGAAGGGAAGGGTGCAGAGAATAGTCTAATTTGGCTATCCTGTAGAATGCATAGAAATGGATAATAAGAAATAAAGCTGGAAAGTTGGGTAGTGGATGGCCTTTAATGCTAGATAAGAGAATTTCAATTTTGTATGTTATGCAATAGGAAAGTCACCAAAGATTTCTTCATATTCCAGTTGGAAATAAAAATTGGTCCTAGCAAGAATGCAAATGAAGAGAAATGTGTGTCTAAAGGTAGGATAAAAAAGGTCTTTGATAACCAATTGACTTGTCCCTGCTCATTCACTTCTCATAGCCAAAGATAATCCTGGGGTTACAAATGAGGAAGCCAGGGTGAAGGGTATTGCCACAGATAGATAAGGGCTTCATAGAGGAGCAGAAATTTAAGTTGGGCCTCAACAAAAAGAAAGAACTTAAAGAAGTAAAAAAGCAAATCTTCATTTTAGACATGACTAGAACTCTTCTCCCCACCCCCTCCCCCAAGTCCCTCCCTTTTAATGCACTGTGGAATGCCCTAGCATGCATTAAATTGGTGAGTCAGAGCTCTCTGCTTCAGAGTTGAATTGGCTGAATGCAGAAATTGAGGTAAATGTATATGATGAGTCTTTCTGTCATTTTTCATGTGCGTCAGCATTATCTTAGGTGCTTTATTGGGATATGAGAATGATGCATTGTGCTTGCTCAGCCTTAAGGCTCCTTCTCTTTCATTCACTGTAGATTGACCTAAAAGCTTTACTCTCATTTCCCTGTACCCTTTTCAGGAGGTGTTTACCTGTCCGTTGGTTTGCTATCATCTCCATTTGATAGATTATCAAGATTGTGCTTTTGGCTTTTTCTCTCCCCCACTCTCCCCCACCAGTCCTATATAATAATTTCAAGGATGCTTTTTTTGTTAGCTCAGCCCAAAGACCAAAAACATATTCTTCTCTCTTTTGAAAAAAATCTTACACTTAAATCCCTGCCAACCAGGTGATCTCACTTCCTTCCTTCTCAAGAGCTTATGCTTTTTTACCCTGCTTTGTCCACTAATGTTAAAGCCATTATTGGTGCTTTAATCGTTTCCTGAAACTCTTCATCCTGGCTCCTTTAATGCCTTCCCTCTAATTAGTTGACTCAGAATACTGTTGTCAAAATTATTTTCATCTCTTATTATACCCTTTTCAGAATCCCTTCTTAGCCTTCCATGGCACATCAGATTTAAAGGCTGTGATCCTTTCTGTGCTTTTAAAAGTTTATAGTCTCATATCTTTTACTTCTCTGTTCTTCCTCTTATTTTTATCTCCTGACAATGTAATTTTAAATCCATCTTGAAATCTTAGTGTGATTTCTCCGTCCTATTTTTGCGGGGGAACTTTGTTTTTTGAAGGCTGCTGGGCCAAGCTTAGGCCTAAAACCCTGGAAAGTTGTCATGATAATGGTAAAGTTCCTTATCTTTTGTCTAAACACCAGCCTAGCTAAGTTTGGAGTTCTTCACTGGATTGGCTGTGGAGCAAGGCTTAAGCTTTGCCAGCCTTGATGCTGATTCCTAGAGGCTTCTGGCTTGGTTAAGGTGGCTTCCTGGTCATGTAGGGATATGAACTGTCCCACCAACATGGGATTAGTATTTGCCCACGGAATTTGGTGGAAATCCCAAGGCAAGAGGACAGGGTCATCATACCCTGCCCTGCTGATCATACACATTTCTATATGGAAATAAATGTATCTGGGTGTCTCTTTTGGAGGTAACTGCTACTATCTATCCCTTTTACATTTAGAATAAGAAAACTCCCTTTGTTAACTGCTAACTGTTCAGTGACCTGTAAGTGCCTTATTTTGTCCCAGTATCAAACCTGGGACAATAGGATAATAACATTTGGGGCTCCATCAAAATCTCTGAAATCACCCATGAAGTGGCAAAGGAGTTGTGATGGATCAAAGTGAAGGGAAAATCCACACCCATGATAAACAAGGATCCTCATATGACTCCAGTAAGATTTCAGTGTATCACCACAGTTTTTTCAAATACCTTGTTGTGAAGTAGAAAGAACCTTGTGCCATTAGAGTGAAAGTCCTAAAACTATCCCCATTATGACACTTCTCTTTTTTAAAAATATTGAACTAAGAATTGTAATAGATCAGATAATAATCATTTTAATAGCCAGCATTTTTACAATAACTTAAGGTTTATAAAGTGTAATATTGTAGTATACTATTATATTATAGAATTTGCTTTTCATAAGCTTAGGAAGTAGGTGCTATTTTTATTCTCATTTTACAGATAAGGAAACTTAGGCAGATAGAGATTGAGTGGGTATCCCAGAGGCATACACCTAGTAAGCGTTAGAGGCAAAATTCGAACTTGAGTCTCCCTGACTTGAGGCAGCACAGTAAATAGATTACCAGGCCGGTAGTCAAGCAGACTCATCTTCCTGAGTTCAAATCCAGCCTCAGACACTTACCTAGTGACTGGGCAAGTCACTTAACTCTGTCTCAGTTTCCTCATCTGTAAAATGAGCTGGGGAAGGAAATGGCATACCACTCTAGCGCCTTTGTCAAGAAAACCCCAAATGGGGTCATAGAGAGTTGAACACAACTGGAAAATGACTGAATAACAAAGTTATTATCCTCCTTTTATTTTTTCTAGAGATATTTCTGTTGTATAAAGAAATGTTGAAAATTCTCTTGCTAGACTTGGGGGCTATGGTTGCAGAGTACTGCATAGATTGCCCAGTGAGATTACTTTGTCCATCTGGTTTGTTTTCCTTTTTCATCAGGGAGGATTTGGAGTTGAGGCCAGGGATATATTGGAAAATGACTGTGACATAAACAAAGACATGAATAAAATATTTTTTTAAGTAGAGGCAGAGTATTAATATTCTTGAAGAATCACATGTAGACCTTGAAAGTTACACTCGCCAGCTTATTCTTAAGCCGCAGATGGGGCAATAGAACAAAGCTGAGAACACTTCCATATTTGTAGTTTTGGTTTTTGACTCTTACGTCACACAGACCTCCTTCCTAAATCGCCAAGAATATAAAACTGACTCACCAAAGCATGCCTGATCTTTATTTCAGTATCTAGGGATTAGTCTTTTTGAATAGTTTAAGAATGGGCCTGATATAGGTTCTGCTTTAGGAGTCAGATTAATTTAACAATCGGTCCATAGCAAAGATAGGAGAAAGTGACGCTTGGCTTTTTCATCCGCCATCTGCTTGATTTGCACAGGTTTGCTTATAAGAGCCTCTGACTTTGCTTTAGTGATTAATGGAACCTGATGAAGATTCCATTTTTAATGGAAATTCACCTTTATGTACCTTTCTAGGGTCCCCTTTATTGTATAGAATTGAAAGTTAGTTATCCTGTGACCATTTTCCTTGTTTTTAACTTTAAAGGGGAAGAATCAGGGACATTTCTCTAACCAGTCATTCATGTTCTTTGCTAATGGAACTTGGATCCATTTTGAAACAGTAGCAGAAGTCATGAAAAATTGATTTATATTGAATTTTGAATTGCATTATGTGACTTCTTTTGCAGAAGATTTAATTTGTGATTACTGTGCACTATGGTGGGAATTTTTTACTCTGTACATGCCTGCCGTGTAATGGCTACATAACATAGTTGAAAGAGTGATGGATTTAGAGTCAAAGGACCTGGATTTGAATGCTATATTTGCCATTTACTTCTTGTATGGCCTTGGGCAAGGCACTTTGTTGTAATTATTATTAAAATATTAGCACCTGACATTGTATGCTAAAGTTTTCTTTTTTTGAAAGTTTTATAGATATGTTTTATTTTATATTGCAAACCTTTACATCTCCAGCCACTCCATGAGAAGTATCTTGTAACAAAATAAATTAGTAAATGTAATATTATAATGATTTCATCTGAGAACGTTCATGCAACATTCCACATCTGCAGCATACCCTTACCTCCATATTTAAAGAAAAAAAGCATCTATTTTTTTCCCCTTCCTATCCTCCACTCTACTGAAAAAGAAAAGGAAAACAAATCCCTTGTGACAAATATGTCCAGTTACACAAAACAAATTCCCTCAGTGATTGGATACAAATGTGTGTGTGTGTGTGTTTGTGTGTGTGTGTGTTCCTCCCAACCCTGAGTCCAGTATCTACTATGTCATCTGTCAGTTTCCTTATCTGTAAAATTATGACTAGATCACGTGACCTCTGAGGACCTGCCCAGCTCTGAAATCATGATCTTATAATCCTAATGGCAAAGGATGAGTGCTAGACCAAAGAGAAAGGCATCCTAAAATCATAGCTAGATTGGAGAAAATCTGGGCTGCAGTTAATATTTTGCTCTCTCATTTCGTTGAGTTGCTTATATTCATCTGAGACTTTGCACATATTGTATAAACTCCTCCACCCTTCCCAACATAGATACATATACACACATACACACAGGCATGCGCACAGACTTACTGAAAGAAAACTCACAACATAAAATGGTCCAGATGAGCAAAGCTGCTCTTTTGGAATAGCTTATTTACATCACAGAATCATTTTCCACTTTCCAATAGTATTTACAGAATGGCCTCTTTAAATGCCCCAAGGGAGCTAATTATTTAAAGCAATAGTTCTTAACCGTTTTTCCTCTCTCATCGGCTTCCATGGCTGTCTGATGAAGTCTATGGACTCCTCAGAATAATATATTAAAATGCCTTAAACTAAAATACATTAGGATTTAAAGAAAACCATTTATATTAAAATAGATATATCAAAATACTTGAAAAGGTCATAGACCCCAGGGTAAGAAACCTTGATTTAAAGTATAATTAAATTTCTTAAAATAATGATATTGAAACATTTCTTGCAAATCACATCTTTGGTGTTTACCATTTAGGCTGTCACTCTTTCCTGAGAACATCAGCTATAGAAGATGAGTTTGTGAGCTCCTCTGACAGGCATTAGTTACTTTCCTTCTTTACCAACGTTTAGTGGAGGTTTTTTGGCATCTTCTTAGTGAAGGTGATTATAGCCCCAGATATCAGAAACTTTTGACATTGAGCTTTTGCTTTCTTTAGCTCTGTTAAATAATCCTTCACATACTTGGTCTTTAGAGCATACTGTGTAACAAAATTAAGTTGATTTTTGGTACAATGGTTTTTAAAGTAAGTATTTCTTACATTTATGTAAATGAGAATTTGTTCATACAAATGAGTATCTATAAAGCTCAACATTTAAAAAAAATATTTTATTCAGGAATCTTAAACATAGTGTGCCATTGAGTCTTTCTTTGGAGTGGTCTCTGTTTTCCAAAGGTTAGTGAGCTCTTAAAGTTATTAAACTGTAGATAGTTGAGCATCTGTTTTCCTTTTCTCACTCCCTCATTTAAAAGTGAATAAAACTGTCATTGTTTTAAATTTTTCACTGTTATTTTAAAAATCCATGATGGTTGTTGTCATTCATTCTCAAAGAGGACTAAAATGTCACTACTATGTTAGAGTCAAGTTAAAGCGTTTCTGACTATGGCTGATCAGACCAATACAAGCTCAAAGTGCTCTACCACTGGTTGGACACAAGTAGTCCAATACAAGCAGTATTTCGGGTGGATTCTCTAAATCTGCACATCTCATGTTTCTTTTGAGCCACTTCAGTTCTGCTTTGGTTATAGAGCACAGCAGCTTTTCTGATGAGGGCACGCCATTCTGAGTGGTCCTGTGCCAGTGGCTCCTATACAACCTGGAAAATTTCAGTTAGCTTTTGTATGAGCGAAGGACCCCCCCACCTTGTAAATCTTGGCTGGAATAGAAGTAGTACCAGGTGCTTTACCACCGAAGAGGAGCCCAGTGGCACTCAAAACCTCTTCCTCAGTTGCAAATTTGTCTAGAGATGGATTGATTTCTTTTTTGTGTGTGTTTTGTTTTGTTTTTTAAATTTTATTTTTCATTTTTAACACAGTTTATAACAGATAAAATAATTCAAACTTTTGGTCAGGTGATATTTCTTTTTAAAACATTTACAATGTGGACCACAAAAGAATTTTTTTTTAAACATTAACCAACTGAGACACAAATAATATTTATGTTGCTAACTTCACAAGCTCTTGACCTAATTGTCTCCACAGTATTACTTAGAATTAAATGACCCTGACTTATTGTTGTTGGTCTAAAGTCCTATGCCTAATAGCTTAGTTTTAGACTTAACCTTGGATGTTCCCCTACCAATAATCTATAATTTAATAGATCTGGTATTAAGCTTACAAACCTTTTGACTATAGGAAATTGCCACCAAGAGTAGGGACATTGAAGGGATACAGTATCTCCCCAACTTCAGGTCAGTTCCAGGCAGGATTAGATTATCCACTTGCATTCAGTCAGGCTTAAAGTCTGCCACGTGCCAGTGCAGAAATTGAGTCAGGAGAATCCCATCTCAGCCCATGCTGAACAGCCTCTCTCCCACGCTTCCCTTGAGATCACCTATGCAGTTCCTACTAGCATCTCATCAGCTTACTAGCATCATGGATTGGAGTCTCAGATCTCCTTGCTTACTATCCATACCTGCAGTTAGACTCAGAAGAACAGTCACTTAATAGTCCCATTGCATCTAAAAATGGCAAGTTCCAATAATCAGGTTTCAAATATGATTATAGTTTCACTTTGGCTAAGGAACATCTTTTGAGGCAAGTCTTAAGTGGCTCACGTGTCTTTCTATACATGTTCTAGTTCCTGATTAAATGGCAATCATAAAATCAAATTTACCATTAAAACCTTGACTTTTCCATCAATGCCAAATTTTACCCAAAGTTACCTTCCTCTAGGAAATTTAGACTAAAATCTTTTCCCCAAACTAAAGATGTCATTGATTTATTCTCAGTAATTAATTCAGTCAATTGTTTTAATACTAATTGCTTTTACTTCACTTTGTAACATGCCCAATTTTTCTCCCCAACACTCTCCTTCCCCCCCCATTTCCTAATACCTTGCATTTGATTACTCCTTCCCTCAGTATACCCTCCCTTCTATCACACCCCACCCTTCCCTTATCCCTGTCTTCTCTCTTTTCTTGTAGGGCAAGATAAATTTCTATACCCCATTCCCTGTAGTTCTTATTTCCTGATAATATGTAATAAAAATTCTCAACATTCGTTGCTAATACTTTGAATTCCAACTTCTCTCCCTCCCTCCCCCTCCCCAGCCCCACTGAGTAGGCAAGCAATTAAACGTAGACTAAATATGTGTTGTTTTGCAAAAGACTTCCATAATAATCATGTTGTGTAATACTACTTATATTGCCCTCTATCCTACTCTTACCCCCCTCTTCTTTTTCCCCCACAATTGATCTTGTCCCTTCTCAAAAGTGTTTATTTCTAGTGACTCCCTTCTCCCATTTGCCCTCCCTTCTAACATTCCCCTCACCCCACTTGTTGCCTCCTCTCCTACTTTCCTGTGGTGTGATACAAATTTTCATATCAAATTTAGTGAGCATGTTATTCCCTCCTTCAGCTACATGTGGAGAGAGTAGCTTCATTTTCCCCCTCTCCCCTTCTCCCTTTTCTGCTCCATTGAACAAGATTTTTCTTATCTCTTTTATGAGTTATAGCCTGCCCCGTTCCATTACTCCCTTTCTCTTCCTGGTGTTTTCCTCCTTCACCCCTTAATTTTTATTTCATTTCATTTTATTTTTTTTGTGCATGGATATCATCTCTTCTTATTCAATACACCCTGTCCTCTCTATCTATATATGTGTATGTGTGTGTATATGTGTACAATCTCTCCATCTACTCAAATACTGAGAAAAGATTCAAGAGTTATAAATATTTTCTTTCCATGTAGTAATGTAAACAGTTCAACTTTAGAGAGTCTTTTATGATTTTTCTTTCCTGTTTACCTTTTCATGCTTCTCTTGATTCTTGTCTTGGGAAGTCAAATTTTCTATACAGATCTGGTCTTTTCCTCAATATGAATGATTGAAAGTCCTCTACATCATTGAATGACCATTTATTCCCTTGAAGTATTATACTCAGATTTGCTGGGTAGGTGATTCTTGGTTTCAATCCCAGTTCCTTTGACCTCTGAAATACCCCATTCCAAGCCCTCTGATCCCTTAATGTTGAAGCTACCAGATCCTGTGTTATCCTGATTGTATTTCCACAATACTCAAATTGTTTCTTTCTAGCTGCATGCAGTATTATCTCCTTGATCTGGGAACTCTAAAACTTGGCCACAATATTCCTAGGAGTTTCTCTGTTCAGGTCTCTTTCAGGAGGTGATCGGTGGATTTTTTCAATATTTATTTTGCCCTCTGATTCTATAACATCAGGGCAGTTTTCCTTGATAATTTCATGGAAGATAATGTCTAGGCTCTTTTTTTGATCATGTTTTTCAGGTAGTCCCATAATTTTTAAATTGTTTCTCCTGGATCTATTTTCCAGGTCAGTGGTTTTTCCAATGAGATGTTTCTTCTATTTTTTCAAATTTTTGGTTTTGTTTACTAACTGCTTGGTTTAACTCATAGTCATTCATTTCCCTGAACTCAATTCTCTCTTTCAACAAATTATTTTGTTCAGTGAGCTTTTGAACCTTCTCCTCCATTTGGCTAATTCTGCTTTTTAAAACCTCCTTCTCCTCATTGGCTTTTTGGACCTCTTTTTCCAACTGAGTTTGCCTCTTTTTAAAGCTATTATTTTCCTCAACATTTTTTGGGTTCTTCTTCAGTAAGCTGCTAACTTGCTTTTTAAGCTCTTCTATTGCCTGAGCTCAGTTTAAGTTCCAGAGTATTTCCCTTTGGAGGCCCTGGGGGCAGAGGCCTTGACTTCCTCTGACAGTATGCCTTGTTCTTCCTCATCTGAAAGGATGGGGGGAGACACCTGTTCCTCAAGAAAGTAACCTTCTATAGTCTTTTTCTTTTTCCCTTTTTTGGGCATTTTCCCATCCAGTTACTTGACTTCTGAGTTTCCTCTCCACAGCCACCTTGCCTCCAGTTCCACCCAACCAGCACTGGGGCCTGAGATTCAGATGAACTGCTCCAAAGCCTCAGGGGCTTTAGGTGGGGGCAGGGCTGCTATTCAGTGTGAGATTAAGATCAGCTACTCAGGAGGGGGCAGGGCCACCATACAGGGCTCAGTTCCCTCAGGATTTATGATGAGACCTTCAACAATGGATGCTGGCTACTGCCTGCTTTGGGAGCCTTGTCCGCTGCTGCTTCTACTGCCGCTGCCTGAGGAGGTCTGAGTTATGGGGATACCCTGCTCCTTTCTCAGCCAGCGGAAAAGACCCTCTCACTGACCTTTGGCACCTGTGGGTTGAGGGCTCTGTGCTACTGCTGGAGATTCTGTCCCTGAAGCCTGCTTGGATCTGCTCCTCTTGGTGCCGCATGGCCAAAGCTGGGCTGGGCTCTGTTCTGCATCCAGTGGGACAGACCTTTCCCATTGGTCTTTCAGGTCACTCTGGGATAGAAATCTCCTCCACTCTGTTGTTCTGTGGCTTCTTCTGCTCTAGAATTTGTTGAGAGTTGTTCTTTACAGGTATTTTATGGGCTGTGGGGTAAGAGCTAGAGTATGTGCATCTTTCTACTCCACCATCTTGGCCACCCCCCCCTAAACAGATTGATTTCAACCTGAGGTAAATGGTCAGTGACTTCAGCACTGATTGACTATGATCTGTTGAGAATACTATGGAATTGTTTAGCCCATTTCTCCAGGTTCATGTCCTTATCAGTGTGGCTCCATCAGCACTGACTAGTTGAGATGCACCATAGGTCTTTGGCCCATAAGTAGCCTTCTGGCGTCATAAAAGTGCTTTGGATTGTTACTATCAGGGTAAAACTGAATTTCATCTGCCTTCTTACTGAGCCAAGAATCCTTCATTTCTCTAAGCTTTGCTGGTATTTTACTTTAATTGATAGAGTTAAATGCTGCATTCTTAGAAATGGATGAACTGTCCTGCTGGTAAATCCTGTGGAATTCTTGTTTTTCACTTAGCAGCTATTGAATTTTCCTATCATTTTCATAAAACCAGTTTTGATGTTTGTGAGCATTCTGGCCCAGATGAATAAATGCAGTGCTGTACAACAAATCTCTGAGAGTTGCCCATCCTTTTCTGCTCAACTGTTGCCAACTGTGTATTGGCTCAACTTTCCCTCCAAGTTAGCAAGAAACTGTTCCTACTTGGAAAGGCTCCCCTATCTGTTGACAATAAATTTTATGGTAGTCATTTTGCCTTGGGGCAACCATTTTTGTTGAATGCAATTTAGCTTAGGATAATTCTATAATTAATCCGTCATTTTGCTCTACATATTGCCTCTGTCACCCTTACATGTTGTCTGTCTCGTCTCCTTACAATCCCTTAGTCTATTAAGTGCTAATGTTTGCTGCAAGGGTGCATCCATGAAGTTTTACTGCATTTAGGCAGATGGAAGACAGTGTTGTTGAAGAGAAGGTCATGGGATGGACAAATCTTCAATAGTAAGTGACCATTCCTCCCAAGGACTCCCTGCCATGACTGGTAGTCTGAGCCTGCTCTAGCATTGAAGTCACCCAAAATTATAAGCTTGTCTTCTTTCAGCACATTGATGATAAGGATCTCCAGGTCTTCATAAATTTTTTCTTTGACTTCATCATGTTCCACGATGGTAGAAGCATAGGAAGTGATGAAGGTGACATGGTGTTTTCTTGCAAGTGGAAGTTGCATTGCCATGAGCCTGTCATTCACTCCTTTTGGTAAACATACAAGCTTGTTGACTAGATTAGTTTTGATCATAAAACCTATACCTTCATGGCCGTTGGAACAAATTGTTCTCATCTGCCCATTCCGCTGGAGGAAGTCTTCCTATTCTTGGGGTAAACATTGCCCCCCAACTCATTGACAGGTTTGAGACCCCCTCTGTTATCCTCAACCTTGTTTAGCCTATCAGCCAAAAAATGGTTTAGCAGGAGAGTTAGGTGGATCATGTAGACACCACAGGTGGAAAGCAGCCCTGAAAATGGGATGTAGGGTGTGTTCAAGGAAGACTGGTACCTCTGGTGTCAGGGCTGCTGAGCCCTTTTTAAGACTGCTTTTTCAAAACTCAGTGAACTGTGTTGTAGAATATGTATCTAACTTGGAGAAAAAAATAAGGTGTTTTTTGGCTTTGGTGGCTATTTTTACATTGATAAATCAATTGATAATAATTTCCATTATCTCAAATGTTAGAAGACAGAGAAATTATTCTTTATATCAGAGAAAGAGAGAGAGAGAGAGAGTATGTGTGTGTGTGTGTGCGCGCGCATGTGTTTGTGTATGTGTGCATGCCTATGTAAATATCAACAACTCATTCAGCTGATTTTTGGTTGTGCTGGACTCTTGACTCCATTTAGAGTTTCCTTGGCAAAGATACTAAAGTGGTTTGCCATTTCCTTTTCCAACTCATTTTACAGATGAGGAACTGAGGCAAACAGGGTTCAGTGACTTGGCTAATAAGTGTTTAAAGCTGGATTTGAACTCAGGTCTTCCTCACTCCAGGCCTTGTGCTCTAGTCTAGCGCCTAGACCACTTCACAGGATCACAAACTTAAAACTGAAAAGGACCTCACAGGTCATCTAGTTGAACCCCCTCATTTTACAGATGAAGATACTGAGGCCCAGAAAAGTTAAAGGAGTTACCCAAGTTCATGCAGTTTATAAGTTTTAGAAGTAGGATTTGGTCCCCAGGTCCTCAGATTTAGATTTATTAATCTTTTTCACAGTGAAAAAAAAGTTAAGACTGAAAAAGTTCAACTTAAAACCTTTGTAAAGAAAGTTGATAGTTGTTATGTAAGACAATTTGTCTTCTCTAGTTATAATTTTTTTAAAACTTAGATATAAACATTAATGGAGTAGATTATTTCAAAATATTTTTAAACTGCAGAAACTGTGTTCTTGACTCTTTATTCAAAACATTTTTGACCTTTGGTTTAAAAAAGATGTCGGCATTTAGTAAAAGTGGTTAATAATAATTAATGATAGCTCATAACATTATATGATGCCTCAAGGTTTACATAACTCTTTATATGCATTATCTAATTATAGTGGAGAAGACAATGTAGTGCAAAGTAACTTCATAGTTATTCATTCAATTCCACAAATAATTACTAGGTGCTTAATATGGAATGTGCTAAGCTCCTAGAAACCAGAGAAAAATATGAAGGAATCTGCCTTCCAGGGACATCAGTTTTACTACCAGGATGTAACAAATGCATCACTAAATATATTTGTCTGAATTTATCTATCGAAATCCAGGCATTTTTTTCTGACTGTCCACTTATACCTGGAACACTCCCTTCTCTGCTTTTACTAGTGACCTTCCTGGCTTCCTTAAAGCCCTAACTAAAATCCCACTTTCTACAGGAAGCCTTCCCCAATCCCTCTTAATTCCCATGTTTTCCCTCTTATTATCATTTCCTGTTTATTCTGTCTATATATTGTATATATACAATGTATATATTTATTTGCATATTGTGTTCCCAATGAGATTGTAAACTCCTTGACGGAAGGGATTATTTTTTTTCCTCTTTTTGTACCATCAGTGCTGGCACATCTATTTTCTTGCTGTTCAGTTGCATCTGATTCTTTGTGACTCCCTAGACCACTTTCCATGGGATTTTCTTGGCCAAGACCCTGGAATGGTTTGCCATTTCTGCTTTTAGTGGATCACCTTTTTTTTTCAGACCTCTCCACTATGACTTGTCCTTTCTGGGTAACCCAGCATGTCATAACTCCTGGTTTCATTGATATATACAAGTACATCCTGCCACAACAAGACAGTGGTCCAGGAGGGACCTGACACATAGTAGGTGCTTAATAAATGTCTATTTAATCAGATTGGATACAGAAAAGGTTAAATGGAGGAAAGTGGTACCTGAGCTGAGCCTTGAAGGAGTCTAGGGATTCTAAGAAGCAGAGGTGAGAAACTCTTACCAAGCATAGGGGAGTTAGCCTGTAGAATAACAAAAGGAACAAGCCACCCACCTCCTGATAGAGAGGTAATAGACTCAGAGTGCAGGATGAGATATTTACATGCATACACACACATATATACATGTGTATATATATATATATATATGTATGCACACACATGTATATGTACATATGTGTATGTATATATATGTACACACATATGGAGAGAGAGACAGCTTGTCAGTGAAGGAATTTGTTTTATTATATGTTTGTAACAGGATTGGGAGGGAGAAAAGTCAGGTTTTCATTCATTGAAAAAAATTAAATTTAAAACCAGAATGGCAAAAGCACAAGAAATGGAATTAGGAGTTTGGAAAATATGCTAGTAAGTCAGTTTGAGTGGAATTTAGAGGGGAAAAATGTGAAGAGTCTGGCAATATTTAGTGGAAGGCAGATTATAGAGAGCTTAAATGTTGAACAGAGGAATTAAAGGTTTCTTCTTCCCAGAGAATGAGACAGAACCACTGCAAATTTTTTGAGTAGGGAAGTGATGTAATTGTATCTGTGCTTTTGGCAGCTTTTTAGGGAATGGATTGGAGAGCATGGAGACTAGAAACCATTTCAAAGGTCGTTAGCTGGTGTAGGGGTGAGGTGAGGATAGGCTGAACCAGAGTAGTTACTATGTGAGCAGAGAAAAAGGGATAGATTTATGAGATGTTGGGGGTTAAGTAGGGTGGAAATACTCATGATTCCAAAGTTCTGAACCTGGGTGTGTGGAAGGATGTGGTATTTTCAATAGAAATAGGGAAGGTTGGTTTGGAGGAGAATTATAAAGATTTCTATTGAACATATTGAGATATAAAGTGAAATAAATTGAGGGATTGGCAGGAGTTATTAGGGTATCATTGTGTGCAATCAGACAACTAGAGTTCGAATCCTTTCGTGGGCAAATCGTTTTATAGCCTCATTTTCCCCATCTGTAAAAACAGAAAGTATTAGACAATAGATGATCTCTAAATTTTTTGTCTAAATCCTATGAATCCTGGTTGGACCCAGTCAGAATAAATAAAAAATATTTTCATATATATTTATTATTTCAAGAATATGGACTATATATGTATATATACATTTACCATGTATATATATACACATATGTACATACACATACATGTATATATGTATACACACAGACACGTATATATATGAAATATAAGCAGTGTGCCAGATCAGTGGTGTCATAACTCCAGTAGAAATGGGGCTTCCAAACCTTTACATAAAAGCAGCTTCATGTTGACATACAAAACTACATATTAACATTACCTGTATTGTATTTTATTTTTATTTATTTTGTTAAGTATTTCCCAATGACATTTCAGTCTGGTTTGGTCAGCACTCAGGAGTTTAATACTTCTGTTCTAAAGTAAGATGTGTTTTCAAGTAGAACAAATATATCCTTTAGAACCTTAATCGATAAAATTTTCAAAGCTAATTTTTTCTCCATGACACAAAGGGGATACATTTCAGATCTGGTGAGGTTAAAATGATCAAAGTCTGAATTAAACGAAGTTCTAGTTACTGAGATTTTACTATAAAACATAGAACTGAACAAGTGTTATTTCTGTGCATCTGACTTAAAATGCTCTTTTTTCTAGGAGAATCTGTGGAAGGTCTTCGAGAGAATGACTACCTTCTGATTCATTCCTGCCGGCAGTGGACAACCATCACTGCTCACAGCCTGGAGGAAGGTCACTATGTCATTGGGCCAAAGATAGAAATCCCGGTACATTATGCAGGTATGACACTTTTTGCTTCTATGAGAATAATTAGGGGAGAAGAATGAGTGCTTAATTTTTTGTTCCACAGTGAGAGAAGGAAGGAGGACCTGTGAGAACTCTTCCTCTGAGATGCCTGTTGACATTGGAGGATTACAATCAATGCTTTTGATGGAATTAGTTTTTTATTTCAAGCCCTCAACCCCCAAATAAGGCATGTATGTAGCTAATTTGGGAGTTTCATTAGGTATTGTAACTGAAAATGTTGAAAACACAGTCAATTTTCTTAGTTTCTATGGTCTTGAAAATAGTACAGTAAGCAGTTCATTTTGATGGAAAGATCATTCTCTTGGAAGTCAGGAGACCGGGCTTCTGTTCCTAGCTCTATCACTTGGAGCTAGTCACCCACTGAACTCCTCTCTCAGCTAAAGGAAGGAAGGAAACAAGCATTTATTAAGTACCTACTTATGTGCCAGGCCTGGCACTAAGCTCTTTACAATTATTATCTCATTTTAACCTCTCAACAACTTTGGGAGCTAGGTGCTGTATACCCATACAGTTGAGGAAACTGAGGCAGATAGAGGTTAAGAGACTTTTTAAATGGCTAGTAGATGTCTGAAATTGAATTTGAACTCAGGTCCTCCTAATTCTAGGCCAAGTGCTCTATCCAGTGCGCCCGGTTCAGGGGCCTGAACTTTATGAACTCCACATTTACATCTAATTCTTAGATTCTAATGCTTAATGAGTAAAAAAGCTGTCCTCATAATTATTGCTTCTGGCTTTAGATTTTTCTATTTCTCCAATTTTCAGTTGTTTTTCAATCATTTCTGACTCTTTGTGACCTCATTTGGGGTTTCCTTGTGAAAGTATTGGCATAGTTTGGCATTTTCCTTTTCAGTTTATTTTACAGATAAGGAAACTGAGGCAAACAGAGTTAAGTGAATTGCCAAAGGACGTAGGGCTAGTAAGTATCTGAGATCAGATTTGAACTCAGGAAGATAAGCCTTCCCAATTCCAAGCCCTATGCTTTATCCACTGAGCCACCTAACTGTCAGTTTCTATATTGAAATCCATAAAATGAGCATTTTGGTGTAGTGGAAAGAAAACTGAATTTAGACTTCATAACTCTTATCCCTCTTCTCCCTCTGGATACATTTTAAAAACAACTGTAAAATGTTTAATTTTAAAACTGATATGGGAACATATGAAATAACTGTTATAAACTATTAGAAATGCTTATAGTGAATTATTTAGCTGCTAAATTTGTTTTTTAGAAAATTGTATCTATTTATCTGTTGTCAACTAGGTAGTACAGTGGAGAAAGTGCCAGACCTGGAGTCAGGAAGACCTAAGTTCAAATCCAACCTCAGCAGTGTGACCCAGGGCCACTCACCTAACCTGTTTGCCACTGTTTCTTCATCTGTAAAATGAGATGAAAAAGGAGATGGCAAACCACTGCAGTATCTTTGCCAAAAAAAACCCCAAATGAGGTCACGAGGAGTCAGACACCACTGAAATGACTGAACCTAACAACGTTACCTATCACCCTCTGATGTGTAATCAGACCTATAGTCCAAATTGCCATCACTTGGATCAAGTCATAATCAATTTTGTTGTAAAATAATCTGTACACATTTATATAAATTCCAGTGTCTTATAATTTTAGTTATCCAACAAATCATTAAGATACAGAAACATGCATAATGAGAACCAAGAAATATGCCTCATCCTTTCTTTATGGTAGTAACTTGGCATGCCAAAGCAGCAATGCTCACTCACATCCCTGAGATCTGTGAACAGTCACTTTCCACTTCATTCTTAGTGAAGTTGAAATGATATAAGTACAAATGCAACATCTTATAAACAATAGTTTGTGAAAACTCTCACAAATTGAAGCTAATTTACATAACACAACCAAATTACCTTCACTTGAGCCCCTTCTCTATGTATCTTGCTACCCAACTAGATGTCTTTGGGTATGACTGTGACTCTCTTGGCATGATGGCACACACTGCCTTATACTGGCCATCTTGTTTTACTGAACAATACGACAATGATGCCCCTGTTCTACACGATGACCAGATCACTTTGTGCTCCTCCCACTGGACTCTGTGTCCTTGGACATCTCTGAGAAATCCCAGCTAAGAGGGTGATCTGTTTGTTAAATGGTCCTGATACTTAATCCCATCTCACTTTAAATTTTTGGTACCAGTTTTTTCAAAATTTTGCATTTGGAGTTAAAGGACCTGGTCTCAAATTTCAATTTTGCCAGTCTTCCCCTCATTTAACATCTATGAGACTTAGTTCCCTCTTCTGGAAGAATAGGGGCCTTGGGTTCATTGATTTTTTGGGTCTCTTCTTGATCTAAATTTGTGATTCTACAATCTTCTGAAACTTGTTCTCAGGTATGTCACTATCAGTCACATCCCTGCCCACCCTCCTACCCCCGCATCCAACTTAGGCAAAATCTGAATATTGGTTGTGCTTGTACTCTTAGTAATAAAATACTCAGAAAATTGACAAAGATTCAAAAAGCAGTAAAAATGTAATTGAAACTCAATTTAGAAGTAAACAAAGGTAAAAAAAGAAACCTTTTGCATTCAATATTTTAATGTAGTAATTGTCTGCCTGTACTTATATATTTTCCTTGCAAAGATTTCATTCTAGGTAAAACATATCCAGGGGTAGACTATAATCAAGTGACTGAGAATTATTGTTTTTGTCGTTGTTGCTTCCTTTTTTTCCTTACTAAAGGTCTCTGGATTTATAAAATCCAGTTTTCTGTGATATTTTCCAAGAAAAAAATCCAACCTTAAACAATTTGTAACTATTCCAAACTAGATCATGCTAACGCTCTTTGTGTCAATGCCTCACTGTATGGCTCGATAACTTGTAACTGTACCTGTGTCCTTCACCTGCCGCTTTCCTGCACCTATCTCTTGTGCTTTGAAATGGGTCCACTTGCTTCTTAGCTGGTCCTGGATCAATCAGAGTCTCACACTTGCCTTTTCAGGGCATCATCTACCCAGGAGGAAATAAACAGATTTTTAGGTCTCCTAGCTTAGAACTTGTTCCTTAGCAATATTTCTCCCAGGCTCAGGAGGGGGCTTCAAAAATCAGTAGAGAAAATGAGACTGCAGGAAGTGCATTGGCTGCAAGTTTGGGCATCTGCTGAAACTGACACATCCATCTTACCAGCAGCTGTAAATGAAGCATAATCATTAGCCCTGACTGTTCTCCCTTTCACGATAGTGTTTGAAGCTGCTGAGGAAATGCATGCTGTTTTTCAAAGGTCTCCAAGTTCCTGTGGTTTTCTCTCAGATGGAGAGAAGAATTATTTTGGCTAAAAATACATGACTCCTCTGAGAATTGGTGTTAATGTTTTTTGATAACTATAATTGGTCGGGTCACAGAAAGTAGCAGAAAGCACCCTATAGTAAGTAGTCTTCCCCCAGCCCAATGCATCTAGCATGCTGCATTACCGGATTGTTTCTTAAACATTGCTTTCACTCTCTTGCTCTGGTATCTCAAGTGCCTTCAGTCTCTGACTGAAAGTGCTCCCATCCTACCTCTAAATCCCACTTTGTTTCTCCACCCCACCACTCCCTTGCATTCTTCTCCAGCTAAGATTTAATTCATTTCAACAAACGTTTATTAAATGCGTATTCCCTGGGAGGCATTGTGCTAAGTACTGAAGATACAAAGACAAAAACTGAAATAGTCCCGGATCCCAAATAAGTTATCTTCTTTAGAGGTCTCAGGGAGACATAGAATCAGAGATTTAAAGGTAAAAGGCACCTTAGAGTCCACTTAGTACAACCCTCTCATTTTACAGATGAGAAAACGGAATCTCAGAAAGGTTTAGTGAGTTGTCTAAGGTTATATACAGTTAGGAAGTGGCCAAGGTGGGATTTGAACTTCATTCCTCTAATGCTGTAGCTCTTTCTACCATGTCATGAGAAATTATTATTTTTTAAATGTTTATCTATTTTATTCTGAACTTAAGAAATAAAACAACCATTTCGATAACATAGCAGAATTAAGAAAAAGATGATTGTATATGAAACTGCAAATGTATTATATACAACTTGCTATTCCTTCTAAATATATAATGAAGTTATCATGTAATTTTTTTCTTCCCTGCCTTGCCGCAAGATAGCTACCATTAGATACAAATATGCGTATGTATGTACACACACACACACACACACACACACACACACACACACACACACAAAACCATTCTATACTTACTTTTATTTATGAGTTCTTTCTCTGGGTACAGCTAGAAATTATAATGGAATATAATATTTGTAAGGCCTGCAGCACAGACATCTGCCACATAGTAGGTGCCATGTAAATGCCTATTCCCTTGTTCCTCCTCCATACCATGGCAATAAGGAGATACGTAGCATCTAACACAAATAAGTAAACATAAAATCATGCAAAGTGACTGTAAAAAAGAGAGAATGAATACTACTTGGTGGAGTGGGGTGGAATTCAGAAAATTCCTCATGTAGGAATGGCATTTCAGCTGAGCACTGAGGGAAGGTGTGGATTTTAAGATGTACAAGTAAGAAGGGAGCATATTCTTACAATGGGGGACTACCTGTGTACCTGAACAAAGGTATAAAGAAGGGATGAGCTGTCATATTCAGAGAAAAAATGCAGTTTGCTTGAAATAGGGGGGGTATAAAAGGGAATAATGTGAAATAAGATTGGAGCAGTCGAAAGCAATCTTGTTGCAGAGGGCTTTAAGCATTCTCCACTGAAGGTATTCAGATGGGCACATTCTTGCCCCTGTATTTGCTTATGTCATTCTCCCTTCCTCAAATGGATACTTCTTCCTCTTTTCCCCCCTGCTTACAATGCTCAGCACCAAGGTTATCTCACTTCCTCTGTGCAAAGTCTTTTCCTAAATCCTCTTTTTCTCCTCACCCTGACAATTCCTAATGATTTCTCTTTCCTCACGGTACCTTAGCATTCATTGTCCACACTACTCAGATGCACTTTTGTGGTATTGCATTCTTAGATATTTTTTCACCTCATTGTTGTATTTGTATAAATTTGAGGGGAGAAGGATTGAATATTATATATTTTTGAAGTTTTAAAATTAAATGGCAGAATTAAACCACACATTTGAGCAGTACTATGCATATAGTAAGCACTCAGCAAATATTTGCTCTTTTCTACTATGCTCAGTATTAAATTTTCTTCTAAGATATAATAAATGTAATATTATATTATTATAATACATATAAATTATATAAGATATACATAATATAATATATTATATAATATATCATATGTGATATATTATATAAGATAGTATATAGTATAATATATAATGTTTCTAGTAAAATATAAACATAATAATAAAAACAAATATAAAAAATAACTCAAATACATATTTTATTTATTGTGAAAAAAATCACTAAACATTAGCAAAGAATTGGAAACAAAGTTGGTGCCCACTGATGGACAATTTGTGGTATGTGAATATAGTGAAATAGAAACGATGAATATAACGAATGCAGAGAAGCATGAGAAGATTTACTTGACCTGATGCAGAGTGAAAGTAAGCAGAGCCAAGACAAAAGAAGCACAAATGACTATGACATTGTAAGTGGAAAGAACCACCAAACAATCAAAACTGAGTATTAACAAAATTAGAAAGAGCAAGCCTGGCCCCAAAAGAAGAGCTGTGAGATGTCTCCCTTCCCCGCCTTCCCCATTTCACTCCTTGGCAGAGGTAAGACGAGGGTAGAAGTGGTACATTGCACATATTTTAAGCCTTTTACCATGCAGGGATTGGTTTGCTGACCTTTTCCCCTCCCTTATTACTGTTATCATTTTTTTCTTTGAAAATATTATTTATAGTATGGAATGGCTCCCTGGAGGCTGAGGAAGGATAGTGGGAGAAACTATGGTGATATAAAAAGCCCCAGAAATATAGATTAAAATGTATTAATTTAGCAAAATCATTAAATATGTTTAATTGGTAGTATTGCACGTGTGGTTTGGTGGTTTAAAAAAGTAGCTCTGTATCATTCTAAGGTCTTGTAAAATGTTCCACGTTACATTCTCCTTTTATCTTCGCAAAAGCCCTGTGAAGTCTTTCAGATGAGGTAACTTAAGCTCAAAAAGTGAATTTTCCAGGATCATATAATTAGTCAGTGTCAGAGTTAGGAGGACCTGGGTTGGAATCCTACATCCAAGCCTAATGCTCTTTCCAACATACCTTGCTACCTTTATTTTAAGATAAACCAAACAATGATTCCTTATTGTTACAAAGTTCAATATAATGGAAAGGATGCTGGATTTGGGGGTCAGATGCTCTAAGTTCTAATTCCAGTTGTGCCTCTAACTACCCATGTGATGTTGGATTGTTCTCTCAACCTCTCTGGACCTCGTTTTCCTTATCTGTAAAATAAAGAATTTGATGTGATGAGCTGTAAGGTCTTTTCTAGGTTTAAATATATAATTCCATGATGCTACAATAGAAAAAAAAATACCAGTTTGATATGGCATAGCTCCAAAAGGTCTACTTTTCTCTAGTTAAATCTGCTTTTATTTTGACCACACACCATTTCAAAATTCAGTTTTAATGGTTAAAGTGACAGCTGGAAAGTGAAATAATAAGAATGTGTCTAGCTTTGGGTAAAACTCATGACTCTCCTAAGAACTTGTTAGCCTTTTGGAATGACTGTAAAATCTGATTTTTCTATAAAAGAAATTTATATGACATATCTTATTTTTAAGACTTTCCAAGTTGAAACTTCATATCTTGTGGGACCTTTGGCAACATCAATAGCAGTGAATTTATTTACTCCTTTTAGTGTGAACCCTTATAATCAGAAGTTTCAGAAGCCCCTGTTTTTTTGATTCAGTTGGGAAGGTAGCCAGCTTCCTTCAAAGCTGCCATTCACATCTTCTTTACACAACACAATCAGGTAGTAAACTCAGGAAACCTTTTAGGTTCCTTGAGACTTTTCCTAGTAGGCAAAAATTTCCACAAAAGTCCATAGTATCACATACTCTTAAGTTCATCTCTCCTTTCTTTTTAAGATTCTCTTCCAAATATACCCATAAGAAAAACTTTGACTTCATTCAACAACCATTTATTTAAAAAACAAAACAAAACACTCCAACAATAATTACAACTATATGGTGGAATGAAGTGGGAAAATTGTAATACTGAATTTTAGAACTTATTTCATCTGTTTTGGATGAAACAACAAATGGCCTGACCAGAAAGCAGCTTTGACTTTTTTTATAAGCTGTCTAATATACTTCCAAGCGAATATTTAATTCCTGAAATGTCTCCCTGGTAAGCGTTTTTTAATCTTTCACTTGTCCTCATTTATCAGTTTCTGAAGGTCAGAGACTCCCTCATTTTAACCTAGCTAGCTTAATGCAATGCTATGTGCCTCTGGGTGTTTAAAAGCTCCTGATGAGAAGGAAGAAGCTGATAGAGGGGTTAAATGGCCACACATGATAATGATTAGTGACTGGCTTTTGAACATTATTCTCTGCCAGATGGAATGTCAGACACGGAAAGGATTATGGCTTACTCCTAGCACTTGGCTTATGAACTGCTCAGCTTGAAACGCTTCAGTGACTCTGTTGTCTTTGGGATAAAATATAAACCAATTCCTCCGCCTGTAATTTGACATCCCTCATGGTTTGCTTGTTACCCACCTTCCCTACCTTATTTCATGTCACTGCCTTTTACAAATTTGTATGTATCATATATTCCCCATATGCGAATGACTCATAGGCTCATAGCCATGAAGGAAGAATTCTTAGACGCCATTGAGGTCAACCCCCTCATTTTACAGATAAGGAAACTGAGGCAGAGAGAAGTTAAGGAATTTATGCTTACATAACCAGCATCTAATTCAGAATTTGAACTTAGGTCTTTGAGATTCTGACCAAGCCCAGTAGCTCTCTATCCACTGGGCCACCTACGTGTCTTTAAAATTACTTTGTTTTTATCTGTCTACTTCTGTGGACTTGTTTCCTCATAGTAGAATATAAACTGTCAAAGAGCAGGAACTGTCTATCTTCTGAGTGTCCTCAGTGCCTAACAAAACAGCAGTAGCTAACATTTATACAGCACTTTTAAGTTTCACAGAGTGCTTTACACATAATTTGACTTGATCCTCATGACAACTAATAAGGGAGGGTGCTATTCCCAGATAAGGAAACTGAGGTGATTTGCCTGGAGTCACAGAGCTATTAAGCATCTGAGGCAGGATTTGAACTCAGGCCTTAGTGATTTCAACTCTCAAACCACTTCAGAAAAATGATCTTATGAAGCCTTTGATAAAGCAGACACTTCCTCCATCCCACAGCTCTGAATCTTACCCTTCTTCAAGGTTCAGTTCAGATGCCACCTATTCTGTGTAGCCTTCCATCAATCATCCCTTCCAGACTTCCCACCCTCATCAGATTACTTTGTATTGTCTTACCTATCTACGGTTGTATTCTGCGCTATTTTGTTTCTTTGGTTATATCACCATTGCCCAGCAGGGTACTTTGTACTCAGTAGGTGTTTTCAAATTGTTTGTATTGAGTTGAATGAAAAGCATAAGTGTCTTGAAATCTATAACCAAAAGATTGCTTTGCTAATAAGAGTTAGAGAATACCAAACTCAGAAGAGATCTGTGGAGATCCATCAAGGTTGTCCCCCTGCTTTGAGGGGGGACAGTTGCCAAGAGATAATACTATTTCAGATTTTAAAGCATTTTTTTGGAAAAGTGAGACTCCAGAATGAAATCAGAGGCCATGTTATGTGGTAGAAAGAACAGTGAAACTTGGAGTGAGGACTAGCCCTGACTTGGTTATTTATTAGCTGTTAAAAGTTGACCAAGTCATTTAAAATATCTGAGCAAATTTCTCGTTTATCAAACAGCATCCTAATACTTTCATTGTTTATCTCTTAGGGCTTCTGGCAGGCTCAAACACGATAAGGTATAGTGAGTGCTTTCCTAACCACAAACGCCTATATAATTGTAAACTGTTGTTATTATTGATGAGCACATCAAGTATTGTTTTCACCACCTGTACACAGCTGCTGTATTACTTTTGTAATCATTGACAACAGAGAGAAATTCATTGATTCACACTGAAAATTCAGGATCATCTGGGTACAAGTTGACCTTTTTCTCTTATGTTATTGAAGAGGGGGTTTGATAAGCAAATAAATAAATAACCTCCTACAATTGCTGGATGTTTTTAAACCACCTATGAGAATCTACTGTTTCTAAAAATTTCAAAAATCTCCGCCCATTCATGTAGACTCAGCCACTTCTGCCTCCCAATCCAAATCTTTTTTGTTAGCAGTTGATTCATATTATTACAGAGGCAGCCTAGTGTGTGGTGGATTGCAAAGATTTAAGAAAGGAAAACTGAAGTTCACATACTCTGTGCTGACACTTGGCAAGCTCCATATTCTCTTTTAGCTTCATTTTCCTCATCTGTAAAATGTTAACACCTCCAGGCTGTTGTGAGAAGAAAGTGAGATACTGTATGTATCTTTATGTATCTTATACATACAGTATCTTTTGACTTTGCAAACTTTAAAATTGCTGTTCATTTTCAGTTGTTTCTGACTCTTCGTGACTCCATTTGGGGTTTTCTTGGCAAAAACACTGAAGTGCTTTGCCATTTCCTCTTCTAGCTCCTTTTACAAATGAGAAAATTGAGGCAAATAGAATCGATTAAGTGACTTGCCGAGGGTCACACAGCTAGTAAGTGTCCAAGACTGGATTTGAACTCAGGGAGATGAGTCTTCCTGACTCTCGTCTAGCACTCTATATATTGCACCACCTAGCTGCTTCCAAAATTTAAAGAGATTTATCATAATCATCGTGTGCGCTTAAGAATAATTAAACTGTGTCCATTTTAAAAGACTTTGTAATTTCATTTTTTTTTTTTTGGCCAGTTCAGACTGTGCTAGACTTTAAAATCAATGAGGCTTTTCTGAAATTCCATTTATGCTTAAGAACCATTTACTCAAACTCAAGGACTGAGCCACATGGCTTTGGGAGACCTAAACTAAACTTGAGATTGCACTGGGAAGTGAGTACTGACTTAGAGTCCTGTAATTGAAATTGATCCTCAAGTCACTAACTGTGCCCTGAGAAAGATGGAAAATTTCTTTCCATTCTGGCAAAACAACTTTTGAAGTTTGGATAAAAAGTTTCTTAGTGTGACAAGTAATTGATACCAAAAGCAAGAATCTATTCAGTCAGCGTAGCATATTTTGCTACCCACAAAGAAACCACTTAAGAAAAATTGGCATTGACAACTAGGAAAGTGATTACTCCCTTGCTCCGTAATTTTATTCTTCAATTTAGATAAAAGGTATTGTAAATGAAGTGTATCCAAACCTTCCAGAGAAGTTTGGCTACCAAAAAGGCAGAGGTTTGCTTTTACGAGTCTGGAATGGAAGTCAGATTTCCAAATTTTGCTGTCTCTCCTGTCATCAGCCCTTTGTAGGCATCTAAGACTGCTCACTTGAGGGTGGGAAGAATTAGGCAGAGGGGATTTCCTTCAATAAACAAATTTTTAAAAATCATTATTTTAAGAAATTTCAATTTCTATATAAATTCTGGTGCTTCTGATATTGATTCCCTTTCCTTTAGCTATTTTTATCCTAATGTTTTTCTCTTTAGTGCTGAAGTGAATGAGTAAGTCTTCTGAATTGTTAGCTCCTAGAGTACAAGAACCATGTCCTGTTTGTCCTTCAAACTCATTTATTCCCTTCTATACCTAGCACCGTACTATATGGTTGGCACTGTAGTTCGCATTTCATTGAATATCAATTGAATAGCACTGGACCTGGAGTCAAGACGACCTGAGTTCAAATCCAGATTCTCACACTTAGTAACTGTGTGACAAGACAAGTTACTTAATACTATTTGCCTCAGTTTCCTCATCTGTCAAACGAGCTGGAGAAGGAAAGGGCAAACCACTCTAGTATCTGTCAAGGGAATTCCAAATGACATTATGAAAAGTCAGACACTACTGAACAACAACAAAAGTCCCTTTCTTTCCTAGCTGCTGTATTCTTCAGTATTTTAAGTCTCTATGAAGCTGCTTCATGTCTTAAGAGGGTAAATGACACGTAAGTGCTGTGATGGTAAAAAAAAGAAAAAGTTGTTTTTCACCCCTCTTGCACAATCCATGGGACTCTTTAGCAAGCACCTGGGTTCTTAAGGCGGGTGGTGGCTGTTTTTAAAACGTGGGATATGCAATGTCTGTCTCTTGGGCAAAATTATAGTAATGCAGCATCTAACATAACCTTGGATTGTAATTACAGAACAAAAGGAAATGTTGAAACAAGCTAATTTTATTCTCTTGGGTTGTGAGTTTAATTAGCATGAATCATCCATTTTCAAAAGTAACTACTAGTGTTGAACAACGCTTTGTATGAGTATTTTGCCTATTACATGGTACAAAGTTTATTTAGTAAAAGGCAAATACCAACACTTTCTTAAAGATCTAAACATAAGCTGGTGATCTCTTATCTATAGGGAACAATTATTTTAAGAACACATTTCATATTAGTAGAAATTTTTATTTATTTGCATGCCTATATTGTAAACTCTGAGAGCTGGGATTCAATTCTATTACTATACCATGTATAGTAGGTGCTTAATAAATGTTTGAATTAATGTAATTTCTTGAAGTTTACAGATCTAGTAAATCAACAGCAATAGTCGATGTTTGTACAGCACTTAATAGTTTGTATCCCCAATCCTTAATGTAAAGAATGTAATATAGGAGGTGCTTAATAAATGCTTTTTGATTGATATATATCCACTCCTTTGATCTTGTGAAGTCCTTCAACAACAGGCATTTATTAAGCACCTACTTTGTGCTAGGCACTGAGCTAAGCAGCTGGAAATATTTGTAGTATAAATGTTCATAGCCCTAATTCACTTTTGAGGAAAATACAGGTGCAACTAGACTAATTGTGACTTGCCTGGGGTCACAAAGTTAGTAATGACAGAGCCCAGACTAAGCCAGATTAAAGAATGAATGAATACAACAAAAACATGAGTTTGAGTTTCACCTTGTGTGATAGAAGTTTTCCTCATTTCTACGGTCTTTTGGACACTTTGTCTGCAGCTCAAAGAGATTCCCCCCATCCCATCCCAGAAAAAAAAGAAAAGGACCTGTATGTACAAAAATATTCATAGCAGCTCTTTTTGTGGTGGCAAAGGGAGTTCCCATCCATTGGGGAATGGTCAAACAAATTATAGTGCGTAAATCGTAATGGAATGCTATGATGCAGAAAGAAGAAACAAATGAATGGTCCCTAAGAAACCTGGAAAGACTTGTATGAACTGCTGTGGTGTAAGGTGAGTAGAACCAGGAAAAGAGTTTATACTGTAACAACACTGAAAACAAACAACTTTCAAACACCTAAGGACTCTGATTTGCCATGATTCTAGAAGGTCCACAATGAAGAATGATACCGTTTTCTTGACAGGTGATGGACTGAATATGCAGAATGAGACACATTTCTGGACATGGCTAGTGTGAGAATTGTTTTACTAGACTATACATATTTGTTACAACTTTATTTTCTTTTTTTTATAGGGAAGGGGAGGTGAGATAAAATAAATACATATTCATTTTTTTATTTAAGCCTAATGGGGACACAGTGTAACTGCATATCCCCTCTGTATATTTTCTTTCAGAGGTTAATGTAATATGCCATATTTCCAAGACACTTACAGCCTGTCGTTTATGACTTTATCTTTTGCACTGTTCCTCATTTGTTTTCTCAGTGCTAGCAGAGAATACTCGATCAGCAAATGGGAAAATCTAGGACCTAGAGGTCTAAAATAACTGTGATAGCATGGACAGTAAATAGGAACCTGGAATTTGCCATTTCCCCTTGATTTCTACTGATGTAATGCTAGCGCAATGCACCTCCTCAAGGCCTGTAAAAGGGGCTAATCCAGCTCAAGTTGAGTTCAATTCATGGGATAATAGAATTAAAATTAGAGCCTATGAACAAGTTGGCTGTGACCTATACCACTTGTGGAGTATTTGTCTCATTGGCAGAAATGGCTTGTTTAACCTGAGAATTCACCTTTCTTGTTCATTTTATCTATCTGAGTAACTAATTGGAGCTTTAAAGGGTTAACTTTTTTGCTCTCAGATATTACTTTGAGCTAAAGGTAACCTCAGTTGTTTCTCCTTCACACAGAGTGGACTTAATGATGGGTTCCCAGAGGGCTCACAGGGTTAGATTTCTTTAAGGAACTACTTCACTGTTGGGAATATCATGCCCTAATAATAATATTTCTTGGGGGTTGGAGTCATCTGGCTTTTATGACTCACCAAACAGTGAAGTTGTATACTCAGTTCCTGGTAAAGTGCTTACCTGTTAGAGTGGCTCTCCCAGCATGCTCTGAGGCAGAAAAAAAGGATAAACTGTGTGTGGCAGATGAACTTCAGTGGTATTTAAGGCAGAGAGGATGATTCATACACTCTTCCATATTGATTTTGTGGGATGTTCACTGTATGATAACTTCAACTTGTCGGAACTGGTGTATTAATCATAGAACTTGTCTGTTAGGCTTGCCTTGTTAGTATCCTGTCAAGAGTAAGGTCAGCTAAATAGAATTTTAGTCTACAGAACTTTAAAGAAAGTGCACATATATTACATGTAATGTAGATTTGCAATATCTCATTCCTCTGTGACTTGGACTCATATTTCTCTTTGCCCCACAGCCTAGCATTCAAGGCTAAAGAAATACATCTTCCTATCTTTTCTCCTGAGTTGGCTCTTCCTTTCAACGCCATTCACTATTTTCCTAGTTACTTAAACTCAAAACCAAGGAATATCATTACTGTTTTTTTAAAAAAGTTTTAATATTTTAACATTCATGTTTTAATCTTTAAATATCTTAATTTTCTTAAATCTCCATGCATCCATTCAGCTGCCAGTTCTTAAAGATTCGGTCTCCAAAACATTTATCTTTTCCCTCCTTTTAATTTTCAAAGTCATCATCCTAATTTAGGCTAATTTCCCTGCCTCTATTTTCATTCACTTGTGGAACTCTTAGATTCAGAAAATACTAGGCACTGTGGGAGCTCTAATTAATTAGGACACAGTCCCTCTCCAGCGAAGCTTATTACATTTTTATGTAATTAAAAAAAAAACTCATCCACCTTTGATGTCCACCTGACACTCAGCTTTCACCACTGGCTCCAAGAATCTGTAGCACATGCAGAAGCCACACCCTGGTGAACTGTTTCAGCAGATGGGCTAAACCAGCTTGAGGTTACCTGATGGTAAACCAGTCAGTCAGTTAGGGGGCTTTCTACCCCAAGCATGTGAAGACTTCCCATAGCAGAATGAGCAGATAAGAAAACTTTATTACAACAGCCATGAAAGCTGCTGAAGCAATCACTGTGGAGTGCTTAGAGCTTGGTCAGATATTGAAGAAACCAAGGTCATTCAGTGCTCCTGGGCCATCACCAGTCTTGTCTTTTGTCTTGTCATTGGACTTCGATGACTCCAGAAGACAGAGTAAAGCAGAAGACCGTGCACCTCTGCCTCACTTAAATCCAGTTCGTTCTCAAGTCAAGCTATCACCCTGTGATTTCATTGGTTTTCTTCAAAAATGAAAGACAGACAATAAAAACAACAGCATTTTTTAAAGGAGAAGTAAGTCATATAGGGATAGCCCTCCTGATCTCCACCTCAGAGAATCTCTCTCATCCCTCAAGAAGAAGCTTAAACATCACCTCCCTACACTAAGCTTTCTCTGAGCCTCCAACATCTAGTGCCTTCCCTCTCTAAGTACCATGTATTTATTGTGTGTGTGTGTGTGTGTGTCCTCAATATATTCAGTATTTTCTTCAAGAACATGTTCAAAATTAATCACTGATTAAATTGCAAGTTGCTTCTTTATCGTTTTGGAATATTTCCTACATAGAAATGTTCCATAGGGTATTGCTAATTTTTTTGGATCCATAAGCTTTATATTTTGTTGCAACTTTACCTCCATAGCACACAAAGATATTACATATGTCACACACACACCCCCCCAACCCCAAGATGTACTTTCTTCATATATATCATGAATATATGCAGTATACATAGCACATATATATATATACACACATATATAGATGCACAGAATAAAATTTAAAACAGACACGGGAGTTATATAGATATAGCTATATATACATATAGATATTCATATATTCATTCATTCATTAGTCACTCACATATACATATGAAATCTATTATACACATACATATATGTTTGCATATATACATGCATGCATAATACACATGCAGAGAGATATATGCATGTAGTATTCTGAAGGTCCTCTCAAAGCTTAATGCTGTACTGAGACCTTTGGGACACCTTATATGTGTATGTATTGTTTCTCCAAATGGAATATAAGCTCTTTCATTTTTTTAAATATTTGTATGTACTTAATGAATGCCTATTGACAGACTGATAATACAAAATAGAATGATACATTCCCAAGAAAGATCCCTCCTCCTTCCAAATGATTCCCCACACTAGTCAGATGGATCTTTTTAAAGTGTGGTTGTGACCGTGTCAGCCCTTAGATCCTTCAGCCCTTAGAAACTTTCAGAGGTTTCCTATTGACAATAGCTGCTTGTACAGATTATCGATGAGCAAGATTAACTTGCCACTAGTGACCTCATTTAGCTGCTTACCTCTTCTCACACAAAGCAAGTTATTGTTGAGAGTCACTGTTAGGTTCCTGTTTTTGAATACTTACAAAATTGGGGAATTGACGATCTCTTCTCCTGCGGTGGCATATCTGTTTTTCTATGTATCTCTTATTTTTGTGTATGTATTTGTGTGAATGAGTGTCTCCCTCAGAAAATGGTTATGGAACAATGTTTCATGTCTGTTTCCTTGGAGATCAGGGTATTCTGGGTAGAGAGAGTGAGAATCACAGCATCCTTAGAGTCAGAGTAGACCTTAGAGACCATCTAGTCAGACCCCTTTATTTTATGGAAGAGGAATTGAAGTCAAGCCAGATTAAGTGACTTGCACATAGGGGTCATATAGCTAGTAAATGTCTGAGGTGCAATTTGATTCTAGGTCTTCCTGATTCCCAAGTCCAGCACTCTGTTCTTTATGCCATGTTTGATTTTTGTTAATAAGAATTTTGCATATCATTTTTAGCACTTATATTTAAGCCTTACACAATTAATATTAGTTATCAGTTTCCCCCACTGCCAGAATTAAACAAGACCCAGAAACCTCACTTTTGAGGGAGAGGTATCTGCCCTCCTCCTCTCCCAGAGAATTGATATCAAAGGAGTTGGTTTTCCAGTACAACAAACCATTTTCCAAATGGACAGTATTTGAGCTGGTTGTGAATTTTTTTTTAATTGATGTCAAAGAAATTGGTTTTCCAGACACAACAAGCCATTTTTCAAATGGATGGTATTGGAGGTGGTTGTGAATGAACATTGTGCAGTTGTACAGGTTTTCCAATAATCCAGTTTCTCACTTTGTAATTATCAAGTGGTGGCACCAAGGCAATCTCCCTACTTATATCTTTAAAATTATTTCAGGTCCCATTGTCTTCTCAAGTTGAATTAAAATAATGAGTTTCTACAAATGCTTAGAATAAACAGATGAAAGGAACCTCACTTGAGTACTGTCAAACCCCACCTGTCTGCTTCAGTGTAGAATTTGCAGCGAAATAACTTGGCTCCCTAAATAATCTCCATTTGGAATTGAAAATCTGAGCATGTCTGAAATGGTTTGAAAGGAAGGGAGAATGCTTGAGGGGGCGGAAGAGCGAGCTAGAGATGCTTTAGGAGTTATGTCCTTGTAGGACCTTAGCCTAGTGGCCTAATCTTCTAATGTTGATTTCCCACACAAAATGGAAACCAGAAATAAATAGTATTTGCTTTGAAGTGTTCCAGAATCTCCAACAGGAGAAACACTATGAGGTGTGACTAAGAGAAGGAAGAAAAGTAGGCATCAAGCACCTTGACTGAGTTTACGAAGCTGTTTCTGATTTTCACGTCTCTCTACCTATTCATCCTGTCTGGTTTTCTTATATGTGTATATGGTGCTTTTAATGAAAGCTTAATTAGCATAAGCAAAATGGTCTTTGAGATTTTCTTTGCTTACAGATGAAACTCTCATACATCTACTCTTGTGGCCCTCCACTTGGAGAGGATGTTGACCTCAGGACAGGGCCAGGATTCTTCAGAAAACTGGAAGAAAATCATGTTAATAAGAACAGCTAGCTTTTATATAGTGCTTAAGTATTCGCACAAGTGCTTTACAAATGTTGTCTTATCTTTACAACAAGCCTGGGAGGTTGGCACTGTTATCTCCATTTTACAAATGAGGAAACTGAGATAGAGGTTAAGTGATTTGCCCAGAGTAACTAACAGCTAGTCAAGTCTGAGGGAGGGTTGAGCCCAGTATTTCCTGATTCCAGTTTCAGCACTCTATCCCTTGTGCCACCTAGCTGCCTCTGCTAGAAAATAACAGTTCTGAGGGAAAGAGATAAGCTAAATGGATCGACTCTTAAGGGGAAAAAATACTAAGAAAAAAGTGCATTACCTAGAACAGAGAATCATATAAACTTCAGGTTTCTCAAGGAACTGGTAAAAAGAAACAGTTGTCCTTAATGTGGTATAATGGAAAGAGCTTCTAGAATGATAGAATCTTGGTTCAGAACCTGTCCCTGCTGCTTTACTGCTCATGTCACCCTCCACAAGCCACATAACTCCCTGGTCCCCACTTTTTCATCTGCATTGCAAGAGAGTAGGTCTAGAGGGTCACCAACGTCCATTTGACCTTCAGGTGGAAAATCTGAGGACTGAGTAGCTCGTGAGCTGTAGGAACAAACATATGGGAGGAAAATGAACTATTTTTCCCTTAAAGACCTGTACTTCAGTGATTTCTGTGTTAACTCCATGCCTCTGGATTCTAGTCTTTTCTCAACTTATTCTTGCTTCTTGGGTGACCCTGTGAGGAATATTTGCTGCTATCATCCTCAAAGAGAAAATCCAAAGAAATTCTTTGTAGCAAAGCCATTTTTTCCTCGTTCAGATTAGCATTTCATGTATAACTCTACAATGGCCTAGCACTTGTATCTAGAACAAACTTAAATTCTCTTAGATTTCAGTTGTTGAAATCTTATCAAAAGAGATGACATAGAGGAGACATTGAGGGAATTGGAGGGCTTAGCAGAGCACCAAGCTAGCAAATAGCTCTTCAACAAACACCTCTTTGCTGAAGATAATAGATCTGGCTCCAAATCTTACAATACCATGAATTTATATTTCCTTTGGGTTTGGTTTTTAGAATGTGTTTTCTAGAAAGCAACCCAGTCTTAAAACCCAAACTTAATTTCTGTGCCTGGAATGTTTGAAATATGGAAAATATTAAAGGAATTAATATTAAATTAAATCTTGTAAATAGGCCACTACTCATCTTTTTGTTCTGTCCCTCCATTTTCCTTAAGATGTGGATTAGTATTTTCTGTTCAGCTTACAGCATTGGCCAACATCTAAATCAATCTCCTGTTATTGGAAAGGACTTAATGAATGCTGATTAGAGTACAGACCCAGCTTTGTGCTTCTCAGTATCTGTGGCTATTGATTCACATTTATAGAAGAAATCAACTTGTAGGCATTATCTTTAAAACTAAAAGTGTGGTCCATTGATCCATTTTTAGTCCTTGAATTATCTACATCCTGCTCAGAGTGTCTTGTTTGTAACTAAGCTAATGTAAAAACGTGCGTTTGTGCATATTTTTACCCACCCTTTTCCTCTTCAAACTTGTTTCGTGTGGTTGAATTTTACCTATCGTGTCATTAAGGGAAGTAAAAGATGAGCAAAGTTATCTGTTGTTGTGGCTTAACTTGGCTTGAATTTTGGATACTTTTGCTTATGTAAGAAAAACTGAAAGTTTCTAGCTTTAGACTAGATTTTCATGTATTTCTTCAAGAACATGTTCAAAATGAAGTCATTTTTAAAATCGCCAGTTGCTTTATCATCTTGGAAATTTTCCTGCATAGAAACATTCTTTAGGATATTGCTGATCTGGGGGATTCATAAGCTTTTATGCCTTTGTTCCAACCTTTCTCCTTCTCCACCTTCCTTCTGACTACACCAAGACTTCCACTTACAGACTATATTCAGGCCCTGAGAAAATCTCACTTTCTTTTATAAAAAGTCTTTCCTGATCTCTCTTAATACTAGTGCTTTCCCTCTGAGATAACTCTCCATTTCTGTTGTGAAGATCTTGTTCACACAGTTTTTTTTTTTTTGCCTTGTTACCTCCCCTATTAACTGAGAGCTCCTTTGAGAGTCTTTCTTTGTAGCACAGTGCCTGGCCTATAGTAGGTTTTTTATTAATGCTTGTTGAGTGCTTACTGTCATCCTTCTCCATAAGAAGGATTTGGAATAGAGTACCGTTCAGCAGCACTGCCATCCCTCTCATTCTGAGCGCAACTCAGGTTTGACTGTCATTCAGTCAATCAGATGTAAAGACCCTGAACTTTACTATGATGGGCATGTGCCAGCAGCATGTATGTCACTTAGTGGGATAAGTCACTAACCCGAGATAATGTAATCTTGCTTCTGAAAACTCTTCTTAAAAAAAAAAAGAGTTGTATAGAATGAAAATCAGCGGGTCCATGTACAGTCTTTGTTTTCTTCCCTTCTTTGTATATGGAAATGCTCATTTTTGTTGGTTTGTCAAATTTGAAATAACAATAAATTTTAAAAATTTATTGAACAAAAACTCATTTGAAGAATTTAAGAAAATACTATAATTAATACACAAAAACAAGGGGGTGGAATGGGTTGTCATTCCTGAACATAAAATGCAAAATGTTGGCTAGCTGCCCAGTAATGGACTTTATTTGATGTGACCTCACTTAGCTTTAAACATAGTGTCACTTGTCCAGCCTCTACTTTAAAATTTCCTTCTCTCAATGCATACTATGCTTGAAGTTCCCAATAGGAAATGTGTAGTGTGACCACTGAGTTCTGTTTCCTCTCCATGGAAACCAAAGCCCTGGGAACCCAATCTGTTCCTATCAGTATTGTTTAATAAAGCAGCCACATCACATTATAGGTCTTAAGCGCTGAAAGCTACCAATCAGGGTTACTGGCAAAATGAAAATCATAATTATGTTTCATAAACAATATACATTGTGTGCATAGCTTATTTTGGATGTCTCACTTTACTAATAATCTCTAACCACAGCTTTGTGAATAAGATTAACAAAGAGCATATTAAACCATTTTTTGAATTGGCATTCATCAGGGAGAATCTGGACTGCATGAAACTAGAAGATAGAAAAATTGCCAAGTTTATATATTTTTGAAGGTTCAAATAATTTAGTAATGGGTAGCCCAAGGCCATAAGAATTGAGTCATTGGCAAGTTGTATAGGAATGCGTAATGTTCAGTTGGGGTAGCTAGGTGGTACAGTGCATACAGTGCTAGACCTGTAGACAGCAAGACTCATCTTCTTGAGTTCAAATCTGGCCTCAGACATTTACTTGCTGTGTGACCTTGGGCAGGTTACTGAACTCTGTTTACCTCAGTTTCCTCACCTGTAAAATGAGCTGGAGAAGAAAATGGCAAAGCCATTCCGGTGTCTTTGCCAAGAAAACCCCAAATAGGGTCATGAAGAGTTGGACATAACTGAAAACAACTAAAGAACAACAATATTCAGAGAAAATTGCACGGCAGTATTTGTATTGTAGCACATTGCCTTGGCAAATTAAATTTTTATGTAGGCTATTTTAAAGATGGGCTTTTTCCTGAGTTCAGATCTGACCTCAGACACTTGCTAGCTAGGTGAAACTGGGCAAGTACTTGGAAGATACTTCACTTTTCACTTCTCAGAGTCTATTTTGAGAAATTAAGCAGGAAGACAAAATTGCCTGAATTTTTTTCCCCTAACTTCCCTAACCAAAAGGCAAGAGTCAAGTAAAAGTGTATATGACAAATCAGTGATTTCTTATCTGCAAAGAAATTGGAATAACTTAGAGAAATTAGGCACAGCATGGTACAAAACTCTGTGTAGCATAGAGTTCACAGGCAAACTCAAGTTCTGTGAATTGGTGTGGCTTTTGATGAGGTGTCTTCATGTTAACACATTTGTTGGGTATTATCATTACTGTAAGCCAGTTTATGAAAACCCCAAGAGATAAAATATGAAAAGAATTTTACTATAGACCCTTCCTTTTAGTGAAATGGGATCTCAATACAAGTGTCATTGTACTTTTGTCTTTGAATTAAAATGGAACTTGTATTCCCGGCCCTGTCTGTGCTTGACACTTAGCAGACATAATAAATACTGATTGATTGGGCTTCCCTGCATCATTGTTCATTAGAAGGCAGCTGGTTTGGGAATCAAGAGGCCAGATTTGAATCCTGCTACTTACTAGTTTTATGACCTTGGGCAAGTCACTTAACATTTTCATCTGGAATCAACTGTTTTTACTACAAAAACAGTTGCTATATTTTATTTATATGGGATTGTGGTAAGGATCAAGTGAGATGATGAATGTCAAGTTTTATTTAAATGTTAGCTGCCAGTTGAGGTCCCTTTTTATTGTTTTTAACAGAATTACTTACATTCCTCCTAGAAACAAGCATGCACATATATTTCCTTGTCTTGGAAAAGCCAAAATCACCTTTGGTGAAAATGGTAGGCCAGTTGTCTAGAATAAGTTGTCTTCCCCTTCCATAGCAAAATTCCTATCAGTTCTATTCTCTATTTGCTTCTGTAAGTGGAGAACAGGGGAGGAATTGGAGGGCCTGAGTGGCCTATTGTTCCCCTCAGGGAACTCAGCCAAACAGGACAGGAAGCAAAATGCCCAGCAGGAAAGGCATGTTGTCATTCCTGTCCCCTTTGATTCCTCACCCCAAGGAAAGCTGTGGCTGCCATCAGTGACCTTGGGCTTTCACTTCTGAGCTCCCTCCAGGGCTGTGATCAGGATCTTCATGGTCCATTAATCTTGTTCCATGTGCCAACAAGATGGTAGTAGTTGGGTTAAACCACCTCTTGTGAGAAACTAGCACCATGCTTAAAAAGGGAAGATATAGATGTGGCCTCTCTTAAATTCATTCTAGTTTATATAATTAGGCCATGTCACTATCAGTTGATGCTGCCCAGAGGACCAGTGTTTAGTATTAGAACAATGAATGAAAAGAAATAGACAAATTTATGATTCTCCCAATGAAACTTTAACTAGGCACATGATCTTCACTTAGCTCACTTAACTGCTTAATGTTCAGTTTTCTAGTTGAACAGAAAATTTCGGATTCCTTTATTTTGCTCAAACATCAGGTGAATTCATAATTTTAAAAAAATGTATATTTTATTTTCAATTCCAAATTCTCTCTCTCTCTTCCCTTTCCCACCCATTAAGAAGGCAAGAAGTATGAAATCCATTATATTCCAAATTCTCTTTTTCCCTCCCCTTCCCCACCCATTAAGAAGACAAGAAATATGAAACCTATTATATATATATGAAGTCAAAATTCATCATTTTAAACATCTACTAGAGCACTGGTATTCTTAACCTAGAATCTATGAATTTTTTTTCCTTTTTATATATATTTTGATAACTGAATTTGAGTATCATTTATTCCTTTTGTAATCTTATGTATTTTATTTTGTCACATTAAAACCAAAGGTTTCACCACATTACTAGAGAACTTCATGACACATACAAAAAAGGGCAAAAGACTCAGATTTAAGGGGGAACATGTTATCTGACTAATTCTGGGAAATGGTATCAAAAATGTTCCCTCTGATATAACAATATAACAATCAAACCCACTTGTCTTTCGAAAAGTGGGTGGATGGAGGCAGCAATTAGGAGAAAGGGGAGAATAAACAGTGAAACTGCTTTGGGTAGTTCAAGAACTGCCTGAAAGAACTGCAAAGCACAGTGTTCCTTCCTTGGAGAGGGGCCCAGCCCTGTTCTCTTCTCCGAAAGCCCTGTGGGATAAATTCCCCATGCCGCAATTTTGACCTCCCACCTCCCTGCCCCCATTTCCTGGTAGGGAGATCCCATGCCAGCCTCTGGCCAGACAGCTGGCTTTGCCAGTTGAACCGGTCCTCCCGGCTGCTTTTGTGTTGCAGCACCACACTGGAGGGCTGTTTTGCAGCTCTCTTTGGTGGTGAGACAAAGAGTAGGTGTGGAAGCCACGTTGGGTGGGACTTGGTCACTTCTGAGTGACTCATTGGGTGGCACTGACTTGCTACTGCATCATGACCTCCAGCAGCGCACTAGGAGGCCCTTTGCTCCTGGGAGGTGTGGATCCTTGGACCCTTTTCATGTGGGTGTGGGGGTTAGGGTTAGCCCCTGGGCATATTCCAAGTGGGTAATTGCTATCTGCCTCCAGACCATTTTCTCTGTGTGTTCCAGGTTTGATGGTGTCTGCTTCCGGCGTTGGCTGTGAAATATTCTGTTTCTCCTAAGACATTTCAGCAGTGGGTGGAGTGCTGCTCCCTATAATAAATGTTTTTGGTTTATATTTGGAATCCAGGGTCATATACCTTTCTGTTTGTGGGTAATGATTGGTGGCATATTGTGGTGAAAATGATTGGGTTTTGACTGCAACATTCTAGCTATGGAAATGCAGGCAATTCACATAACCTCTTCCAGTCTGGAAGCATGTAGTAAGTGCCTACTATGTACCAGGCCCTGTGCTAAGTGCTGGGAATGCAAAGAAAGCACCCTTCTCCAAAAAACACTATGCCCCCACAGGCAGCTAGGCGGCACAGTGGCTAGAGCACTGGGCCTGGAGTCAGAAAGACATCTTCCTGAGTTCAGATCTGGTCTCAGACATAAGCTGTGTTTCTGGGCAAATCACTAAACCCTGCATACCTCAGTTTCTTCATCTATAAAATGAGCTGGAGAAGTAAAAGGAAAACCCCTTCAAGATTTTTACCAAGAAAATCCAAAATGAGGTCACAAAGGTTTAGATATTACTGAAACAAACAGAACCAAGCACATACACATATGTATGTGTGTATAGATCTATGTCTTTTTGTCTGTCTGTCTATCTGTCTATCTATCTATCTACCTGTCTATCTACCTATATATCTATCTAGCTGTCGTTTTGTGCTTTGGTTGTTTCAGTCATGACTGATCCTTTGTGACCCCATTTGGGATTTGCTTGACAAGGAAAGGATCATGGAGTGGTTTTCTATTTCCTTCTCCAGGGCGTCCATTTTGTCAGGCAATTAGAGGTTAGACTTGCCCAGGGTCGTGTAGCTAGGAAATAACTCAAGCTGGATTTTAACTCAAGTTTTCCTGATTCCAGGCCCAGTGCTCTATCCGCTGAGCCACTGGGCTGCCGGACATAGACATAGACATAGATGTATATATGTATGTCTCTCTTTATGTGTATGTGTGTATCTATGTATGCATGTGTCTCTATGTATGTGTGTTCCTTGCCTATAAGAGTTCACAGTCTATTGAGGGAGACAACATGTAAACAATTATGTCCAAACAAGGTATATTCAGGGTGTTCCAAATGTTTCAGTGTAGTTTTAAACTGTTAAAACTTAGAATTTAACTAAAACTTTTGGGATACCCATTTATAGGGTAAAAGGAAGCCTAAGTGTCTCACTCCTAGAAAATAAGAATGATAATACCCATAATACTTACCTCATTGTCTCCCAGAATGTCAGGAAGATCAAAACGGCTTTCTCCAGAGTTACCAGGGATCTCAGAATTATTGAATCAAGTAGTCCTTCATCAGTCCTCATCCTTCTTGACCTCTCCAAATGCCATAGCATCGAACCCTGCTAAGGTAGTCTGTTAACAAGCGTTTATTAAACACTTAGTGTGTATCAGGCCCTATGCTAAATTCTAGGGATACAAAAAGAGGCAAAAACATGGTTCTTATCCTCAAAGATTTTATATTCTAACAGAGGAAACAGCATGCCAACACCTATGTTCATGCAACATATATGCAGAATACATGTGAGCTTCTTGAGAGAAGTGCCTTTTTTTTGGCTTTTCTTTGTGTCCCCAGCACCCAGCATTAGCACCTGTCATATCCATAATGGCTGCTGTTAACTCATTAATTCATATTAGGCTTCTTGGTATCATGGCTTGCAGAGACATCTGTAATTGCTTTTCTCCTGGTGCATAATTCCTTTTTTAGGGGAGTTTTTGAGAGTCGTTGAAGACTGGAGAAAATGTCTAGTCCCCTATCTTGTTAGTCATGAAGCCTAGAAGTCTCTCTGAATTTACTTTAATTATTTATCTTAATACATCATGTTTCCTCCCAGTAGAATATTAATTAAGCTTTTTGTGGGAGAAGACTTTTATTTTTATCTTTGCATCCTCAGTGCCTAGAAGAGTGCTTAGTGCCTATCAGGCCCAGTCAATAAATGTTTGTTGAATTGAATTGCTAATGGATAGCTATTTGCAATAAAAGGAATTTAGAAATAATCTAGAGGATCAAATGAGATTACCTATGTCAGATGCTTGGCAATTATTACTAGTTGCTATTAATTTTATTGATGAGGAAATTGGGTCCCAGAGAGGGGAAGTGAGATTTCTAAGGCCACATTGCTAGTTCATGGGAGAATCCAACTATTTGGCAGTGACTTGTGACCAGAGGCGGAGGTGAGGGGGAAAATTTTAAATCTTAGGAACCACTGTTAATTGCAAATCAATTTGGACATAAGATAACATATCCCCAAAGTGATCACACTCAGATGGGAAAGATTCATTTACATATAATTTCCCCGAGCATACATTTGTTAACAAAAGCAAATTATTCCTATGAAGGTCAAATAATTTCAGTTATTATAATATTTTACTTATTATAAATTCCTAAATAAATACAGTAATATATGTTTACATAGAATTTTGTAGTTTAGAGTGGTCTTTACGTATAGCTAGTCAGTCTACAAACTTTTATTAAGTACCTACTATGTCGTGTCATGCTGAGGATACAGTGCAAACATAGGGTCATTTCTTTTAAGAAACTCATATTCAACTGGAGGAGACAACATGTAAATGACTATGTACATACAAGGTTTACATGTAATACATGGAAGGTAATTTCAGAGGGAAGGCACTGGCAGTTAGGAGAGTAAAGAAATGACTCCTGCAGAAGGTGAAGGCAAAGGTAAGGAGGGACGGCGTCTGGATATAAGAACCAGTGCAAAGGCATGAAGCAGGAGGAAGAAAGTTATATATGATCAATAGCAAATAGGGTGGTGATGTTACGTCCTGGGGTGCATGGAGGAGAGTAATGTAAAACGAGACTGAAAAGGAAGTTTTGCCAAATTAGATGATACTGGGTGTTACAGGGTACCACTGGAGTTTAGAGTTAGACCTGTGCTTTGGGAACACTTCCTTTGGCAGCTGAGGGGAGAGTGGATTGGAGGGGGAAGACATCTGAGGCAGGGAAACCAATTAAAAAGTTATTGCAGAAATCCAAGTGAGATGTGCTAAAAGCCTGACCTAGGTTTTGGCTTTGTGGTAGGCAAGAAATAACATGATTTGGCAAAAGACTGCTCACTATATGTGGCGTGAATTAGAGTGCAGAACTGAGGAAGGCACGTCCAAGTGACTGGGGGAATTGTGGAAGCCTTGATAGTAAGGGAAGAAAAGAGGTGGATTTAGGGGAAAATATAATGAAAATAAAGATGATAATAAACATAAAATGATAACAAAACATAGACTTCAAGTTATGGCACAGATATTTACTTATTAGCTGTGTGACCTTGGGCACAGGAATCGAGGGACTTCGTATCTTTAAACCTCAATTTCCTTGTCTTTTTTATTTAAATTTTTTTAAATTTTAGACAAATAGTAAAACTTCAATACATAATAAGAAAAGAAAAAGAAACATTATAAACTTAAATATAAAATGAAAAAGAAAAAACATGTCATGTGCATAGCAGAACATAGGATTGAGAATATATAGAAATAACTTATTTCAAGAAAGCCTATGTGTTAAATACATTTTGTTGAAAGGTGTCCATCTTTGCTTTCTTGTAGGTTTTCTTTTTTTCTCTGCTATACAAGTTTTACTTTGTTCTTTTTTCCTCCTTCCTCCCCCTTACCCACCACCCTGAGACTACAATTGAGCATAAATATACTTATATATAGGTATTGATATATACATAAATGTATACATATACATATGTACATGAACATATTCTTTCCCTAAGAGATTCTACGTCTAATCCTGTTTTTATGATTGTGCGTATCTTTTTTCCTATCTCTCCAACTCCTCTACTTTATTTCTGACTGCCAATTTTTCTTGTCTTTTAAAATAGAGATGGTAGTACTTGCACTACCTATGTCAGAGGCTTGTGAGGAAAGTACCTGTAGGAGGGACCTTACAAAATATGTAATCCCTTCAGGCTGCTGAATGACTAACCCAACGAGGATAAATATCCATGGTTTTTCTTATACATGAAAACTCTCCAGGTGTGATGATTCTACAACCTCCTCCTTAGCCCATTCCAGAGTGTCATTCCTAGATCTGATATCTTTTTTTTTTAACAATTATTTATTTCAATTTTTCAAATTTTAAGCTTTTATTTAGTATTTTATTCTTCCTTAATTACATGTAAAAACAACATTTATCATTAGTTGTGAAACGAGACACTGAATCAATTGTCCCACAAGTGAGATTCCAATTCATTTGATTTGTTCACCAAGCCTTGTTCTTTCCACTCCTGGCTTAACTCATTCTCTTAATTTCTTCCTTGTGTCTCCCCTGAGGCCAGCTCTGTGCCTCACCCCCGAGCCCCATTTCTGGCTTTCTTTGATGTATCTTTATCCCCCATTAGAGTAAGCTCCTTGAAGGTAAGAACTATCTTGTCTGTTTGTATTTATACCTGTATTTGTGTATTTATACTCAATGTCTGCCACGTAGTAAGCCCTTAGTAAATGCATATTCTGCAACCCTCTTTTTCTTTTTGTCTCTCTTCCTTTCATATTTTCTTGGTTGTAACTCATGAGACCTTTTTCAGTTTTAGGGTCATTAGAAGGAATACATGCATACATATATATGTGAATGTGTGTATGGGTATGTATTTATGTGTACATTATTATGTGTCAGTATGTATATGTACATGTGTGTATATGTGTATGTATATGTGTGTGTATACACACACACGCACATAGACAGAGGGAATAAGATGAGCTGAATATGAAGGGAGAATACCTAAAAAATAAAATTTACTCAAGTGAATGTACTAGGAGTAAAAGAAAGGGAGAGGTAGAGTATAACAAACATCTCACATACAAGAGGGAAGAAAAAAGTTTTTACAATGGAAGGGAGGAGGGGGTAGATGAAATTGTTATTACATAATAGTTGAGCTTTACTCTCATAGGATTTGGCTTAAGGAGAGAATAACACACACTCAGCTGAATATGGAAATCTGTTTTACCTTGCAGGAACGCAAAGCAGAAGGGGATAGGTGAGGGAAGATAATAGAAGGGACAGCAAATTGGGGAAAGGGATAATCAGAAGCAAACACTATTGTGGGAGAACAGGTCAAGGGAGAGAATGGAATAAATAAAGGGCAGGATAGGACAGAGGGAAATGTGGTTAGTCTTTTACAACATAACTGTTATGGAAGTGCTTTGCATTGTTACACACATATGACCTATATTGAATTGCTTGTTTTCTCAGTGAGAGTGGGTAGGGAGAGAGAACAGGAGAGATTATGGAACTCAAAGCTTTAAGAATGAAAGTTTAAAAATCGTTTTAGCATGCAACTGGAAATTAAGATATACAGGCAATGAAGTATAGACATCTATTTTGCCCTATGGGGGAATAGAGGGGAAGGGGAATGGAAAAAGTGTGGGTAATAGAAGGGAAGATAGACTGGAGGAAAGGGTGGATGGGGTACATGCTGTCCTGGGTGGAGGGTGGGGAGACATGGGGACAAAATTTTGAATTCAAATTCTTGTGGAAGTGAATGTTGAGCTCTGAAAATAAATAAATTTTATAAAATTAAAAAAATTAATAAAAGTGTCAAATGTTGGAATGGCATTCCATTTACAAGAGTCTTCATTCTCTTAGGCAGTATTTTTTCCAAGAATAATATTTCGTAGGACTGAATAGACCTAAAGAAATTTAATTCATGCTCCTTTTTCCATTCATTGCTTCCCTACATAAACTGAAAACTGGAAACAGAGTGAGTGCTCATCCATTAGGTAGCAGTTGAACAAAATTCGGGTATATGAATGTGATGAACACTAGAGTGCCTTTACGTCGATGTCTAGGAGAAATTTAGTGACTTACAGAAAGACTTGTATCAACTAATGTAGAGTCAAGTAACCAGTATGAGGACAATATATATTCAAAAACTAAAATAATGTAAACAGAAACACTTTAAAAGGCAGCTATATTAAGATCAATTTTAATAACCAACCCCAGTCCAATAAAATCAATGAAGAAACATATTTCCCTCTTCCGTATTAGACCATGGAAGCAGAATATGATATATTGGGGTCTTTTCTGGACAAGATCAAATGTATTCTGTCAGAGTAGGTCTCTCCCCACTTGCCCTTCCCCCTGATTTGTATCCAGGTGCCTCAGGGGTTAAAGTGCTGGAACAAGGAAACCTTGAATTCTATCATTTGATAGCCCTGTCAAGTAGGTTTAGTTTTTCACCATTTTACAGAGGGGAAAATGGAGACTAAGAGTTTAAGTCACTTTTTCATGGTCAGTCTGAAGCTCCAGAGATAGAATTCCAAGTCCAGAATTCTTTCTCCTATTCCAAATTGCTTCTGCTAAAATCTCAGGTAGCATAAAGGCTAAATCTTATTCAAGTTGTATGCTTGGATGACTCATAAAAGTAATTCTGAAATATTGAAAGTAGCAACTTATCTTTCAGATCATAACCATATGAGCACATGATAAACATCTTCATTTACTTTGAAACTGTCTTATGAGAGCTGTTTTTGTATCTGCATGTTGTAAACTCTTGGAAGACAAGGACCACACACCTGTGAGATTCTTCGTGATTAGGCTCTCCTCTGGATCATTATGATCACGTCAATAGAGATCACAAGTAGCAGTGTGAATACTGAATTTTTGTTTTGTCTTCCTGATCTCATTGCCTTCTTTGAGAGTGAGGGACAAAAGAGAAACAACCATGCCCATTATTCTCTAGGCATATTTACAGATTAAAATTGTTTGCTTACTGGTTCCATGTTATATTACTATTAGGGTGGTATGGGGATTTTAACATCTCAAAATAGAGAAGTAGCTCTTTTTTTTTTCATCTTTATTAAAGTGGTCCAGACTTTTGATTTCAGTCCCAATGAGAAAAATTCCTCTACCAATGCAGAGTAGCAACTGTTCTAAATTTAAAGTCTTATGGAATTGCCTTCCCTTAAGGACTATATATGATGTTGAAAGAAGAACATAGAAAAGTTTTTCATTGATTAAGCAAAGGTCTGCATTTCTATTCTGTATCTTACCTGTCTTTTACAATAATCTTTGAAATTAGCTACTCTTGATATATTAACTACTGTCAAGATATGTCTTTAGTGTGAGTTGTAATTCTTTCAAAATGGTTATTGGACAATTTGGGACATGTGATGATAAGAACATAAAAGTGCCATAAGAAAGATACAGGATGTTATGAGGAGCCATGCTAATCAATTCTTGACCCCCTGCTGACTTTCTTTAGGAAAAGACAGTGATAAGCTAGATAACATCCAGCGTAGAGCAGGAAAGAGGGTTAAAAGGGCATACCTGTACCATTAGAAGGAACCAAAGAAGCTTAACCTGGAGAAGAAATCACTTCAGGAAGACATGATAGCTATCTTTACATACTTGAAAAACAGTCATGTGGAAGATGGATTAGATTTTCTTGGCTTAGCTGGAGAGGATGGAATTTGGAGTCATGGGTGAAAGTTGTAAAGGAATAAATTTAAACTTTATTTAAGGAAGTGATCTTGGGGGAAAAAAATAAAAAGAAATTTGGTAAAAAAAAAAAAAAAGCAAAGGGATCCATAAGATTTATTTTTTGAAAAGTAAATGAAAATGAATAAATAAATAAAAGAAGTACAGGACTTTGAGTGTAGGTTGGGAGTGGGCAAAAAGAGGAGGAAATTCCAAGGAGGAGGAGCAGTGTGGCCACAAAGAACATGAAGGCAAAGATGTTCACGGACAGCCAAAGGAGTCATGAGTATAGTGAGAGAGGAGGACTTGAGGTAGAGGGGAAAGATTGTAGATGACCTTGAACATCTGACGTGGGAGTTTGAATTTTGCCCTGTAGTCTGTGGGGAGAGTGTCTAAGCAGGTGAAAGAACTAGGATAGCCTTAGGTATGGCAACCAGGATGATGCCAGGATCAGGGAGAATTAGCTAATAATGAATATTCCTACATCGTTAGATAAATTTCATATCAGAGTCTTATCTTAGCATGATTGCTTTTAGTAGAATAAAAGGAAGAATTTATGAAGAAATCACAGCAGAAAGGCACAGATTGCATCACATGTTGTGTGCACACAACCATGTAGGGCAGGTGCAGAAATATCTGCCAGAAAGGTTATATTGAAAGTAGAAAGCTCTATTGAATAAATTAAATCATGAGCACATTTTTACAAAGCTAAGTTCTGTTTGACACTCTTCTATAAGAAAAATACTTTGCTAGAGTAAATGGATAATCAGGGAGTTAAAGGTGGGTACAAGGTTTTCTTTTTAGGTTTTCTTTCTTACCTTACCTTGGGGTGACATATTATTAATAATGATAATAAACTGCCTATTTTCCTGTTTATTGACTCTGAGTATAGGCTTTAGTTTTGTTGTTGTTTTTTGTTTTGGTTTGGTTTTTGGCCACATAAAAACCCCTGATTTGGAGTTGGAGACCTGGTTTCAAATCGGGGCTGTAATTTTGCTTCTCATTTATCCTTAGTAAATCACTGAATTTTTCTGGACCTCAATTTGCTATTTTGTGAAATGAGGGGCCTTATTTAAGTTCTCCTCAGGGTCTAAATCCCAAAGAATTAGAAACAAAGTAAATGGCCCTCTATTGGGGAATGATTAAACGAATTGTGGTACATGAATCTACTGTAATATGTAATGTGTACTGTAGGAAATGATGTAAGAATGAACACAAACCATGATCCTATTAAAAGTTGAAACCCTAAAGAGCAAGTCAGGGATTGAAATCATTTTAATGCTGTATTATATCAGTATGTTACATTTTATTTGAAAAAAGCTATGATATTTAATCCTACGATTGCCTCATTGGTACCCATGTGATGTTAAAAGAACTAGAAAGAGTTCTCCACCACATTTGGTGGGTTCTCCATCAGATTTATGGAATTCCATGGACAAGAGTGAAATCAGATGAGAATATATAGGTACGTATATCTATAGATATATAGATATATATAGATAGATAAGTTACATTATGGGAGGGGAGTAGCCATATCAGTGACCACCATTAGAGTATATGTAACTAATGGAGAATAACATTTTGGCATGTCATGCTGCCATTTGGCCAAATGCAAAAAGAGTGCTAGGTTTGGGGCATTCAGGAAATGTATGTTTTCAATCACTATTCTTCTTTCTATATCTATTGTTAAATCTTAACATAATCATATTAACTAAAGTTTCACATTACATAATGATCAGTTATTAAGAGGTTTTAGGTCATCTACCTAAACAAAAATCCTCTTTGCAACATCCCTGATTATCAGTCATGTAGCCCTTTCTTATAAAATTTCAATGTCTGAGCACTCATTACCTCCCAAGGAACCTAATTTGTTAGAATTTTTTTCCTGTTATGGAGCCAAAATCTGCCTCTCTCCGACTTCTACCCATTGCTTAGACTTCTACTTTTCTGGCCCAAGCAAAGCAAGTCTAATTCATTACTCTTTTACTTGACATCCCTTCAAACACTTGAGGATCGCTATCTTCCCCTCCCCCCTTCCAGTCCCAGTTAGTCTCCTCTTCTCCAGGATAAACATCTTCATTTCCTTCAGTTAATCTCATTTTATGATATTATAACTATACTTTGTTGTGCAAATGAATGGGGGAGATAATTATAGATTTTGCATAATCATAGCTTCCTGTGACCCTAGCAAATTTTCCAGCTGATGAGCTATCTGATCTCAATAACCAAGACATGCTGTTCCCAAACTAGAAATAAACACAGAAATAATAGACTGGAATAAATTCTTTCCTTCCTTCCTTCCTTCCTTTTTTTCTTCCTTCCTTCCTTTTTTTCTTCCTCCCTCCCTCCCTCTCTTCCTTCCTTCCTTCCTTTTTTTCTTCCTTCCTCCCTCTCTCTCTTCCTCTCTCCCTCGCTGCATAGACCTGAAATTCACCCCTTTTATGAAGCACCTATATTATATGTCTGGTATGTTGCTAGGTGCAAGGGACTCACAGACAAAAAAACAAAACAAAACACTATTCCTGTCCTCAAGGAGCTTACATTCATTCTGGTAGGGAAAATAATATGTAAACATATAACTAAATGCAAAATTTACTCAGAGTAATTGAAGGAGGTGGGAAGCATGTCCTAGCAATGACAATGGGTGATGGTGTGGCTGTTAATGATTTCAAACGTTGTGATTTTAAAATATATTTCTTAGCCAAAAGTGTGAGTTCTGTTGAAAGATAGGGCTTAATATAGCTGAGGGTAAATGTATAAGAGTGAGGTATACCCAAAGGGTATTTCCTAGGGGAATTTGGGTAAAATGGAAAATGAGAAGGAAGGTAGTCTAACAAGCATCTGACTAGCTCCTCCTGTGCGCATGTATTACATGGACAAAACAATGATAAAGACCTGAGTTCACATCCTAGTTTTGATATTTTGTACCCATGTGATCTGTCAAGAATCACTTAAATCTTTCTGGGTCTCAATTTCCTCATCAGTGAAATAAGAACATTGGACTTTGTTGTCACTCATTTTTCAATTACTTCTGACTCTTTGTGACCTCCTTTGGGGGTTTTCTTGCAAATATCCTAGAATGATTTGCCATTTCCTTCTCCAGCTCATTTTACTGATGAGGAAACTGAGGCAAACAGGGTTAAGCAACTTGCCTACCGTCACCTAATTATTAAGTGTCTGAGGCTGGATTTGAACTCACAAAGAGGAGTCTTCTTGACTGTAGGCCAATGCTCTCTATTCACTTTGCCACTTAGCTGCCTTGACATTAGACTAGATGACGTCTAATGTCCTTTCTAGCCCTAGATCAGTGATCTTTTGAAGATGTTGGACTTGGAGTTCAAATCTGGCCTCAGACATTTATTAACTTTGTGACTTTCAGCAGTTCACTTAACCCTGGCTTGCCTCATTTCCTAATCTGTAAGGTGGAGATAATAATAGCACCTACCTTCCAGGGTTGTTGTGAGGAACAGATGAGATAACAACTGTCAAGTAGGCGCTATATAAATGCTAGCTATTATTATTGTTGACGTTTTTATGATTATTGATTATCTTAAGACCCTAAGATCTGTGGCACCACCATTTTTCTAACTTAAGCTTCTTTAGCAGTAAATTCTGTACATATGAATCTCTATGCATACAGATCTTACTTTGATAGACTTGAAGTTTATTTTATAGATTCTCTTAAGTCATGATCATAGTCTCCTATTCTTTAAAAATAATCTAAATCAACACATGCTCTAATAGGAGAAAACACAGGAGAAAATTATCTTAAAGGAGGCCATCTGTTTCTAAACCAGCATAACTAGAAGAACACTTTTTATTTAAGCTAAAGCTAAATAAATGTATATTCGGGATGTGCTGCAGTTTCTTCTGGTAACCTGAACCTGCCACTTAGAAATGAGTTCTCATTTAAATTACAATTAGCATGCCATTTTCATGAGAGCTGCAGGGAAATTTGATCTTAAAACAGCCTAACTGGGTTGTTAGTACCCACAAGGATTTCCTTTAGAAGTTCTCAGGGTTGAAAACTTTCCATGTGAAGACAGAAGTGTTTGTGTAGGTACAAAATGGTTGTGGAGAAGGATATTGCTTGGCAAATAGTTGGTGCTAAATAAATGTTCAGTTGTTCCAGCTAAATCTCATTTTCTAGGAGAAGCCTTTTTTGACTTCCTCCTTTCCCTTTTAGTTCCTTTCCCTTATTGATTATCTTTACTGTATCCTTTATCTATCTTGTTTGTATGTAATTTTTTTCATGTTGTCTTTTCCATTAAATTATAATCTCTTTGAGGGCAGGACTGCCATTTGCCTTCCTTTGTATCTCTTACACTTATGTATAGTTCAGGGCAGTGAGTACTAGGCCCTTAACAAATATTTGTGGATTGATTTATTTTAAATCCTTTTCCTTATAAATGCAAAGATGGAATGATATTTTGACTTGCCATAAAGTCAGTAGAAATACACTTCAGTACTAAAGGCTCTGGTTAATAATAAGAGGGCTGAGTTTGGAGTCAGGAAAATGGGTTCAAGTCCTGCCTCTGACAGATGTTAGCACTGTGGCTACATAGGCATATCGTCTAATCTTCCTGTGGTCCATTAATGGCAAGAATATTAAGTTAGAGGTGAATTGCCACTCTGTGTTGGTTGAGGAAGTTTCCATGCTGGGGGCGGAGGGAATGTTCCATTGATGAAATTATAGGTATGGGCCACTCTTCCCCTCAAAAATAAGGGGATGGAAGAATTCAGCTTTGGTTTCTACCAGTCAGAATTAACCTCTTAAAGTCAAGTTTCAGTGACATAAGCGTGGCGTGCTTTATAAACTGTTACAAAAACACAAAGCAAACAATTTATGCAGTTTCCAAGGTACTTGGCTTAAACAGGATATGGAAATTGGTGAAATACATTTTTTAATGTGTAGGTGTTCAGAGAGTGTAATTTTTAAAAATTTCTTGTTAAAGAAATACTTTTATAGGGGGAAATATTTGTGTACAATTCCCAAATAAGAATCCTGAAACTGTTTCTTAATTAAGACAATCATTTCCCAAATTTTGCCAATGGTCAAATAGTTTGTGATTAATTTGATAAATTAGGTTAATGAGATGCAGTTGTTCAAAAGTGGTATTTCAGCCTCTAGCTGTCCACTGTAAAATATCTTGAGTTACAGTGCTGTAGATAATCCAAAACAGTGAACAACCTAAAAATCATTTTAATTGGCTTTTTGGTGTATACACTTTGTAGCTGATTTACATTTTCCTAATTTTGTTAATTTAGGCCAGATAATAAAAATCATTTATAGTCCCTTAAGCAGGTATAAACTGAAAGAAAGAAATAAGTCACACTTGGAAGATGCTTTAGGATTTACAAAGTATTTCCCTCACAAACTGCTCTGGGAGGTAGGACAAATATTCTCATTTTACAAATCAATCAAACAGCATTTATTAAGTGCCTCCCATGTACAAGGCACTGTGCTAGGCACTGAGATACAAAGACAAAAATGCAAATTTCTAAGACTGAGAAAACTGAAACTTGTAAAGTTTATAGATTTTTCCAGAGTGACATAACTAGTTGGTGTCTGAGGTCTTCAATTCTAAGTCCCAAACTCCTTTGACCATGCCACAAACATGGGGGGAAAGTCAATTTGATATTCAGAATTCTTTTCAGAAGTTCTCCCAAATGGATTTGCCATGTGTAGCTAATCAAGAGTTGACTGTATCCCTATTTAACTGAAAAATCACATTTCAGGAATTTGCTTCTGCTAACCAGGCTTGGAATAGAAATGATGACCCCTAAGGGAGAAGAATTTTGTTCTGTTTCATATTTCTCTGTGTATCTTGGGTGGATCCTAGTGCAAGGTAGAACATCTGGTTTCGAGGGGGCTGGAAGAAAGTGAAGGCACGGATACCAGTTGTGAAGTTGTGTGGATCTTCTCAGGGAGAGGTGAGAGTATTGGTGGAAAGGGGAAAAGGATTGAGAATTTGGAAAAAAAGAAAGGCTTGTGCCTTCATAAGTAAAGTTTATATAATACACAACTGTTGGAATAGGTAGCATCAGGAGCTATTTATAGATAATTCTGTGAACTATGTAGATTTTGAAAAATTTAAAAAAAAAATTCATGGAGTGCTGACTTAGCAAAATGATTTCCATTTAAAATAGAGAACACTGTATAAAAATACACAATTAGGGCAAATGCATAACAGATATGGTATGCTCTCAGTTCAGGACAAAGCATGAGATTCCTTCCTTTGAGCTTTGTGACTTGTAGGATACAAGTCCTTTTCCATTTACCAAACTTTAAGCTCTTTGAGGGCAAAAACCATCTCTTCATCTTTTGATTTCCCTCTGTGCCTTGCACATAATAGGTATAAATATTGGTTGGATTTCACTGTGTTTTGAACAAATCACAATCTTATGCTTTCCCTTTCTTCTGGTAGATGGAAAGAAGGGGTTTATATCATTGTCAGTCAAAGAACCTACTATCAGAAAATCCTGGAAATACTTACATGAACTGATCCAGAGTGAGATGAACAGAACAAGAGAGCATTGTACACAGTAAAAGCAATATTGTACAGTGAACAACTGTGAATGATTTAACTGTTCTCAGTAATACAATGATTTAAGACAGTCCCAAAGGACTCATGATGAAACATGCTCTCTGCTTCCAGAGAGAGAACTGATGTAGTGTGAATTCAAACCAAAGCATACCCTTCCTTCCTTCCTTCCTTCCTTCCTTCCTTCCTTCCTTCCTTCCTTCCTTCCTTCCTTCCTTCCTTCCTTCCTTCCTTCCTTCCTTCCACAAAATGGAGAACATGGAAAAAATATTTTACATGATTGCGCATATGTAAACTATATGCGATTGCTTACTGTCTTAGGGAGCGGGGAGGGAGGAAGGGAATTTGGAACTTAAAAAAACCCAAATGTTAATTGTTTTTTATATATAATTGAGGAAAGATAGATAAAAACAACCCTTAAGTATCTACTGTGTATAGGATATTGCTAGGGATATAAAGAAGCATAATCGCTACCCTCCAAGGGATGGTGATCTAATTGAAGGCTTCCCTTTGAACAAGTAATACTCCAAAGGGATTTGGAACTGAAGACTTCAGACACTGATGAGGTATGTCACTCTAGATTTCTCACTTGCAGTGATTTGCAAATTGACACTTAGCTGATGACCCATGGGTTATGACATGGAGCACCTGCCTTCTGCCAGGGGTACCCAAATGAGACCTGTCTGCGTCTACCTACTATGTTCCATATTAAAGTTTCCCTACTGCTTGAACTCATCCCCGTCTTCCCCCAGGTAGCCAAGTTGAATCTGGAAGTAGCCAAGGTCAGGAGTAGGCGGTATTGAAGTGGGGGTGGGCAAGATGTTCAATAAAATCAGGGTGCAAAGTGAAGTTGCTAGTGATGATGAACTTGCAGCTCAAGAAAGCAGATAATCTTTTTGCTTTCAAACCACATAACTTAGGGCCCACAACTCTCTAATGTCCATCCCTGTGAGACTCACTGTAAGAACCAGGCCCACAAAATAAATCCCTGAATATGTTTCTTAAAAAAGTCATCAAGCAACCTTCTCTCATCCAAACAGAACCTCCCTCCCTTTCATGAGTGTATGGTGCTCTCAGGGTAATAGTAAAAATAATAATAATACGGATAGCTAGTGTTTATTTAGTGCTTCAGGGTTTGCCAAGTGCTGTACAAATATGAGGAGGCAGGTAGGTGACTTAGTGGATAGAGTGCAGGGCCTGGAGAGATCTGAATTCAAATCTAGCCTCAGATACGACTTACTAGCTATGTGATCCTGGGCAAGTCCCTTAATCTGTTTGCCTCAGTTTCCTCATCTGTAAAATTATCTGGAGAAGGAAATGGTAAACCACTTCAGTATCTTTACCAAGAAAACCCCAAATGGGGTCATTCATAACTGACAAATGACTGAATGGTAACAACAGTATTTACTCATTTGATCCTCCTAAGAATCCTGGGAGGTAGGTGCTATTATTATCATCCCTGTTTTACGGATTAGGAAGTACAGGCATTCAGGGTAAGTGATTTTCTCCAGGGTAAGTGATTTTCCCCAGGGTGCCATAGCTCATAAGTGTCTGACGCCATATTTGAACTCGGGCCCTTCCTAGTGCTTTATCAACTCCAAAACTCCTTCCAGCAATGAAGGCTGAACTCATCCAAGCTGCTTGATGTCCAGAACCATGTCTTTGCCTGTCTTTGTATCCCCACTGATTCCCAGGGTACCTGGAACATTGTAAGGGCTGGATAAATACTTGCTTGCTCATTGTTCACTGACAGTTGTGTTATATCCTTAAGGTTAGAAAGCCTTTACCTCTCAACAACCTGTAATGGAGATTTGGGGAGTATTTTATTTCCTTTTTACAGACAAGGGCAATAGCAGCCCAGGGAAGTAAAATATCCTGCCTCAGGTCACACAGGCATTAGGATGTCATATCCTGAATTTGAACCCAAATCATCTAACTCCATGTTTATTGTCTAATGTTTGTCTTTTGTGTTGTTAACTGATTAACTTATACGTATTCATTGTGGTATAGTAGAAAGAGGGTGAGATTCGGAGACAGAATCTAGGTTCAAATTCAGCTTTTGCCATTCTTACCTGGTTTGTAAAAGGAGTCTTGGAGCCAGGGCTGCGCTGAAGCCAGAGAGGTGATGGTTAAATATTCGGTGTGAACATTTACACGTAGGGAATTGGTAAACACTAACAAATAAGGGCCTAATTTATTGTTCTGTTGATTGTCCAGACTTAAGAAAATGATGGAGAAAGTATTAATCGTGGAGATTAAACATGAAAGTGTGTTATATGTACATATTCCACCTCCCCCACCTCCAAGAGAGCAGGTTGTTAAATATTTACCAGCACATTCCTGGTTCGACTAAATAATAAGCTCTGTATACCTCTCCAACTGCATATCTGTGATCCTAAATGTATCATTTAATGATGATTAAATGTGGTATTTGTGGTTATTGCTTTAAAATCTTGAGCATTAGGCTATTGATTAAAAATGTGGCCTGTGTATTATTGATAATACAATGAAATGATATTTTATGACATTTCTATAAGAAAAATTAGATTCTCACACAATTTTATCTTTTCTAGGACTATAGCACATTGCAAATGTGAGGATTTACCTGCATTCCTTTAGGGGCATACAGGTAATAGTTATCAGCCTCCAAAAAAGCCATACAGAATCTAGAAATAGCCAAGGGGGAAGGCGGGATGTACAACAAAAACAGTGCAAAGTAAAATTGGATTTTGCTGGTTTTCATGAGTGTCGACAGACTTAGACATTGTTGTTTCAAGTATACATTCTTAAATGTCTGAGAGGTCATGTTTCAGCCATGCACAGACAGATTTAGTTTATAGCACAGCTAGTTACTGGAATGTCTATGAAGTAACAAGTATTTATTGAGTACCTAAAAGTGGGTGGTGTGTGAGCATTGTAATGGCTTAATACAATAAATAGCTAACCCTTAATGATCAACATTCACTATGCCATCCCTCCCACCCTTTTTACCCTACACATCAGGCTAGCTGTAATGGAAAAGCAACCAGCATCCACCTTGAAATATGTTTTCTTTTTGAGGGTTTCACCATCTCTTTTTAGTGTCCATGTTAGACTAATTTATGAAGTTGAGTTTTTGAGTTTGTGGTGTGAGGAAATTTAGGGAATTGGGGGGATTGGAACAGTAAGTGATAGTGCAAATTGAGTGAACCACACTCCCTCCATTTTGTGATTCAGTTGTGGAGCTACTAGCTCAGTTCCTTTTCTTTTCAGTTATGGTTTTAGTCTAATTTCTGTCTTGTGAGAAAACTTTATTCAGTTGTGGGAATTGTGCAAAAATTTTATTGCATTGTTTGGATCTAGCTTTGTGTGACTGGGAAGCTAGATCACCTCTAGCTGTTGCTGTGAGACCCTTCACTAAGAATCTAGGTTATGCTGACCAGCAACCCAATCAAATCCAGTTTGATCCCAGGAATACAAATGATGTAATTGTACCTCCCAAGCAGTCCATATGTCTTATTTGAAAACTGGCCCCCACCGGTCAATCAGTTGTCATTTGCATGTTCCTTGGATTGTTGACAGACACTTGAGGAGTAGGACACCTCTTTTTCTCCTCTCCCCCTCCCACCTTGGAATCTTTCCTCTAGTTAAATGTCAGATTACCTCTTGCTGTCTTGTTTTCCTTTTGTTTAATTGGCCTTACTTGATTGTTTTTAATTTATAAAAAAGTCTGTCTCACCCTGTATTTGGGGTCCAGGTCTGGTCCCTGTCTCTTGAGCACTTGTGATGCATTGGTTAATAAACTGTTATACTTAGAATACTGAACCTTTGTTTCCTCAGTCGTTTCATCTTTCACCTGCCACAGGTGGGAAAGCGGAGTGAATGAGGAATCCAGATTTAATTTCATCAGTACAGGCCTCACAACAGGGACATTTTTTCCCAACATTTCAGATTGGGCAGCTTGTCCTAGAGAGTGGCCTGGGTGAGAAAAATCAAGCGACTTTCCCATAATTGTACTGCTATTAAGTACATTAGCTATATTACATATCTGACACAGAATTAGAACTCAGTTCCTCTTGATTCTTAAGACTAGACCTCTCTCCAGTATACCGTACTGCCCGTGTATTCTTAAACTGTAGATAAACTATAGATAATAACTGACATGTACTTAAAGTGTAGATAAACTATAAATAATAACTGACATATACTCTTTAATCCGGTAACACTGGCCTCCTGGTTGTTCCACAAGCAAGGCTCTCCATCCCTTGACTCTGGGCATTCAGTTTGGCTATCCCCCCCATACCTGGAATACTCTTTCTTCTGTACCAACTACTGACTTTTTTGACTTCCTTGAAGTTCCACCTAAAATTCTGCCTTGTAGAGGAAGCCTTCCATAACCCCTTCCTTCCATTATTTCCTATTTATCCTGTATATAAGTTGCTTTGTATATGTATGTATGTTTGCAAATTGTCTCTCCCATTAAATTTCAAACTCTTTGAGGTAGGGACAGTCTTTTGCCATTTTTTTTTTGGTTTTTTTTTTTTTGTATTCTCAGTGATTAGCACAATGCCTGGCACATAATAGGCTCTTAAAAAATGTTTATTGAGTTTAGAACTAGAAGAGAGCCTAGAGGTCACTAAGCCCAACCCTTTCATTTTATGGAAGAGCAAAACAGAGAGATTAAATGGGTTGCCCAAAGTCACAGAACTGCTAAGTGTCTGAGGCAGGATTTGAACCCACAGCATCCTGGCCATGTTCAGCACTCTATCAGTCATTATTTCACATTGCTACTTCAAGTGCATTAGCTCCTTTAAAATTAAACTTACCCTTTTTTCTTCTGATTTTTTCTTAAATCTACTACTTTTATTATAACACTAGTGACCTCCCATATCAATGTTGTTTAGTGCTTCGTTTTTAAATCTAGCAACTTGGCCATGGAACATTGCACTTTTAAATGAGACCCTGTGCTCCAGGGCTGTCAGAATGGGCTCGTGTCAGTTCTTAAGCTCCTGGAAGACGAGAGAGCAACTTTACATAATCTTTTTTACAAGGGTTTAAAGATAAGCTTTGGGAGAAAGCATTTGGAAACCAATTTAATGAACAGACAGTGGGTTCCATAAATAGAAGTTATTTGATATTTTTTTACTACCTAGAATTTTAGAATTTGAGCTAAGTGGGACCCTAGAGATCATCTGATCCACCCCCTCATTTTGCCCCTGAGGAAACTAAAACACACTGTTTAAATAGCTTGTGCGAGGTCAGAATCAGGACAAGAACCTAGGGTTCTGAATAGTTCCTTCAGGACTAGTTCACATACAATTTAGTGCCTTCCAGCCTGAGTGGAAAATACAGCTATACATCTACCTTATTCTCTGACTCTTACTAAGATAATTTGGATATGGCATTCCTAATCCAATTTAGATCCACATATTTTAAGTTTGAAGCTGTTAAAGCTTCAATTTGAGTGCATCCCTAAGGTCGTCCCCACAGATTTTTAACTTCTACATCAGAAAAAGTTGTTGGATTGAAAAAGAAAACATAAAACAATCTCTGTACATACATCGTACATCATACATCATAAAAGGCTTTTTCCATCACTGAAGATTTTTTTTAAACTCCCCAATATGAGAAAGAACTGATAATGTCTGAATATAGATTGAAGCATACGCTCTTTTGCTTTATTTTTTTGAGGTTTTTTTTTGATCTATGTTTTCTTTCACAACATGACTTATGGATATGTTTTGTGTGCCTACACCTGTATAACCTATGTCAGTGGAGAGGGAAGGGGAGAATTTGGAATTCAAGAGTTTTTTGTTTTTTTTTTTTTATTTTGTAATGTTTAACAGTCACTGCCATACAATTGTGATTTTATCCCCCCCACCTACCCCCCACTCCCCCCCTCCCTCCCCACGACTGCATACAATTCTGTATAGATTCTACATATACTTTCCTATTGAGTATATTTTCACTACAGTCATGCTATGTAGTCAGACTAAGATAAATGAAAGAAATCGTATAACAAATCAGAACATGATACACAAACACATACACATACACAAACATGATCTGCTACAATATGTGAGTGACTTCCATATTTCTCTCTCTGAGTGTGGCAGGCATTTTGCCTTGAGATCCTCCATTGGGATTTTTTTTTTTTTTTGGTAAGAAGTTCTTGTGTTATTACAAAAATCTAAGTCTACCAGAAGAAACTCTCACACACTGTGGTTGTTGCTGTGCATAAAGTTCTCCTGGTTCTGCTCCTTTCACTCAGCATCAGGTCATATAAGTCCTTCCAGGCCTCTCTGAAGTCTTCTTGTTCATCATTTCTTATGGCACAATAGTACTCCATTACATTCATATACCATAATTTATTCAGCCACCCCAATTGATGGACATCCCCTTGACTTCCAGTTTTTGGCAACTACATAGAGTGCTGCTATAAATATTTTTGTACATGTGGGACCCTTTCCCATTTTTACGATCTCTTGGGGATATAGTTCTAGTAGCGATATTGCTGGGTCAAAGGGTATGCACATTTTTGTAGCCCTTTGGGCATAGTTCCAAATTGCTCTCCAGAATGGTTGGATGCGCTCGCAGCTCCACCAACAATGAATTAGTGTTCCAACTCTCCCACATCCTCTCCAGCATTTATCATTTTCTTCTGTCATGTTTGCCAATCTTATAGGTGTGATGTGGTACCTCAGAGTAAGAGTTTTTAAAATGAATATTAAAATTGTTTTTACATGTAACTGGGGAAAAATACAATACTAAATTTTTAAAAATTCTCCAGTGTTCTGAGATGGCCATTTTAATATCTCTGTCTGTACGCTGTCACTGCCCTACTTTCAAATACAACCTGGCCAATTGCATTGCTCTTACATCTCCCAGTCAGCAAATAAGGTGTTTATACCATGCAACTGCCAAAGCGTACTGTAATAGCGAAAAACTTAGGAGAGTTTAAGGATATACATACACACATACATCTACATATATATGCACACATATACACACATATGGGTATATACATACACACATACACAAATACATATATATATACATACATGTATGTGTATGTGTATATGAAATAACCTCAAAGGGATGGGTTGGGGAGTGCAAGGTTAATGAGTTGGACTCACCAGGAAGGAAGAAAGGCATGAGTCAGATAGCTGCTTTTCCTTTGTTAGCAGAGAAGTGAAAAATAGTCACTCTTTATGGTGATGGCCAAAAATTGAATGATTTTTAATATATACAGGAGCACCTGTATAATTGTGTTCCTTTCCATTTGTAAATGTTTACACTATAGTATGAAAAAGCAAGACTGACTTCATGTGTGTTAGCATTCAGAAAACAAACAAGGGATATTATTTCGAGCAGTAATAATGAATATTTGAATTTGCCCTTTGAGGTCCATAATATATAATTATCGCTGAATTTTGAAAGGTCTCACTTTCTCATGAAAGGTTTTTTGGGTACTGTGCCTTTTTTTGGAAAATGGAGCAAATGACTGACCTGACCAACTTCACAGTGATTCATTCTTTTTCTTTTCCTTGAAGCAAGCCCAAAAGTCATATATTTGGTTGCCCAGATGAAATCAGTTTCCTTAGTAATCATGAAAGAAGGAAAAGGCATTTCTTCAGGAGGAATGAGTCTATTTAGAAGGTAGCATGCCAGCAATCATTCATTAGAATATCATAATAAGAAACTTGCTCATACATAAAGGGGTGCTGCTTATAGATGATTTAATTTTCTAAAATAAGCCTCCCTTACTCATCAGTACACACTGAAATGTGCCATTCACTTTGCCAAGTTTCTTTTTCCACTAAAGAGGATTTGGGTTGACCCAAGTACATCGATTCAGCTCATCAAGTTGCCCCTTGTTGAGAAAGATAAGTTTGTTTCCACAGTCAGTACTTAGTAAGTTTATCCTGTATGTGCCAGACCTTGTGGGCAGTGGGGATATAAAGAGAAAAATGAAACAGTTCCTACCCTCAAGAGGCTTATATTCTACTGAGGAGAAACATGTACACAGATAAGTAAATACAGTATGTAAATAAAATAAAGGTAATTTCTGAGTTTAGAGGATGGTGCAGAATACTGACAAATGAAGGAAATTAGAAAAACATTTTTGAGTCATTTGGAAACATTGTGATATATAGTGGCTAGAGAGTGCTGGACTTGGAATCAGGAAGATCTGAGTTTGAATCCTGTCCCAGTCACGTACCAGCAGTGATTTGGGCAAAGAAATTAACCTCTTCCATCTTGCTTATCTATAAAATGAAGGTAATAATAGCATTTTTACTTCACAGGCTTGTTGTTGTGAGGATCAAATGGGATACTAAATGTAAAACACTTTTGCCAACATTAAAGCTCTGGATAAGTGTTAGTGATTATGAATATATTATAATTTAGGAAAGTAAGGAAAAATTACAAGACTTAAAATCCTAAATCTTTAATAAATATTTTGCAGATGAATTATTTACTTAACAAGTAATAAACTGAGAAACTTTGTAATTAGCTGTTTTCAAAGAAGCGAAACTTATAAAGAATTAGTATTAATAGTTATATCAGTTAAATCTTTCATGCAGAAATTATTTGCAAAGTCTATGAATTCAAAAAGCCTTCCCTTGGTGGAATGGACAGATGAGAATATTTTGTTCCAGTGACCATGAAAACAGCTGAAGGAGGTGCTGTGGAGTTGGTCAGGCATCAAAGACGCCAAGGTCACCCACTGTATTCTGGGATATCGCCAGTTGTTTTGATTTTTGTCCTGTCACTGGATTTTGATGACTCTAGAAGAGAAAGTGAGGCAGATGACTTGTACAACTCTGTCTCACTTAAGTCCAATGCATGCGCAAGTCAAGACATCACGCTGTGATGTTTTGGTCCTTTTTGAAAATGAAAGACAAACAACAAAAAGTCTTGCAACCAAAAATAGTTTTAATCAACCAAACATGGGAATCTAGGGAACATTTTTAAAATTAACTTTCGATTGTAAAGGGCTACTTGTTCCCAGATTTCTCTAAAGAAAGGAGTCCTTTATATGTTTGTAAAATGGCATACCTGCTAGATATTTCTTTAAAAAATTAGCTTGTGAAAATGCTATTAAACACGAACTCACTTACAATAAACAGCACATGAGTATTTCAGCTCTCCATTTTTGTTAGAGACTAAGAGAATATTTTATCTTCGGCAACTGCTTTTGTCCCTCTCCTTTCTTTTTATGGCCTACAAAGACAGTTTTGTTTCTGGAACAAAGTCCATTGACAGCAACAATCCCTAAAGTAGATTTATTGTCAAGGAAATACAGTAGCTTCTTCTGTAGCTCCTTCTCTTATCATGACTGACCTCTGGTTTCTTTCCAAGATAATGTCCGTTTAAATACAGGAGCAAATGATGTAGTCAGAAGAGCACAGGAGATCTGGCTTCTAGTGTGTCCTGTGCCACTAACTGTGACCCTTGAACAGATCACACGTTAGCCTTTTGGGGTTACAACTCCCTCAGAGAAAGAGATTCAACTCAATCCTCTCTAATTGTGGTGATTCTGTGGATAACAGAAGATCTGCAACATCATCACCATCATTATAGCTAGCATTTTTATAAGAGCCAGGCACAAATATTATCTCATTTGATAATAGTTGGCTTCCAGCTGCAAGAAAAATCTTTAATTTTTTATATATGCGTATATATGTATATATACTATATATAATATTACTATCATACTTTATGTCCTATTTCATTTTATTTTCGTTTCTTCCCCACATTCTCAGTAGTATCTCAAAGTATACACAGTGACTAGAGTAGCCATTATTGTACTGGTTTATTGATCTGTCTTCAGGAAAAGAAAAACTTTTAAGTTTAATCTGCATTTTCCCCATCACTTAAGTCTAGCTCAACAAAATAATCAAGCCCTGATTTGTGGTGTTTGCTGATCTTCAAAGTATAAATAAGTGTTAATGCTAAAATTTTAACAAAAGCTCTTGCAAGCTGGTTGGATCTGTCTCCAATATGCCCTTGTATAGTAATCTCATAAACCTTTGCATGTTTCTAAAAGTATTAAATATTAATATTTTTTCTGTTGTAGGGGCAGCCTGTTACCATTCTGTCAGTGAGTGTTGAATTTTCTTCTCATACAACCCTGTGTGAACTTTGGCCTTAATTGGTCCTTATCTCTAAAATGATAAATTTAATCCCAATTCCTAAGATCCTTTCCAGCTCTCAAATTTTCTTTCTGAGATTCTTGTTGACAAAAATTGAGTTTTGCCCTACCCAAAGGACCTAGTTTACATATTATCTGCACTGGTAGTTTTGTGTTTTTCACAAGAGCTAAAAAAGAATGCCTCATGTACTATAGTTGTACCAAGATACAGCATATATACTTTTAAATTACATTTGCAGGTTTTTTCCATCAAATTTCCAATTATAAAACATTAAAAGTTTACCATCACTGTATAAAGAACAGAATTTTATTGTTAGCACTTCATATTTCTGAATACTATCTTCAGCAATAACAGGAATTTAAATGTAAGAGCAAAAGATTTGCATTTCTGATTTTTGGATGTAGCTCAAGGCAAAGGGCACTGGATGTAGTGTTGTTAAGACTGGAGTTCCGATACTTAGTAGATGCACATTCACTTTACGTGCCTTGGTCTTCTCATCTGTAAAATGAGTAACTTGGACTTGATGGCATACCTTCCAGTTCCAAATCTATGAATGATTCTATAATCCTATGAATTATGTTATTAGAACTGTTTATCCTGATTATATTTGGACCATATAATTCCAGGCAACTGAGAATGAATAACTTTTAAGGAATTTAGACTTGTTTATAGAAATAGTATGCTGTAATTAGGATGGAATCAAAAGACCTTTGCCCCCCTCTCTTCCCTTCCTATTCGACATCCCTCTTTCTGTCTTCTTCCCTCTCTTTTAATAACTTCCTCCTTTACCATGACCTTTCTTCTTCCACTTTCTTTAAGTCCACTACCCTACCTCTCTGTTTCCTTTTCTTCTTCTTTCACCATCTACAACCTCTCTTCTTCCCCTCTATCTTCCCCTTCTTCCTTCTTTCTCATATGCAGTATATAATTGAATTCAGTAAGTTAAATGTGTGTGAGATATCATTCCTCTGTGGTGTGAAATAAAGTTAGACTGGATCCAGATTGTGGAGGACTTTGAATGTCAAGCTAAGGAATTTATATGTAATCAAGAGGCAATATGGAACCACGATTGGTTCTTGAGAAAGGAATATTATTCTTGTCAGACCCATACCCTATGAAGTTTATTTTTGGCATCTTCTTAGAGACTGGATTGGTGAGAGGAGACATTGAAAGCAGAGAAACAGATTAGAAGTTATTACAGCCATCCAGCTAAGAAGTGAGGAGCATCTGAGCTAGGGTGATGGTCTCGTAAGTGAAAACAAGGGGTCGAAAGTGAGAGATTTGGCAGAGATAGATATGACAGGACGCGTTACCTGATTGGATATGCCAGGGTGAAGGAGAAGGAAGAGTTGAGGATTATTCAAATGTTGAGAACCTGTATCACTTGGAAAATAGAAATAGTTTGGAGAAAGGAGAAGGTTGAAGAAGGGGAAGGTTTACAGGGAAAAGTGATATGAGATCTCCTTTGAGCTTGAGAAGCAGACTGAAATGTCCAGAAGGCACTTAGGAATTCAAGATTGGAGTTAATCTTGTAATTTTAATCAGATTAAGGTTAATCTATTAATGAACAGCCCCAGAATCTTTCCGGTATTAAATGACCTTAACTTAATAGTTTTCATGATTTACTGGTATTATAATTCCCCCTTTTTTTTCTTTAAAGAAAGAGGGCAACAATGTATGCCCTTTTCCTTTCAACTAAAGTTTCCCTCCTTCCTTTTCCTCCCTAATAACCACTGGCGATGGTGGGGGCGGGGAGGTACATCAGATTGGCAATGGGAAGTTCTGAGTGGAATTAGGATTTGCTTCCCTCTTCTCCTTTATCATTGTTCATCCTTCCATCTAATACCTTGCCTCGGACGAGGCACTGGGATAATGTGAGACAACAGGATCAGATTGGGAAAGGGGAGGGTGGAAATCCCAGGCAGCAACAGAAATCGAAGCTTTTGCTGCTCATTGGCATTCACATTGCTATTTAGTGTTTAATGTCTTGGAAATATAAAAGTATCTTCATAATTATTTCTATCTACATAGTTATTTGTCTGTGAGGAACTTGGGATACTTCATCTATGTTGAGAAATATATAAATGGCAAATCTGTGCCCTTCCTAAGGTCTAAATGGCACCAGTTACATTTTTAAAGTAGAAGAAGCTATTTCTTCTGAGCCTCATTTCCTCCATAACATGGAGTCAAGATTTTTAATTCATTTTTTAAGAGAATTTACAGAGACAAATGTTAATGTGTGGTAACTGGCCAGCCTTACCTAAGCTGTGGTAAATCAGGATAATCTTAGCACTATTTAATTCTTGTTTACTAAGTGATGTTTTCCACTCAAATAGGAAAGATGGTTGAAGAGAAGACACAATGCTGATTTAGTTTTTTTTAAACTGGGGATTTGTTTTCCTGTAAGAGGAAAGAGCCAGAGTATCCATTAAACAGTGAAGAGTAGTGCTCTCTCTCTCTCTGTGTCTCTGTCTCTCTCTCCATTTTATGCGTGTGTGTGTGTGTGTGACCGAAGAGGCCCTTGAAACGATTTTCTATACTTTTTTTTTCTGAAGGCTTGATGAAAACTTCATGTTGCTCATGTTTAAGAATTCATTGAGTTGTATGAAGTTCATGCAGGGCAGGATGGCCTTCCATGGGGAAATATCTGATTCTTTGTTACATTCTCATCATTACATCTGAGTTAAATCGGAACATGAATCTGTTGTAACTGGCTTGCTTGCATCAGTAACTCTATATAGACCCTTCTAGCTAATACATTTGAGTCAGATTGATGAGCAATACATCTAAAGATTCCTTGACTAAGCCACTGGAGAATCACGTCAGTGAATAGCATTATTTCAAAAAATAGTACGTGATGAATACACTCAAGTCCCACTCATAAGCTGAATGGGAGGAGTAGAATGGTTTTATCTTGTTCTGTAATAATTTAGTTTAATTGAAAGTGGTCTTGAACTTAAAGTACAATGCCAATATTAGTTTCTTTAGACTTTCATATGATACAAGAGTAATAACAATTCATCAGATAGAAAAGGGTGTGTGTGTGTGTGTGTGTGTGTGTGTGTGTGTGTAAAGAATTAGATTGGAACATTGGCAGAAGTTTAATCATATGATGAGGAAATTGGCATGAGGTAGCAGTTCTTAAGCACATTGCTGGGCCACGTCCCATCTAACAGAGCACTTAAGAGTTATTTTGCTAAATTACATCTTGTTGCTAGGTATAAATATCTGCCACATCTTAAATGCTGGTGCAGCATATGTTGGAACAAGATAGATCTGTGACCTCAATAAATTGGAATTTCATTAAAACTTTGTGGTTCATATGCCTGATACTAACTTAAATTAAATTTGGAGATGCAAAATATTGATCAGTTTATGACCTAATTAATATTATGGTTTTAAATCAAAACTCTAGTGCACCATTCCCACACCCCCCAAACCGCACCCTGAAATTTGTGCTTTTGATGTCTGTATGATTAATGTGGAGAGTTATATACCTGGAAAAAGAGGTGAGTCAGCCCGGTCTGTCCATCAGTCAGTTAGCTAGCATTTTTTAAGCATCTAGTAGGTGTCAGGCACTGTGGTCAGGAAGTACCATAGCAAAAGTGAAAGATAAGCAATAAAGAACCTGCATGGACCAGGTGTCTCTGTATAAAGTCAGAAAATCTAGAACAGGAGTTCTTTACCTTATTTTGTGTCACAGACCCCCTTGGAAATGTAATGAAGCCCATGGGTCCCTTCTCATGAGAATGTTTTTCAGTGCATAAAAATAAAATATACAGGGTTTCTAAGGAAACTCTATTGAAATAGTTATAAAAAAATTCTTAAGAATCCAAGTTCAAGAAACCCAGCTTAAGAACCCCTGATTTCTTGAGGAGGTTTTACAGTATGTTGGCTAGATCTGTAATGAAAGATTTATGGGATGAGATGGAGACAAGTCCCTCAAAGGCTGACAAGGTGTAGGTTGGTTGCGATCTGTACCTACTGCAAGGTTCACCTATGTTGATAGGATCACAGATCCATCAGAATATCAAAATATTATTGATATTATTACTTTTCCCTGGTGTAATATGGGCACAAATATCAAGTTAGAAAGTGATACATCTTCTTATTGACTACATATTTAAGGGAAAATGGTAAAATAGGAAAACTTTTTAAAAAAACATACAATTATCTTGCATCGGTAATTATACAGACCCTTCCAGCTAATACATTTTGAGTCAGATTTAAAACAATATTTTAAAATGTAGCCACTTGCTAAAGAAGAAGGAGATCTTACCTTCCTTCCATTTGAAACAGCTATTCCATTCATTGGGGGGGGGGGTGGGGGGGGGCAGCATGTTCTTAAGCAGCTGCCATGTTAAGAGCACCCTGCTAGGCACTGCATCACGAGAGGGAATATAGGAATGGCAATTTGCCCAGCCTTGATCATCCCTGTATGCAGGGCTCTCTCTCTTAGAAGCTGGAGAAGAATTTTTTTTAAAAAGTCAGGGCCTGGAGACACTTGGAACTTATTTTCCCTTGTCTTTTCCTTTCTCCCCCTATTAGGATAGTTCTTCTGTTGTGTGCCATCTATAGGTCACTTCAGGTCTTTGAACCTTAGTTTAGACTTAAAAGAGCATGCTTTGGGATCTTTGGAGAACCTGTACATGGCATGCAAGGCACTGGCATTCTTAGTGAAAGGGCATCATTACAGCAAAGCTGTCAGAGTTTAGAGTTCTAAGTGTCTATGTGATGAAGTGGGAGAAAAGAATTTTGTCCTTGTCTTCTATGTTGATAAGAAGGAAAAATTGAAAAGGAAACCTCTTAAAGTTCAATAATTGGTAGAAATCAGTGAGAGAGAATAGAAGGAAAGAGAAACGAAAGCACAGTATGTTAAAAAATCCAATTAAAATCTCTTTCCTGTCTCTTATTCATGAATATTTTAAATTAATGTAAAGCAACTCTGAAAATAATGTCATGGACCTTGTAGAATATAAGCTTAAAGGCAAGAGATGTCCCATATAACAAGAATGCGCCTGGTACCTAGTAGGTGACGGAATGTTTTTTAAAATGGTGATTTTTTTTTTAAAAAAAATTTGTGATATATTTTTTCAGTGAATTTCAAATATTGAAGCCTTGAATTTAGGTAAAACATTTTTACAAAAAGGCTATTAGAATTCCCTAATATTGAGAACTTTGTTTTTCTTAAATTACACTATATTGATATAAAAACAAAGTCATTTGCTTTGAGGAATCTTTCCCTGCTTAAGTCTACTCGTTTGCCTCTCTTATGATAAAATCCTTCCTATGTTATTTTCACTCTCTGCACACCTACCTGCCTACGAACTGGGGTGTTTGGGTGTTCAAGGAGGACCAGTACTTATGGAGTAAGGGCTTGCCCAAGCCCTTTTCTGGGCTGCTCGTTTATCTTTGGTGTCCACCTGTCTCCCACCTCTCACCTATGTCTGCAAGAAGCCGTAGCAGGTGCCGTGGCCACACCTGGCTGGATAAAATCATCTTGGCTTAACCAGGTTAAGGGTAGGCCTCAAACTCATCAGTGGGTTAGAGAATGTCTACCCAGGCAAGTGAAGACTTCCCTTGGCAGAATGGGTGGGGGAGAGCAGTTTGTACTGACAACCGTGAAGGTGCCTGAAGCAGGTGCTGTGGAGTGCTTAGAGCTTAGCCAAGCATTGAAGACTCCAGGGTCATCTACTGCTTCCTGAGACATATCTTATCCATGTGTCTTGACTTTTATCCTGGACTTTGATGACTCTGGAAGAGAGAAGAAGGCTGATAACTTTGAGCAACTCTACCTCTCTTAAATCCAGGGCATATGCAAGTTAGAAGGAGAGGCCCCAAGGGTAAGAGGATTCTGATGAAGTGATGTTGCAGAATGATGAGTTTCCAAAGACACAACAGTGAAATCCAAAAGAGTATAGCTGGGTGGAAATTAAAGAAACTTTGTATGTTATGGGTGCTTAGATGAAATTAGAATTATAGAATCCTACAATTCAAAGGGACGTCAGAGAACTGTAGTACGGTGCTTCTCAAACTCCTTGGGAGTTCCCCAGACCTTTTCTAGGGGTCCATGAGGTCAAAATTATTTCCATAATAATACTTAAGGCATTTTAATTTCTAATATGGTAAATATATATATATATAACCCACATAAACCAAAACTCTTTGGGGGCAATCAGTAATTTGAGTGTAAAGTGGTCCTGAGACCATGAAGTTTGAGAACCTCATGTTTTAGTTCAGCCGTTTACTCAAGCAAGAATCCATTCTGTAGCTTCTCCCCCAGCAGCAGTCCCCCTATAACTCAGTCTTTCCCCACTGTTCCTTTGCCCTGTTCCCCTTTCCCTCATCCTCCTTCCAAGGCTGCAGCTAAAACATAAAAACTACACTTTGCAGATCATGCCAAAACTGGCATGATCTGTTTCCTGGCAGTCAGCAGGATAAAGAGTAGTCAGGACCAAGCTGCCAACCCTTCTCCTGCTAATCACCTTTGTGTGGGGCAACTGCCATCTCTGGCTTCAGGCTGCTGTCCCTGCTGCCCTCCTCCTCCTTACTTACTCTTACTCAACTTTCCAGTTATTAGGCATCATTCCTCCTTGTTTGTCTACCACTTATCCCTCCAGGGGAGTAATTGTGTGCTTAGCCATGCCTCAAGCAGTAAGCACCCACTATTTCCATTTTGTATTTTTATTTTATTTTTGCTATTGTAAAAGTACTACTATGGGGAGTGTGTGATCCAGGAAGAAGACAAACCAATTTTTCTCCCATTAATTGTTCCAGAAAATAAATCAGATTTCATTGTTATGAACTGTAGAGGATAGCCCAAATTATTTTTATTATTTAGAGTTTTATTCTGTTAAACATTGATTGAAATAAGCTTTGAGGCTTTGAATTGATTTTGTTATGTAGAGGGTTTTTTTTTTAAATTGTGATGTATTTATTGTCAGAGAACTTGATCTATATTGAATAAACCTCACAGACATACTAGTAGAAACCCACAAAATGTATTGTCAGATTTGCGTCTAATTGCTGTTCTCAGACCCTTCCATCTGAGGCAATTAACAGCAATCATTGTGTTATTTCTCTTCTGTTGCATAAAATTATGTCATTTATGCAAGTCTGTCCCTGAAATTTTGGAGTTTACATCTGATCCTTCCTGTTAAAATTATAGGTTTGCCAATCTGAGCTATAGCATTGTATCTCATATTAGCCATGTGCCATTATTTAAATACTGAAATAAATTTCTCATTAAATGGTATATTGTTAAATTGTGAAACACTGTGTAAACAAGTTTATGTAGCTTATAAATATAATCTGTCCACTTTATTTCAGACTGAAATGTTTTATTATTCATGCATCAATTCCTTCCTTTATAAGTATACTATTAAAAATTCATATATGAAATGAAACATCTGGTTTGACATTACATAATGCATTTTATCTTTGAAAATTCTTGAAGTGTAGAACTCTGGCTATCGATCAACTGCAGACAATTTTTTAGCTGTGATATAAAATCTCACTGAAATTTACTTGAATAATTATGCACTTCTGGGAGTATAATAAACTAAATTTACATAGCATATTACTGTTGCCCAAGCATAGAGAACCATTTTCCCCCAACAGTACAGTGATTTCATGTGATTAAGCATAATTATATCTAATTTTACATTTCTTTTTTTCTTGTAAACAGTATTTTCTTTTGTCCCGTTACATATGAAGATAGTTTTCAACATTTATTTTTTCTAAGATTTTGAGTTCCAAATAGTTTCATCTTCCTTCTCTTCCATCTCCCCTCCCCAAGATCTGGCAAGCAATTTGATATAGGTTGTACATGTGCAATCATATAAATATCAATTTTATATTTCTAATACAGTTTTGTGCTTTAAAAGAAATTAATCATAATGTTTTCTTCTAAGGATCTCATTCTCCAATCTCCTGTTCTTATGTAATTGATTGAAATGTTTATGATATGAAATGTCATCATGAAATGTGTGATTTTGGTCTAATAATCTCAAAGAGCATGAAACATTGTAATCCTGGATGAAAATTGTATTGTTCAATTCAAATTGCTCAGATGACTTCACAAAAAATAATTTAGCAGCCATTATGGTCTTTTTCTTTTGACAGTCCACTCACATTCCCTTCTGGTTTTATTAGTGTGGCCAAATTCTAAATTTTTCTACATGATGTACTTTCTAAAAATAAAAGTATTTTTCTTATTAATGTATCATGTTACAGAATATATAGTGATGTTTAGAGTGTAATATAGTAGAAAGAGCATTGAACATGGAATCAGCAGTGACCTGGATTCAAATCTCACCACTAACTTATTAACTATGCAACAATCGCTTAATGTCTATGGACCAGTGTCCTTTTCCACAATATGGGAATATAATAATACCTGTCTGATACCTGCCTCACAGGGCTATTGTGAGGCTTAATTGAAATAATATATGTAAAGTTCTTTATGAAATTTAAAGGGCCACACAAATATCAGCTTTATTTGTATGACTATCAATGACTTTTAGCAAAATAGGATAGGCTATAAAAATTTATTTAAAATTAATTAGGAGCAGCTAGGTGGTGCTGTGGATAGAGTGCCAGGACTGAATCAGGAAGACTCATCATCCTCAGTTCAAGTTTGGCCTCAGACTCTAATTAGCTGTGTGACCCTGGGCAAGTCACTTGACCCTGTTTGCCTCAGTTTCCTCAGCTGTAAAATGACCCGGAGGAAGAAATGTCAAACCACTCCAGTATCTTTGCCAAGAAAACCCCAAATGGGGTCACGAAGAGTCTGACGGGACAGAAAATGATTGAACAAGTACATAAACATTTATGAGACAAAACACTATATTTACCACAATGGGAAGACACTAGCTAAAAATTGAAAACTTCATTGCACGTTCTTAATCGGAATCAATGTGGCAGAAAGCAGAAAGGAACTAAAATTTGAATCTGAGGACCTGAGTTCAAATCTTAGCTCTACTCCTTACTAGCTGTGTGACTGGGTAAATAATTTCTATACTTCATGTTCCCCAATTAAGGGGGTTAAACTAGATTACCTCTAAGATTCCTTCCAACTGTCAGTTGTCCTGAGCTGTGTTTTTTTTTAAAGCCAGAGAGATATGAATTGTTGGGATTGTTGTTAGTTTATTAACTAAATTCCCCCTTCCCCCTATTCTAGGAAATACCAAGCATTAGTTCAGGGCTGCTCAATATTGCATATCAATCTCTGGAGGGTCTGTGCTAACATCTCTGATTGCTCCCTACCCTAATTTTATATCATCTGTCCGTGAAGAGGTAATTGGATTGTGCCAGCAGTTACCTGGCAATCCTTTCCCATGTTATACTGGATGTTGTGAACATGGTGACTCATGAAAGCAGCCTTTGGATGTAGGTGCCATGAGGCCAGTTATAGTCTCTGCCATGGCCTGGACACCAGTATCCATCTGGCCAGGATAGAACTGAACAAAATGCTCACTTAACTTTCTGAACACTGATACCCAAATCTGGGTAGCCAGGGGCACAGTGTGCCAGAACTAAAATCAGGAAGACTCCTTTTGCTGAATTCAAACTGGTCTCAGAATCTTACAAGCCATGTGACATTGGGTAAGTCACTTAACCCTGTTTGTCTCAGTTACCTCTATCTGTAAAATGAGCTGGTGAAGAAAATGGCAAACTTCTTCAGTATCTTTGCCAAGAAAACCCCCAAATGGGGTCACAAAGCTCAGGCATGACTGAAATGAACAACATCCAAATTCTTCAAAGATCTTCTCCCTTAAATTTTTTATACCAGTCCTACCAACTGATACTACCTCATGAATATCATATCCTTATGTTTGTAAGGGATCCCAAGGATGACCAACAGAGTTACTTTGGAAGTGTAGACAGACAGCAGTGAAGTAACCACACAGTGAGGCTTCTCAGTTTGCTGACTTCTGCCTTGATTAACACCTTGCTCTTTTCCATTTCCACATGCAAGACGTGTCTTACTAATTGTAAGTAGTTAGGTCTTTAAAGGTACATCAGACCAGATATTCCAGCACCAGCAATGCTTTGAGGGAATTTAGTATAGTGGACAGAGCACTGGATTTGCAGACAGGATATCTTTCTGGGCTTTAAAAAGCCTAGCTCTACTACTTTATTGCTAGCTAGTATAGACGTTTTTCTTTTTAAACAAATGAGGAAACCGAGTCAAGGAGAGATTGAGTTACTTGCCTAGAGTTGTATAGCTAGTAGGTGACTGAGGCAGAATTTGAATTCGGGTCTTTTTGACTCCAAGTCCTCTGTTCTACCCACTTGATGATTCCCTAATTGCCCCTGCTAGTATAGTCTTAACAGTCATTTAGCTTCTCAGATCTCCAAGGTCTCTTCTGCTTCAGATGAAACCCACCTAGACCTAGCAGTGAACAGTTTTTGTTTTGTTTTTATGTGGTCTGCACTGACCAGATCCAAATTGTTCAAGTGCTTGAGAGATTATGAGAAGAGAGATCTGTTTGCCATCCCTTTTTGGTCATCTTAATTGTATTCCAGGAACCCGAACTTAATAGGAATTCTGATTCAGGGTCCCAGAAGAAAAATCTGGGGGCATAATTTGGAGGAGGAAGAAAAAATGTTTCCAGATGACTAGGGCAGGGTTGTTCCAAAAATTAGGAGGCAACATGGAAAAATACACGGAGTGGAGGGGAAAGTAGATGAGGTGGATTTGGCCAGCCCAGTAAAAAACAAACAAAAATTTTATGGCAAAGCTGTATTTCACTGCCACAAAGCATGTTGTGCTGTTTTGAGGACTGTTTCTCCACTGATCTTCCCATACCTTCTTTTGGAATGCCACCCCATTTCTTTATTTTTCACATGTTCCTTGCTCATGATTCAAGACTGAGCTCTTCTGTGAACACTCACTTGATAACTTCAGACAGTCCACAGATAGGAAAAGCCCTCTGTGTTACATACTAAGGAAATAGAAAGTTTAGATAATCTCCCCTGTCCTTGGGGGGGAACTCATAGTCTAATAGGTGAACAAGTCACAGATAGCCACAATAAATAGTATCACATGATAAGTATTTCAGAAGAGTTCCAAAGTAAATATTTAATAAGGTCTAAGAGGATGAGGGCAGGGGGTGGGGTGGGAAGATCATGCATTACCAGTTGGCAGGCAGAGGCAGACCAATTTTAATCCATGTTGATCTCTGCTTCCTTATTGCATTTTGAACCATAGAGGTTTCTCCATGAGGTGAACATTTTTACATTTCCATACAAACGTTCCTCTACAAAGTACACTCTGGGCTTTTTTCTGTTATTACCTATTTAGCCTCTTCATTCTGGATGCTCCTTACCCCACACTTTGGAAATACCTTCCAGCCCTGATTACTCTCCCTCTGATTAGATATAGATCCTCCCAGAACCTTCATTTGAGGAGGACACCTAGGCCAACCATGTCTGATTCCTCTCCAGACTGAATTCCATACTTTACCATGCCTCAAAACCGAGTACCTTCATCTTCCTTATACCCTCCTCAGCTTCTTTTTATGTTCTGTCTTTCCCCCATTACAATGTAAGGAACCATCTCAGTGCTTGTATTTGTATTCCCAGCCCTTAGAATACTCTCTGGCACATAGTAAATACTTAATAAATGCATATTGACTATTGACTGATACAGTCTGACTTATTTTCTAGTTCCTCAATGTTATATTTCTCCAAGGAGCATAAGGTCTTTATTCATTCAGTTAATTTATATGACACTTGAAGGTTTGTAAAGGACTTTGCATGCATTATTGGACAATAATCCTATGATTTTAGTGTTATTATAATTCCTGTTTTATAGATGAGGATATGGAGACTCAAAGAGTTTGAAGGACTATCCAAAAGACACACAACTAGTTGCATCAGAAATGAACTCCAATCTAGGTCTTCATGTTTATTACGTACTGTGTACAAAATCTTTATTACATGCCCTTTAGAAATCCTATGTGTCTAGTACATAGTCAACAAATACTTTTGATCACATAACTAACATATGATATTCCTAGCATTACCAGCCAAAAGTTAGAGAAAAATCAAACAACATAAAGGATTTTAATTTTTTAAAAGTTTTCATTTTTTTGGACCAAATTGCCAAAATCCAATCAATCTAGCTACTTACGGTTACAACTGTTGGTGCAGTGAAGGTATCCTGTCTGAAATATTTGAGTTCTGAGCCAGCTTTCAGGGAATCTTTGGAATGCTACCTAGTGACCACTCACTAGAGATCAGGATTTAACCAGGCCTTCTGAGAGCCCCATTCTAAAATGATTTCACCATCTAAATTTCAGAGCATCCCGCAACCATGAGAGAAGCCTGTGGGTTTTCTCCCAGTTAATTCTGTCTCTGAGGCAGACAGAAATGAGGAGGATTTATGGCTGGACTCTTTTCTGAGTGAACAACCTTTCAAAGGGATTTCTTCTTTTTTCTACCCCTAGAATTGCTTGGATGGAGGGAGGTCTCTTTTGTAAAAATTTCCCTAGCTCCGTCAGCCATCCCTGTCTCAAGGTATACCAGTTTCCTCAAATTCTCTTGAACTATATAGAAAACTTTCCCTTCTCTCCTTTTTCTTAATGGGTTTAAAGTAGAGGTTAGAATTTTACAAAGGACTTGTAGAAAAATAGTAAAATAAAACAATCTTACAGAGCATGGAATTGTTATTAATGAATATAAGGCTTCTGATAAGCAGCATGATACAACAGGAAAGGCACTGGATGTGGAACCAGGAATAGATGTTGTTCAGTCATTGCAGTTGTGTCTGACTCTTCGTGACCCTGAATTCAAATTCCATCTTCTTCATTTACAAGCTGTGTGAACTAACCTCTCTGGGTCTCAGTTTTCTTATCATTAAATTGAGTTGGTTGGACTAAATGGTCTCTAATATCCTTTCCAACTCTATATCTGATCCTATCTTGTCCCTAATTTTTCTGTAGAGGCTAATAAATCCACCTTGCCCCCATCTTAGTTTCTTGACCTGACTCTACCGTATGTCCGGTTATCATGTTGTCTTGAGGAAAAACCCCTATATTTATCCCTTCCCTGGTCTCTGCCCAGTCCAACTTCTCATTTCCTTTCCTCTTCAGAATCTGACCCCTTCTAACCACTTTGGGAGTGAGGACCTTCAGGAACCATCAGCCACAAAGGAAAGTTTCACCTACCTTCACAAGTCATACTTCATCTCCTCCCATACCTATACCCTACAGCCAGGGAAATATTCACCAGAAACACCATGAGGCTTTATACTACCCCCAAGAACTACTAAACATGCAGGAAATTACTACATTGATTCCCTTTCTACCATAAGTTCAAGGTCATTTCTTCACAGAGAGCAAGAAGAATATAAGTTTTGCTTGGCTATTTGTTATGCTTGACAGCACCCCATCATCAGTATTGGGGGTGTCTTTCTGCATACTACTTTTAGGCTAGAAGAGTTTAAGCCTGTTTATCCTTCTTTCTTGGTTTCCTGAGTGGGTTCTGCATTTTTGGTGGCCTTAATTCTGGATGAACAAATGTTGAAAGGAATCTTCTGCCTTTTCCTTCCAAGATGGTATTTTCTGAGAGTCTTTTCACAATCCAAAGTCTGCTGGATTTCAGTCTTGTGGTTTGCCTCTTTCCAGTTTGTTTGGTTAGTTAGCTAATGGGTTTTGAGTTCAACCAAGGGAGTTCAAAATACTGTCTCTTTCTGAGAGCCAGCTAGGATGCAAATGATGTCCAAAGTATGAGTGGCAGGCTGGCTGAGTTTTCTAAGTGATGACTGTGCAAGCCATCCACTAATTTTAGTCTGGGGAAGCTTGGAATAGAAATTGAATTTTCATTAGGAAACAATTTCCTTTTAAGTCCTACTACAACCATTGGAAAGTATTGTCTGGCCCAGCATCCCACATCCATTCTGAGGAGATTGTTTCAGACATCTTAGCCATAAAAGATATAGACTTTTGTTTATTGTTTTAATATTTGAGCCCTCACAAAGTATTAATTAAATTAACAGTCCACCATTGAACACCACCTGGATATTCAAGATAATGAAAATATACTGTCAGTGTTTGCTGGTATAGAAGCATCACAAAAAAGCCACAAAATATAATTTTATATCTAAGTCACTGAGCCGGGTGAGAGCAGCATCCGGAGTCACAATGTGCCATTTTCAGAGCAAGAAATGAAATACCAAATTGTGATCTGCTTGCAGGTTTTACTGGATGAGCACAATCTCATCTTTAGGTAAATTTCCCCCGACCCCTTCTATCCCCATGTTGAAGGTTTATTTGTGATGGCTTACAAGGATAAACTTTTTAAAGACTATGTCCATAAGTTGCATGAAGCAGCCACACCAGGGAATGCCTCTGCATGGAGCCTTTCATGAGACAATTACTTATGGAGGTGGGGGAGTCCCACCTCAACCCCATAGACCTAGCTCAGTGTGGTATGAAACCACATCTTTAAAAACTGTGCACACACTTTCCTGAGTGTGGGGCTTTGAACATATGGGGTGTGTGCAACAGTTTATAAATTGATAAATTGATTTTGGAAATCCCAAATGCTTTCACATTATTCTTAGAAATAACAAATAATAGCAACAATAATAACATTTACAAATATTATCTTATTTCATCCTAACAACTACCAAGGGGTGATAGGTCTTATTATTGACAACTGGAGGGCCAGGCCGGGGACAGGAAGACACTCATCTTCTTGTGTTCAAATCTGGCCTCAGACACTTAGATCCTGAACAAGTCACTTAACTCTGTTTGCCTCAGTTTACCATCTATAGGATGAACTGGAGACGGAAATGACAAACCATTCCAATATCTTTGCCATGATCCCCAAATAGGGTCATGAGAACTTGGACACAATTGAAATGAATGGACAACAAGAAACTTTATTATTATTTCCATTTTACAGTTGAGGAAATTGAGGCTAGTGGCTTGCCCATAGTAAATATACAATAACTGTTTAATTTTCTAAGTTAAGATAGCTGGATGGCACAGTATACAGAGCATTGAACCCCCAGAGTTAAGAAGACCTGAGTTCAAATGCAGTTTCAGGAAATTATTACTGGGGTGACCCTTGTTATTGTGTTTGTCCTTCATTCCAGAAGAGGACTGTGACATCAAGATGATGACATGACTTGCAGCTGACTTTTATTTGAGTGAGGGAGGGCTGTGCAAGGTCACCAGCCTCACTTTCTCCAGGGCCATCTGGGTCCAGTGGCCTGATATTCATCAAGATGACTGGAGGTGGCCCAGGGTGTGATGGGAGACCCTGGCCCTTTCAGGCTAAGGTCTTAGCAGATTCTCACTTTGAGTGAGATACACCCATTCAATGATTAGGCTTCTTCAAGTAGTTACTCATGGGATGACCCCTTTTAAGAAAAGAAAACAAAAATCAAACTGGAAGGGGAAGATGCTCAAGGTTCCTAGATAAAAGAGAAACAGTTACTATTTAGTGATTACATTCATTCTGTGCTGGGTAAGCAAGAGATCTGGTGTCCAATCTCTGAGCTCCAGAGTGAATTGGGTTTAAGGCTTCTTCTTTGAGCAAAAAATGTAGCCAGCAAACCCAAAGGAGAAAAGGCAGTTTTTGGCCATAGAGGTGTATCTTTCCCTGGGTAGAGCACTCAGGAGAGGAGAGGAGAGGAAAAGAGAAGAGGAGAGAAGAGGAGAGGCTACCCACCCACAGGTTGTGTTTGTCCTTCATTCTCGAAAAAGACCATGCCATCAAGATGATGACATGACTTGCAGTTGACTTTGATTTGTGTGAAAAAGGGCTTTGCAAGGTCACCAGCCTCACTTTCTCCTCCTGAGCCATCTGGGTCCAGTGGCCTGATATTCATCAGGATGACTGGAGATGGCCCAGGATGGAATGGGTTGACCCTAGGTAAGGTATTTAACCTCTACTGGAAAATGAATATAATAATAGCCTCCCAGGATAAAATGACTAATATTGCAAAGTGCTTTACAAATCTTAAAGCCCTTTACAAATGCTATCCTTTTTTTTTTTTTATGAATTTATTTAATTGATTCTTGGACCATCCAGTCCCTTTATCTTGGTTAGCTTGAGCTTTGGGCCCAAGAGGTATTTTTCAGAGTTAAGTACTTGAAGCTGGTTTAGAGCTGGATTTTTAAAATCCTTTTTTGTACATGACCCCTTTGATAGTCTGGTGAAGCCTATGTCCTAGTAAAAATAATGTTTTTAAGTGCATAAAATATAGAGGGTTACATAGGAAGTCAATTATATTGAAATAATCAGACTTTTTTTCCAAATCCACACACCCCAGATTAAGAACCCTTGGTGTAGAAACAGTTCATGGGCTATGAAAGGTGGTGCCAACCAGTCAGCTCCATGTACTGAAACCTCTTTTCTTTTAATTTGGTTTTATTAAGAATTAGGGAGATAATAATCAAGCATTTCTATGATCTCCAGTCAAACTGTGAGATCATGGTCCTCATATGATGCTTCATTGAAGTTTATAGCAATGGAGCACAAACTGCCAAGTTCTAAAAAGTTGGAAAGGCTTCAAGTGTTGTGGCAAGTGACAGTTATGCACTTGCCTCCCAAAGAAGGACCTAGCTAAGTGTGGAAAGCTGGGCACAAGTAATGAATTTTTTAGGCCACATTGACTTTTGAAAACCATCCACTATGCCATGAAAGGTTTGTAATCTGTTCCCTCAATAGAAGGGATAAAAGTCCTTAAAAGAATTAAAGCCTGGGAATTTTTGCTGAAGGAGATAAACTTTTAACAGGGTTAAATTTTGCTTTTACTCTAAGAAAATCACACATCCTTGAAGTAAATAAAGTATTCCTAAGAAATGAATGGAAGCATTGAGTAAATATAGTACAGATTGTAGAAATTAGAAATGGTGGCAATGTTGACATTTAAAGAATGCAGAAAAATGTAAAGGAAAGTGTGAAATGTATTGACATAATAAAAGGTTTAATGGAGCTTGTTTTGTGAGGATTTGGCTTTTCCTGTCTAGAGATACTCCTCTATGAGATTTAGTTCCTAGGTTTGAAATGAGCTTCCAGAGAGGACCTGTGCACAAATAAGTAAGTGGGCAGAAATCCTTTGAGTTTTTCAGTCCAGCTTGAATTACAAGAAAAGCAAATATTCAACCAATGGCAGGACCAAATTGATCTAGTTTTCACAGCGAAGAGGGGATGGGGGTGGGGGTGGGGGATGGGCCATGCTCACAATTGAATGAAAGATTCTGTGGAGAGGAAATAGTTTTCTTGAGAGAGCTTTTTGACTGGCTATCAACCTTGTACTATTGGACAGGAAATTAAGTTCTTGCCAGTGTCATGAATCACCATGAGGGCTGGACATTGGCAGGGTTGCTGTGTTTGAGAGGGCAGGAAGAAGTGGGAGCAGAGAAGAGCTAACCTAAAAAAGCCAACAAGTTGAAGGTGGGAGGTGGGTATTAATGAACAAAAGTTACTGAAGCTCCACTTTGTGGTGTGCATTTTCATATGGCAACTTCCCTGATACCGGAGCCCCTGTCACCCACGTTTCTATATCCCTATGCTTCCCCTCTGAGAAAAGAGGAGACCCAAAAAAAAAAAAAAAAAAGCAACTCTTGCTCTTTGGAGAAGGGAAAGAAAAGCTTTATTATTTGTGACATATAAAATCTCCTTTGGGCTTAAAAAAAAAAACCCAAAAGGCAGAGAAGCATGAGGAGATCCATTCATAACGGTCGTTGAATGTGTAGTGGGTGAAAGAAGACTGGTGGTAGGTGTCCAGATCTTAAGCTCTGTCTTCTCAGCTCTTCATTACATAACAAGAAACTGAATCTCTGCTCAATATCGATGTTTGGAGTTTTTTTTAAATAGAGAAATTGTAATCAATTTTATTTTTCATTTAAATACTGTTTCCTGCCCACTTCAATATCTGTTTTGGTGAGGTCGTGAATTTTTTTTTTCTAAATGAGGTTTTAGTAAATAAAGTCTTTACAGTAATTCTCAGTCTTGTAAGCTGTTTCGACAACTCCAGGTTTGTTGTCAGTCTCAGGGCTGTTTTGATCCCAGAGGAAGCAAAATATATTGCCAGGCCATATCACAGCATGGCCCTAGCAGGTTTTCTCATCGTCCATCAGAAACTCCCCAGTAATTACACCAAACTGACATCCTCAGGAACATGACTGACCAAGTCTGCTATGAGATGATCCCTTTCTCATGAATTTTTCAGATTGGAAAATGACTAAAGTAAGCTGGAATTAGAAGGATTCAGTCCTGTTTGTTTGTGTGTATGGGCTTCATGTCTACCATTCTCTCTCCATGCAGACACTTGGCTTATTCCTGACTGCTCATTCCACAATGTTCTTAACTGCTCAGAGAACAATGTGGCCCTCAGAATTCCTGATTAAGCCTACCCTGAATCATTCCTGTTAAGGACTACAGGTGTTTGGTGTACTTAGTGATATGGTGCTCAGGTGAAATGAAAATAGATGCTATCCACTTGTAGACTTGGTGTCTGTTACCCTACATCTCAAAAGCTCATGAGAGCTGTAGCACCCATTAGTTTTACTTAAGATGAATAACTAGAGATAATTCAGAACATCTTATGGGATATTGTCAACCCAGGAAGATGTTTCAGAGCAGCTGAGACTGCCGAGTGATAGCATCTTCCATGCACCCATTCTTCACCAGAGATCAAGTTGAATTGGGAATTGCTGGTTTTTACAATTAGTTCAGTTATTTTTTGCTTTGTCATACTTTATATACTCAGTTTAAGAAAGAAGAGGTAAATTATTCAGGATATTTAAATTATGAGCATCAGCAGGTGAGAGGATAAATATGGCTCACTATTAAAAATGAATGACATATTTAGTACAAGTAGTCCTATGCTGTCAAACGAGATCATGTATAGAAAGGTCTTTGCAAACCTCAAAGCACTGTATGTCAGCTCTTATAATTGTTAATATTCATAATTGTAATAATTATTGCTATTATTATACCCATTAATTCAAATTCTTCATCATTCGTAACTCCCTACATGCTTTTCAGGTTTCCTATTTTAAAGAAACCGTTCTTTCTTGAAGATTGATTGCCAGTCATTTTATTGTTTTGATTTTTTTTTAACCACTCTGCAGAATATCTTCTTAAACCTCACTTATGTTGACCTCCTCAACAATATATTATCTTGACTTTCTACCTTTCCTCCTCTGTTTACACTTCTGTTGCTATGTTAATAGACTATTCTCTATGGCTTAGTCTTGTCCCGTTGCTTTTCATTTTTGCAGTCTTTTCATTAGAACACATCTATTTTTATAGCTTCAGTCATCACCTCTGTGTAGATGACTCTCTCTCTCTCTCTTTCTCTCTCTGTCTCTCTCTCTCTCTCTCTGTCTCTCTGTCTCTCTCTCTCCTTCCCCCAGCCCTGCTTTAATTTTCCATATCTTAGATTCTTAATAAACATTTCCACTTTGATGTGCCACAATTACTTTGACTGAAACATGTCCAAAACCAAATCGATTGTTTCCCTCTAATCAGGCCCTCCTAGGAAAATATATCCTGAAAGAAATGTCATAAAATCTTAGAACTGGAAAGGACATTGGTGATCATCTCTTCCAAAGTTTCGATTTATAGATAGGAAACTGAGGCTCAGAGAGGTCACAAAGCTAGCATCACTGACTGAGCTGGGACTTGAACCCGGGTCTCCTGGCTATCAGTTCATCCATCTTTCTATTACAGTCCTGATTTCTCCATTCTCAGCAATAAACATAACAGATAATCAAGTCAAAACTCCTTAACTCTACATTAAGGCCCTTCCTACTCTGGAGCAGGGTAACCAGAGCTCCAGGCCTGAAGTCAAGAAGAGTTATTTTCCTGATTTCAGATCTGGCCTCCAACAGTTGTGTGACCCTGCGTAAGTCACTTAACTCTTTGCCTCAGTTTCTGCACCTGTAAAATGAGCTGGAGAAGGAACTGACAAACCAGTCCAGCATCTTTGCCAAGAAAACCCCAACTGGGGTCCTAAAGAGTCGGACACAACTGAAAAACTGAAATCGTACTGGAACAATTTGCCTTTCCAACATTATCTCCCCTTATTCCAATGCATACTCTACTATCTTTTCATGATGGTGACTTCATTGTCTTATAAATGCAATCTATGTAATTTGACTTCTGCGTTTTGGGTTTTGTACCCTCCTCGCCCACCTCCCCACCATAATGTTCTCACTTTGTTTCCCCATCTCCTCTTATATATTTAAATCCTATCCATTCCCAGGGCCATTCTTAATGTCTGTGCTCTCTTCAGTCATGGCACAATGATGTCTTTCCCCTCTAAGGGGTTTCCTATTCATACTATTCTTAATCATATATATATAACCTAGTGTTAATAATTGAACGTTTCATGAATGTTTCTTCTTGACAATGAGATCTGAAGCTGTTCAAGGAGCAGGGTCTGTACTTTCTCTTGCCATGGTATCGAACGTAGGATACTTCTGAGCTCATACTGGTCTGATCAGCCACAGTCATACACACGGGAACTTCACTTTATCATGGTGATGTCATTTTGGTCCTCTTGGAGAACGAAGAACAACATGCAGCGATCTGACAGGATTTAGTCAGAGAAATGCACTCTGAAACCCGTAGATTGGACGATAGTAGGTCCCTGCCCAAACTCCACCTAATGGCTCTTTTCTTGGCCCTCCTGGCTTGATAGTGATTATCAACAGTGACTGTTTCCCTTTCCCTCCCACCTTGATTTACTTATATTTTTTTCTTTTGCTCATTAAAGGGGCCATTCCCTGATTACTTCTTAAAGAGGCCTATTCACTGAATGAGCATCACCTCACTCTAAGTGAGTACCTGAATAGGTCTTAGCCAAAAAAGGACAAGGTCTCCCTTTGTATCCTGGGCCATCTCCAGTCATCCTAATGAATATCTGGTCACTGGATCCAGATGGCTCTGGAGGAGAAGTGAGGCTGGTGACCTGCACAGCCCTCCCTCACTCAGAACAAAGTCAAGTGCAAGTCATGTCATCATCTCTCTAAGGACAAACACACACCCACATGCCATGGATATATGCTTAAATACATATTAACAGAATGAATTACATAGAGCACTGATACTCAGTCTTTCACTGCTGCTCTGTGATTGGGTTGCTGGAGAGTCATAGCACTCATGCGCAGTATTAGGTTCTGCACAGTTGTATGAGTCCTGTACTATAGTCTTCCCAGTTCTTGAGTTTTTAAGCAGTGAAATGAATAACTCTAAGGAGTGCTTTTTCTCCTTGTTTTCTTCTTTGCAGACAAAATGTTCTCTCGGAAGTGAAACTTATGGTTTCCAAAAAAAAAAAAAAAAAAAAGGGGGATTGGTGGTGAGAAAGCAGATAATTTTCTGAATGACCTCAGTTTGATGGAAGCCATAGAAAGTAAGAAAGGGCAAAAAACTTGTTCCTTGTGAATTGAGCTCAGTTAAGTCCTGAGGAATTTCACATTTACTTCAAAAGTCAGTGTGTAGTTATGTCAGAGTTATATCTCAGTGGGGGCCTATCTGGAACATAGAAAGGAACATTTGAAGGCAGCTGGTGTTTCAAGAAACAATGATATTTGCTAGGAAGAATCTTTTGAATTAATGAATAAACATCATGAAATCATTAAAAATAAAATCATTGGCATTAGACAAGCAAAGTGTGGTTATAAGTGAAATAAACAAAGGGTATATTTACAATGATCGAGTTTTCAATTATATCAATCATGACTATCTGTTTTTCCACTCTTTTTAAAATAATATTTTATTTTTTCCCAATTACATGTAAATACAATTGTTAACATTCATTTTTAAAAAATTTTGAGTTCCAGATTTTCTCCCTCTCCCTCTCATATCCCCCCTCCCTGAGATGGTAAGCAATTTGATATAGGTTATACATGTGCAATCAATCATGACTATATCTGAGTGGCTAGGAATTCATCTTATTTCACATATTTTAACATTTGGGATAACTAGTACAAATGCATAAGCATCTGTGTGGTCTCTGTTGGCAATAGCATCACCCTGAGGACAAGCTGACCACCCATCATTCCTTGTGAATGTTCCCAGAAATTCAACCCCCATTCTAAACTCCTTAAGCATTTCTACTTCTTAATCAGTCCTTAAATAAATCTGTCTTTTCTCAAGCTAGATAAGACTTTCCTAATTAACTTCTTTTTTGGAGAGGAATTTAATTACAAGTATTACACCAGTATTGTAAACATATGTTATGGATCCCATAGGCTTTTATGGTTTGACTTGGGAACTTGAATATTTCTCACACTTTTTCATAGAAAAGCCACAGTTCTGAGTTACAAATCATTGACTTACAAATGAACTTTTAAACACAACTTACGTACAGTGATGTGAAGGGATGTTGAGGAAAGCTAGTGACCTCACAGTGAGGAACAAGTAACTAACTGCCTCAAGTAAGAGCCAAAGCTTCACGGGGTGAGTCCCTTAGGAGGCCTGAAGCAACTAAACTAGGGCGATCTGAATTCCTGGACTAGCAAAGGCCATTGGCAGTCATGTTCCCACCGCCTGAAAGAAATGCTCAGGTTTTTAAATACTGTGTATGAACACCATCTTTGAATTTATCCAGGCAATACCAGTATCTGTGGATGAGTTGACTGTACCTACTGTAACCGCAGCCCAGATCAGTATGATTATAGGGAGAGCTCATCTTAAAATCAAATTAATTCGTAAATTGGTTATTTGGAACTCACACTATATCCCTTCTAATGAGAAAAACAATGTTAGAAATGTTCAGGTCTCCAGGCCATACCACAAAAACCCGTTTGATCCATAAAATAGCTGAAATATATCACTAGTAAGTATATTGTTCTATGTTTACAATTAAACAGTACTGTTGCAATATTAGTAATTAAAGAAAACCAAAGGCAATTAAATGGAATTGGAGAGATTTTTTTCCCTTATCTTCTGGAAATACAAATTTAATTAGAGGTTGTAGTGAAATGCTGAATAGAAATTTTACAGATTCTAAAGGGAACTTTAAGTCAATAGTAGTACTTTTTTCTTTGTTAAACTTAAAATTTTCTTTTTCTTTGATGTAGGTAATATATCATTGTACTGTTCTTAGGTTTTTCCCAGTTCAGATGTCAGGGGGCTTAGAACATGGAATGAAGAAAATGGAGAAATAATTAAATTTTCCTGAGATCTCTTTTCCTTAACTTCTATCCTGCTATTAAGAAACAGGTTACTTCATAGATGTGGCTGTGTTAATTCCACATTACATGGAGGACCAGGGATATAGACTGTCCTGAAGATGATCATTTAGAAGATTATGCCAAGTAGTAATGATACTAGGAGTACGTTTCTACATTTTAGATTTTTATAAAGTGCTTTCTTTCTCCCTTGTCACAAAAATCCATCAAAGGCAGAACTTGGACCCAAGTCTTCCTAGCTTTGAGGCCAACTTTCTTAGCTATTATGCTGTATATGTGATAAGCCATACATTAAATTGATAATCTAAATAATATCCCTATTTTGTAGGGAAGGCGAGGGAAGTTTAGAGAGATTATAGTTTGCCTACTATCACATGTCCCATGACTACTAGGTGTCAGAGATGGGAACCAAACCCAGTAATGTATCTGCCATGCTTCCAACACTCATGGCTCTATATGATCCTAAGGTCATTATTGATGTATGTTTCTAAGTATAATGCTGACCCTGAACAGAGACCTCATTGCTGCTTCCAAGGTATATAACTAAGCACTTCCAAATGATAACTGTAGTTTTAACTGCAAGATACCATATTTAGCAGCTGACAAAGTCAGATTTGCCCTATGTTCTATAAATTGAGATCTCAATAAATCAGACTCTAGCCTATTAGCACACATAAGCAAGGGACAGCCTCTCTTAGTCTCTGTTTCCTCATTCATAAAATGGGAGTGATGTTTGCAGACTACCTTAAAGAGTTATTATAAGGAAAGTTATTTTCAAACTTTAAGCTCCATAGAAATGTTAATTATTGTTATATGTTAACAGTCACCCTGGATTTGTGGATTATTAAGGGAATGCTTATATATGTCAATAATATACTTTTTTTTTTAGCTGTGATAGGGAAAATAGGTAACTGGAATTTAATAAATTTTAAATCCTATCTATGAATTTGGAAGCATAATTTTTTTTCACCTTTAACTCAGTTATTCGATTTTTGAATATTGCCTTCATTTTTGAAGTTATAAAATCATTATCCTATTTTCCACTGTCATAATGCCTTTTGTCAAAGAATTATAGAGCCTTTACCCCTTCTCATGCGCAAGAGCATATGGCATTCAGGTCAGTTGTCCAAGATCATAAAGCAAGTCAGCCAAAGACCTGGGAATATAACCCATGCAGTTTTGACTTCATTCCCATGCCCTTGCAGGTACCCTCCTCCACAGCCACTCTATCTTGCCTTTTTTTCCTATTGGAAAAAAAGTGGCTAGTTGCCAGAGAAGTTTCTACCCTATTCAGAAACTTTAAGTAGATTGTTCTTTGGGATCATTCAGTTGACCTTTGTGTTATTTAAAAGAGAAAAATCATAGCTGATCAGTCATGTGAGTTGATAAATAATGCTTTCATTTGAAAATATATTGAGTGTATAACAATACCCTTAGCCGTTTAAGGTGGATATCTCATTGAGTGATCCAAAAGTTGACTTCCTATCCATGCAACTCTTACCTTATATTTGCATATCAAAACTGTGCTCACCAGGAAGGTGTCTGTCTGTCTGTCTTTGTGTGTGTGTGTGTGTGTGTGTGTGTGTGTATGAGAGAGAGAGAGAGACAGACAGACAGACAGACAGATATTCTTCTTAATGCTACATCATAAGTTATGCCATTTGACACTATTGAATCAAATTTTCTTTTGTGATATTTCCTACTCTCTCAGATTCTTTGATAATGCTTTCTTGGCATTCTTTTCATAATTCTCTGACTGCTCTTTTTCAGTCTCTTTCAGTAATTCATCTTCCTTCATCCTTTATCCTTCCCTCCCTGTACCCAAAGTTCTAGTCTTAGAATTTTCCTCCATTTGGGAGATGGCCTCAGACTGGCCATACTTCACTCCCCTTCTAGCTTTACTTCTGTCAGGACTTTGCCACAATTCTTTAGCTGCCTTCTCCTCCCAGAACTTCCCTCTGCTCCTGGGCCTTCTCACCCTGGAAAATCCCTTCATCTCTCTACCTCCCTTCTCCCACTGATGAGTTCTTACCAGTGCCTCCATTTTGAGGAAGGACCCAGGCTGATCATGCTTCCTTCCCTACCCCCTCTCAGGACTTTGCCCCCATCTCCCTGTGCATGTCCCTTCTTCCTCTCTCCCTCGGCTTTTCAGCTCTGTCTTAGTGAACTCATCTATACGAATGGCTTCAATTGATGCCTTATTTTAATTAAAAAAATAATAACTAATATTCATAGAGTACTTGAAGATTTACAAAACACTTCACATGCATCATCTCATTTGATCCTCAAAACAACCATATGATTTAAGTATTATTATCCCCATCTTATAGATGAAGAAATTGAGACTGAGAGGGGTTAAGTTATTTGTCTAGGGTCACACAGCTTCGATGTGTCAGAAGTTAGATTTGAACTCATGTCTTGACTTGAGGGCCCAGTGCTCTATCCGCTGCACCACGTAGCAGGTGCAGTACAAAAGCATTTATTATGCACCTACAATATATATGGTGTTCTGCCATGTGCTGGGGATTCAAAACTACATAATAATATAAACCCTTTTTCCTGAGTATCTGAACATTTAGGAGACAAGAGAAGGTATTACAAAATAATTATGATACCAGGGAGAATGTAAGAGTGATAAAGGAGAGGTCCACAATATTTTCCTATCTTGTTTTCCCTCTATTCACAGAGTCACTATGCTGGTTTACATCCTTGTTGCCTCTTGCCTATGCTACTTTAAGAGCCCCCTAACTATTCTCCCTGCCTCTAGTTTCTCTCACTCTCTAGTGCCTTCTTTGTACAGCTACCAAAATAATCTTCCTAATGCACAGATCTGACCATGTTACTCCCCTGTTCAAAAACCTTCTATGGCTTCTTGTTGCTTCTATAATAAAATAACTGGTACTCTGATATTCAAAGCCCTTCACAGTCCAACTCCAATCTACCTTGCCAACCTTATTTCAGACTATTTTCTTTCATCAACACCAAGTTAGAATCTATTTTCCTGATCTCATCATGCTCTTTCTAACTCTGTGCATCTGTGTAGGCTACTTACTAGGCCGAGAATATGTTCGTTCCAAATTTCTGCCTGTTAATATCTTTCCTTCCAAATCTGACTCAGGTCCTACTTCCTCCATGAATTATTCTCTGATCTTTCTTGTCTCCACACCTCAGATTATTTCCCTTTCTTGTAACACCTTGCCTTTTCCCCCATTCCATTCTATCCTAGATCATTATTAATTTGTATACTTGTCTTCTCCCTTCTGTTGGTAAACTCCTTGATGGCAGGGATCATGCATATCATTTTTCATATTTCTGTCCCTAACTCATCTCATCTCTTACACCTAATGTACATAAATATTCATTAAGATTATACTGAAAGGATGCTAGGATTCAGAGCCAGAAGAAACCCTAGAAATCATGTAGTCCACCTGCAACTTTACATCTGAGGAAACTAAGGCCCAAAGAAGTAATGACTTGCCCCAGATTACTTACACAGAGAGAGAGATGTTGGTTTGAATTTCGGAAACCCTGGTTTCTCTTTAAATGAGTAGTAAATTTCCAAACACAAAAAAAATGAGGGTGAGCTCTTTTTCTTTGCCAATTGTGCAGTATCAGAAATCATAGTTGCTGACTCAGTCTTTGCTCCTGTGTTTAAAAACTCCTCCCACTGAATTCAGTTCTTCAGAAGCCTGATCTCTTACAAAGAACAAAAGTGCTTTTTATCTGAAGCATGTCTTGGTTCACATATAAAGTTGCTGCTGCTGCTCTGTCTCTATCACTATTATTATTATTTCTCTCTCTCTCTCCCTCTCTTTTTTCCTCCCTCTCCCTTTCCTTCTCTCTCCTCTCTCTCCTCCTCCCCTCTCACTCCCCCTTTTCTTCCTCTCCCCCTCTCTTTCTTTCCCTCCCTCCCTTTCTCTGTGTCCTTCTCTCCCTCTCTTCCTTTTCTCCCTCTCCCTCTTTCCTTCCCTCCCTCTCTGTCTCCTCCTCCTCTCTCCCTTTTCTTCCTTTCCCTCTCTGTCTCTCTTTCTCTCCATCCCTCCTCCATTCTTCTCCCAGTTTCCTTCTTCTTCTCCTTCTCTCTCTCTCTGTCACTCTTTCTCTCTCTCCCTCTCTCTCTATTCAGCTCCCTCTGTCCCCTTTCCCATCTCTCTCTCACCCTCACTCTTTCCCTCCTCTCCCTCTCCATTTCCTCCTCCCTGTCCCTCTCTCTTAGCATTTTTTTTCTCTAGCCTTATTTGTCCTGTCAAACATTTCTACCAGAAGCAGCACTGTTTACATAACTGTCCTCCTTAGATGGAATATTTTACCCAACACCATCCTACACTTGCACCACAGCCTGTTTAACATGGAACAGGGTCAAAACCTGAAAGGCAACAGAGAATGCTCAATAAGCAAGATCAGCAGTGAATGAAGCTTAAGTCATTCTAATGAAAAAGAGGTACTAGATGTGGGAAGCAGGAGCTGGAGAGTTTTGTCAGCAAAGAATAAAAAGCTGGGGTGGGGTGGGGTAGAGTGGGGGGATGGAGGGAGAGGAAGAGAGAGAGAGAGGACTGTTCTTTGGGGATACAATGGAGGAATGAGGAGGGGGAATTATTAACTGGTTCTAGTGGTAGATGAAAGAATATATTGACTTTTTTGTAAGCATGCTCATTAAACAGTTTGAAAGAAAAACAGTCAAAAGGAGATACATCAACAGCATGGCCATTTCCTTATCTGATTTAATTTTACTTTTAAGATTAAAATGTAAGTGAAGAGCTCTGGTTTTGCAGTTGGGGGCTTTGGTTTGAATCCTAGCTATACTCATTATCACCTCTGTGACCTTGAGAAATTCCCTTTAACTCTCTGGTCCTCAACTTCCTTGTCTAATGAAGAAGTTAGATTAGATGATCTCTAAAGTCTCTTCTGGTTCTAAATCCTATTGTGACTGTATTGTGAATATAGATGGACTGATAAGGGCTTTATTTGAAGGGTAGATTGTATCTTAGTGTATTTAAATTTTGAGTCCTTTGCTCCATTTATAGTGCTTACATCCCCCCTTATCTCCCACTAATAAAAAAAATCATTAATAGTCATTTATTAAGCTTGTAGTAATATTACTTTTAGCATGAAAACACTTGAATGAAATAATTTTTAAAGGAGTATAAGGTTCCATTCGATTTCTAGTCTGGGTTAAGATGGAGCTATTCTTATAAAGCCATCATAACCTTTCCATATGCCTACACTTTCCATTACAGACGAGGACAACCTTTCTTTAATATCTGCTATTTCTTGGTAACAGAAGATAAAAGGCTGAGTTAGCTACAAACATCTTATTTTGGCTTCTATTTTCTCTGCCAAAACTGAGCTTTGGGCTGGAAAGTCCAGACAAAAATAGCTCATGGGAGTTGATACTAAGATAACTAAGAAGATAGTAAGAAAGCATCTAGCTGCTCTTGCTTGATGACTGTCACTTGACCTAGATGAACATCTCCTTGTTTACCATAAGAACAGGAATATGTAATTGCTGGACAAGTGTCAGTAATCTTTGAAACATCATGGAGAACTAAAGAGTTACCATATGACTGGAAAGTATCCAAAGGAGAATGACCAGGTTGGTAAAGGTCAGAGAATTACAGAATTTCAGAGATAGTGACCATTTAGTCCAACACAACAAAACATATCCTACATCACGCCATATGAAGATAAGGTGAAAGAATCAGTAGTGATCATTCTGGAGAAGGGAAGACTGAGGCTGGGCACAAGTGCATGGTTCATATCTTCAAGTATTTAAAAGTAGTCATGTAAACGATGCAATAAGACTTAGTTGTACTTGAGGGCTGAATTTGGAGCTACAAGTAGAAGTTGTAAAGGGGCAGATTTAGACTGAAAGGAAAAACTAACATTTAGAGCTGAGCAAAAGTAGGCTAATAGGCTGCTTTTGGAAGTCTCCTTAACCTGAGGTCTTTAAGCAAATGCTAAATGACCACTTGTTGCACATTAGTAGATGGTATCTGGTGGAGTATTCTAGAAATATAGCTCCATCATTATGGATACAGTGCCTCTAAATGAAGCCCAAGATTACCATCTTTATCTTTTCCTTGGACTTGGTGACTGTCTTGGTCAAGCCCTCTACCTCTAAAACCACCACGATCTCATTCATCCTCAATACCCCTACAAAAATTGTCTTTTCCACCCATAACTTTAACTGTGCCAATACCAACCTTGAGGCCTCATGATGGTTTCCTGTGCCAATGCAGCTGGAGTTCAAAGTGCTCATCCAGTTCTTCACATTTCCCAAATAGTAAAGACTATCACTCATATCCAAGTAGGGCACTTTAGAACCAGCTTGTTCTTTCTACTCATATCTTCAAACCTGTTGAAATTCCCTCTGATTTTTACCTTCAAAATCATTTGAAAGAGAAGATCTAACTCCTCCATACGCAAATGGCTAAGCAGCCTCTTATGAATGTAGAATGTTATGAATGTGGAATACTGGAGAGACTTTGAGATTTGATGTTGATTAATTTTGCTGAACTGTCTTTTTTCTCTTTTCTTTCTCTTCATTGATATAAAGGATAGGGTTGGGGGTATATAAGAAAATGAAGGTTATTAAACAAAAAAAAATCAATAAAATTTAATTTTTAAAAAGAATTGCTGAAAGATAGTAATGATATCCTAACATCCTTTTTTGCCTGTGTTATTCAGATTGAGCAAGCTGAGTCAGAATTACATTGCCTAATTCTAAGCATGTAGATTCACTGGAATATTCTCAAATCAAGCCCCTCTTCTTAATAGACATCAATTGTATTTATAGGGATTGTGGCTTATGCTAACCAGAGTCAACCATTTTTAGACTCATGAGTCAGAAAGTGAGGAAGTGCTTTTCTTTGAGTCTGAAGGGGTGGAGGGGAATGTTGTACCAGAAACCTTCTACCCTCTCTCTAGGACAGTTTGGCTTAGGAGAAAAAACACTGAACTTGGAATCAGAAAAGCCTGGTCAAGTATTATTTGGGTATGACCTTATGTAAGTACGTATGTACCCAAGGTTCTTTCCTGGATCCTCTTTTCTTTCCTATATCTACTTCCTCTTTCTTGATGATCTTATCAGTTCCTATGGGGTCAGTTATCTTTATGCAGATGACTTCAAAATGTCCATATTCATCCCTCTTCTCTCCTAAGCTCTGGTTCCATGTTGTCAGTTACCTACTGGACAGCTCCATGTAAATGTCTACAAGCATCTTAAACTCAACCTGTCTGAAACGGAATTCATTATCTTCTCCCCTAAACTTATTCCTCTTGAAATTTACCTGTTTTTCTTAGGAGTATCACCATTCTTCCAAATATACATGTTCACAATATGAAAATCATGCTATATTTTTCCTTCTCCCTCATGTCACCTACAATACCCAAGGTGCCAAATGTTGTCAGATCTGTCTCCAAAATATCTCTCACATCCAACCCCTTTCACTTTATTCATGCCCTGTAAAGAGCATGGAACCTTTTCATCAGATTTATAGCTACAAGCTTCCACGTATGTTGTCTCTCCATTGGAATGTGAGCTCCTGGCAAATAGGGACTGTCTACCTTTTCAGTTTGTGTTCTCAAGTATGTAGCAAGCACTTAATAAATCTATGTTATTTCCCCTTTTCTATTTGCATCTCCATCACTTCATTCATTCAAATGGCCACCAGTGAAGTTCAGACCCTCATCTATTACCTGAACTGTTGCAGCACCTTCCTAGTGGAAGCCCCCAATCTCTTCCTTCTTCAATTCATCTTCCAATTAACCAATGAATGCACATATATTAAGCTCCTAACCTGTGTCATCCAGTCACTCCAGCATTTATGAAGTGTCTACTATGTGCATGCATTTTGTTCGGTGCTAAAGATACAAAGAAAGACAACACTGTCTGCTTTCAGAAACTCACATTAAAGGGAGAGGAAAAATGCAAATAGCTACATATAAATAGGGTATTTATAGGGTAAGTTGGAGATAATTATCATAATTTGAATATATAGTTTATATATTATCATGATAACAATTATTTTCATAACTAATATTTATATAGCACTTACTATGTGCCACACACTGTGCCAAGTGCTTTAGGATGATCTCATTTGATTTTCACAACAATTTCAGGAGGCAGGTAGTATTATTATCCTCACTTGAGAGATGAAGACACTGAGGTAAACAAAAGCTAAATGACTTGCTCGGGTCACATAGCTAGAAAGTATAAAGGCCTTGCAAGTTATGTGTGAGGAACATCAAGGAGGTTAGAGTCAGTGGATCTCAGAATATATAGTGGGGTATGAGAATGTAAGAAGAATGGAATGGTAGGAAGGGAACAGGTTATTGAAGATTTTAAAAGCTGAACAAAGGATTTCATATTTGATCCTGGAGGTAATTTGGAGCCACTGGAATTTATTGAATAGGAATGTGACATGGTCAAATTAGAAAGATCAATTTGACCATTGAGTGGAGGATCAACTGAAGTGGCGAGATATTTGAGGCAAGGAGATCACCCAGCAGGTTATTGCAGTACCACTGGCATGAGGTGATAAGGACTCACTTCAATGTCCAAGGAGAGATGGGAGTGAGAACTTATGAAGGTAGAAATGACAACTGATCTAGTTGCAAACCCAGGTCACTGAGAGGATGGTGGTGTCCACAGTGGGATATTAGGTAGATGGGAGAGTTTGTTGGGAAAGACAGTAAGTTCAGTTTTAGATATATGCTTAATATGTCTACAAGATAACCAATTCAAGATGTTTAATCCGAAGTCGGAGGTGCAAGACTGGACAAAAAGATTTGCTAATCACCTGCATTGATGTGGTAATCATGGGAGTTGTTGAGATGACTAAGTGAAATTTCATCAAGGGAAAAGAGAAGAGAAACTGTAATGGAAACTGGCACTGTGCTAATACAAAAACAAAAGTGAAACATTCTCTGTACTCAAAGAACTTAGATTCTTTGGGGAATATAATATGTGCATATTTACATATATTAAAAAAATAGACACAAGGTGATCAAGGAAAGCGAGCATTAGTAGCTGGGGGCATTAGTAAAGACCTTAAGTAGAAAGTAACACTTGAGTTGAATCTCAGACAGTAAGGACTCTAATAAGAGGTGGAAATTTAGTATTCCTGGCATGAGGAGCAGAAAATGCAAAGGCACGAAGATGGGAAATGGAGTGCCAGGTATGAGAAACAGTAATAAGGTCAGTTTGGATGACAGAGTGTGTAAAAGGAAGTAATCTGATATAAGTCTGGAAAGATGATTGGGCCATGTTATAAATACCACACAAAGGAGTTTACATTTGATCATAAGGGAATAAGGAGTCTCCATAAACTAGTGTTTATTGAAAAGGGGAGTGACATGGTCATACTTCTACTTTTGAAGAAATAACTTTAACAGCTGTATGGAAGATTGATTTTAGTGGGGAGAGATTAAGGTGCAAAGATCGGTCATATAGTTTTTGCAATGGTGCAGGCAAGGGGTGATGAGGACTTGAACCAGGATGATAAAACATTGTGAGTGTTAGGAGAGGAGGTGGATGGGAGAGATGCCATGATGAGATTTGGGGAACTGACTGGATATGTAAATGAGAGAGTGAAGAGTCTGGAATATATCCTACATTGTAAATATCATTGAAAAATTGTTTATGTTCTTAACTGAAATAGATAAATTAATTGCACCAGGTGGGTTTAAGGGGAAAGATAATAAGTTTTAGTTTTAGATGTGTTAAGCTTATGGTGCCTATGTGACATTCGGTTGGAAATGTCTAACAAGCAATTAGTTACATGGTATTGAAGAGCTCAGGAGAGAATTTAGGTCTGAATGTATAGATCTCAGAATCATCTTAATAAAGATGTGATTAAATCGATAGGAGTTGGTGAAATCACCAAGTGAGAGAATGTAAAAGGTAGAAGGGAACCTGAAACATAATTTTGGGGTACATCCACTGTTAGGGGGCACAAGATAGATGATAATCCAGCCAACAAGACTGAGCAAGAACGGTCAGAAATTAAGACACCTAAGAAAGAGCAGTCACAAAAGCACCCCAAAACAGAGAATGGTCAACTGTGTCAGTAGAGCTACCAAAAATAATCTTGCTAAAGCTCATCTGACTACTCCCTCCTTATGAACCTTCAGTGGGTTCTGTGTTGCCTCTGAGGAAAGAAAAATACAAACTTCCCTAGCTTAACATTTAAAGCCTCTCAAGGCTGTTTTCACAATCCCCCTCTCTAGGTTTCTTCGATGTTTCTTTCCATGCATGCTACATTCTAGCCAAACTGACCTACTGATTTGCTATTTCTCAAACTCAGCAGTTCATCTCCTGTCTCTGCACTTTAGTCCAATGCTCCAGTGCATAGTAATTTTCATTCATTAATCCATTCATTACTTACCTTTGCAAAGGCTATCCCACATGCTTAGAATGCCCTTTCTCCTTACCACCACCTTCTAGAATCCTTGGCTTCCTTCAAGACTCAGTACCCGTTGTTCTCTCCCATTCGCAGTTCCTTAAGTTAACACTTAATACAGATCTGTTCATACATAAGATTGCTCCAGTGCAAGGTAAGCTCCTTGAGGATAGGAAGTCTTGTTTTCTCTCTAGCACCCAGTACAATGTACAGTTACTAGTACAATGCACATAATAGGCACTTAATTAAAGTACTGATGTTGAATGGTCTTTTTGCCCCTATGAACCTCAGTTTCTTCCATCAGTCAGCAAATGTTTGATAATTATTGTGACAGGCACTGTGCTAAGCTCTGGGTATACAAAGGCATGGTCCTTTCAATGAACCTACATTCTCCTAGAGGAGATGGCATGCAAACAGCTATGCATATACACATAGGAGATGGAAGAAGAGATGGAAAGTAATCTCAGAGGGAAGGCAGTAGCAATGGGAGAGACTTGGGAGAGCTTCTTGAAGAAAGTGGGAGTTGAGCTGAATCTTCAGGGAAGTCAGGAGGCTGAAAGGGAGAGCATTCCAGACATAGAAGACAGATAGTGAAAAGACATCTGGTAAATGGGATCCCAGCCCTAACTATTTCACAGGACTGTTTTAAAGATCAAATTGGATAAGTATTTAAGAGACTTTGTAACAGTGAACCCTGGGCAAGCCACTCGACCTTGTTTGCCTCAGTTTCTCATCTATAGAATGAGCTGGAGAAGGAAATGGCAAACGACTCCAGTATCTTTGCCAGGAAAACCCCAACTGGGGTCACAAAAAGTCAGACATGATTGAAACAACTTAAACACAAAACCCTGTATACTAAACCCCATGCCTTTTCGTAACATTTTATTAAATCAGAAGCTCCTAAAAGCTGAATATAAATTTCAGGAGGAAATGAATTCTCAAGTATTAATGGTAGGATACTGTTTGGCAAGGAGAGGTCTAGAATTTGGGGGTTAATTTGGGATCTTGTGTTTTGAGTTGACACGATATAGAAGAAAGGTGATAATAGGGGAATTGTCACATTTCTGCCAGTGCGTCAATTGCTGGGTAAGCTGATGAGAAAGCCACCTTCATAGAAGAGGATGAACTTTGCCATTGCATTATTTGCCATAATTTGATTCAGCAAGCGAAGTTGTTAGATAAACGTAATTATTCTTTAAACTAGGTTCGCTGAGGGGCTAAGTTAGAACTTGGACAAAATGTACCCGAAAGCTTTACACAGAGGTGAATTAGCCCCTACACTGGGTGGGGGAGAAAGGGGATGGGATGTTTTTAAACTATGTGCTCTTGGAAATATGTCAGTGAACTGAGCAAATACGAACATTGCAACTTCAACACACATTTTCCCTCCTTAAATGTTCAGTACATTATGTAAAGTACTTGACAGCCATCCATGTTTTCTGTACATTAAATGTTACTTCGGCTTTGGCACACAATTTAACAAATAAATCTCTCATAATCGAGGCTTTTTTTCTGGCTAAAACCATAGCCTGAGCAGCTGCTTGTGTTTTTCTCTCCTTTGGGGTCCCACTGGTGTGTGGGTGTTTACATGGCTGGGAAGTGTGCTGGAAGAAGCAGAGGAGAAACCATAAACAGTCTCATGTTTCACTAGCAAAAATGGTCATGAATTTTGTTAAATCCTAGAATACTTTATCGACCATGCAGTGTTGTAGATAAATAAGCAGTTTTTTTCTTCTTTTAATGTTTTCATAAGTCATCAAAAAGGTATGTAGCATAAGACCTTTAGAAGGGGTCTGCTTTAGGGGTTGGGCAACCCCAGACATGAGCTTAATTGGATACAGCCTTGCTAACCTGATTTTATACCTCTAGTTACAAAATGACATCACGTAGAAGTCTACCTTCAAAAGTTACAAAATGGAGCTGTTCCTTTGAGAAATGTGGTTTTTGTCTCTGTCACTGTTTCAAACAGTGTCTGCTTCAAACGTGTGAATGTCTTTGTGTATATGTTAGGTTTCTCTTACTGTATTATTTCTTGATTCTCTTAGATCTTTTCATTCCTCCCATTTGCTCTTTCCTGTTTCATTTAAGTAGTCATAAGCTAAGTAGGCATAAATTAAAAGTCTTAAGTTGAAAACTCAAATCTATTTAAGTGAGAGAGGCACTGTGATTAATAAATGTAGACCTCAGTCAAGAAAGCCTGGTTTTGAGTCCCACCTGACAGACAGAATGTTGTCTGTATGACCCTGAACAATTTACTTAACTTCTCACTGCCCCAAGCAGCTAAGACCATAATTTGTCAAATGGTTATGGACCTGCATTGCTAAGAAGAGTTGACTCATTTACCCTATATTGATGAAATAATAATTAATAATAACATTTCTATAATACCTACTCGGTGCCCAGCACTATACTAAGTACATTATAAATAGCTGGTTTGAGTCTCATAACAACCCTAGGAGGTAGGTGCTACTATTATCCCCATTTTACAAGTTGAGGAAACTGAGGCAAACAAATTAAATAACTTGCCCAAGATCACACAGCTGGGAAATAAGTGAGGCTAGATTTGAACTCCAGTCTTCATGATTCCAGGCCCAATTCTTTATCCACTGCACCACCTAACTGCCAGATCTGCTCCAAACAAAGCAAAACAAAACAAAAACACCAAAATGTGCTTTTTAGTTTACTGGATTCATTGAACAATCACTCATTTCTAAAGCACTTCTGCCCCCTTCATTCCCTACTTTAGATTATCCTTCTCTCTGGTATATATCTCTAATAGAATGAGGCAGGGACTTTGACCTATGTGTTTGTATCCCCAGTATAGAGCACAGTACTTTACACATAATGAAGCTTAGGAAATGTTTGGTGAAATCAATTTAATAGTTTAAAAATATATACATGCAAAACTATAATGCCCATTATTATCCCCAAATAAGAAATATGAGAAGCATTTCACTCCCTTTCTTGCAGAAATGGGGAACTGTCAATATGAAACACTACAAATAATGTCAGAATTTTTTAATGTGGTTTAGTTTTTACCAAACTGGTTTCCTTTCTCTTAAAAAATAAAAAAAAAAAATGGCTCTCTGAGGGAAAAGGGTTATATTAGATAAGTAGGTGATATAAAAACAAAAAGTATTGATAACAATGTATTTTTAAAATATTGTACCTCCCCCCAAATAGCATAAATCTCCGCTACCTCCTACCAAAATAAAATAAGACAAAAGATCCAAGTTACTTCTATTTCTCTGTTGATTTTTAAAATGTGGGTCACTTACGCCTGATAGAAAATAAAAAAGACAGTTCTTGCTCCTAATATGGTAGCTATAATAAAAAGATTGTTTTGAATTTTAATTCCACTGAATTTGTGTGATCAGAGTTAAAGTTTTCTGTGTTTCCATCATGCCAATTTCCAAATGAAGACAGTGAAATTTATCATTTATCTCCAATGTATTATGGGGATTCAAGGATGAAAGAAAGAAGTTCATATATATAAATGCCAGATTACTCCTAACCCCCAAAGGTCTTTTGTTATTTTTGCAACGAAGGCAGTTACAGAATCATAGTTGAATCCCATCATTGATTAGAGTGATAAATATTTCTAATAGAGAGAGACGCATTATGGGTAGTATTGGGGGGAAGAGAAACACTAAAATAGGAATCAAAATTTTTACCCCAACCTTACTAATTACTTTAGGCAAGGCACTTAATCTCTCTGATCCTCTGTTTCCTCATCTATAAATTAAGGATAATGCCCTCGCTACCTCCCCTGGGAAGCCACTTTCGAAATTGTAAAATGCCTTTCAGATCTTTCCAGGAAGGTCTTGACATTTTGAAACAGTGAGCAAAATCTGACCAAATAAGGTTTTCACTGAGGCTCGTCATCACACTTTGTTTGGATCTCTCCTTTACATTTATCACATTGTCACATTTTATCATTGTATATATTTCTTATCCCTTTTTCTCCAGTTACGTTGTAAAGTCAAGGACTCTACTCCCTTTCCCCCTCATTTTTGTATACAAAGCACTTAACACATACTTTCAGGGGCTGATGGAATTCTGATCTCATCAGTATGGGCCTACTTCTTCTAGAGAAGACTATAATCTATCCATGTCTTCTGTCCTCTGCAGTTCTCTCCTTCATATCCTAGAGGACCAAATTACTGTGACAGAAACCTTCCTCTAGGTCTTTAAATAGTCTCTGCTTATCAATGTGGCACTCAGGTTAACCATATGTTATCCCCTGCTTTTTCTGTGGCCATCCCATTTTCTTTTCCAGTAATATCCTCTTTACTGATGTCTTCTAATCCACTTCTTAGGTTCAAGTTATTATTGATAATATGCTGACTCACTCATTCCCTTACCAGGTGATCCTTGAAATACTTAGCTCATTGAATGTATATATTATATATAATAGAATTAATACATATATAATATATATAATATATAGTAGAATTAATAATTATTAGGGATAAATCGGAAGTCCTTTACATAGGTTCAAAAAAAAGAAATCCATAAATATTGGATGGAGTTTCGTATCCCTATTTTGTATCCCTAGTGCTTACCATGATACCTGTCACACAGTAGCTGTTGAATAATTACTAGTTGATTGATAGACATTGGTAAAATTATAGTATCCATAATAAGGAAGCAACAGACCTCATATAGATTTTGCCTGGTTTTTAAAACCTATCAAAATGAAAAGTGCAGAGTGTTGTGCCTAATTAGATCACAGTAGAAGGATGATCAGTTTGGCTAGCTACATTTAGGAGTACTGCCAAGCTGGAGTCTGCTCAGAGGAAGGAGACCAGGAAAGTTGAGAGAATTAGAGATCTTGCAAATGCTGAGACCAACTAAAGGAACCAAAGGGGATGAGCCTAGAGAAGGTGTTTGGGTGCCAGGTGGCTTCCTTTAGATATCTGAGAGGCCGTTAGGTGGAAGATCCATCCAACTTACTCTCTGCAGCTCTAAAAAGAACTTGCACTAAGAAGTTAGAAAAAGTTGCAAGTGAACAAATGTAGAAATTGCAGATTTATGAGCCTCTCATTTTCTTTTAGTTTTTCCTAGGTTTCCTAGCAAAAGTTCCTTTTGAAATGTTCTGCTTTCATCCCAGCTAAACTGAAGGAGGATTCTGTTGTTGTCTGTTGGTGTTGGTGATTGCCCTATACAAGGCAGTGACCCTCTTTATGGTATATTTTCTTCATCTTTAAAATAAGAAGGTTGGACTAGATGATCTCTAGGTACTTTCTAATTCTAAAGTTTTTGACTTAAATATTAACTGTTACGTTGAAAATATTCAGAAGTCCTAGGGACCTGACTCAGAGCTACAACCTCTGCCCCCTTTTTTCTTTTCCAAATCATACTTCATCAGTCCAGCCCCAGTCTCTTCTCTGATTGATTACAGACAAGTGGCTCAAACCCTTTCCCATAAAGCCTGTGGTTTATTTTGATTAATTGTGATTATCCTTTTCCATCACAGACAGTTCTAGTACAAGCTAAGTGGAACATTTACATTTTTCCTTTCTATTCTGATTGGTTTTAGAAACTGCACAAAAATCTCAGGTTTGTTATTCTTCATTTATATTTCTTACTGTTTTAATACATCTTCGGAGGGAGTAAAGATAGAAGGGATTGGTAATACCTACCGTACTCTGTGTACCAATCAAAATGGCATGCTTGCTCTTTGCCACCTGTGACATTCCATCTCTTGCCTCAGTGCCTTGACCCAGGCTGTCTACCTCTCCCTCCTCACCTCCATCCCTAGAATCCCTGACACATTTGAGGCTCATGTCAAGGACCACCTCCTAAATGAGGCCTTTCCTGACACTTCCAGATGTTAGTGCATGACAAATTCCTTTGCATTTCCTTTGTATTTATTAGTATATATGATGTTCTTTCCCTCACCCCTCCCAACAGAAAGGAAACTTCCAGAAGGGCTCTTCCTTTTTGTCTTCATATCTCCGGCACCTAGCACAGTACCTGACACTCTTGAGTAATTGTTTGCCAACTTTGGCTTAAACTGAGCACATTCTTCTATCTGTGGTTTAAAAAAAAACCTTGCTGAATTCTAGACCCTACGCTAAAAGGAACCACACAAAGAAACCCTCCCTACTCTTTCATTCAATAATATCAACATATAATATATATAAAAATATAATTTTCCATTGAGGAAAAAAGAGAAGTCCCATATCACAGATCTCTATCATATGTCATGTCTTAACCTGTTGTGCCTGTTCTTGTATGAATCAACCAAGTGTTGGTTAAACACCTTATTATTCTATGTTCATCACTGCATGGAACATTGTAGGGAGATATATACATATATATATGTATATGTATACATATATATGTATATATATATGTATATGTATACACACACACACACACACAGATCAGGTGCTTAATAAATACTTGTTGACTTGACATACTTGGAAAATAGTGTTGGATATCCATCCATTGTAGTGGATGGATATCTTATACTTTGTGGAGTGCTTGAAAGCCTAACAGATGACTTGACTTGGTGGGCACTAGAAAGTTATTGTTGGTTTTTAAGTAGAAATAACATGATGAAAAACTTGTTTTAGGAAAAGAAATTTGATGGAGTTATGCAAGAGGGACTGAGAATGGGGCTTTGGGAGGGAGGAATGACAAAGAGTCAGACTAGCTAGGAAACTGTTGCAATAATAATAGTATAAGGAGATGAGGACCATGTCTATGCAAAGATGGAGAGGAAAGACATTTCAAAGGAAGAAAATGAAGGATTTCAGAGATAGTCATATACATAGCCTCTAGCATAATAATGTTAGGACTGAATGTGCAGAAGTAAGACTTTTTTTTTTTTAATTCAGTGGCTATTTTTTTTCTCACCACCAAAAAAGAAAACATATTTAATACTGATAAAGCAAACAACCAAAATCCAGTTTTCTGTTTTTCAAAAACCAGGGTGAAATCAGTTATGTGCCAGAAAACAGATTGGTCAACTAGACTGTACCAAGAAATGAGTCTACTTCAAACCCACACACAGGGGTATTTATTTAATTGAAGTCTAATATTTCAAAATTGACCACCATTTTTTGTTGACTTGTCTAAAATCTCAATTATAGTTCTTTGGGGAATAAATATGAAAGCTCGCAGATGGTTTACAATGAAATTCATTATTCCTTTGTAGAGTATTTGTTTTCCACTCTTGAACTCTAAATTTTGCTCTCTGGAATGGTTTTGAGTGATTTCTATCATGTGCAAATAAAGTTTTATTCTTGCAACAGATGAATTAGATAATACGGATAAGGGTCACTACAGTATAAGTATGTAGATAACAGGCTTTGTCCCAATATTATCCTAGTTCATTTGATTTTCACAGATATTTGCCCCTGACTGGCACCTCCAATTGCCCTCCATCCAGTTCAACTTTATTAGCCAGCTGCCGATAGGGACAAAAGGGCAATTTAATATGTTCTAATTTTCTATTGATTATTCATGATCATATACTTAAAAATGCTAAAATTCCCCCACCCTGGGGAAGAGAATGTCCTAAGAATATATCCAAATCTAGGCTGTATTCAGAATGTTAATTTTCTCTCATATTCATGTCTGGTTTTCTATTTTAGCTATATTCATCAGATACTTTCTGCTTTATTTTACCAGAGGTTTTTTTTTTTTCCAGTAAGGTATCAGCTTGAGGCAGAAATCATAAGCATAACCAGCAATGAAGAAGTATAAAATATTTTTAAGGGCTTTTATTAGGAGAGGGAGAAAGAAAATAAATGACCCTTTCCTCATCAATATCTGTTTCTCTGTGCTATATCATTTACTGCCATGTCATGTTTAGAAGAATGATGGAGCAGTCCTGACCTATGCATGTTTCACGTTAGAGCACAGTGAGTCATAGACAAACTTAAAATTAGTACTTCTAAGGGCCCTTCAGTTTACATAATCCAACCTCCCGCAATAGAACAGGCTCAAGTTTCCAGACTAAAACCGTTCTCTTTGGAAGGATCACTTCATCAATTTTTCAAAGCTATCTTTGTGAGAGACTGGCCATAGGTCAACTGACCTGAATGTTTCAGGTCAACTGACCCAACCATTGAAAAGCTTTCCCGGATGTTTATCCCCAAAGCTCCTTCATTATTGTGTGAGGCCCTTACTTTGTCTCCCTTTCTCAAATATCTTTGCTGAGCAGGTGAAGTTCTTTATTTGGAAGAATATCACGCTGCTCCTGATTAATATAAGTTAGATATTTAAAAGAAATTTTAAGATCTTTCCAGATAGAGAAGTTAAATCTGTGAAACTAGAATGCCCCCAATACCTGCCCTAATTTGATTTCTTCTCCTTTTAAAACAAGAACTATTTAAGCTCTCCATCATCTGTGATTTTGCAGTTTCTTTACAGCCTCAAATATAATCAGTAACAGCTCAAGGATTTCATCAGCCAGTTCTCTGAGTACTTTATGCTGTTCTAACGCAAGCTTCAGTTAACTGGAAATGGTCTAACTGGCTGTGTGATGTCTCAGATCCTAGGGAAGGCTCCATAAAGAGTGTTGGAGTTAGAGTCAGCAGAGATGTGAGCTTGTATCCTCACTCTGGCACTTCCTAGGTGAATGACCTTGGACAATTCACTTAAATTCTTCAAGTCTCAGTTTTCTGAACTATAAAATGGTGATTATAATTTGTGCACTGCTTACATACTTCTGTAGATTATGCTGAGGAAAGTAAATCTAAAAGTGTTTTGTGTGTGTAATATACACACACATGAATTGTTATTAAGAGATGAAAACAATCTTAAGCGAGCAGAGTACCATTACCAATTTCAGGGGCACTTTAAAGCAATTTAATTTGAAATTTCAGTGGGCATTTCAATAGCATCTCAAAGTTTGCAAAGCGCTTTACACACTTTTATCTCATTTGAACTTAACAAGTACCATGTAGGAGCCACTACCGATATCATTATTCCGATTTTACAGAGGAGCAAAGTGAGGCCCGAGAAAGTTAAGTGACTTGCCCAGAGGTCACACAGTTAATAAGTTTCAGAGGTGGGATTTGAAACCATATCGTGTCCCTCCAGAGCCTTTCTTGATCTCTCCTATGCTTTGATCAGTGTTTGTTGTTTTGAAAACAGCTTCTTTTCTATCATTCTGTGATATTTGACAGGGGCCAATTGTAAGCCATGCAGAGAGCACCATGCAGAGAGCTGTTTGCTCGTTTGCATTCTGGATATCCAGGTGGCCACTAGATGGGTGTTTGTTTTAATGACTTTTCGTGCTTCCTTTTCTATTCCTAGATTAAAACTATATCTTCCTAAATAGATAGCAAAGAATGCAGTCATAGCTAAGAAAAAGTTTTGGCATACACAATGCTCAGTATCTGTTTTCCAATGAGTCTTATTGCCCCAAACTTTCCAGCCTCCCAACCCTCCCAGCCAGGCATGTTTTACTGAATCATCTAACAAGTGCAGAGTTTACATCTGGCTTTGACTTCCTTTGTGTGTCTCTCTCTTTGCTTGCTTTTATTTGTTAGGCAATCATTTTTCCATTCTTTGTTTCTGATTACCATTTTTTTTTTCCATTTTCCAGTATTAAAGCCACTCTTGTGGCTTCTAAGCTACAACAGTAACCAGACTTTGAACATGCTACCTAAACTTAAGATTTTATATCAGCTGTGATCTGCCTTAGGCGAAGGAAGCAAACTGATGTTTTATCAGCAACAGGCACTACCTTTCATTGAGCTATATGCGTAGGGATTTTAAAGGAGAGAGAAGAATGTATTCAGAGCATAAACTTTGTTTTAACTGCCCCCTTCCCCCGATGAACATATTATTAACATATCTTAATTCTTGTGAGACTCTGGGTCCTGCAGATGGAGCAGCCTCTTACAAATGGAGATGTTTTATTTACCTATCAAAGACAATGCAGCTTCCCCCCTCTCTCAGAACACAGTCTGACAGTAACATCTTAGAACAGATGTTTCAGCAACCTCCAGATGTTTTTGTTTGGTGACACAAAGACTCTGTTCTTCATGGAATGGTCTGTTAAAAAAATCCATTCCCCTATACGGAGGTTGAGCTCATGTGTATGTGTGTGTAAATTGATTTCACATTGAGATTGGGAGGAGAGGGTGCATTTAACTGTTTAGGTGGTCTCTGGGATTTAATTTCCACAGACTCAATTTTCCTGTTTGTGGGATTGGCAGAGCTCATAGACATGTTGTGAAAAAATAGTTCAGACTCAGATACCCAAAATGGATTGGTTTAAGTATCCCAAACCCCTTTTGTCAAAAACAGGCATCTGCCAACTGAGTTTTCAGAAAGTTAAACAAAATACTTTGAGGGAATATGAGCATTCCTATTGGGCAATTGTTTGTTTTTCCCTTCCCTTGAGAAGGGAACTTGGAGGGACTTTTTACCCTTATTAACTTAGAAAAGAATTGCCATCGTGAGCTATACTTGGGATAGCACAGTATATAATTTCAGAAACTATTCCAACAAACTTGTGGTAGATTTTTAATTATTAAGACGTGCTGTTTTAGCAGAAAACATTTTTACTTAATTATGTGGGGGTGGGAGAAGGTATTATTTTGAAAATGTAGAATAAATGAATTGGATCATGTTTACCCCAGCTATCTTTTCTCCTGGCCTACTTCCCAACCTTTAGTGACTCACAAGTTTGAAGCTGTGTGGGTGTAGGTGTTGTATACAGTGTATAGAAATGTTTGTGTGTATATCTATCAGATAATAAGAGATATAGATTAAGTGCTGTGCTTTACTGTCAGTTCTAGAACCATAGATTTATAACTGTTAGGACCTTGGAAACCATGTTTATTTGGAGTCAGGGAGCCTGAGTTCAAAGCCAGGCTCTTCCACTTACTGTGTAACAACCATGAGGTAGTCACTTTGCCACCTAGGCCACAGTTTCCTCATTTGTCAAATGAGGAAATTATACTAGAGGGTTTTTGCAGTCCCTTGCTTATCTAGATTAGTGGCCCTGTGTGACATGATCACAAAATATAGGGAGGCAGGCAGTCAGGATAGTCATCCATAGGAGACAGTACTTAAAAGTATATAACATTGGGGAATTCTATTAGTGTGCTACCCTCTAGCAAAGAACACTTACTAGAGTAATGGACCTGGGGGTCAGGAAGACTCACTTTCATGAGTTCAAATCTGGCCTCAGATACTTACTAGTTGTGTGACCTTGGGCAAGTCACTTAATCCTGTTTGCCTCAGTTTTTTCATCTGTCAAATGAGCTGGAGAAGGAAATGACACTCCAGTATCTCTACCAAGAAGACCCCAAATGGGGTCACTGATACAAGTAAACAACAACAAAAACTTTTTGGACAAACTGCTTTAGCTCTCTACACCCCAGTTTTTTCATCTGTAAAACGAAGGGATTGATTTAGATGACCTCTGAGATTCCTTCCTCTTCCAAAGCCATGATCCTTTAATCCTCATATGAATCAAATTGTAAAGCCCTCTTCCCCTGATGAAAAACAAAACACTGTCACTGAGCTCAAAGGACACATCCAGTGGTGGTGCCATGGCATGTTAATGTTGTTTTAGTCTGTGCCTTTATGAACTTCAGAACTTCTAATCTCCTATCAGAGTAAGTAGTCAACATCCCCTTTTGGCAGTTGAAGACTGCAATGGACTGTTCTTGGGTTGTTAATGTTCATAAAGGTATTTGCAGTAACAAATTTGTGAACAGAGGGATAAATTGCCTTCCTGTGAGGCAAGAGTTTTATATATAATGCTGTCTAGTACTGAACAGAAAAGAAAGCTATTTAAAGTGTGTTTATAGATACTGTTTCCCCGAATTATTCTTTGTAACTTGATTTTTATATTGCAGAGGAACTCCAAATATATTTTGAACCTACTCATACCACAGTTTAGAATGGAAATAAAGAACCATTTTCAAAGGACCTGCAAGCCTAGGAATTGTTATACTCCTGGTCAGATCATGTTTCCAATATACATAGCAAAGAATATTGTATCACTTTCATTGTAACATAGAGACCCATATCCAGCAGCATTGCTGTGTTCTGACATGGTCCTACCATATTCTCTGACTTCTGTTACCCTAGCAGGAATGCAATCTCCTACCTCTGAGGTAATTTCTCTGTTGAAAAATGTTTGTTTTTCATACTGTGTGAAGTCTGCCTCATCAGAGCTCTAAACTTCTTTCTTTCTGAAAATGTTAGAATACAAGCAGAATTCAGAAAATAGCTATTGATAAAAGCTAAAAGCCTTTACTTGGTCCCATGCTCTCAGGCAGAAGCCTTAAAAGATGAATTTTTTATAAAGAAAAAGTGCTACCATTTAAGTGCTCAGACTGTATAGAAATGTATTAAGTTGTATGTTATCTGTACAAGATACCATTTAAGTAAAATATACAGGTCCATGGGGTTAGGGGTAGAGGATCTATGGCCCTAGGGTTACTAATATATATGAAACATAACTAAGATTGATTTACTATAGGAGGTAGACTAAATCTATAAGAATTCGAGTAATTCACTGTCTGGGAAGAGTTAATAGGTAATTTTATTTTAAAATGGAAATTTCCAGTAGACATCTATTCAACTTAACCCTGGAGACCTCCTTCTTTTCACCATAACAGAATAATGTGGGCACAAAATAAATGAGGAAGTTTTTTTTTTCATTCATTTTCTAGGGGGTTAGAACTTTCCCTTGAAGTGACTTTTCTAATAATCAGAAGACTTCCCCAAAGGATAACAGGGATCAGAGATGTGTGCAGTTGCCACAGTGACAGCTGTCCAGTGTAAACATCTCACTCACAGTACTTCTGTTTATCATCTGTTTTCAGGGCAGTTTAAGCTGCTGGAACAAGACCGGGATATTAAGGAACCAGTGCAGTATTTTAACAGTGTGGAGGAGGTGGCGAAAGCATTTCCTGAACGAGTTTACGTCATGGAGGAAATAACATTCAACGTGAAGGTAGCCCTTGACGAACAAATATTTATCCCTGCTTGAGTGTTTTAACTTTTAAGACTTTACGTACATAATAAATCCACATCTGTCCCTCATAGAAGAGCTCACAGGGAGCACGTATGAATCCCAACTTTAGCTTGGTAGGAGCATAGCAGACAGAGACTAGAGCTTGAAGTGTGAAGAGCCCATGTGTGATGAAACTACTTGCTATCACCATCAGACACACATTTGATTACAGTGAGATGCTGCTAGAGTTGAAAAAAATATTTAAGAGACAGTCTCCTGATCTGTCCCTAAAGTTCTTTGGACTTTTCCCTGGTTTATAATAGTGATTCACAATCTCCAAAATTGTCAGGGGACGTATCCAAAATTGACTAATTGTCAGGGGACATATCCTGGGCACATTTATAACACTGTCCTGAAGTCTTGCTAGGACTCAGTTGCATTAGGGATCTCATGGGGGAGATAATTGCATTATAATAGTACCCTTGATGGGGGAGGTGGGTGTGTAGGTGTACACCCTCCCTACTTCCCCCACACACACACATACACACCCCTTAATACCAAATTTGGCATGTAGCATGTGTGGTTACATTTTAATTAATTAATGGTTTATTTTCTGTGTCACCTTCTACCTTTCCCCAACCCCCTTTTAGGATAGGAGAAAGAGAAGGATGATTAGAAACCTGCTATCAGAAATTTTTTTTTTTAAAAGAAAAAAGGATATGACCAGGTTATTCCTTGAGTTCAGTCCTCATTCAGCCCAATATTTTACTTCTTCCTCTACAACTGGTACAGCGATAATCATGATAGCTCACACTGGGACAGTAATTTAAGGTTTACAAAAGTTTTTTTCCTCAGAATAACTTGGTGATAACTTGTATAGGGCAAGTAATATTAACCCCACTTTATAAGATAAGAGAACTGAAGCTGTGTTCAAGTAACTTGCCCAGGGTCACACAGTTTTTCATAGAACTTGAACCCAGATCTTCCAACTCTTAAGTTCAGTGCTTCCTTGAATATTTGAAGCTCATTTTTTTCAGAAAGATGCCTAGTCATCAAAAAAAAAGTATAAATTTGGTTTACTATGTGTTGACTAAGGCAGGAAATCATATTAATGTATTTTGAAAACTTTTTACTGCAAGAGTTAAAACAAAGGGTTTTCTGATCCTTACTGAGATAAGCAGGAAATTATTAAACAGAACCACCCCTTTCCCTGAACATTCCAGGTAATTGAGGTTTTACTGTATTTTTATAGTTTGGTGGCAGGTTTCCAACTATTGGAAGTCTGTACTGAGTGTAAAACAGACTTACCATTTATATGGAGTGGTGTCTGAGCTCAAGTGTGTACCAGCATTGAAACCAGTGAGTCACTCCACCTACACCTCTTACAGAAAAGAAGAGGAAAGAATGTCCCAAGACAACCTCTTAATTGGAGATGTTGATCTGCTCATTTTAATTGACTTTTTAACTTCCTGTCCTGAAAAACAGCTGCTATATTCCACCCTCTAAGTTGTCATGCTTAAGAAGAATAAGAGAATAAATTTTCATTTATTTGTAGAACCTTCAAAAAATAAATTACATGCAGGGTTGGGGGGTTTTATTTTCAAGGGTTTTTTTGTTTTTTGTTTTGGTTATTTCAATGACAGTGGATACAGTCTATTGGATGGCTTCATTTACCATGTGTTTTCTGAGAACTAATGTGTTTGGTTTTTTTAAAAGTGCAAGTTTTTTCACCCTTCTTATGAGTGGAGTTGCTGAATTTTAATAAGCTCTATTACAGGTTAGACATGATGATACATTTATAGCTTAGTAATACTAGAGACAGCTAGGTGATGGAGTGGATAGAAGCCTGTACTTGGAGTCTGGGAGATTTGGGTTCAAATCCTGTCTCAAATACTCAAAATGTGACCTGGTTCAAGGCATTTTATTGTTGTTCACTCGTTTCAGTCATGTCCAATTCTTGCAGACTCCATTTGGGGTTTTCTTGCCAGAGATACTGGAGTCATTTGCCATTTCCTTCTCCAGCTCATTTTACAAATGAGGAACTGAGTCAAATAGGATTAAGTGACTTGACCAGGGTCATATAGCTAGTAAGTGTCTGAGGTCAGATTTGAACTCAGGAAGATAAGTCTTCCTTCGCACTCTTATCTGCTGGTCCACCTCTTTGAAACTTTGTTCTATTATTTCTAAAGTGGGGATAAAGTGGGCACCTAAACTCACTGGGTTATTTTGAGGATCAGATGAATTAATATATGTAAAGTGCTTTCAAAATCAACCTTAAAGTGCTTTATAAATGCAAACTGCTATTATTATAATCCATAGTATTGGGTGTTAGTAAATATTCACACATAAAGGAAATCCAACCAGATCGACAAGCCTCTTCCAAATCTACTCATGTTTTATGTACTTCTGAATTATTTCCCTACATTATATAATTTTTTGTGTGTAAGCTCTGATAGTGTTGTGGAAAATGCCCTTTCAATAAACTTACTAAAGTTTGGTATTATTTTTCAAGTCATTAGAGAGAGGCAACCCTTGTCAAGGTTTATTTCCTCTTTTCATTCATATTACAATTTTTAAGCGCCCAAATGAAATCATCCCTGCCCTCAAGGAGCTTAAAATATCAGGTATTTCTCTTTAAAATGTGCTTTCAGAATGTTTTATCACCTAACTGTCATAGAAATAAGAAAAATTATATTCTTTAGAGTTAAGTAGAAAACCTTTAACTTTATATATATATACATATGTGTGGATGTGTATGTTCCTTGTTAACACAAACTACTTCCTCATGAAGAATTAAATACAAAGATATGTTTTAGTTTCTTGGACTGCTAACAGTTAACCATTTGATGGTTACATCCTGATTTGCCTCATTCTTTAAAAAAATGTGCTTTTTCTTTGTTTTATCTTAAATCAATAAAGTCCTGCTATGATGCTTTATCTTATTAAGCTCAGCACTAGGCACTTAGTAGATAAATGCGTTATAAATGTTAGCTGATTGATTGATTGGAAAATCCTACCAGGCTAGAAAGCCTTTATATAGACAGCGCGGTAACTGTTTATTAATTAACAGTTAATAGTTCCCCAAAATTTTATTTTTTTTCGGATGAGCTTGAAATCACCTTGTTACCTTCTTATAACTCTGTTTTGCAAAGTTCCCAAGTCATGCCACTGTGCAGCTTAATGCAAGAAAGGTATCAGCACAAGAAAAGAGTAGTTGTTAGCCCTGCTTGAGCCCAAGACCAGGCTGGTTAAATTCAGAGAGCCTTAGTACCAGGTTGGACACTGGTTGGTGAAATTTTGGTCTGTCTTAACTCTTGAGAACCACCTACCAAGGTAAAAAGGTAGTGGGATTGATCTGTCTGTCTTCTGTGTAGTAGGAGTATCTGTCCTGATGAAATAACAACTTCTTGTATTACCATTGTTGGAGGGGAAAAAGGTTTTTCATGTTGTGGTTCATTTGTGCCCAACTCCTTATGACTGCATTTGGGGTTTTCTTAGCAAAGATATTGTAGTGGTGTGCTATTTCCTTCTCCACTTCATTTTACAGATGAACAAACTGAGGCAAACAGGGCCAAAGTGGCTTGCCCAGAGTCACACAACTAGAAAGTGTCTGAGGCCAGATTTGCACTTGGGAAGATGAATGTTTCCTGACTCCAGGCACAGTGCTTTATCCATTGCCCCACCTAGTTATCTGACTTTACACTGGAAATTTGTGTTACATACTAGAAATACATAGGACAAAGATTTTAAAGGTATTCAGTAGCATCTGTAGATTTGTACAGGGTAAACATATATATTCATGAATGAATCCTCAGTGCGTATGGTCGATTAACAATAGGGCTCAATGTGTTATCACATCTGTGTGGTATTTTTTATTAATGTTAATTTAACTTTATTTATTTTAATATTAATTTCACTGAATATACTTTGAAGTGGTACCTTCCATCCATCTAAGTGATAGAAGTGCTCTAAAACTCTCTCTACCAATGAAATCAGTACCTCCATTGCAACACGGGATCTTGGAGATTGGACTGTGGCACCAGAAAGTTACGTGTCAGAGGCGGGACTTAGCCCAGGTCTTCTGGACTCAGAGACCATCTTTCTACCCCCTACATTGTACTGACTCTCAAAATAACTCCCAAAAAAGTGTGTGATTGGGGAAATAAACTTCCTCCCCTTATCCCCACACTTGTCAAAATTTCTTAAAAAAAAAAACAACTTTAAAATAGTTGAAACAAATTACTGTAAAAACTTTATGAAGCCAGGATATTCTTTTGTTATAGAAAGTAATCATAAAGTACTCTAGGAAGAAACAGAAATATTGATGACTGATTTCATTACCAAAATAAGACACACACACACACACACACACAAACACATATCTTCACACATAAACTCTTGTCTAGATAGTTTTGCTTTAGATTTGTTTTAGGTCTTTTTATCCTGTATATTTGCCAGCAAGCTAGTAATTATTAGCAGTAATAATAACAGTAAGTAACATCTATGTAACACTTTAAGATTTGTAAAATGCTTTACAAACATTCCATTTTCTCCTCACAGTAGCCATGAGCATTGTCCCCATTTTACAGATGCGGAAACTCAGGCAGGCAGAAGTTAAGTAATTTTCCCTGGGCCACACAAGTGGGAAGTGTCTGAGGGCATATTTGAACTAAGGTGTTCATGAACTAGCTTCCTAATAGAGAGCAGCAAGGAGAGGCCATTCATTTCACCAAGCACATACATTTTTGTGAATCTTCAGACTATTATAGTGATATATGGAGATAGAAACATACATGTGGTGTTTATAGTGAGGAGAATGTGCGTTTTTGTATGTGTGTTATTACCATTGGCAAAAATAAAGAAACAGGCTAACACTCATTGGCATGCTAAGCAGATAGCGGATGGGGGACATGGTAAATTCCAACTAAATTGTGAAAAAGTAGAAATTTCATCCTATCCTACTTCAAGCAAGGCATACATGAGACCAAATGAGGCAAAGGAGCTTTGAAAGAAGCTAATACTTACAATTAGTGGCTAACTGTTATAATAACTTAGCTGAAAGAAACAATTCTATGCCTAGAAAGTTCTTCCTCCTGACTTCCTCCTCCTAGCTTCCCTAGCCTGCTTCAAGACTCAGTTCCCACCTTCTCTCTGGTTTCCTCCTCTCTGATCCTCAGAGGTCCCCTTCAGTATTGTGTGTGTGTGTGTGTGAGTATATAACATGATATAATATAGGATATATGTATATACTACATCATAATATGTGATGCATCATAAAGTATCATCGAATGTAATATATGCACACACATGTATATGTAATTATTTGCATGTTGCCTCTCCTATTAGAATGTGAGTTCCTTCGGGGCAGGGTGGCTGTTTTTGCCTATCTTTGTATCCCCGGTACTGCACCTGGCATATAGCAAGCACTTCATAAATGTTTGTTGATTGACTGATGGATAATCACTTGGTGTAATATCATTAACACCCCCGCACCCCCACCCCAACAATGTGTGTATGCCAAGAGATTGTTGTTACTTTTAGGAGATCATCTTTTCTGACCCTCTGATTTTTCAAATGAGGAAACTGAGGCCCATAGAGTCAGCTGATATAATGGAAAGAGTAATGGACTAGGAGCTGGGAAAACCTGAATTCAAATCCTGCCTTAGACACTTACTATCTGTGTGACCTGAGCAAGTCACTTAACCTCTCTTTCCTTATCTGTAAAATGAGGCTAATACTAGTGCCACAATTTAGCAGAATCGTTCTAAGGCTCAAAGAGGTTAATTGTATAGTCAGCATAAAAGCACTCCCCAAGAGCTTCCTAAATGTTCTTGTCATTGTTAAATTGCAGAGGCCACAGGATTTCAGTTCACAGGAACTTGTAGGATCGTAGATCTGGAATTGTAAGGGACCTTGGAGGCCATCTAGGAGCCTTAAATTCCCCTCAATTTACCGTCGAGGAAACTGAGAGCCAGAGAGTTAGGTACCACACTCAAGATAACAGAATTCAATTCAGCAGATGTTTTTGTCTGCTTCCTCCTGTGCCAACTGCTGATGACACATAGATAAATATGACAGACTCTTCTCTCTTGCTTCTAGTTGTGGTTTTTGTTCTTGCTGAGACTTGTGCTTTTATTGTTGTAGAGCTCAGTTACTTGGTACCTCTACTAATGCAGATCAGTCATGCATGCATGATTGATTGATTGATTATTTGCTTGCTATGGGCTAGACTAGCTACTGCAGTAAGCACCGGGAGTCCAAAAGGAGGCCAGAACACAGACCCTGCCTTTAGGAGCTTAGGTTCTAATTCAGGAAACAACATGCAAACAACCATGTACATACAGTTATATACACAGAGAGGATGAAAAGTAATCCCAGAGAGGAGACATTAGCAATCAGAGAGAAGGGAAGGAAGTATAAAAGCACAGATTAAGTGCCTACTGTGTGTCACTTCACTGAGCATTTTTCAAGTATTATCTCATTTGATTCTTACAACCCTGGGCGGAGATAGGTACTGTTATCATCCCCATTTCATAGTTGTGGAAATTGCGTCAGTTAGAGACTAAGTGACTTGCCCATGGTCACCTGGCTAGTACAACTCTGATATCAGATTTGAACTCAGGTCACCCCAGCTGCAGGACCTGCCCTCTATCTGCTGCACTACATAGCTGCATGCAGGAAGGAAGACTGAGAATTATTTCTTTCAGAAGGTGAATCTTGATGGAAGTCTTGAAAGAAGCCAGGAAGCAGAAGTCAAGAGGGAGAGCATTCTAGTCTTGGGAGATGGAGCAGAGGGTCGCAGGAAGGGAGATGTCCACATTAGCTTTTCTGCAACATGTAGTCTTAGAGAGTTGCGTGGTGCAGTAAGAGGTTAAGAGATTTACCTAGGGTGACACAGTCTGCATTTATTAGAGATGCTGAGGCACTGCCCAAAACTCAACTAAACATTTTTGGTTTTGTCTTTCCTTTTCTAAATAATCCTGATCTTTACCCATTGGGTTATCTCTGATGCATGTATCACCAATTTTGATTTTTATTACCTTATTCTGTTTTGTTGTTTAGCAGGTTTTGTTTTGTATTAGAGGCAGCTGATAGGAGCTTCCTGGGTCCATACCCTTATGAACTTTACTCTGAAAGTCAAAAGGTATCTGCCTACCTGAGTCAGCTGTCCCAGTTGACAATTTGGTCTTCTACCTCATGAAAATGTGTCCTGGCCTTGAGCTTTATGAGTCAGAAGTGTCTTAAGCCGTACTGTTCATTAAAGGGGCAGTTTAAAAAAATGCTCATTTTATTTTTTTATATTAATTTTATTTTTTTTCAGTGCTCTACAATCACTACCATATAACTTAGATTATTTTTTACCCTTTCTTCCCCTCCCTCCCTCCTCCCTCCCTGAGACAGCATACAATTTTATATAGGTTCTATACATACATTCCTATTAAATACATTTTCACTATAGTCATGTTGTGTAGAAGAATTAAAATGGATGGGAGAAATCATATAACAAACCAAAACTTAAAACAAAAGAAAATGATCTGCTACATTCTGCGATTGAATTCCAAAGTTCTTTCTCTGGGTATGGAAGGCATTTTGCCTTAAAAGACCATTGCATTTCAATGAAGTTCTAAGCCTACCAGATAAAGTCCTCACACACTGTGGTCGTTGCTGTGCACAAAGTTCTCCTGGTTCTGTTCCTTTCGCTCAGCATCAGATCATACAAGTCTTTCCAGGCCTCTCTGAAGTCTTCCTGTTCATCTTTTCTTATAGCACAATAGTATTCCATTACATTCATATACCATAATTTATTCAGTCATTCTCCAATTGATCGGCATCCCCTTGATTTCCAGTTTCTGGCCACCACAAAGAGGGCTGCTATAAATATTTTTGTACATGTGAGACCCTTTCCCATTTTTATGATCTCTTGGGGATAAAGTTCTAGAAGTGATATGACTGGATCAAAAGGTATGTGCATTTTTATAGCCCTTTGGGCATAGTTCCAAGTTGTTCTCCAGAATGGTTGGCTCAGCTCACAGCTCCATCAACAATGAATTAGTGCTCCAACTCTCCCACATCTTCTCCAACATTTATCATCTTCCTGTTTTGTCATTAACCAATCTGATATATGTGATCTGGTATCTCAAGAGTTGTTTTGATTTGCATCTCTAACCAATAGTGATTTAGAAAAAATGCTTATTTTAAAACATGAAATTTTAAACACTCCAATATTTTTAAAGTCTGGTCCCAAATGAATACCAGATATTTCTCAAAAATGAAAAATCCAAGAACTTCAGTTAAAACTATATATCAGACACCTCACTGTACATTTTTTTTTGTTGCTTTTTTAATGTCACTTTCTGTAAGGTAGCTTTGGTAATAAAATTGCAAGGATCATTTTTGCTCTCTGACACTAGATGAAACAAGATGATTGGGAAAAGAAACTTGGAAGGTTCTAGGATCTATAGCTGGAAAGGACCCTAGAAATAATCTAGAATCCCGCCATCTACCCCTTTTTCAGACTGGGGAACTCAGATACAGAGATCCTAAATGATTCGTGAACCATCACCAGGATTTGGACCCAGATACTGTCTGACTCAAAATCCCATGTTCTTTGCATGACACCACACCCCATGCACTTGTGTCCAACTCTTCATGACCCCATTTGGGGGCTTTCTTGACAGAGATACTGGAGCAGTTTGCCATTTCCTTCTGTAGCTCATTTTACAGATGAGGAAACCGAGGCAAACAGGTTGCCCAGAATCACACAGCCAGGAAGTGTCTGAGGCCAGATTTGAATTCAGAAGATGAGCCTTCACAAGCCCAGGCTCAACACTCTAACTGCCCAAATATACTTCTTTTAATCAAAGCTAAGAACTGCCTGAGCAGTTTACTAGCATCTTTCCAGATTGAGGAAAGAGAGAAAAGAATAACAATTATCTGTTGGTATTATGGCACCTGTTGTTCTTCATGTCTGTTCTGATATAGTTCTATCAACGGCGGTACCTGGTCATAGAGGAAGCGTGATTCAGAGAAACAGGTACTAAATATTGACCTTAAATCCCAGCTCTTCTAGCATGATAGAAAGAGTACTAGGTTTGGAGTGAGAGTTATTGATGTTCCATCCCACCTGTAATGCTTATTATTGAAGTAACTTTGGGGAATTCACTTAATTTCCCTTAGTCTCTCTTTCCACATTTGTAGTTGATCTCACTTCTGCCCAAGCCTGGGGCTTTCCTTACGGTCAGCCTTATAACACTGAATGAAAGAACTGTGACTCCTGATTGGCTGAGAGAATGGTGCACTTGTGATGTTACATACTGGCATGGAGGGAAACGCTTTGGCAAGAAGTTAAGGAGAGGCTTTGTAAGTTTATAAGAGGACAGTGCTAGACCCTTGGTGAAGGCACAGATTCCAACATCCAATATCTATCCGTGGCTCATATAGGCTGGCTGTATTTGTACTAGATAGATACATATTTTACAAGTGTAAATGGAGGAAGTTGGAGAAGATGACCTCTGAAATTCATTCCTGTTCTAAATCATTGATCTATTATCCATTCTCACTTCCTATGTCACCATGAGTGAATTACTTCTGCTTTCTGGGACTTGGTTTTTTTTTTCTCTATAATGAGGAAACTGGGCTATATGACTTTCCAAGATCTCTTCCAGTTCTAAGTTTTATGACCCTCTGAGCCCTGGACCTAGGAAATCCTGAATGTCTTAAAGTTATTATGTTCTAAAACTATTATGATTACAAGCAGTGCTACTTTCTATTTCTGAATATTTCCATCAGCCACTTCCTAGAGGCAGAGTAGACACTTAACAATTCTTGGATTAGGGCAAGAAATCCTCTCAGGAATTGTGAACTTGGCATTGTGATTTACCAGGCATGCTTAGGGAGGCAGGGAATCACCCCTGTCTGCTCAGATCTGGAAAGCCACTTCTACCCCATGTGACTTGAAAACTAGAGTAAGTGACCTCTGGAGGATCTACATGATGGCCGTCCTGGCTTGCCTCTGTGATGTCTGGGTTACTCATTTTGGAACTTAGCTCTTGGCAAGACAATGAATACTCATCACCATAGCTACCAAAGCATGTGGGAAAATATTTCAGTGTTGTCTCCTTTTTGACAGGTCAAATTAAAAAAGAAGTTAGATTCAGAAAACGTAGGGAACAGCTGAGAGTGTGACCTTGTTGGGAAAAAATGACTAAGAATCAGATGATAAAACAATTTAGTAGAAGTTATAAAATCCTCAATTCTTACCAACATGTGACTGCTGGACTTTTATATTTTTATATATTTATGAAATTTTTCAGAATTTTATTTTTAAATCAAATTTTATTTTTCCACAGTTACATATAAAAACAATTTTTAACATTCATTTTTAAAAATTGAACTCTCAATTTTTAGACTTGTAAGATAGTTGAGCTAAAAGACCCCTTATGAGATAAGTAATCTTATATGTTCATTTTACAGAGCAGGGAACTGAGGCATAAAAGTTAAGTGATTTACTCAGGTTCACACAGCTAATCAGGATTTGAACTCAGATCGTCTTGGCTCCAAATCCACTGTCCTATCTATGTTGCCACTCTCTGTTCTACTTTGTCATTGCCCTAATGTCACATAGCTGGTTTGTAGCTGAGCCAGGAATCAAACGAATATCTTCCCAATTACATTTAGCCTTTTTTTTTCTTGCTATACCACTGCTTCTATTATGGATTTTAGATATGTAGGTCATAGATTGTGAGGACAACAGACATACCTGATGCAGATCCTTTAGAAAAAAACCCTAAAATTTTAATTATCCGTTGTGATGATATGTACTGTATACTAGTTCCCCTGTTCTGTCAGTCATCAGTCTTAGGTCAGCCTTACCATCTCCTTTCTCCAGTCATTCTCCCAGGCTTCTGAATGCCACTAGATGAAGTAACAACACTGTGTCAGCTGAATCCATGACAAATTCATTTTATCTAATCTCAATTTGTCTTTCCTTGATGCACAGAAAAACTCTTATTATATTGATTGATTCTGTCCCATTCCCCTGGGTAACTATCATTTCCAAAACTTCTCTCCCTCAATGCTTTTGTCATGCCCATTCTCTCAGCAGAGTTAATCGGCAAGGAGGTGCAGTAGATAGAGTGCCAAACCTGGAGTCAGGACTTCAAATCCTGAATTCAAATCCAGCCTCAGACACTTATGCTGTCACCCTGAGGAAGTCACTACACCCTCTTTCCTTCACTTTTCTCATCTGTAAAATAAACTGGAGAAGGAAATGGCAAACCACTCCAGTATCTTTACCAAGAAAACTCCTAATGGGGTCATGCAGAGCTGGACGTGACTGAAACAACTATGTGTCAGGCCATGTGTGAGTCACTAAAATACAAAGAAAAAACGAAGAGCTCTTGTCTTCAAGGAACTTATTTTTATCAGGGGAAAATTCCATGAATGAATAAATTACAAAAAAAAATTAGAAGCTCTTAATGTTCCATAGAGCTACTTAGACACAGGGACCCTAGTTCTACCTCCCAGCCTTACACCATCAAGTGGATGTGAGAGGGCCATGGTAGACTCAACAAGCATGCTGTAACAATACACACATCTAAATACAAAACATATACCAACTAAATCAAAGACATTTAGGGCAGGGTGTGAGGGGGCACTGGGTGTGAGGGGGCACCAGTAAATAGCTAGGGAATCAGTAAAGCCCTCATGTAGACACTGACACTTTAGCTGAGCTTTGAAGGAAGCAAGGGACTGTAAGAGGAGGAGGTGAGAAAGGGATGTTTTCCAGACATAGAGATAACAGGTGGAATGCTGTGTGAGAGAAACCAAGTACTCCAGTTCTGCTGGACCTTAGAATACATGAAGGAAACGTAATGTGTAGTAAGGCTGGAAAGGTAAGCTGGTTTGTATTTGAGCCTAGAGGCTTACTTTCCTGAAAACAATCAAGGCCTTTTGCCGTGAGCACCCTTTTTTCCCCAACTTCATACACCATAACCCTCCTACAGCTTCATCCAATCTTCTTCCTTTTTTCAAGTATCTAAAAAAGAAGTGACACTGTCCCCAAGGCTGGCTCCTTTACCAATCAATCTTCAGCCTATAATCCTGGCAATCATTCTGTATGCCCATCTTCAGTCTCCCAGTATCTACTGACTCTTTTTCCTACTGCCTAAAAGAATGTTCAGATCTCTACCCTATCCTTAAAAAAAAATCCAATTATTTAAAGGTTAATTCATTAACCTTGTCCTCCCTCAAGCTTTTGTCATTTATCTCACCTTTCTTTCACTGAAGACTTCTATGGGACTTGTCTTTACTGCCCGACTACACTCTTCAACCCTTTTTCCAATCTAATTTCTAATCCTACCAATCTGCTTTCCAAGGTTGTTCATCTTCTCTTACCTGCTCAGTCTAATGTTCTTTCTCAGAACTCAACACTCCTTGACCTCACTGCAGTCTTCAGTATAACTGATAGTCTCTTTTCCCCTATCCCCATTCTCCTGAATTCTCTTTATCCTTTGTCATTTATAACTTTGCTTTTTCCTTAACTGTTTCACTACTACTTCTCAACCTACTTTCCTGAAACATTATTAATTCTTGACTCCTCAAAGAGTTGCCCAGGACTCTATCCTGGGCTATCTTGGAGATTTCACCAAATCTTACAGGTTTAATTATTGTCTCAATACACATGACCCCCACAGTTCACCCTCAAATGAACTCCAGTCATTCATAAGCTTCCAGCTAGATATTTCCTCCTGGATATCCTTTAGATATCTCAAATTCAACATGTCCAAAATAGAATCAGGTATGTTACCCACCTCACCAAACCCCCAGAATTAGCTTCTTTCTCTTGAGGGTACCATCATCATCCTAGCCATCCAGGATCTCAACTTCAGGGTTAGCTTGGACTCTTCACTGTCCAACCAAACCGTGCCAGATCAGTTGCCCAATCTTATATCAATAATACCTTTACACTATTTCTCTTCTCTGTGACTTTTTTCTCACATAGCCCCTGCCGTAGTTGGAGTCCTGATCATCTCATCTAGACTGCAGTAATAAGCATCCAAACTGATCGACCTGGCTTCAGTTTCTTTTGCACACAGTTGCATCACACCCCCTGCTCAAAAATCTTCAGTGCACCTGTTGCCTAAAAGATAAAAATATAAATTTTAGACTTTAGTCGCTCCACTGTCTGACTCCCTGTATTTGAGCCATATTCTGTGTAAATATAAGGCAAATATATACAGAGTAGTTAAATATAAGGGGCAGTTAGGTGATGCAGTTGATAGAGTTGATGGGGTCAGGAAGACTCATCTTCCTGAGTTCAAATCAGACTTCAGACAGTAGCTGTGTGATCCTGGGCAAGTCACTTAATTCTGTTTGCCTCAGTTTCCTCATTTATAAAATGAGCTGGAGAAGGAAATGGCAAAGTACTCCAGTATCTTTGTTGAGAAGACCTCAAATGGGGTCACAAAGAGTCAGACATGACTGAAAAACAACTGATGAACAACAGATTTCAATACAAGGTGGTTGGGGAGAGAAGACACTAGCAGTGGCCAGGGATTAGGAAAAGCTAAATGAAGAAAATGGTGGTTGAGTTGAATCCCAAAGGAAGAGGGGGGCTCAGTAAGGAAGAGATAAAGAAAGAAACATGCTCCAAGAATAGGGTAGTCAACTAGAATTCATTAAATGCCATGTGTCAGGCAGTGTGCTAAGTCCCAGGGATACAAAGAAAGGCTAAAAAAAATGTCTCTGCCTTCAAGAAGCTCACAAGATCAATGAAGAAGACAACATGAAAACAATTATGTACAAACAGGCTCAGAGGGAAAGGCCCTAAGATTAAAGAAGACTGGGAACTTTAACTGAGTCTTGAAGGAAGAAGCCAGGGCTGCTAAGAGGCAGAGATGAGGAGGAGGAGAATTCCAAGGTTATTGGCCCATGAGAATGCCCAGAATTGAGAGGCTATGTCATTTTCTTTCTTCTTTTTAATAAAAATTTTCCCCAAATTACATGTAAAAACAATTTTTACATTCAAGTTTGTTTTTAAGCTCCAAATTCTCTCTCTCACTACTTGTCTTCCTTCCTTCCTGAGTCAGTAAGCAATCTAATATACGTTGTACATGTGCAGTCTCATAAAACATTGAGTGTCATTTTCAAAGAACAGCAAGGAGTCTGGTGTTACCAGATCACAGAGTATGTGGAGGGAAGCGTGGTGTCAGTGAGGTTGGAAAGATAGGAAGGAGCCAAGTTAGAAAAAGCTTTAAGAGTCAAGCTCCGGCCTTTGGCTATTACAAAGGCATGGACAAGAAAGTCCTGTATGATGAACAGAGAAGCCAAGTTAGGCTGAATTGTAGAGTTCAGGAGGAATGAGACAGTCAGGATGAGTTGGGACAAAGGTAAGTAGGGCTTTAAAAGCTACGCAGAAAAACACATTTTATTCTAGAAACATTTGAAAGCTAGTGGAGTTGAGTAACTCAGATCTGGGCTTAAGGAAAATTACTGGGGCAGCAATGTGTAGGATGGTCCTGAGGCAGAGAGCCCAACAAGGAAGTTGTTTCAGGAACAAGTGATGAGAGCCTTAACTAATGTGGTAGCTGTGTTAGTTTAACAGAAGCTAAACAGAAGAGATGATAGCCGGTAGAAAATGGCAAAACTTGGCAGTTGATTGAATTACAAATCCTTACTTCCTATTCAACTCCTTAACCTATAATATGGATTGAGTCAGAACCTGGCATCTAGAATCGCTTGTAGATGCACACATTTCATATCTTCTACTTCCCTACCCCCCTGTAGGATGAGTGAAAATCGTCTTACCACTTGAGAGTTCTCAACTTGGAATCAGGGACATCTGAGTTCAAATCCTGTCTCAAGTACTTATTAGTTGTGTGGATCTAGGGAAGTCACTTAAGCTCTCAACCTTAATTTCCTCATCTGTAAAAAGGGGATCATAATGGCGCCTACCTTACAGGATTGTTGTAAGGATTAAATGAAATCATATTTGTTAAATGCTTTCCATCCCTGAAAGCATTGTATAAAGGCTAGTGGTCATTATCATTAGCATCAGTATAAGCACGATGGTCTATTAGGTAATGCATTACAAAGTAAGGCCCTTCAGTCACTTTTTAGAAACTATCTTTTAGGGGCATCATTGTGAACTGGCCTTGGAGTCAAGAAAACGTGGGTTCATGACTCACTTTTAACAAATACTGCGTGTGTAACCTTGGACAAGTTATTTTCACTTCTCAGTACCCCAGGCAACCCTAAAGAGGCCACGTTGCAGACTGAGTTGTTGAATAGTGTGATGAAGTTCCCTGCACTGACTGAGAGACTGATGAAGTCACAGTGCCAGATTTTCAAAAAAAATATATAAATTTAGTGAACAGCTGCTTTTCATGGTAGAACAAGATTAACAGAGTTCTGCCCTTGAGATTTTTACTGGAAGTAGAGATTTTTAAAAAAAAAGTTTTTGGAAGCATTGATTTGGAAGAGATGACTTAATACCAAATAGTTCATATTGCCCATTGAAATTTTAGTTGAGACTTAAGGCTTAATGAGATCAGTGCAATTAACTAAGAAATTTAGAGATCTTTCCCATCCTCCTGGCAACTGAAATGAAAGTCAGCTCTTGATCACAACTTTTCTTATCTCTAGAGTTCTCAGTTACCTGAGGGACCTTAAAAAAGTAGCAGGGTATGTATTTGTCACTCTCTCCTACAGGTGATCATCTTTGAGAGGGATTGTTTCCTTCTTTGCATTTATAACCTGGGCATTTAGCACACCTGCACATGAATAAATACTTCTTAATGGACTGAAGTTAAAATCAGAGAGACATTGCCTCTCTCCTAGAATGGTCAAGTGTGTCTCTCATTTTTGTAGTAAAGTGGATCCCAGGTTCAAAAATTGTTAATAAAACAAGTGCACAAAAGTCACTCTGTAAATGTTATGATAGCAGACTAAATGAATGTCTTTTGGTTTGCCGTTGTCAAAAATTCAACTTATCCTGGTTTGCTTTTTTGAACATAACTGCATTTTTTAAAGTAAAAGTCAGCTTAAAGACATTTTTCTCATGGTTGGTTTCAGTGGCAGGCCTTCTGCACTGAAATTGGTCATCCATGGTCAGTGTTTATTGTATCATGAAATGATGTCCCAAAAAATCTTTAATGCTTTTTTTTTCAGTCCAGTTCATTCATGTTTATTAGTTCCTAAGTATTGCCTCTATAACACTCTTATTTTCTGTTCTTTATATTCAGGAGAGAATCTTCTTTTTCCTTGCCTAATAGAGAGCAAGTATTTAATGATGCCAGAAAGCTGTTCAAAATTCTTAAAATAAATTCTTTTTTTGAAATGTTGTAAATAAATTCATATTTTGCAAAAAAAAAAAATCTCCATAGTTTAAACTCAGCAGTGCTAGCACATAGTAAAATATCTTACTAGATAGACCTCTCATTGATTCATTTTTTATAGCTTTAACCATAGAAATTTTGAGTTTTTAAGACATATTTTAATTTTAACTACTTTGGATGGAAAACTCTCCAAAGTACATCTCACAACTTCCATCCCTGCTTTCCTAAGCATAGCATGTTGAACCTAATTTAATATATTCATGATGATTCATAGTCATTATCATGTGTTATCATCTAATAATTGTACTTTGGAGCTGTTGAGGTGGGGAGAAGGGAATTGTTTATCCCATGATTACATATTACTTTACTTTTGGATTTTGTAACAGTTTTCTCTTCCATTGTTGTGAATTTTTACTGTTCTTGGTGTCTCTGCCTTGAACAGTCCTTCCCCCTCTTCTGATTTGTTCCTTCTAATCTGCTGTGGACTTGGAAACCAGATAACCAAGCTTGTTAAAATTATGTCTATAATAAGAGTAAATATTGGACTCTGAGTGAGTGCTGGAGACAGCGCTACTATTAGTAAAGTTCATGAGCTTTAGTGTATGGCTATTTCAGCTGTACAGGTTACTTTTTTCCAGAAGCAAAAATAGAGAAAAGAAAAAATAGTGATCATTGTAATATTCAGTCCTCATAGAGAAGCAAATTTTTGAAATTGATATTATGAGAAACTGACTTAATGTTCATAAAATATGCATTCCCTATTGAAAATTGATCCTGAATGCCACCCTCTCAGTCTGAATTCCTACCTCTTTTATGTAGTTTAGATCTTTGTAAAACTGATATTTAGAGAAGATGGTTGCCAAAGCTCTCAATAAAAATATACATAGATTTTTTCTTTATTACATCAGTGTTTAAAAATGTTGCTTTACCATGGAGTATAAATTCTGGATGGGTATTATGGATAATAAAATCCTGATAGTTTCCTGGATTAGACCTATTACAGTGGTTTAGATAATACAGTTTGAATGACTTCCTCTCAGGAAACATTGAAACTGGGGGAAAAAATGGTAACCAGGCACACATACTTAAGCACTTAGAAGGAATGCATTCTTTCTATTGGCTGCAAAAAAAACACAGAAGAAAATCAGTCCCCTCTTCACAAACCTCCACTGCCAGAGAAAGAACATTTATTTATGGCATTCTTTATCTGTTACAGCGTTGATCACAAAATTGGTGAGAGAGAGAGCCTCATAACTTATGCAGTGGCTAATTGCTAACATGAATGATGCCATCAGGGAAGCATCGAACGGCAGATTTGTCCACATAGGTCCTGTTTCTTTTCTGTATGGAAGTAGCAACAGCTTTTTCATTATTTTAGAAATAAATGCACATGTGCATGTATGCACACACACACACATGCACAGAAGTCTAGTTCTTGTTGAACATACCCAGGTGGCAGCATTTTTCAGGGGTAGTTTAGATTTCTTTAATCTGTGCATTTGGCTCCTTTATTTCTGGTTTCTTGCAGTATAGAAATTGACACATGAGCTGGGGGAACCTTTCAGAGACTAGTGCCCACTTTCACCTGGTGTGTTAGTGTTCCTTGACAACTGCCACCAATCTAAGCTGAGGCTCTCTGGGGGAAGGGAAGTGTGAATGTAGGTCGGTGCATATATGGGTGTGTAGAGGCAAATTAGGGCAAAGGTTCATTTTTTCTTAGGATCAATCCTCAAGACGGCAAAAAGTGCTAAAAACGGAAGAGTGGTAGATTTATAGGAGGTTAGATCCAAAGGGGACCTAGGTCCACCTCCACATTTTACAAATGAGAAAGCCTAGAGACCCTGTGAGATGGAGACACTTAACTGAAAGTTCAGGCAGAACTTTATGTCATTATCTCTTGGTAGGAGTTTGCTGCATGACCTTGGGGAGTGGGATAGCAGAGAGCTGCATGTGGTTCACAGCCCTGGACTCCTCCTAACTTCTTCCTTAACCTAAAACAAATGGGTAAATAACCAAATTTTCTTCAGATTTATAATAAGGAAGAAGCAGCACCTCATGTCTTGAGGTTTTCCCGTCATCCTATGACCAGACATTCTAGATCATTCTAACATGTATACTTCCCCTATGATATTAGTGGCTAACACAGTTCTGTAAGGCAAAGAAGCTTGCACAGCCTGTGAGATAATATGTCCATAATAAATCTGTATAACCCTGCTTGGCAGAGGGAAGGCTAATCTATTAGAATCATGGCTTAGATGAGGCATTGGGTAGAGTAGATGGGCATTTTGGAGAGGCAGAAGTAATGAGATATCTTCCTAAGTCCACATATCAAGCAAAATTACATTCGGAAATATGATGATTTCCTTCTTAATTGACACCAGATAAAAAGAGAAAGCTTTTAAAATAATTATATAACAGGCTAAAAGGTTAGGGGTAATAACAAGCCAATCTTTATAATGAGCTTCTGTGTTAGAAGTCAAAAGATAGTCAGAACTTCAAAGCTGAGATGCTTCCTGAAATATTGAAATTCATTCCCTTCAAATATCAGTTTCTTTGCAGATTATGGAAGGTTAGCAAATTAGGCTCCAGTGCTTTGTTGATGTCATTGTTTGCAGATGAACTTTGTGTTATTTTTAAAATCTGGTTGTTGTTCAGTGATATCTGACTCTCCACAACCCCATTTTGGGGATTTCTTGGCAAAGATGCTGGAGTGATTTCCCATTTTCTTCTCCAGCTCATTTTACAGATGAGGAAACTGAGGCAAAGAAGTTTAAGTGACTTGCCCAGAGTCACACAAATAGTAAGTGTTTGAAGCTGGATTTGAATGCAGGAAGATGAGTCTTTCTGATTCCAAGCCCAAGGCTTTGTCCATGGTTCCACCTCACTGCCTTATTTTTTTAAATGGTTAAATCTGATTCATTCCTGAGAATTTGATCCTATGCTGATCCAGAGCAAATAAGCCTATTGCAAAGACTAGAGTTTATACAGAAGACCTGAAATAAGCCAAGAAATAAACTACCTATTTATTTTGGTAAGATATTTACTAAGTAAGTAAGTTCTGACTTCTACATATGTGATTTTTTAAAAGATCTATCCAAACCTATCCAGAGATCTATCCAACAGATATCCAAATCTATCAAAATGATCTATCCTCCTCTTGTTATGGTATCCAGTGGCCCATTCTAAAGATGAAATGATAAGACAGAGAAGCTAAAATAACAGCCAAAAAGTTGCTTTCCATGACTGGGCTCCTGACCTTCCTTCACATTAAGTCTACTAATATTAGGAAAATAATTAAAACAATAACAAACTTCAGCTCTTCTCACCATCTTTCTCAGAAAGTATCCTAGCAAAATGTTATCCAGATCCTGAGAAAGAACTGATGGAGTCCTAATGCAAATCAAAGCATCTTATTTTCACTTTCTTTATTTTTTCATGATTTTTTTCCCTTTTGGTCTGTTTCTTTCATAAAATGACTAATATGGAAATACGTTTTATATGATTGCTCATATATAACCTATGTCAAGTTGCTTACCATTTTAGGGAGGAAGGGAGAAAAATTTGGAACAAAAAATTTTTTTTTAAATGAATGTTAAAAATTATCTCTACATGTAATTGGGGAAAAAAATACTGTGGAAGGAAGGAAGAAAGAATCCTAGTCATTTAACCTTTACAATTAGGATATGATATTAATTGTTAACCCTAGTTTTAAGACTAGGAAAGCTAAACACTGAAGAACATAATCCTAAAGTTGTTCAGTGTTCTCTTGGTGTAGGGTTAGGTAGAATTCTTGGCTCATCATCCAGGATGATCCATTTCTACTATAGTATAGTATAGTAACTATTTCATAGAAGTTAATCTAGCAAGATGCCACATGTTATAAAATACTAAAGGTGAAATGTGAAGTCCTGGAAAAAAGTAAACACATAGTCCAGGAGTGGAGACCCTGCGGCCTCGAAGCCACACGTGACCTTCTAGGTCCTTGGGCGAGGCCTTTTGACTGACCAAGTTTTACAGAACAAATCCTTTTATTAAGAAGATTTGTGCCCTTTCCCTGTGGCGAGGTGAGCGCGGCTAGCGGTACCCTATCTCACTCCGTGCCTCGGCCCCGGCACCGAAAGACACCCTTGTTTCCCTTCTCACCTTTGCCTCAGCCCCTCCTGGCACTGATGCCATGGGCTGGCATCCCACTCTTTGTTATAGGTATTGTAAAAATAAGCCATACCCAGAGTCCCATTTCTGCAGAGGAGTTCCTGATGCCAAGATACGAATCTTTGACCTTGGTAGAAAGAAAGCAAAAGTGGATGAATTTCCATTGTGTGGCCACATGGTGTCAGATGAATATGAGCAGCTGTCATCAGAAGCCTTAGAGGCCGCTGGGATCTGTGCCAACAAGTACATGGTGAAGAGTTGTGGCAAGGATGGCTTTCATATTCGTCTGCGGCTATGTCCTTTTCATGTCATCTGCATCAATAAGATGTTGTCCTGTGCTGGGGCTGATAGGCTCCAGACTGACATGTGAGGAGCCTTTGGGAAACCCCAGGGCACTGTAGCCCAGGGCACTGGTCAAGTTATCATGTCGATTCGAACCAAGGTCCAGAATAAAGAACATGTGATTGAAGCTTTGCGTAGAGCCAAGTTCAAGTTCAAGTTCCCTGGACACCAGAAGATCCACATCTCCAAGAAATGGGGTTTCGCCAAGTTCAGTGCTGATGAATTTGAGGATATGACAGCTGAGAAGCTACTCATTCCTCATGGCTGTGCGGTTAAGTATATCCCCAACTGGGGCCCCTTGGACAAATGGCGGGCACTCCACTCCTGAGAAGTGTGTTTCTATGACATCTACCTTTTCTAGCAGGCATAAATAAATTAGCTACTGCTATAAAAAAAAAAAAAAAGACTTATGCTCTCCCTCCCCTTACTGTTTGGCTCCCCTTCTCTGCTCACACTGGGCTCAGGATCCACACCAAACCTGCTTCACCATGGAGGATTACCATAAGCTGGGCCAATAGAAACTGCAGGCACTGAAGGACACCGCCTGCACATCAACTCCATCTAAGCCACCACCATGGCCGGATCAGGCCACCTCACATCATGTTGCAGTGTGGCTGAGATTATGGCAGTCCTCTTCTTCCATACCATAAAGTATAAACTCCAGGACCCCAGGGACCCCAGTAATGACTACTTTGTGCTCTCCAAGGGTCATGCAGCTCCCATCCTCTATACAATCTGGGCGGAGGCTGGCTTCCTGCCAGAGGCTGAGCTATTGAACTTAAGGAAGATCGCCTCCATTCTAGACTGTCACCCAGTCCCTAAACAGGCCTTTACAGATGTGGCTACTGGCTCCCTGGGTCAAGGGCTTGGGGAGCATGTGGAATGGCCTATACAGGGAAATACTTTGACAAAGCCAGTTACCGTGTCTGTTGTTTTCTGGATGATGGGGAGGTACCTGAAGGCTCCGTGTGGGAGGCCCTGGCCTTCCCAGGATTCTACAAGTTGGATAACCTGGTTGCAATCTTTGACATTAACCAGCTGGGCCAGAGTGACCCAGCACCGCTACAGCATCACGTAGAAGTGTACCAGAAACGATGTGAATCTTTTGGGTGGAACATCATAGTCATGGATGGACACAGTGTGGAAGAACTCAGCAAGGTCTTCGATCAGGGCAAGGATAAGCCACTGACTGTCATTGCAAAGATATATAAGGACAGAGAAATCTCAGGTGTGGAAGATAAGGAAGCTTGGCATGGGAAGTCCCTTCCAAAAACATGGCAGAACAGGTCATTGAGGAAATATACAACCAAATCCAAAGCAAGAAGAAGATTCTAGCTACCCTCCCCAAAGAGTATGCCCCCACAGTGAACATCGCCAACATCCGGATGCCATCTCCCCCAAATTTCAAACTTGGAGACAAGCTAGCTACCCGCAAAGCCTATGGCATGGCCCTGGCCAAACTTGGGCATGCCAGTGACCGTGTGATTGCCCCAGATGGGGGCACCAAGAATTCTGCCTTCTCAGAACTCTTTAAGAAGGAGCATCCCAATTACTTCATGGAGTGTTTCATAATAGAACCGAACATGGTAAGCATCGCCATGGGATGTGTCACACAGGACAGGACCATGCCTTTTTTCAGCACTTTTGCTGTCTTCACCAGCGCCTTCAGTCAGATCCATATGACAGCCATTTCTGAGAGCAACATCAACCTGTGTAACACACTGCGGGGTGTCCATCGGTGAAGATGGTCCTTCTTAGATGGCACTTGAAGATCTTACCATGTTCTGGAGCATTCCCCAAGGGACAATCTTTTACCTGAGTGATGCTGTGGCTACTGAGAAAGTGGTTGAGTTGGCTGTCAACACAAAGGGCATCTGTTTCATAAGGACCAGCCACCCAGACAATGCAGTCATTTACAACCACAATGAACACTTCCAGATTGACCAGGCTAAGGTGGTTCTGAAGAACAAAGATGATCAGGTGACTGTGATTGGAGCTGGAGTGACCCTCCATGAAACCTTGGCAGAGCAGCTGAAGGAGGAAAAGATCAACATCTGGGTGCTTGATCCCTTTACAATTAAGCCCCTGGATAAGAAACTTGTCCTTGATAGTGCTCAGGGCCACCTAAGGCCATATCCTCACTGTGGAAGACCATTACTATGCGGATGGCATAGGAGAGGCAGTAGCTGCAGCTGTCATAGGTGAACCCAGCATCACCATCACTCGCTTGGTGGTTGCCAACGTCCCCAGCAGTGGAAAGCCAGCAGAGCTGCTGAAGATGTTTGGCATTGACAAGGATGTAATTATTCAGGCAGCCAAGGTGGCCTTGTCTTAGGCCTGTCTGAGATGATGCCTGCTGGTGATTCTGAGACCAAAACAAGGAGAAGGGAAGAGAGAAAGAAACATTCCTGTACTTGGAGATATATTTGTTTTTATTGAGAATCAATTAAAAATAAAAATAATTTTTAAAAATGTTTTGAGAAAAAGAAAAAGATTTGTTCTATAAAGTTCAGATTCAGTGAAAGGACTATACTGGAGGACCTAGAGGGCCACCTGTGGTCTCAAGACCATAGCTTCTCCATCCCTAATATAGTCCAAGGAGTGGGATCATGAAGAATATCCATTTTCCATTAGGAAAGTATAAGAGGTAGTAATCCTAAGATTCCTTAAATCACCATGAGTTTGGGGAGCTGGAACTCCTTTGTTTTAACGTAGACCCTGCCAAATGATAATGTTCTGTGACCTTAGGCAGGCCATTTAACCTCCATATCCTCATTTATAAAATAGAGATAATAGCATTACCCTTTTTTAAAGAGTTATCTTGGAAATTCTGGGTGCCCCCAAAGTGCACCCCCCAAAAGTGGTACAGTTTTAAGCTACTAGAAATAAGAGCACAATCAACTAATGGATGCCATATATGTATGAATATATATATTGAAATAGTGATCAACCATCCAAGCATACTTTGAGTACCTGCTGTATACTCAAGAATGGTATAGTGATTTAATAATTTACCGTAAAACTTAAGAGATAAAGTTACAAGTACTTAACTTGTTTGCTTCTAGAAAAAGTTGAAAAACTAAACTTAGCATAGGCAGAGTATAAATTGCTATCTGTGCTGCAAGTCCTCCATTCACATTCAATTAGATCATTCAATAAGCTTTGATTAAATGCCTTCTACGTGCCAGATACTGAGAAGTACATAGTGAGAGAAATGAAATTATTCCTGCACTGAAGGAGTTTAGATTCTTATAATACGTAGAGTTGTGGATTACCCAAATTTATTCCCATTTATCAAAAAGGAAAAAAAAAATGTCACCCAAGTTTTACTTAATTCACTTAGTATTCGAAGTTTTGCCATTAAGACCCTTGTCTAACATCACAATACTGGTGGCATAGCTGTTATCTTCAGTTGCTTTACTTCAATTACTCTCAGGACTTTATTTATTAAACACTTTATATGTACTCTGCCCAGCACTTTATAAATATCTCATTTGATCTTCACAAAAACTCTGGGAAGTAGGTACTATCATTATCCCCATTTTACAGCTGAGAAAATTGAGGCACAGGTTAAGTGACTCATTCATGGTCACGTAGAAAGTATGCATCTGACGCAGAATCTGAATTCAGGTTTCTGCCTCCAGGCCTAGCGCTCTACCCAGCGAACCACCTAGATACCTCTAGACCTACATAATGTCAGCATGAATCAGTTCAATTAATCAGGAAGACAGGAAGCAACGAAACTGCTCGATAATTATTTATTATTAGCAGTAATGGTAATAATATCTAACCATTTTACTTATGTTACCTCATTGGCTAATAACAAAATTCTTTTTGCCTTTTTTTCTTAATGGAAAAACCTTTTCTCTCTCTGAGCAGGGCAGGAAATACACAACTTTAAAGTTGGTCTTTATATTTTGTAGGTTGCTGCAGGAGAATGCAACGAAGACACGGAAGTTTACAACATCACTCTTTGCACTGGGGACGAGCTCACTTTAATGGGGCAGGCAGAAATCCTTTATGCAAAGACCTACAAGGAGAAGTCACGATTCAACACAATCTTCAAAAAGATTGGAAAACTCAATTCCATTGGCAAGCTGGGTAAAGGCAAAATGCCATGCCTTATTTGCATGAACCACAGGACCAATGAAAGCATTAGCCTTCCATTTCAATGCAAGGGCCGGTTTAGTACCCGGAGCCCGCTGGAGCTTCAGATGCAAGAGGGTGAACACACCATCCGCAACATTGTGGAGAAAACCAGGCTGCCTGTCAACGTGATTGTGCCAAGCCCTCCTCCCAGAAACCCCTATGACCTCCACTTCATTCGTGAAGGTCACCGGTACAAGTTTGTGAACATCCAGACCAAGACCGTGGTGGTTTGCTGTGTGCTGCGTGGCAACAAAGTCCTCCCCATGCATTTTCCTTTGCACTTGACTGTCCCCAAGTTCAGCCTCCCAGAAAACCTTGTGAAGGGAGAGGCATGGTCTGAAACCCTAGTCCAGCATTGGCTTGGTGTCTGCCAAGAACAGTTTGACATTGATGAGTACTCCCGCGCAGTCCGTGATGTGAAGACGGATTGGAATGACGACTGTAAGAGCCCTAAGAAGAGTCGATGTCCTGGTCACAACCACATCCCCAACTCTCTCAGCTATGCCCGGGATGAGTTAACGCAGTCCTTTCACCGGCTCTCTGTCTGTGTGTATGGAAATAATCTACATGGAAACAGTGAAGTGAACCTCCATGGCTGTAGGGATCTGGGAGGGGAATGGACCCCATTTTCTCATGACACCCTACAGTACCAGGACTCTGGTGACAGTGGCAGTGATTACCTTTTCCCTGAAGTTGGTGATGAATCTGTGTGTCTCCCATCAAAACCAGAACTCCCTTATGAAGAGCTGTGGCTAGACCAAGGCAAGACAGACAGCCAATCCCTTACTGGTTCCTTGAGTGACAGAACCAAATGTGATAACTACAGGAGCTCTATCCGGTCAAAATGTGGCACTTCTCTCCCTGTTGCTGGTACGCTGGCGGCAACAACATCTTCAGATGTGGCCCTACCTCCACCTCCAGTGCCTCCTAAATCTGAAGCTGTAAGTCATATAAATGTTTTTCTTTTTAAGCTGAGTTCCACTTGTTTAGTAAAGAGGAAGGGGAAATCCTTGCTTCTAAATCTACCTCCTTTACTCTAATATATCCTGTTCCCAGGGGATGGGGAGAGAGGAGAAACATAGTACAGGATTCTCAGAAAAAAATTCATTTTTTAACAGTCAAGGCCACATTGATGTATCATTTATTTGATCAAAATTTGGTGCAATTGGACCATTTATGACTTTGAATAGAAAAGGTATATAATGCATTACAGTAGCATTACAAGTACAATTATGGTTGATTCTGTTGCTGGTTTGAGTGCTGAAAAATGATTTTTTCCCCACTGTCTAACTTAAATTCACAGGCAGCAGAAAGTTTAGACCCTAATTTTCCTTACAGCCATTTTCTAAAATGCCTCCCCAAGAGAGAGACTGCCTTTCATTGTATCTTTTCCATGTAAAGATTCAATTTGATAAGTGAAAGAGAAGCTTTGCCAGGGATTATCCTTAGAGAGACTTACATGGCACTCCTATAGCCCCATGGAAAAAGGGCTGAACTCAGTAGCAGTACCTCAGTTTGAAGTCTCGCTCTTTCGCTTAGTCAATAAGCATTTATTAAGCACTTAATATTTGCCAGTTACTGTGTTAGCACTGAGGATACAAGGAAAGGCAAAAAACAGCCCTTGCTATATAGGAATCCACAGTCTAACATGGGAGACATCATTCAAATAACTATATGTGTACAAATTACATACAGTGTATATGGGAGGTCATCTCTGAGAGAAGTCACAAGTAGTAGGAGGGACCAAGAAAGGCCTTTTGTAAAAAGTGAATTTGAGCCGAGTCCTAAAGGAAGCCAGGACAAACTAAAAACACATGGAGCTGGGAAACAGAACATCAGGTATGCGAATCACTCATGTCACTCTGAAGAAGTTACTTAGAATCTTGGAACTTCAGCTTCCTCATCCAAAAAAAAAACCTACCAAAAGAGGGGAATGCAATAGAGCATCTCCAAGGTTCGTTCCAGCTCTAATGATCAGGAGTTTTGTATGAGGCACACATTTCTATGGTCACTAGAAAGAATCACCTGGTATTTTGCAACTTGATATAGTTCAGTGTAGGACATACTCTGAAAATGACAAATAATGGCTAGATTTTTGACATGGTCATCTTCATTTCACTAGAAGTATGCAAGAATTGCTTGTTTTAATTTGTTGAGGTGTTAATTTCTCTATCCTTCCATATACCCAAAGCTACGTCCCCTCCTATGGAATAGCTAAAGCTTGGAAGTTGTCCTAGCAAATTAGTGTTACCTTTAAATTCAGTGAGGGGACCTGTTCAATGAAATTTCCATGATCAGACAGTGGCAAATGGAGGAGAAAATTACTGTTAAAATAGTTGTATCTGCCACTTCTATTCCTAAAGTTGCTCTGTGGTTTGACAAGAATATAGAAAGAAAGAACAGAAGAGAAGGGGGAAAGAAAGAAAGAGGAAGGGAAGGAAGGAAGGAAAAAAGGATAGAGATGGATAGATGGATGCATGCCTGCCGCATGCCGGGCAATGTTTTAAGTAGTATCTGAGGCCAAATTTGATTTTAGCTCTTCCTTATGATAGCGTTCCATCCAGCTGCTTAGTCTTAAGCTACTTTCCCCAGCTGGAGTTCATAATTTCCTAATTGTTAGATTATTAACATATAAACATCATAATTGTTAGATTACTAATCTGTTTTAGTCCCTTGTTATATTTTCGGGTCCCCAGAATAGTATCTGAGACAGTAAAGAAAGAAGCAAAAACTTCTTTTTCTACCAGTTGCTATAGGCTTCTTAGGAAAGAGCTCCATCTAACTAAACAATTCACCTGAAGGGAGGTATTCTTTCCTCTAACAGGGAAGTAGCCAGAGATGCTTTTTCTGTAGAACACTGGCCACAGCTGGTAAAAGATGGATACCACACAGGGACCATCCCATTACACATCTGAGGCTTGAAAAGAAACAGTTGGAAAAGTATTCACATGCTAAAGGCTAGAGGGATTGAGGGAGGAAGAGAGAGTGAGGGGGATAGATGATGATGGCTGAGTAGAAAATAAATATTAAGAGGCCTAATTATGATCCATTTGCTTATTTTTTTAAATTAATGTTGAGATTCAATTTAAAACTGAATCAAAGTTGTAGCCCAGGAGAGGAAATATTTTTGGCCGCTTAATCCTAAGGGATAATTTCCTAGGGAGTCAGAAAGACTTCCCAAAGCCAGGCTAGTGTTTATGGTGTGTTATAAACATAAAAGTGATTTGGATGGGGGGATTGGGTGGGTTGGGAGGGCAGCCTGAAGTAATTTAACATATTTAACAATTAAAAAAGAAAAATTTAGGTATTTCATATGCAGTCATTTTTTTTTATTAGTTTTGTGACCATGAAATAAATTTTTCCATTTTTAGGATGTGTGTGGGATCCAGAAAACATCATAATTGTTAGATGTGGCTTTAGCTTGCAGTTTTCAAAGGGAAACTTTAATGGGGCATAAACTCAAATGCTCCCACAGAATTAAATAAAACTTCGGCTGTGGATGGTAAAAATGGAGTCCTAGGGGAGAGATGTGCCATGTGTCTAGCAGCAACTCCTCCAGATAATTATAGATGTCGTAAGTTTTCAGGGAAGGTCAATCTTGACCTTGTATGGGAAGGTGATGATTACTACCCAAGTCCTTAGGGTTAGAATGGCTAGTACTGTGGGAAGAACATCAAAAGATGCCATGAAATGAGGGTCCACAAACTTCTCTCCATGGACATGAAAAGAGATCTAGGACTGACTTATTGAGTTCTATTTGAAAACAAGCAAGAAAGAAAAAAATAGTTTATTAACTGTGGTTTTTATTTTTCTAATTCACTCGGGTCTGACTCTTTGCGATCCCTTTTGGCAAAGATACTGGAGTGGTTTGCCATTTCCTTCTCCAGTTCATTTTACAGATGAGGAAACTGAGGCAAATAGGATTAAGTGACTTGCCCAAGGTCCTATAAGTAGTAAGTGTCTGAAGTGGTATTTAAACTCAGGAAGAAAGAATAATATTCCTCACTCCAGGCCCAGTACCTCATCCACTACACCATCTAGCTGCCCTAATTGACTTGTAGAAATTAAAAATATCTAGAAAAACACTGTTGCATCTTGAGTTATCTTGGCCTGTACTTCCCTTTAGCTCTGAAGGCAGCTTGGTCCAGTGGAGAGTGCTTGGATTGAATTCACAACAGTTGGGTTCTAATTTCAGCTCTCCCTTTGGGAAGTGGACAAATCACTTAACTTCTTTGGACCTCAAATTCCTCATATATAAATCTTAGAGAGGTTATATCAGATGGTCTATTATAAGATCTTTTCCTACTCTGAGTATATGATACTGCATGGTATCCAATAGTGTCTTCTGTAAAAACATCCTCCCCCTTAAAAATATACTGCCCTCTGTGTGAGTGTGATGAAATCATCCCTATTCAGAGAAAAAACATCTGGGTTTCTATTTATCTACACATTTCACTATCTACATCCTAAGCAGATTAATTATTTTGTGAAGCCAAACAGACAATATGCTTGGCAGAAGAATTATCCTTTGTGGCCCTCTCGAATTTACTTTAACATGACTTTGTAGCTACCTGGAAGATTGCTTCTCACACAAAATCCTATTATCTTTAAAAGAATATCATTTTGATTGGTTTTTATTATCTTTTAGGGTCACAGCCCACATTTCCTTCTTTAAAAGAATTATTCCTTTAAAAAATAACTTCACCTCCCCTAATTATCCAAAATGATTTTTTGGGGGGGTAGGAAATAGCAAACTATTCCCTTTTTTGTGAAGATAGAAATACAAAATAATTCCTATTTCCCCAAAATTGGTTCAGATAAGCCTGAACTAAGATAATATGCCTAACTTATTTTGTGGCTATTTTTTTCTATTTTTAAATTTGCACATTTTGCACAGTCTGCCTTCGGATGAGGGTGAATTGACAGACCATTTATTTTAGTTAGTTTTGGCTTTTTGATCTTTTTTTTGAGGTGGGTTGAGAATGGGTCCCCCTATCTTGCTCAAGTTGGAAATAGAGCAGCCACTCAGGGCTCTAGTTGGGTGAGCATGGAAGCTTTAGCTCAGGATAGGTCACCTATTCCTCAGCAGCCTGGTGGCTCTCCATTTCCTGGGGTTCTACCATATTGGTGCCAGATTAAGTGAGGCCATCTGATCAGTTTTAGTATCACTGCAGTTCAGAATTCCCAGACTTGAGATCTGCCAGCCTCAACCTCCCCAGCCACAGAGATTGAAGGTGTGTGATCATTTTGGCTAATTTCTTAAACAAACTCTCTAAAATTCCATCAATTCTAATTAGATAGTCACTTTTTCCATTTTGTAAATCATTTTCTTTCTCTTCATAATAAAAACAGCTATTGGCTATTACGTTTGAAATGCAGGCAACTCTACTATAACTTGACTTAGGAACATAAAAGTTCCCAAAAGTTCCACTATGTAAAATTGAACAATAAAAACGAGAGGTCTTATGGGGGAAATGAGGTCAGGGACACAACACTCAAAAACTTTGTCAATGACCAATTTAAAAGATATGAACTTAATAAAAATGGCAGGACCATTCAATGCATGTTAAATTATTAAGAGATATATAAATATTACAGTAAACAGTGGTGTCCTCAACTTCAGGGTGATGGACCTCCACTGCTAAGGGTGGAGAGAGATTATGTGGATTTGGACCAACCCTCCTCCACTCACAGCCCCTACTGCCCCCAAAAATATAGAACAAATATGGGACTTTACTTTGACAAAAACCTGAAATTGTAAATTGGATTTCAGGTACCCTGTCCTCTACCAGCTGACAGTGGGAACAAGACTCTCCTCTGACTCTAAGCCACCGAGGCTAGCTGCAGCAGGACCCTATGACAGAAAATCATGAAAGATTGAGGTTACTATTGAGAGCTGCTACAGAAGGAGATGAAAGAAGCTGTAGTGTTTATAATTCATTTTAGGATTCTATACCTCATAGCAGTAATGACCTTTAAACACGGAAAACTTCATATTTACCCCAGAAGGACAAATTTTGGGGGGGTCATTGGTTTGCAAAATAATATTTACAAAAGACATAACCATAGGGCTCCACTCATTAGCAAGCTACCCTAGGATAGTCACATTTAAAATGGTTTGCATGCATTTTTTTCCAAGAATGCAACTATTTTGTAAGTGTATTTCTATTAAAAGTTTCGCAGCTTTTTATACTAGATTCTTTGCTGCCCACCTTTAAAAAAATTCCATATGCCGATAAACTATTACGTGTCTTTCACGTTAATTAACACGCTTTGAGGAAAAGAATGTTAATTAAAATACTGAATTCAGTCTATGGGTAGATTCTTAAACTCAACTATTAAACTCTCTCAGCAAACATATATACAGGTGTAAATGCATCTGCCATTTGTTAAAGGACTTTTTTCAGAAAATTCTTATAATTTTTCGGAATTCTAGCAATAGAATTATGTCTTGCATATCTCTGGTGCTTCTCCCCCTCCCCCATTTTAATGGCTTATTCTGTCTGCCGACACGATGGCAGTATCCTTGTCCCCGCCTGCCTAGAGTTGAAACAACTACTCCTTTTCAGAACCAGCTGATGGTCATGTTTCCCAATTGGTGACTGCCCACTCCCTCCCACTTGCCTCCCTTGCCGGAGGCTTGGAATATTGGAGTCCATTTCAGAGCCAGGTCTGTGTCAGGTCCTTGTCTTCAATGTATAAAACTGGAAAAATAAAAATTAAATGTGTCTGAGAGTCACAAGATTTTTGATTCTTTAATTCTTGTCTGTTCTTTGCCAATTAATAAAATAGAAGTCCATTTTATTGCTGCATCATTGTTCTAAACCTTTAGTTTCTTTTCTGTGACTGAAAACATCCACTTATGGCTGCTCGATGGGGTTGTGAACTTTTTGTATAAAAGCCCCTTTTATAAATAAGATTTCTTAAGGCTCTAATGATTTTGTTATGGGATTGAAGGGGGGGAATGGGAGGCAGTGGCAGATAGCAGGGAGGAGAGGGGAATGGGGTCAGAGGGACATGAAATCCAGAGCCAGGGAACTGTGAGAACAAAGTTAGAAAGCTATTAGAAAATTAATAACAATTATAGTCATAACTAGCATTTCTATAGCATATTAAGGTTTACAAAACACTAAATATATGTTCTTTCATTTGATCCATCCTGTTATCTTAGCAACCTTGTCTTATCTTGAAAAGCAGTAATGAAAGAAAGTAATATTCTGAATGAACCAAGCTCATTCTTCCATGGAGGAGGCATAATCTAAGGTAGATAGAACAACTAGGTAACTCTCCGCACAGATACTGAATGATAATTTTCACGTTTAGAGGTAATCCATGTTTCAAAGCAAAATAGTCTTTCTCTTCTTTGAGGGGATGATGGAGAAGGCAGTGTAGTACAATGGAGAGGGAATGACTTTGGAATCAGAAGTGAGATGAAACCTCTACTCTGACACTCGCTGCCCTTGTAGTGGTGTGTCTCAATTCCCTCCTATCCAGGCACCAGAGACACAAATTCAATGAATGAAAGAATATATACTTTCAAAGAGTTTACATTCTTATAGGAGAGGTGACAAGAACATATAAAAGTAAATGCAGAATAAACACAAAGAAATCCAATGGAGTTAAATATAAGGTAGTTTGGGAGGGAGGATCTAGAAAGGTTTCATACGGATCCTTTGAAAGATGAGAGTGTTGCACTACACAGTCTCTGAAGCTTCTTCCAGCTCTACATCTATGATCCTATCATAAGTGTTTTCCCCAAATAAGAGTAACCTAAAATTTATGCCAAGAAATGTTTCCCTTTTTCCACAAATATCCCTTTTTTGTTCAGTCATTTTCAGACATGTCTAACTCTTCATGACCCCATTTAGGGTTTTCTTGGCAAAGATATTGAAGTGGTTTGCCATTTCCTTTTCCTGGTCATTTTACAGATGAGGAAACTGAGGCAGAGTTAAGTGACTTGCCCAGGGTCATATAGGTAGTGTCCAAGGTCAAATCTGAACTCAAAATTCTTTTCACTCCATGTGCCACCTAGCTGCTCAAATAACCTTTTAGGTGTTTTAACATAAGGAGCTATAATATGCTTCTTCCAGAATTTTCTAGGCTTGCCCATAGTTTTGTATTCAGTACGTAAGTCTTATTAATTGCCCTGTGTCAAACTATAAAGGATAACAAGTGAATTACAAATGTGCACAGTATGTATACTTTTCTAGTTACATACACACTCAGGAACTAGGGCTTTTTAACATTTCTGCCAGTTTGACTCATTTTTGTGGTTAGTTACTCCATTAAAAACAGCATTGAGCAAACACAGTTATGAAATTGAAACACTTTTTTTCCCTCAAAGGAAGTTTGAAGCTTGCTCAGCAAAGAATGTTTCATAGTAAGTGCTATGTTTACCTTTCTTAAACTGATTCTTTAATCCAGGAAGTGAGAGACAGTCTGTGAGAGTGTCATTTCTTTCTACAGCAGAAAAATTCGGGAGTTCCAAGAAAAGGAGGGGTTTATTGCAAAATATAAGCCTTTCTCACTCCACATGGTCAGTGTTTTCATTCCCACTTTTTTGTGCCTTTTGCTGGGTTGTAATCATGAGCAGGCATCTGCATGGAGGAAATGAAACTTGGGCAGATCATCAGAAAAAATAGCTTTTCAATTTATTCATAAAAGTGATTGAATTAGAATATTTTCTAAGGATCCATCCAGTGTTTGTGGCTCAAATAGAAAATTATGCCTGTATGTGGAGACACACTTGTCTAGGGTCTGTAGCAGTGCCAAAAATTAAGGAAAGATGGGCTCAGAAAATCCTTTGTGTACTTTAGCCTCAATTTCAAAATGCAGATTCAGGTTATCTGTTCCAAATATTACATCACTTTTTATTACAAGTTCATCAGGTGGGCACTGAGCAAAGAAGAAAATGTAAGCTTCTTGAGGCAGTTTCATTTTTATCTATCAGCGTAGTGCACAACACATAGAAGGCACTTAAAAATCGATGGTTGATTGATTGATTGAAGTGAAAGTGAAGTTTCTCCTGCAGTTGTTAAGAAAATGACTTTTTCATCCAGCAACTGAATGCCAAGAACACATACTCAACAGTACATAAAGTACAACTATTCTATGTTTGGAGATCATTGCCTATAACTTGGAAGTTCCAGCTGATAAGCTGTGGTCAATCAATTAATTTGTAAATATTTATTAAGCTCCACTGACTATACAAAGATCAAAGCAAAAACAGCCCTTGCCCTCAGCCTGCAGAAGTAAACAGCCTCTTCATTCATTCATACACACACACACGCACGTATACATATACATACAAACACACACCCATATATGTATACACACACATACATTCATTTAGAAAGGGGAAGCAGAAGCATCAGGAAAAGCCTCATGTTGAAGGTGGCCCCTAAACTGAGCCTCAAATGAGACTAGAAATTCTGAGAGACATAGGGAAGGAGGGAGTACGTTCAAGACATGGGAAATAGCCTGGGAGATAGAGTGGCATGTTTGAGAAGTGGTAAGGAGACAGTTTGTTTTTTATCCTATTCTCATTACATGGTCAAAGTATTTAGGCTTAAGCTTCAGTATTTGACCCTCCAGTGAATATCCTGAATTAATTTCTTTAAGTATTGATGGATTTGATCTCCTTGCTGTCCAAGTCTTCTCCAGCACCACAGTTTGAAAGAGTCAGTTCTGCAGTGCTCAGCTTTCCATACAGTCTAACTCTCGCAGTCACACATTGCTATTGATAACTTAGACTATGTGAAGCTTTGTTGGCAGGATGATGTCTCTGCTTTTTAGTATGCTGTCCAGATTTGCCATAGCTTTCTTTCCAAGGAGCAAGCATCTTTGAATTTCATGGCTGCAGTTGCCATCTGTAGTGATCTTTCAGCCCGAGAATATAAAATCTGACACTACTTCCATTTCCTCTCCCTCTATTTGCCAAGAAGTGATGGGACTAGTTGCCAAGATCTTAGTTTGTTGTTTTTTTTTAATGTTAAGCTTCAAGCTGGCTTTTATACTCTCCTCTTTCACTCTTTTCAAGAGGTTTTTAATTCCTCTTCACTTTCTGCCATCAGAGTGGTATAGATTGTTGCTATTTCTCCCAGCAACCTTAATTCCAGCTTTGGATTAATCAGCCTGGCATTTTGCATGATGTATTCTGCATATAAATTAAATAAATAAGGTGACACTATACAGCCTTGTTGTACTCCTTTTCCGATCTCAGATTGATCAGTTGTTCCATGCTCAGTTCCTTTGCTGCTTCTTGGCCCACAAACAGGTCCTCAGGAGTCAAGTAAGATGATCTGATTCTCCCATCTCTTTGAGAGTTTGCCACATTTTGTTGTGATCCACACATCCAAAGGCTTTCATGTAGTCAATGAAGCAGAAGTAGATGTTTGTTTTGTTTTCCCCTGAAACTCCCTTGCTTTCTCCATAATCCAGCAAAGGATGTTGGCAATTTGATTTTTAGTTCCCCTGCCTCTTTGAAAACCAGCCTGTTCTTCTGGTAATTCTTGGTTCACATATTACTGAAGACTAGGTAACAGAATCCTTAGCATAGCTTTGCTGGCATGTGAAATGAGTGCAGTTATCCGGTAATTTGAACATTCCTTGGCATTGCCCTTCTTTAGGATTGGGACATAAACTGATCTTTTCCAATCGAGCGGCTGCTGTTGAATTTTTCCAAATTTCCTGGCATACTGAGTGCAGCACTTTAACAGCCTCATCTTTTAGGATTTTAAATATCTCTGCTGGAATTCCATCACTTCCCTTATTCCAGTATCCCAGATTGTTAGCCTTGTCCATGTGTAGAGCTGCCTCTTAGGTTGCTGGAAAAGAGTGTTTGCTATGACCAGCACATTATCTTGACAAAACTCTATTAGTCTGTGTCCTGTTTTGTTTAGTACTCCAAGACCAAACTTTCCTGTTATTCCAATTATCTTTTGATTTCCTACTTAACATTCTAATCTCCTATGATGAGTGTGACATCTTTTTTGGTGTTATTTTTAGAAAAATGGTATGGGTTTTCATAGAAGTGATCAACTTTGGACTCTTTGGCATCAGCGGTTAGAGTATACACTTATGTTACTGTGATTTTGAATGGTTTGCCTTGAATTCAAACATATCATTTAGTCATTTTCGAAATTATACCCCAGTACTGCTTTTCTCACCCTTTTATTGACTACAGGGGCTATGACATTTCTTCTTGCCCACAATAGTATATGTAGTGATCATCTGAATTAAATTTGCCCATTCCAATCCATTTAAGTTCTCTGACACCCACAATGCCATTGTTTAATCTTTCTATCACCTGTTTGACCACATCCAGCTTACTTTGGTTCATAGATCTTACATTCCAGGTTCCTATGCAATACTGATCTTTACGGCTTTGGACTTTGCTTTTGTCACCAGACACATCTACAGCTGAGCTTTCTTTCATCTGCTTCATTAATCCTGGAGCTACTTGTGGTGGTCCTCCACACTGCCCCAATAGTATCTTGGACACCTTTCTGACCTGAGGGGCTCATCTTCCAATGCCATGTCTTTGATCATTTTAGTAGCGTCCATGGGATGTTCTCAACAAAGATGCTGCAGTGGTTTGCCATTTCATTCTCCAGTGGATCACCTTTTGTCAGAACTGTCCACTATTAACTGTCCATCTTAGATAACTCTGCATAGCATAGCTTACAGTTTCATTAAGCTATACAAAGCCCTTGGCCACAACAAGGCACTATGAAGCATCCCCTCCCAAACCCACCCCCATCTCCAGACTCTTAGGTACATTAGATGTTAGTGGGCATTAAGGATGGAAAAGTTCAGATTGTAGAGGATTGGGAGTGTACAATTTAAAAAGGAGAGTTTGTACTGTAGCCCATGATCAGCAGTGATCTACTAAAGGTTTTAGGAGAAAAGTTCATACCTGAGTTAAACAATAAGTCAAAATTGTAACACTAGAGAAAGTTACATTGAATAGGAAAACTTGGAGAAGAATCTGGGAGCAGACAAATTAATCTCTCTAGAATTACCTTTTCTGTCCCAATCAGTGACACTATTTATAAGCAGGTAAAGCTAAGATACCAGGGACTCTTTCTTAGCTTTCTGAGTCAACAGCTGGGTAAGAAAAATGAATTGTCCCATGGACTTGGAGTCAGAAGACCTAAGTTCAAATCCCACCTCAGAAACTTAGTAGCTGTGTGATCCTGGGCAGTCACTTCACTTCCGTCTACCTCAGTGTTTACATCTGTAAAATGGGGATGATAGTAGCACCTACCTCCAGAGGGGGATATGAGGATAAAATGAGATGATATTTGTAAAGCACTTTAAAATCTTAAAGCACTAATTTAAATGCTAGCTAGCTGAGCTAGCAACATGACCACCCTCCTTTCTAACTAGAGCATGCACATTTCCGTACCATGTTAAATGAACGCCTCCTGCATTCTGGCTTGGGATGGCAGCATTCTCTCCCCAATCAGAAATGATTGCCTGTGCCTGTTTTGTACTTAGCATTAGAAAGTTGTTTCCAATCACAAGCATACTTCTAGGTTCTTGGGTTATGCATTTTAACCTTTGCTGTTAAGATGGGGGAGGGGGATGGGAATGTATACCAGGGTAAAGGAGCTCTCAGATACATTTTAATGTTCCCCTTAACTCCATTTTTTCCTTTTGGCATTTCCTATAATTGGAGAGAATATAAATGTGGTTTGCTTTATGATTCAGGTTATTTAGAGCTTATTATATGTCAGAATTGTATTGTTGTATAATTGTACTATCATAGATAAGATTATAGATTTAGACTAAAAGAGATCTCAAAAGTTATTTAGTACCTTCCCTTTGTTTTATAGATTGGATCAGCACCTACTATGTGCCAGGCACTGCGCTAATCTCTGAGAATAGAAAAAGAGATAAAAACGAACACAACGAAAAAGAGAAGTTATACTGGGATTTGAGGCTAGGGCTTTGGCTCCAAATCTAGTATTCTTTCTACAATACAGTGACTAGAAACACCCATTGCCACTGGGGAGGGAGGGTAAAGGATGTCTCTTTCTTGTCCTGCCTTGATCTTCACTCACCTGGCAAACTGTACGGTGACCCCCTCCACAGCTTTCCAATAACCTTTCTACCCAAAGAAATACCTGTCTGGGTATCCATGGGAAGGAGGAAAAGAATCAGTCTACATCTTTTTCTAGTAAGTGACATTGGTGAGGACAACTTGAAGGAAGTGACCACAGCAGTTTTTTCTATACTTTCATTGTTGTTCAGTCTTGTCTGACTCTCCATGAACCCCTTTGGTGTGTTCTTGGCAAAGATACTCAAGGGTTGCTGTTTCCTTCTCCAGATGAGGAAACTGAGGCATATGGGTTTAAGTGACTTGACCAATGTCACACTGCCAGTGCATCTGCAGCCAGATTTGAACGTGGTTCTTCCTGACTCCAGACCAGGTGCTGTGCCTGTGCCACCTAGCTACCCTTCTTCTGTATTAGCACAACAGAATAACCTACTTGCTGTGACACAAGCTTTTTGTTGGCTGTAACATTCATTATAATTTAAGATATTAGCCTCCCTTTGGAAATAAATCCTATTTTAGAGTTAATCCCCAATTTCAGAGCTTCTTAGAGAAAGCAGATGCATTTTTTATAATGTATTTCCCCCTTCCCCACCCTTTCTTGCTATCTGAAAAGTGACTAACTGTTAATAGCCCAGAGAGGAGGGTGGAGTCCCTTAGTGCCTCCATTCTCTTATCTGTAAAATGAGGAAGTCATTAGGTGACCTCTGAGGTTGTAGGAATCTACAACCTGTGACTCTAAAATTGATAGGTCTGGCTGGCTGCCTCAGAATAGACAAGACCACCAAGTAAACTAGGAGGAAGATGACACCATGCTTCCCTGTTGTGTAGACTCACAGGAACTCAGATTTATTTGAAAACGGGGAAGCAAAGCAGTCAGAGCCCCAGAGTTCTGAGTGGTAGGAGACAAGTGGACCAAAAGTCCCTAATTTACCATGTAGGCCTGTGAGTGAAAAATCCTTTGTATTTGTTGCCATCTTCTTCCAGCCTTACTTTTTTCACCAAGCGTCCCATCCTAATTGGTCTCCCTGCCTCACGCTTCTCTCCCGTCTATCTTCCACACAGCTGCCAAAGTGACTTCTTTAAAGCTGAGCTCTGACCATATCACTCCCCTGCTCAATAAGTTCCAGAGGCTCCGTTTTTACTTCTAGGATCAAATATAAAGCCAAAGGCCTCTTTTTAGCTTTTAAAGCTCTTTATTGCTCCTTAATTTGATGTTTAAAGCCCTTCACAACTGAGCTCCAACCTGCCTTGTTGATTGATTTTGATTGACTCCAAAGCAGGCATCTTGGCTCAGCCATCATAGAATTTTAAAACCAGAATAGGCCTTAGAGATCAATTACTCCAGGCCCTTTTTATGTGACAGATGAGGGAGCCCAGAGACTTGCCTCTGAGGTTGCACAATCCCAGGTCCCCCTGATTCTGCCATCCAGTAACTTTTTCATAAGGGACTCTTACAACCAAAAGAAACAAAAAACAAAAAGGTTTTTGGGTTGTGTATGGAATTGGTGGAGCAACAGAAAAGTCTCTGATGGGCTGTTGAGGGGGAGAATGTCTATAACTTTGAGAATTACCTTTCCAGCCTTACCTTTTTCACTTCAAAGCTAAAGCTTTAAATGTTAGCATATGAAGTAATCTATATCCTCCTGTGGATGAACACCTAGGAGCTACTTTAGCAGAAATATGGGGCTGCTCTGCAGACAGACTTGGCACTACCACGATATTACCCCCAAATTCTTTTCTATTTTATTTTATGGAGTGTGAACGCCTATGCTTCTGGAGTTGTTTCAGGAGCAGAACCAGGCACAAACCTCCCCCTGCTGTCTGAATGAGACAATTACAGTTAAAGTATACTTGGCCTGAAAAAATTGACTTCTAGGAGAGCAAACTGTGGATGACCAATGTGAAGATGGCAGCTGGAACCCAGGCCTGATTCAGGTGTCAGCCAGTTTTACATGAAGGTCAAGGAAGGATGATGAATACTTAAGGCTTGGTATTTGCAAAAAAAGCCCATTTTTTGATCTACAGGGCTTAGTGTTACCTCTCAAAATCAGAGTTTAGACTGGAGAAGATGTGTATTCTTTTCTAAAATCTGAATGATTTCAAAGGAGTTGGCACCAGTGAATGAGTACTATAACACAGTATGAGAAACTCAGCTGATTCTGTATAAATGTCATGTGAGTTTTATATCCTTTTCACTTTGTTAATATACCTATTTCATGAACCTTATTTTTTGCTAGCTTTTCATCCAAAGTTACTTTAAAGTTACTTAAACATTTTAGCTACTGTTTTTAGACAATAACCAGCACTCACCAAACCATTTCTTTCAAAACCAATTTGTCCTTGAATGCATTTGACAGGTGCCTCTGGCAGCATACATCAGTTAACAGTTGTGAGTGCCAGGCCTTTTCTGGTTCCCTCCCTTTCTGATTCTGGTATTTTTAAGGGGAAAGATGTAACACAGCAAGTTCACACCAGCACCTAGAAGGATTGTCCAGATCTGTTGCTAACTTGGAGCATTTATTCTCTTGTTCTAGGTTAGGGAAGAATGCCGCCTCTTGAATGCACCACCTGTCCCACCCAGAAGTGCAAAGCCTTCCTCTACAAGTCCTTCCATTCCTCCTCGATCCGCTAAACCAGTGAGACAACAGACACGTTCTCCCAGCCCCACCTTGTCCTACTATTCTTCAGGTCTGCACAACATGTAAGTGGTAGAGCTGAGAGGTCTCCCTAGCAAGCACCATTCGACATGGTTCTTCCTATCATCAGGTCTGTGGAGGTCTGTGAACTTAAAAGGGGATGAATCCAAGGGCAAAATGTTCTGAAAGGAACTGGGGAGTAAAAATATGTAAAGGATGCTCTTTGGAACCAACATTTGAATTGTAGCACTTTAAGGCTGAACCACTATTCCAAGAAGAGAGGAAAACAGAATTCACCTTTGAGAAGCTCATTGCTAAATTATTAAGGACTATACTCTCCTCCTGTAAAAGGAAATGTTATACCCTAGCATTGACAAGGGATAACTGGATACTCAGTGGAAATAAGTAATGCAGGTTGGTTCAGTAAAGACAGTAGGAGAGCATAGGTGTTCTCAAACTGATAATTTTTTTCATTCATTCAACAAGCATTTCTCAAATGCCTCTTTTGTGTAGAGGACTGTGTTAGGTGCTAGAAGGATTAATTCTTTTTTCCCCCAGAGATGGTGCTGGGGTGAGGTGGGGTTGAGGAGCCAGGGAATAAGAAGGATTAATGTGATGTTCTATGATTTTTAGCTAACACTTTTCACTTTTCAAAACACTTTTCAAAACATTTAAATGTCTGAGGTGAATGAGTGTTTATTATGAGAAATACTCTTAAGAGTTTCCTGAACTCTTTTAGTTTGTAATCAGTAGCTCTGGATAGTGATGGTTTGGGGCTTAGCACAGTTCCTGGCACATAGTAGGCACTTAATACATGTTGACTGATTGATTAGGAACCATTTTTTGCTAACTTCCCCTTCTGTCTCTTTGCTTTTAAGCAGTGTCACTGAGAGTGACCCAACAAATCCTTCAGAAAGTGCTTCTGTTTCCTGCTATCCATGTAATAGGATGAAGACTGAATCTCTGGAACTTAGCCGATCTCCCTTTGGAAGCCCCACTGCTGAAGCTCTGTCCTCTAGACTATCCTGGCCTAGCCATTTCTTGGGAGCAACTGAGAGTGAAAACAGGAATGACTTCCTGTTGGATCCAAGCAGAAGTTATAGTTACCCTAGGCAGAAGACACCAGGCACACCAAAGAGAAACTGTCCAGCAGCTTTTGATTTTGAGGGGTGTGACCTCTATGCAGGTTCCACCCAGTCAGGTCCAGCAGAATTCACAGGTGGGATGTCTGGGTGTCCTAAGTCAGCCAGTTACTCCTTAGAGTGCACAGATGAGAAGACCCTAGCAACCAGCCCGGCAAAACAGAGTCACTCATGCCCAGCCTTACCCCCAAGAGCACCCAAACTAACTGAGGAGAAACTGGCCCCAGAATCATTTCCTTTGCCTCTGAAAATTGATGGTGCTGAGGAAGACCCTAAACCTGGCTCACCAGACCTCTCAGAGGATCAGTATTTTGTTAAAAAAGGTACACAAGACATTTTCTCCATTTCTTATCCTTTTTCCTCACCCCTTCACCTCCAGTTAGCTCCAAGATCTTGCGGTGATGGTTCCCCATGGCAACCACCCACCGACCTGTCAGGACTTTCTATAGAGGAAGTGTCCAAATCACTACGGTTCATTGGTTTGTCAGAAGATGTCATCTCGTTCTTTGTAACTGAAAAGATCGATGGGAATTTGCTAGTCCAGCTAACTGAAGAGATCCTCTCGGAGGACTTCAAGCTTAGTAAACTCCAGGTGAAGAAAATACTACAGTTTATTAATGGCTGGCGGCCCAAGATATAGTTCAAGGACCTATCTGGCACCGAATAAAACTGGTGGATTAATGTGCTGGAGGGGACAGGACTCGGTACATAATTTCATTATTATTCTTTTTTTTTTTTTTGCACTAAAACCCCTCTGTAAATAATGGTAGAAACTTTTACTATGCAGATTTAGTTTTTAAATGATGAACCAGGCTATTTTGTATGTCAATAAAAATGCCGCAGAGAACACTTTAGAGGTGTGCCTTGTACATCACTCAACACCCAGCAGCTGCTAAAAGCGAAAAGGGAATGTTAGAATGTTTGCCCAGGTAAGGTTTATGCTAAGAAGGCATGATATTTATTACTGAACAGCCAAAGCTGAAAGATGTAAATCCAAAATACCCTTGTGACCAAGAATCCTTTTCTTTTGGGGGTTGACTTCAGACAGTTAACTAGATGCTATGCTCTGACTGGTGGCTTGTTTAATGCTAACTCCTTTTATTCTAGTGCCTGGAAATATTTTAAAGGTGACTATGCTAATCCTCTGAAAATGAAAATGTTGTATGCTTAGTGCAGTTCTTTTTACCCAAAGTTGTCAATGTTCTGAAAGTCACATGTTGATAGAATTAGGATATGTTACATGACCTAATAATAAACTTGATAATAGTAATTTACCTATAACTGCTGCTGCTTTTGCTAAGCAGAGAAAAACTACAATATGCGCAAGTACGCTTCACAACTACACTGAGTCAAATCATTTAAATAATAGTATAAACTCTCCATCAAAGTATTAGGACTTAGAAATGTCGTTTACGTGTCATTTACTTTCACAGAAATAACATGAACATGGTGACTGCTAAAAATTCTTGGAACCCTGAGACTCCCATGTGAATCTTCTGTACTTCTTAATAAAGAAACCTGAAGCCAGATCGTTACAGAATGACTTTATCTTTTCAGTACACCCTAGTTTACAAGGCAGAGAAGAAATCTTTTGCATCAGTGTATCATTATCATTGTGTGACAATGAGGCTCAATGGCCATCCAACTTGGATTCCTCCTTCAGACTGAGAAAATTTAGAGACCATCAGTCTAAATATGTTCTCCATATGTTTCATACATTGGCTGACCCCAGAAGCCAAAAATGACATTCTTGTATTATGTTATCCTGTTGTATTCTTTGGCCCTTCTACTAATTAAAGACATTTTTTAAAAAATTGATGTCCTAAAAATTTTAGTGTAGTTGTAGGTTGTTAAAGCTTAAAACTGAACTAAGACTTTTGGAATACTCTTTATAGATAAGAAAACATTTTCATTAACTCTTCTATCTGTTCTTCTACCCCTAATCCAAATCCATTGCTGGCTTTCTGTCCTAAAATTAAGGAAATGATAATCTGGTCTATTGCTTTGGACAGGATTAAATATTTAAAAATTCAGCAGTCGAATTCAAGTTCTTCAAAGTTTAAAAGACCTGTTCTGCCCTCAAGTTTCAGTTTCATGAGCTGAGTTCTACCAACATGATCTCTCTACAGACTTGAAGTCTTCCTCTGCATTGCAAGGAATCCAGACATTCTCTAGGGGTATGTTTTTGTAGGTACATCATCCACTGACAAGCTTTATCCTTAGACTGGGCCATGCAGGCATACCTGCCCTGTGAACTTGTGTCTTGTTCTGTCTTCTGATTTTGGGGGACTGTTCTTGAAAGGACAAGTATATGTGACTGGTGCACTTGCCTGGTGCAGTCTAATTAGCTGATCTTAATCTTGTCCTTGATGATAAGCCCTTGGCCTCATCATTCAGGAGTTAGCTTTCATCCATGTCATGACAAGGGAATTGCAATATACTAATAGAACAAAAATAAATGACTTTTTGCTTTTCACTCATCTCCTTTTTTTTTCTTCTTGTAAGCTTCTGTGCTAACATAGAGGATGGGGGAGGGGTTTGGGGGTTTTGTTTTCCTTTCCTTAAAAGACGTGCAAAACTCCTTCCTGAAGCTCGATGTTAAAAGATACTGCTGGAGAATGGAAGAATGTGGAGGATAGGTTGCTGATCTTGGTGTCTCCATCACATGCTGGCTATATGACCCTGACCAAGATGCTTAGTTGCTCTCAGTGTTCTAGGCAATGCCTTAAATCTAGAAATTTGTAGATTAGGTACCAACCTACGTTGGTAGAGGGAATGTCTTATCTGGAGCCCCCTAAAGCAAAAAAATCATGGGTCTGGTTTAAAAAAAAAAAGAGACTAACATACCTGGGAAAGATGTTATTTTTTAGCCTCTTATCATTGTCCATGTGCAGTTTATAACCCAACCTGGAAACAACCTTAAAAGTCATCTAGGGCAATTGTCTCGTGGTATAGATTATTTCAAAAAAAAAGAGGGCAAATGACTTGCCTGCAAATTATATAAGTAGTCAACAATGTGTGATGGGTAGAATGCCAGTCTTGGCATCAAAAAGATTTGGGTCCAATTCACAACTCAGACATATGTTAGCTTGTGACTGTGGACAAACCATTTCACTTCTCAATGACATCTTGGCACTCCCCAACCCCACCCCAGCCAACTTTCTAAGATTTGAAAGGTACAGGAAAAAGAGCCACTCTTGGTGATGGAAGTTTTCACACTAGGAGTTAACCTACATTGAAGAACTCATAAGGTTCAATAAAAAGTTAAACCCTTTGGATCTGTTTCTCTGGAAGAGAGAGAATATAACATAATCCAAGGACTGGGAAGTTTCCTTTTAGCTACACCCTAATGAATCAGTTTTAAGTCTCTTGGCATTTAGCTGCATAGTTCCCCAATTTAGGAAGGAAAGTAGGGCTGAATTTTTGCATAGTCTTCATTCTGTCCTTACACAAGAGCTCAGCCTTTCTCTTGTTGGTTTGTTTCTGCCTAAAACCAGAAGGTTCTTGAGAAAAATAATTTATTAAAAATTACCTTTTGTTTGTTGCTATAAAAATAGTTTAGATCTTGTGGTTGAGGGCAAGAGAAATGCCAAGGTGATTGACGAATTCCTCTGGATTTGCTAGATTTGATGGCAAGGGTATATACTTTTTGAAAGAGATTCTTTCCCTGCACTTCCGCCCTTTCCCAATCCACTTGAACAGGAGGGTGATTTTTTTAAAAAGACCATTTGATAATATTTAAGATCATTAGGGCTAGAAATACTTTTGTAGCAAAATTCCACCGTCTCCTGTTAATAATTCATTCCTGTGTGTTTTCTGTTACGGCTTGGAAGATCTCCTTTTTTCTCCAGTTATAATAAATATCTTCTGTAAACCATAAATAAGCTGTTCTCTTCCAAGAGCTAGTAAGCAAATATAGAGCTTGGTGGCTGTTGTCAACAGTACTCAGACACCCGGACTAGACAGAGCACGAATAGCTCTGTAAAAGAGTCATAGCTATGGTTACCACAAGTAACATGGTGCAGAGGTAGAAAGGAAATAATCTTTCATTCTCACCACCAGCACTTTGCCACCAGAACTCAGCCTGTACATATATCCTGGAGAAGCAAGGCCTCTTGCTGCCCATCAAGGCCAGGAAAAGTCAGTGAGGCTGCCTCATAGCTCAAAAGACATAGATATTTCCTGTGCACTTGGTGAGGTCCACAGAGTAAGTGGAGACCAAATACTCAGCAGTGTTGGGGGAAAGTGTCCCAACTCACCGTACAGGCAGGCCTTCTTTGTTTAATCTATGAAGTAATCTTTCTGAAATCATGACGCAAAGAAGGCTACACGATCGCTAAACTCTTAAAGGGAACGAATGTTTGGAGGAGACTCTTTCAACCCAGGAGCTCATAGAAAAGCATACAATCCTTATAAAACAGGAGAAATTAAATTCACATGTTTCCCGATCTCTCAGGCTACTCTTCTTAAACCCAAACTGCCTAACTTTACAGATAAGGAAACTTGGCTTGTTTTCTCTACATCTGACATTCACTTTGATGATAAGTAAGAGGTTCAGTTTATCACCCAGAGCAGCTATGTAGAAATATCAAAACCCAGCAACCACCCACAAAACATCAGCCCTGTGGAGTGTTATAAAAAGGGGCCATGTCAGCCATTTTGCTTTCAGATGACTGTTTATGTACACCATATGCTAATCCATACCACATTCACTTCAGTACTAGCTGCAAATCTCCCCCAAGAAGCTCGCACGTATGACTATACCAGTGCTTTTGTCTTAAGCATTTTGAGCAGCGAAGAGACCATTCCTTTTGGTTTTAATTTTAAATTTACTCTGAATATAACACCAAATAAAATGGGCATGTGTGTGTGTGTGTATACATATACACTGTATATTATGTATATATATGTATATGTGTGTGTATACAGAAAATGATTGCACATAAAACCATAGGTCTCTATTATGTACTGCTTGCTTTAATTTTTAAGTTTTCAGTAAATTTAACCTGTAGCTATAAGCTTTTTTCTGGCCTATCTTCTGTCTCAAGAGGCCATTCCTCATGTTTATGAAGTAGCCCCAGTGTTTGGGATGACTGACTTCCTGGCTAACGGATAGTCCCAAAGTTGGTGAAGGCCTTTAGAGTCAGAGTTAGAGCCAATATCCAAAAGTCTTGATTCTCCACTATAAAGAAGTTTTCATCCCCATATTATCCAAAAAAAAAAGGCCAAGTATGCTGTTGTATGTGATTTTAAGGAGGTCTCCTCCATTAATTAGCTCAACTATTAACAATTTCTTCATCTTATTCACTTGATCAAGGTTTCAGTCTGTTAAGGCCAGTTCGTTATGTTCTAAAGAAAAGATAGTGAAAATGCTGATAAGCAAACCTTTATTTTGGGGATGGGGGGATATTAGAAATTAGAATGGTGACTTCTGGCTAAAACATAGGACTTCAAAACTTTTCTTTTGAAATTCACCTCATTTAAAGTTTTTAAGTCATAAAGAAAAAAATAATGTGTAAAAAATTATATTCAAGTAGTTTCTGTGTTTTTGCTGAGTTTTGCATCTTTGTTCTGTGAACTATAGAGGGGGATATTAGAGCTCCTTCAGTTAAATTGTCCTGTCTCGGGTCTGCAGGTTTTCTTAGCTTACATTCCTATATAGTGGTGTTTCTTGGATAAAAATCTCCCCCCCCCCCCCCACCTTTTCCATGTTAAATTCCCATTTAAAACATTGTGTGAACTGTCTAAAATTAGAAAGAACTTGATGATTAGACATTCTGAAGGTTTGGGGTGACGAATCTAAGAAATGTTTTGGGTTTTTTTTAAGCATTTTGTAACCATTTTTACATAAGTTCTTTACTTGGAAAACATGGATTGTCACCTATAACTGAACAAATACATTCTTTTCAGGAGCATTACCTAATGGACCTGTTGTATACCTCAAGATCAACAGTATCTTAAGTCTGAACTCATTGTTGATTGATTGCAATGATGGCCATCAATAAAAGGAACTTTGTTAAAGTTGCTCTTTTTTTGCACATACTCTTCCGTGTGATGCTTCTTGTATAGTAAAGACTTTAGTTGACATGCTATAAAATTTTAGATAACTCTGGAGATGGGGAGGTTGAAAGAATTCTACCATTGGAAACCCATCAAGTACTGGTGAGGATTCTGGAAAATACTGGCAAGGATTACAATATTCTATGAATCAAGAAAGAAGCCAGTCACCTGACAGGTTCAGAAGAGACTTTCATGGCTTTCCAAGAGAACTTGGTAGCTTTGTCTTCAACTAAAGTGTGGTAGCCAAGAACTAAACTAGTTATTTGTCTTCTCAAACCAGAATTTGAGAAGACAAATAGATCTGTGCATTTAAGGGGGGTGGTAATGGGGAAGCAAAAGTAATGATGCCAATGGAATGGACTAAATCCAGAAATTTTCAAGGCATAGTTAGGAGTGAGGTGGCATAGCTGGACTTAGAATAAGGAAAATCTGAATTCAAATGAGACTTATTGGGCACATGATTCTGGATAAGTCACAACTTCTCAGGCTCAGTTTCCTCATCTTTAAAATGGGAATAATTAATCCCTAGAGTTGTGAAGATCAAATGAGATCATATATATGTAAGGTGCTTCGTAAACCTTATGACATAGATTAGATATTATTTCAGGAAGATAGTTGTTCCCTTTATGGAAAAAAAAAAGTTAAGAAGGAGGAACCTAATCAGTGTAAGACATCAAATGAATTCACTTCCTGATAATTTGTTTCTTAATAGCCTGCAATATTCAAATGGATGGAAATCCATCTCCATGGTTCTACCCCAGTCACCGCTTGCACCACTAGCATCAGTCTTTCTCTCTCTTTCCATCCCTCCCTTAGGCTACATGAAAGGCCATACTTGCCATACCCTACACGTCATCTATATTCCTACACCTATAACTGTGTAACTAGAAATGTCTATAGGATTCTATGTGCTGTAACAGTCTTCCAGGAGAGCTTGCCTGCTGCTCCTCCGTGGTACATTCAGGCAAGAGATCTACTCCCTTGAGTATTTTTCTATCTTGCTTCTTTTTGTATCCCTTGTACTTAACACAGTGCTGGCAAATAGTAGGTGCTTAATAAATACTTATTAACTGACGACTAAGGCTGCTAGTAGACCTTATTGATATGCCAGAGGTCTTCCTCTAGGTTGTTTTGGTTTTTTAATACCTTGTGGATACCATTGCAGCATTTATGTTGACCACTGGCTAGCTCTTACTCCCACCTCCGTTTCTGTTCATACATGCCTTTAATGACATCACTGGCACCATGTCTTACACAGGCCATCACTGAGAATATATTATAACCTGCTTACAACCACCATAGTCTTTTCATTGACCTTTGGGTCAGTCACCCACAATTTTTATTTTTCAATGACCATTTAAGTTTTTGTTTCTTTTGGACCAGATCTGTGATTTCATTGGTATAAACAACTCCAGGGAGGAAATTCCATCAATTTAGATCCACCTGATCTTCTGCTTCTGATTCTAGAGGGTTCCGTGGAACACTGAGAGATTAAGTGATTTTCCCGTGCTCACACATCCATTATGTATCAGAGACAGGACCAGAAATGAGGTCTTTTTTGTTTCAGACCAGATCCCTATTGCCATACTAGGCTGCTTCTCAGCTCTCTTGGGATCCATCACTCAGCCTTATAACAGCAGTGGGAGACTACTGGTCTCCCGCTGATGAGTTTTTGTGTCAGTCGTAAATAAATTTCTCTGTAAATATTATATAATTTTCCAAATATAATCCAATTATTTGTCCTCCAATTTAATTCTAGACCAAAATCATTACAGGATGCTCTTCAACCCTTTAAGTGAAATGTGTCATCTATTCTTCTCTGTACCAGCATGAAGTTATGGGTAGGGAGCTAACCTTATAGTCAGAAAGGCCTGGATTCAAGTTTTACCTCTGATCTATACTGGCTGTGTAACCCTAGGCAAGTCACTCAACCTGTCTCAAAACCCTTAGACAACTCTCTAAGACTAGAAGTTGCAGAAATGATTATCAGCATTGTTCAAGAAAGTTCATCACTGGAAGTGATGAACTCTACTCCAATGAGGTCACAGGTCTGGTCAAATAATAATAACCTTCTTGGGTAGTTGCACACTGTGAAGATGTAGTCTTCTATAGAAAGATATGCATAGAAGTCTGCCTGTTGCTTCTTATATTTTCATAAAATATCCCGTTAAAGAGTAGGTGTGGCAGCATATTCCTCTAATCTTTGCCACTGGGGAGGCTGGGACTGGTGGAGCTCAGTGAAAGTTTTTTGAACAGCCACTGAGGTTCCTTCAGTGATACTTCTCTCTCCATATCTCTAAATTCACATGGATTGATTCCACCTCCAGAATCTCCCATTCTGAGTCTTGTCTCCCTTGTACAAACCCTTCCTTGTTATCACCTGCCTGGCCTGTTCCAGTAACCTACTGGCTCTTTGTCTCTCCCCCATGGAACCATTCTTTATTTTTCTCCAATCCATCCTTCATACTGCTGACAGAACCTTCCTTGATGTCTTTTTGTATTTAATTTTTAATTTATGAAATCAAGCATTTACATAATGTAATAGAATTAAAAAAGATGACTGTATATGAAACTGCAAATCTGTTTTGTACAACTTGCTATTTCTTTTAAATATATAATAAAATTATCATGTCAATTTTTTTCTCTCTCCCTCCCCAGCCTTAGAGATGTTCACTGTTAGATGCAAATATGTAGCTAAATAGATGATTGATAGATAGATAGATAGACAGACAGATAGACAGACAGACAGACAGGCAGACAGACAGACAGACAGACAGACAGACAGACAGACAGACAGACAGACAGATAGATAGATAGATAGATAGATAGATAGATAGATAGATAGATAGATAGATAGATAGATAGATAGATAGATAGATGATAGATAGATGGGTCAATGTAAAATCATTCTAAACGCTTCTATTTATCAGTTCTTTCTCTGGATACAGATTTCTTCATATGTCCTTTGTAGTTAATTTGGGTATTTATAATGGTCAAAATGACTTAGTTGTTCAAAGTTGTTCTTAAAACAATATTGCTTAGAAAAATGCAAATTAAAATAACCTTGAGATAGAACTTTCCTTCTGCACAAAATCATTCAAATCCCTCCTCTGTTCAGTACTTTTCAGTGACTTTCAGTGATAACCTTACCAAATGACTTTGAAACTCCAAACCCCTCCTCCACAGACCTCTGCTCCAGAAAATTTGCGCTACTCACTGTCCTTTATATCAGGTGATCTAGTCTCGCTTGTATGAGTTCCTTCACTTACACTGTTTTCTATGCCTGAAATCCTCACCAATTTCCCAATGATATATCCAGTGAAAGCTCTACCTATCCTTCCAACTCTGACTCCTCCAGGAAGCTGACCTTGATATCTTAAGTCATTAATATCCTTTCCTTCCCTTTGGATTTCATACAATCTTTTGTTTTGTGACTCTTTAATGCCTGCGTCATAGCATATATTATATGTGTGTAATGAATAGGTGATCATGTAATATAGTTCACTTCTGTGATATAATTTATTATAGTTATCTATGTTGGCACCAGCTCCTTGAAGACAAGGATTTGAATTTATAAATTATATTAATAAAAAATATTATATAAATTATATAATTTATATAATTATTATATTATATATAATTAAATATTATATAAAAATATAAAAATTATATAAATAAAAAAATATAAATTATAAATGTATAAATTAACGTGGTGTCATACATAGTGTGACCACATGATGCCAGTCTTCCCCAACTAGCCTGAAGTAAAAAATGTGCCCTGATGACTTCCTCAAACAACCTTAGTCTGCTCCCTTGTGGACTTAGATTGGCTATCTCAGATTATTACAGAAATGACCTTTTGAAGTTCTTTCCCTTCTGTATTGAAGGCATCTTACAATTAAATTATCTACGGTTAAACAGGAAGTAGTGCTCTCTCCCTTGGCTTTTGCCAGTGACAAAAAGTAGCTAGGCAGTACGGTGGGTAGAATGCTGGGCCTGGGAACAGCAACACATGAATTCAAATCCAGCCTCAGCGCTCACTAGCTGTGTAGCCTTGGGCAAGTCACTTAACCTCTGTTTTCCTCTTTTAATTTTCTCATCTGTAAAATAGGGATAAAAATAACATTTACCTCCTGGTGTTTTTTTGGAGGGTCAAATGAGATATTTGTAAAAGGCACAGAGCCTGACACACAGTGGACAATAAATACTCATAACCTTCCTTCCTTCATTTGCACAAACAGAAAGGAGGAATAACGCTATGTGACAAGAGCCAATGGAGTTAGAAAGCTTGAGTTCAAATTTCTTGCCCACTTGAGCAAATCACTTCGCTTTCCTGAGCCTCTATTTCCTCATCTGTAAAACTGGGAAATTGGAATAGGTTATCTCTAAAGTCCTTTCCATTTCTAAATCATATAAGGATGTTATGTTAGTTTGTGAAAGAGTTAGGAAAAAGATAACTCTTAGATAAGCTAACCTCTTAATCTCTTTAAGCCTCAGCTTACCCATTTATAAAATAAAGATCATGTGAAGTTTCAATTTATATAAAGTGCTTTGCAAACCTTGTACATGCCATGTACAAGTTGTTATCATTATTCTTATATTTGACATTATCTTACTTCAACTGCTCCTTTTGTGACTGTTAGTAGTAGAAATTTATAGATCATTTCAAGGAAATAGAGATGGTCAGTCTGAACATGAGAATAATCAGAAGGAACTTGACAGGTCATGTAGAATAGATTTGAACCCCTTCCTTGAAGTATCAAGATACAATATTCAAAGTGGGTGGTCAGTTTTTCCAGATGTCTTTCCATTTCCATAGTGGTTACCCACTACTCAGGAACTCAACAGAATCCACCTGCTGATTCAGAGCAACCAAATTCCCAGCATTAAATGAAATCCGTCAGGTAGCATGCCGACCTTCAGTAGTAGAATCAGTAACATATGTTGTCTCTCTCAGATCTCCCCTTTCCTTCTAGAAATACAACAAGCATTGGAGAGGATCACACTCTGTGCTAATTGACCCTAAGCAGACCAAAGCAAGCTAAATCCTGAATAAGGAAATCCATGATGTTGCCAGACTTCGATCTCTTCAATCTCTTCGAACTCTCTCTTCTAGCAAGTGGGAGTCTTGTAACTGTGCTATTTACTGTCACTGGTAATGCAGTTATTGGACCAACTAACTGAATTCTTTTTTACAACTCAGCTGTTCCACATTTGGGGTTTGTCTATTCAGCCATAACTTTTCAAAGAGGTGACTGATTTCAACGGAGCTTGATGCACAATCAAAACTTTCAGCTTGCGGTTCAAGTTACCATTTCAAAACTAAGTGACAGCAATAAAAGTTTTCAGACAGGCAGATCTCCTCTAATTTTGACCATGTTTTAATGAAATGGAGTGCAGGAGTAGAGGTTGCACAGATCTGTGATTGTAGGGAGCATGGTCTACAGTTCACAGAAGCACAAGTCTTAGCTATGTGGCCTGGTATGCTTTGGTGTTTCACTAGTCTTTGATGTCAGAGAACCATAGCGTGCAGATCATCCCCAGGCCCTGCTGAGCTGGTGGTGCACATATGTCCCATTTCTCTTCCTCTCAAGGAAAAAGATGAAGGAAATATTGGAGACCAAGAGAGATTATCTGGTTCATTTGGCATTTTAGATAGGATCTCATGCAAAACTTTTCAAGCAGAGGAAACTGTATCCTATATTTAGAAACCTTCAGAGAAGACCTTCCATTCCAGTTCTGATTTACTATTTTTTTTTGTTCCACAAGCTGCTACATGGATGTCTTTTCTGTTTTTTGTGGAGTTGGGAAATAATCTGGTCACTACCCTTTATTCTAGACTCTTAATAAGATTGTTGTTGAGTCCTGTCTGACTTTTTGTGACTCCATGGACTATACTGTCCATGGGGTTTTCTTGATGAAGATACCAGAGTGCTTTTCCATTTCTTTCTCCGGTGAATTAAGGCAAAGAGAGGTTAAGTGATTTGCCTAGGGTCACATAGTTTTTTAAGTGTCTGATACTGAATTTGAACTCGTGCTCCTGACTCTAGGCCCAGCACTCTGTCTACTGCTCCATATAGCTTCATTCATTAATGAAATCAAAGCCTGTTATTCATAGTTCCAGTTTAAAAGATGATATTAAATGAGCCTTGAGTCCCTTTCATGGATAATTCAGTATAGAACCATAAGACATTATACTGCCCATCAACCTAATAGATCTAATCAAGGGCTCCTGTTTTAAAAACCAGGCAACTGAGGTCCAAGAAATGTGCACAAAATTTAGGGAACTGAAGATCATTTTGGAATATACAAATATGTCACAAGAGATCTGTCATTTTCAACAATATTTATTTTAGTTAACTTATAAAACACTGGAATCAAAGAAATAAGACCTATGTATATGATCCTAGGTTTAAAGCTAAAATGACATCTTAGATGGCATTGTGAATAAAGCACTAGCTTGGAGCCAGGAAGACCTGAGTTCAAATCCTGTATCAGACACTTAATAATCTGTGTGACCCTGGACAATTCACTTAACTTCTCAGATTCAGTTTCTTCATCTGTAAAATGGGAATAATAATAGTAGCTACTTCACAGAGTTGTTGTGAAGATCAGATGACATGTTATGTAAAGCACCTTGCAACCCTTAAATCAACATATAAATGCCAGATATTATTACTGTTATCATAAGGAATGTCGGAAGTCATCAGCCTTATCACTCAAAACAAAGTCAAGTGCAAGTCGTGTCATCATTTCTCTGATGGCATGGTCTTCTTCCTCAGCGAAGGACAAACAACAGAAGTCGTAGAAGTATAGATTCGTAGTGGGAAGGGATCTTAGAGGCCACTGAATCCAACCACTTCATTTTGCATATGAGGAAAATGAGGCCCACTGAGGTCAAGTAACTTGGTCAAAGTCACACAAGTTGTAGTTGGTGAACCTAGGTCATCTGACTCCATATCCAAAGCTACTATGTCATGCTGTAATTAATCATTTCATAGAACTCTGTGTGTGTGTGTGTGTGTGTGTGTGTGTGTGTGTGTGTTTGTCCCTCATTGCCGAAGAAGTCCATGCCATCAGAGAAATAATGACATGACTTGTATTTGACTTTGTTTTTGAGTGAGGGAGGGTCGTACAGGTCACCAGCCTCACTTCTCTTCCAGAGTCGTCTGAATTCAGTGACCAGATATTCATCAGGATGACTGGAGATGACCCAGGATGAGGCAGTTGGGGTTTAGTGACTTGTCCATGGTCAAACAGGTAGTGAGTGTCAGGTGTCTGTTGGAAGGAACCATATTGTCCTTCTGGTCCAACACCATTCTGAAGCATGACCTACCTCTACAGTGTCCCCAACATGTGTGCCCAATATCTGATATTTTTATGAGGCAGTGCTCACTGTGTATCTTTCCCAGAATATAATGGCAAAACATGAAAGAATAAGGACAAGGAAAAACAAGTATCCCTTTCCTGGATTCCTTCAAGGCCTAGCTAAAATCCTACCTTCTATGGAAAGTTTTTCCTTATCCTCCTTAGTGCTAGTATTTTCCCTCTGCTTATTAACTCTAATTTATCCTGGATATAGTTTGTTATATATACATATTTTATTTTGTACATACCGTCATTGTACATATTGTTAAGTTCATGTTGTCTCCACCATTAGACTTTGAGCTCCTTGAAAGCTGTCTGTCTTTTACTTTTTTTGTATCCCCAGCACTTAGAATAGTGCCTGGTATAAGTTGTTGTTGTTGTTGTTCAGTTGTTTCAGTCACGTCCAACTCTTCATGACCCCATTTGGAGTTTTCTTGGCAAAGATACTTATCATTTCCTTCTCCAGCTCATTTTACAGATGAGGAAACTGAGGTAAGCAGGGTTAAGTGACTTGCCCAGGGTCACACAGCTAATAAGTGTCTGCAACTGGATTTGAACTCAAGTCTTCCTGGTCTAGGCTCTATCCACTGTGCCACCTAGGTGTTTTGTCCTTTTATGTTATTGTTTAGCCAGTATTCCATGTCTAAGAGCTAATTGTCAGTCAGTCAGTAAGTATTTATTATAAGCAATGCCAGTTATTGTATTAAACGCTGAGGGATACAAAAAAAAAAAAAAAAAGACTTGTTACTTGGAGCTCCCAGTCAATGAAGGCAATAACCAGGCAAATAATTACGTGCAAACAAGATAGAGGCAGGATATATTGGAGGTAATCTTAGAAGAAAAGCACTATCTTTAAAGGAATTGAGAATGACTTCTTGTAGAAATTTGGGGTTTGCCCCAGAAGGAAGGTTCAAAAATTGAGGATATAGGATAAAAGGGAGATAATTAATTAGCTAAGAGAAGGTGCTTACATTAAAGGTGGAGGGAGCATGGTCAAGAAAGGCTTTTTATAGAAGATGGTAGTTTACTTGGGACTGGAAGGAAGCTGGGATTGCCAGGAGATAGATCTGAGGAGGGAGAGTGTTATAGACATGGGAACAGCTATTGAAGATTCCCAGAATCTGGAGATGAAGTATTGTGTGCAAGAAATAGCAAAAAGGCCAGGGTCTCTGGATTGAAGAGTATATGGTGGGAAGTAAGGTGGAAGAAGACTGGGAAGGTAAAAGGGGGCCAGGTTGTGATGGACTTTGAATGTCAAATAGAGAATTTTATATTTGATTCTGAATGCAGTAGGAATTATTGGAGTTTATTAAATAGACCAACATAGACCCTAGTTAAGAGTTCAGTAGCGATTAGTATACATATGCACACATACTCTCACACACACACTTACACATACACACATACACACACCAGGATTGCTTCTAGGACCCCTAGAGAAAGGTTGGATCATGGTCAAGGCCATCATCAATCTGGTTGTCACCCATGCTGGGAAAATCTCTAGGCTCGTTAGTCAGATTAAAGGTTGGAGGTGATTGAGTAAGCCTAGGGAGATATAAGTGAGCTAAGTGTGCCATGGACACCCTATGTGGGTAGATCCAGTGATGTGCTTGGAATGAATTTATAAACAGCTATAGTGTGTGTATACATATGTACATACACACATACATATATACATATACATGTAAGATATGTGCGTACATGTATATATATACACCTGTACACTGTTGTTGCCATTCAGCCATGTCCAGCTTTTATGCCAATACAGTCTGATGGAACTCTAAGAAAGCTGTCCTCAGCCACAATATTGTAACTTCCTCAATGGGCCCCACTGAATAGCAGGCATGTCCTGATCTAACCACACAATCCGTCTTTAACTATACTACAGGCCCCAGACTCCGTATAACCACTGTCTCTCCCTAGCTACTCCTCCCACAATCCATATCCTAAGTTTTTCATCTGTGCCTCACTACTCCCTAGAACACCATGTCCATGAACTCATATTTCCCACAGAAACAGCAGGTGTATCCATGTGATGAGATCCCAGCCATTGCCTCTAGATAGCCACTGCTCCTGGACCCTGTCCTCATATTTCCCACAGAAACAGCAGGTGTGTCCATGCCCTCAATCACAACCACATCCATCTGATCTCAGACAGGACCACAATAGTCAGCCAGTCAGAAAGCAGCATCACCAAGATGCTTAAGCAGGTTGTAGACCCCTAAACAATAGAAAGGACTTTCCCTAAGTAGGCACCTTCGCAGTAATAGCAAAAGCTGTTCTTTATGACATCGAGAGATTTATTACAATATCATTATCATACAAACCCACCCCCCCAATGGGTTTTTCTGTATGCATTGTGGGTAATTGCATGCACAGTTCCACTGAGACTGGGATCCCTCCCCTCCTATGACCTAATCTCTTAACACCACCTCCTTCCTTTTAATATTCATAATTTGTGTTATGTAATTGCTTCTTTACCCTATCCAATCCGTCTCGTTCTCACTAAAGTCGCTGGTTCCTCTTGGAACTTGGCCTACTTCATGAGAGGCATCAATCTCAATAAATGCTTATACTTGGATTAGAGGTGGTCTGACTCTGAATTCTTTGAAGTGGTGCTACGACAATGCACCATAAAACTGTAACACTGTCCATGAGGTTTTCTTGGCAAAGATATTGGAGTGTTTTGCCATTTTTTCTCCAGAGGCAAACAGAGGTTAAATTGACATGCTTAAGGTCATATAGCTAGTGAATGTCTGAGGCTGGATTTGAACTCAGGGCTCCCTGACTCCAGGCCTCTACCTGCTGAGTCATCTAGCTACACACACCCACACCCACACCTACACACACACACACACACACACACACAAGTGTATGTGTATGTACATGTATATACACACATAAGTGTGTGTATGTGCATGTATATAGATACATGCACATACACTATATACTCATATATCCATACACATGTATATGTGAATATATAAGTATATAGTTACATATATTTATATATTATCCATCACTATTATCCATTCATGAATGTACATGTACAGATATGTCTAGATGAGTTCTACTACCATCCTTATAGAGTCAAGAGAAAATAAGGAAAGCCTTCCCTCAGCCCCAAGTTGAATGAGCTAGCAGTGGCTGACTTATTGTAGAACAATGGACAAGAGTTGCCAGAATGAGCAGACATGGGTGCAGTGCTCTCTACCTCACTGGAGGAGGAAGGGGAAGGGAATAAATTCCCAAGGTATGCCAAGCAATATGCGAAGCACATGACACATATCATCCCATTTCAATACTCACAACAATCCTTTAAGAAAACATTTATATGAAGCCTACTATGTGCTAGGCACTGTGCTAAGTCCTTTACAAAGATCTCATCTGATCCCTACAACAACCCTGTAAAATAGGTGCTCTTTTTAATCCTCATTTTATATTTGAGGAAACTGAGGCAGACAGAGGTTAAGTGGCTTGCCCAGGCTCACATAACTAGCCAGTATCTAAGGCCAGATTTGAACTCAGGTCTTCCAGGCCTGGCATTCTATCAATTGTACTACCTTGCTGCCTTTAACTGGAAGAAATACTCATATTGATTTGTTCACAAATCCATCTGCAGAGAGAGAGAGAGGGAGGGAGGGAAAGACAGAGAGAGAGAGAGAGAGTAGAGAGAGAGAGAGAGAGAGAGAGAGAGAATGTATGTATCTGGGTGTTTGTAGATATGTATATGTGTAAATCTATGATCTATACCATATCCTCTCCTATATAAGTTATAGTATTTTCTTCACTCTAGTCCTATTCTGATACCTTTTTGTAGTTCGAAGGACCCTGGGATCTCAAAGGATGAATGTACCTACAATAACTCTGGAAGGCACTGCTAAGGTTTGGATGACCTACAATCTATCCTCATACTCCTCACTAGGAGGTCAACCCCTGGGGTGGTGAATTTTTTCAGCTATAACATCTCACCAAAATCCTTTGACCTGGGATGTTGAAATGTGCCACTGTATAAACAATAATATTTTGATCCTTTTTTTGGGTGCAGTAGAGTAAGTCATTTGGATGAGGAGTTAGAGGGCTTAGATTCAAATTCTGTCTCTGAATCTTTTCTCTCTGTGCAAACTTAGACAAATCTCTTAAACTCTCTGGGCCTCAGTTCGCCTTGAAGTTATTTCCATTTCTAAATCTATGATGCTCTCTGATCTATATAGGACTTTAAGGTTTGCAGAGTACTTTCTTCCTCTGAGTGAAGTATTAGGATGTACTAAAATAAATGTTTAACAAACTAGTTCTCTGGAAGGAAAAAAAAAATGTGTGCATGAACACTTTTAACTTTAATTTGCATTATTGATATTTTCTACTTCCCTTTCTTAAGTCTAGACAATCAACTAAACAATAAATCAAGCCCTGATTTGAAATGTTCACCAATTTCTGATGTGCAAATGTGTTCACACTAAAAAATAAACAATTGACTCTCCCAGAGATGGTACAAGTCAACTCCTGGACATAGTCCAGGTATTACTATTCCCATTTTACAGCTGTTAGAGTTTGGAAGAATCTTCTGAGACCATCTAGTCCAAGGTCTATTAACCTTTTGTTGTTATTACCCCTTTTGTAGTCTGATGAAACCTATGAACCCTTTCTCAGAATGATGTTTTTAAATGTATACAATACAATACATAGGATTACAAAGGAAACCAAATATATCAACATACAGTTATCAAAAAATGTTTAAAGAAGTTCATAGACTTCAGGTTAAGAACTCCTGATCTTGTCCAACTTCTACATTTTAAAGATGAGGAAAAGCCTAGTGGGGTAAACTAACTTGATGAGAAAACAAGTTCATAGTAATGAGGTGATGTACGCCAAAACACATAACCAGTGAGTGGTTGATCAAAAATCCAAACCTGGGGAGTCTTTCTTGTCTCCATACTTCAGTGGCATGGAGTAGTTCACTCTTCCCTTCTCACCACCTAGGCTTAAATAGCTTGGAATCTGTCTTGGCCAAGAAAGTGCTGAAACTGATGAGATCCTCAGTCCTATTTGTTAGCCCAAAGCATTCTCTGTCTTTAAATTCCTGCTCTTTTATCATCTAAATGTTTAAAAAAGGGTTTTGACATTCAGTGTTGAACCACTAGTTTATCTTTTTCTGAAGTAATGTGTTGAGGTTAAAGAAATGCAGGGCAACAAGGTCTCCTTGTTTTTTCATGGAAAGTTAGTCTCTTAAAAATCATTAGAGACTTTGCCTTTAATAGTGCAAAATGATGCATCTTAAAAAAAAACCAAGAAGACAAAACAAAACAAAAACAGGCATCTTCTTCCTCTTAATGTGAAATATCAAGCTTTGGCTAATTAGCTAGCTGTCCCAATGTTGGGTGGCCATGGTGGGGGAGGTGGTGGGAGGGGGGTGGGTGGGAACATTTCACTCAAAGCTACAGAATTTGGAGAGGTTTGGGTAGTGAACGTAGCCTCCTGTAAAACTGAAAAGAGAATCAAAAAACATGAGGCTCTGTCTGACCAGTCTCAGGACAGACAAAGATTAACTAAAATAGATCAGAGTTTGAAATTAGAAATTTAACTTATCCCATTTTATGGAAAGCAATTTCAAAGTCACTTCTCTGTTATAAAGATAACTTCATTCCAGCACTTATTTAATAGTTAATTAGCAGGAGCACTTTAAAATGCTTTATCTGCCAAGAAAACATATCCGGAGCCATAATCCCAGCTAATATCGCCAAAATGATGAAAAGAGGTGGAGGTACCTTCTCTTTCAGCTGATGATGTGGCGAAGATCCAGAAATTCCATAAAATTCAATCGGAAGAAAGTTATAAAAGGCACCTCTACCAGCTAATGGATAATGAGATTCCACCCTAATGTTGATAATGTGCAGTGTAAGTGTTTCTGTTTCTTAAATAGAAGATCTCTGACCAGTTAAGCAATTCTTTAGCACCAAACATCCATAAGCAAGGGGATATTAAAAAGGCCATTATGTGTGTATGTGTGTGTGTGTGTGTGTGTGTGTGTGTGTGTGTGTGTGTGTGTGTGTGTGTGTGTGTGCTGCTTGGGGGTAATGAAAAAGTGCTTGGAGATAGGCCACACACAAGGGAAGCCATCAATGTCTTATTAATAGGTAAGAGCACACCAAGTTAGTAGTGCATTGATAACTTGTTTTTATTATCCTCTCCTCATCATGCTTCTGTGGTTCCGTGATGGATTATTAGCAAGAAAACAAAAAGGCAAACTCATAAAATTACCCTGTCATCATTTTCTCAGATAAAAATGGGTTGGCTTTTTATTGGAAATGTTATTTGTTTTTATCCTGGAGAAGAGTATTTGACCTTTTTTTCTCCTTTTCTCTTAACATTCCCTGTCCTATATTTCCTCCTGTTCCCAACCCTAAACCTCCCCAAGTGCATCTCAACTCCCTCTTTCCAGACTTTATCAGGAGCCAGGGATGGAACCTGTGGGTCTTGCTAAAGATACTGTTAGATAACTCTACAATCCCACAGGAATGGAACTCCATTAAAATTAATTCTGGCAGCTCTGTTTTTATGTGGCCTAGGCCTCCTATGAACGTAAGATGTTCCCCTTCTCTCATTTACTTTACCTAAAAATGAGTTGAGGAAGGGAGATGTCTCTCCTTCCAGATCTTTCATTTAATACTTTGTTGAGTATCTGCTGTGCAGGCAACCTATTGGAGCATTGGCTTCCTCCGATTGGCATTTAAAGCCCCTCCCAACCTGGCGCTTTCTACCTTCCCAATCTCAATGCACATTACTCCCCTGCATGAACTCTCCAGTCCAGTGACTCTGGCCTCCTTGCTTTTCCTCCCTCTCCTTACTCCAAGCCTTTTATCCCCGGGCTGTTGTGCATGCCTAGAATGCTCTCCATCATCACTGGCTCCCTGGTAAAGAGTCAACATGAAGGTACTTAAAAGGTTGAATTAAAAAAAAAAAAAGCCACGCAACTAAAGAAACAGCATGAGGCAGTTAAAAGAACAGCAGCTGGGTGATGCAGTAGATAGAGCCCTAATCTGAAGTCAGGAAGACTCATCTTCCTGAGTTCAAATCCAGCATCAGACACCTACTAACTGGGCCTGGGTAAGTCATTTCACTCTGTTGGCCTAAGTTTCCTCAGCTCTAAAGTGAGCTGGAGAAGAAAATGGCAAACAACTTCAGTATCTTTGCCAAGAAAACCCCAAATGGGGTCAGAGATGACTGAAAATAACTAAGCAACAACAACAATTAAAGAAACAGTTATCTTGAGGTCAAGAAAGGCATGGGTTTAAATCCTGCCTTTGACACTCATCTTTTTGATTTTCAGTTCCCTCATCTATAAAATGAGGACAACACCTATAAAGTAAAATGGAGATAATACTTTCTAGGGTTGTTGTGAAGACCAAATGTGATGTGAGTAAAACAATGTGTAAACCTGTAAGTGGAAAACAAGTATTTTTTGTTGTTGGGTTGTATCCAACTTTTGGTAACCCCATCTGGGTTTTCTTGGCAAAGATATTGGAGTGGTTTACCATTTCCTTCTCCAGTTCAGAGGAAGCTGAGACAAACAGGGTTGAGCAACTTACCCAAGGTCACACAGCTAGTAAGTGTCTGAGGCCAGATTTGAACGCAGGAAGATGAATCTTCCCCATTCCTACCCCAGTATTCTATCCACTGAGTCACCTAACTGCCCCAATAAGCCTTTAGTAATCATTTAAGATATATCAGGCAGTGTGCTAAACGTGCTCTGGATACAAAGAAATTTAAGAGTCCTTGTTCTCAAAGAGCTCACATTCTAAAGATAGGCCTAACATGTGGATAGTGAGGTACACACAAGACACAGACTGAGTAGATAGAAGGTAATCTCAGCTGGAAGGAGCCAGCAAAGGGGGTAGAGGGAAGTGAGAGATAGAGAGTATCTTCTTGAACATTATGGGATTATTAACTGAGTCTGGAAAGAAGCCAGAGAAGTCTATCTTCTAGCAACAAATGAGGGGCATAGTCTATAAAGCTACAGGAATACAGAGAAATTCTGTGGACTGGAAGGGTCTTGGAAGGCTTCCTAGGGGAAATGCAATTTGAGTTTTCTACTTTTCTCAAAACAAGAGATTCAACATCCATTCAACAAACATCTGCTAAGCGTCCTATATACAAAAAACACTGTCTTAGGTGTTGAGGGAGATACAAAGACAACTAGGACATGGTTCTGTGTCCCCATAGAACTTGCTAGGTGTTATGGGTATGTGTCTTCATTGCTTACATAGGTTATGTGTATTTATCTAGATGGGACTCATACAGAGGCATGGACAGATACCTCTATAGTGTCCTCCACCCACCTTTCTCCAAGGGAGACTTGGATTCATTCCAGGAAGAGAAGCAGTGTATTGGCACCAGAGGCAGGTTATTCTGCTCTCCTCAAAGAGGTGAGGTAAAATTATATCTGCCTTAAATTATATCTATCTGCTTCCTTAAATATTTTTATTGTAGGGAAGATAATTCTTCATTTCAAGCTTAGCTTCTGATCCTATCCCTCAATGGGGAAGGAATATCCCAAGCTATATATCCAAGGTTTGGCTTCTTTCCCACCCAATATTAGTTCTGCAATGAACGTACAAGGTAAATAGCAAAGAAATTCATTTATCCAAGTGCATAGCAAGCAGGAATCAGAGGAGGTATACAGATGAGAATATATGACAGTATACAGAGTGAACGAGTTTTCCTGTGAGGAGTCAGTTAGCTCAACTGAAGCAAAATCCCAGATCCCACCACAAGGGGAGATTCCCTGGAGTCTCTAATGTAGTAAGCAGGGATAGAGACATAATCGAGCTACACGTCACCTTCTTCCCAGGGTCTTTCTCTGTCATCAGTGACCTCTCCCTAAAGAAAAGCTGGAATTGAGTGTCTTTTTTCCCTCAAAGGTAGAAGTAAAAAAACAAAAAACAAACAAACAAAAAAACAAACCAAGATCTCTCTTGTTGCAGCTCTCATCAACTCTGATTCTCACACAAACATGGAACATTGAATAATCAGTCTCCACTAATGAAGAGAATATTAGACAAAATGGACTTTGATTACGGGGGTTACACAAAGAACCACAGTACATAATAATATAATGAGTACCCAAGAGAGACCCAAAGTAATTTGTCACTTCATTGGAGAATATTCCTGGAGTTTTGTCTTTCCTTTATCCAATTAACCATAACTGGTGCTATGTTTTTAAGCTTTGCAAGTACATTCACATATATAATCTCATTTGAGACTGATGACAACTCCATGAAACATACTTATAAACATCAAACAATATTCAAACTCAGTTCTCTTTCTCTGTCTCTGTGTCTATTCCTCTCCTCCCCTCCCTCTCATAATTACATTTTTTTGTAAATATCTCAGTAGCTTCCAAATCTTACTCTATTACTTTTTGAACATGGAGATTTTCTAATTCATCTTGAGTTGGGGCCATCTTTCTATTTCTGGATCCTTCATTCCTACTCCTTTCCTGTGCCACCGCACCCCGCCCCCCCCCCCCCCCCCACTGCTTCCCATAATCTGGATGTGATTCTCTGCTTTTTATAAAAGGACAAATTAGAGATCTTTGGGTGTTCCTTCTTCAGTGCTCTTTCAGAATTCCACAAAGCACTAGACTGTAATTCCAGATACGGACAAGAGCTATGGCAAAAGTGTGAGGATTTTTGGTATTTCCCCACACCTAATTTTGCATTATCCTACTATCCACTAATTAGGCAAATGAATTTGTAAACTGCAGAGATCCAGTTTTTTCATTTGACAAAATTCTGAATGTTAGATTGAATAGAAATTCTTTTTCTGACACTATTTCTTATGACTTAATTAGCATAGTGATTCTTAGCCCTTTGTGAGTGTGCGCGCTCGTGTGTGTGTGTGTGTGTGTGTGTGTGTGTGTGTGTGATGGACACCTTTGGCCATCTGGTCAAACCTATGATCCACTTCTCAGAATAATATTTTTAAGTGTATAAAATATTTAAGATAAAGATTACAAAGAAGAACAATTATATTGAAACATAGTTACTAAATAAATAAAATAATTTTTCAAAAAACAAGTTCATAGGCCCCAGGTTAAGAATCTTTAGGGTTCAAGAGAGAGCAAAAAAAACTATTTCTTTACCACTAGCTGTCTCTAAGTGATGCTACATGTAATTGTGAGCCATGAAATAATATCTTCAAGGACGTAAGACTACAAAGGCAGTTCTTTTATGTAGCAAGAATGAGAGGCAATGGGTAGACTGTATGAATGGTTCATTGGTGCCACCAAGTTACTAAAAGAACAAGAGAAAGTATTCTAGTTGGTCGGATTCCCTGCAAAAGATTTTATGGAAAAACATGAATAAGAATCACACATGATGAAAAAGGTTAGAGGGGGTTGCAACTGACATCAATGAAGGGAACATATTACCCACGAAACCATAAGCCCACCAAAGTATTGAGAAATTGTAGTTCTCAGTTGCCAGTTTCTGTTCTTATAGTAAAACAACGAAAGTGGTGGAAAACTGAGTAGAGTAGAGGTTGGGATTGTATTTGATAAATAAGGGCATATCCCCTAGAAATGTTATAGGCAAATGCAAGCATTTCTCGCCTGAATTTAAACCCATAAAGAATCTATTAGGTCTGTTACTGGTGGTGCTGTGAATTAGCCTAGTAGTCACTCTGGAAAGCAATTTGAATCACACCCCAAAAGTCACTAAAATGAACCTACCCAGCAATACCCATATTAGGCTTACACTACAAAGAAATTTTAAAAAAGAAAAAGATCTATATATACAAAAATATTTTAGCAGCTTTTTTGTTACAGCAAAAAAATGTAAATTAAGGGGTTACCTATCAGTTACTGTACATGAAATGTAATGCAATATTATTGTGCTTTAAGAAATTATTACAAGCACAGTTTCAAAGAAATATGGGAAGACTTGTATGAATGATGCAGAGAGAATTGAGCAAAACTCAGAGAAAAATGTATACCGTATTTAGAAAAATAAAATTTAATGTAACCAATGTATATCCTAACAAAATCTTTTAAAATGTTGAAAGATTTAAGATCTTTAAAAACCAATGATGACTTCAGAGGACTAGAGATGAAGCAGAAGACACACCTCCTAACAGAGAAGTGATGGATTCACAATGCAAAATGATGCACGTTTTTGGACTTTGCCAATGTAGGAATTTTTGCTTGACTAAACATGTTACAGGGTTTCTCTCTCTGTTTCCCTCTGTTTCTCTGTCTCTGTCTGTCTGTCTGTCTGTCTGTCTGTCTCTCTCTCTCTCTCTCTCTCTCTCTCTCTCTCTCTCTCTCTCTCTCTCTGTCTCTCTCCCTCTCCCCATAGGGGGAACAAGAATTAGTAATAGAGCTGTCAGAAAAAGAAAGGAAAATGGGTCATTAAGACATTTAAAATGTACAGAGGAACACAGAAGGAAGGAAAAAATGAAACAGATAAGAAAGACAGCTTTGAAAGTTTTTTTGTTGAATTTAGAAACATAAAAGGAAAAATCTGTATAATAGAGATTCATGGTTGCACATACAATTCTTTCTGTCCTTGTATATGGAAATGCTCATTTTATTTGGTGCTAAGTTCAGAATATTTCTTAAAAGAACTTACAAGCTGATTTACAATAATGATTCAAATTTCATATTTATGTGGCCTCTTTTAAAGGCACTTTCACAAAGGCTGACCATTTAGGTAATTACTTGAAATTTTTCATTATCTGGCAGTGTCTTACACTGTCCTAATGTGTGGTGTGTGCTATGATGCACAAGGAAAAAGAGAATGCATCTCTTGTTTCATTTCATGTTTTCAATGGTTGGGGGAACATGCCATGAAGCATGAGATAGTACTGACGATCCAAATGGAAAAGATGTGTCAGAGAAGGATTTGTTGCCATATGAGAATCTCAGCTGCCTGGGTAGCTTCATTCCCCACCCCCTAAAACTATTGTAATTCTCAGTTCTGTGGTTACCTTGTCTCTGGGAAAAACAGCAGTGTCTGTTGGGCTGAGATCTAAAAATAAGCTTTAGCTACTTCAGTAGATAAAATCCTCAGAAGCCTGGTATTTTTTTTCTTTTTAAAGCAAAGGACTTCTGACTGTCCAGTCCAGTCTATATAAAGCACCCTAATAACCCACCTTGTCAGGTTAGGCAGGTACAGCAACAACTTGGGAACAAAGAGATTCTGAAACATTCATAAATCTGAGGAAAGGTATAGAATGAGCCATAGTGAGACAACAGGGATTGTAAAGCAGATGGGCAAGTTAATTTGAACAGGAGGAGAGAGTGACAGTTTTTTAGCGTTTTGAAGTTTAAATTTAATGATTTAGTGTGAATAAGAATAAAAATAGAACTAAACTTCTATATATTTACATATATACTCCATTTTTTGGAGGGATTTCCAAGACATATCCTACTGTATTCTGGCAACTGAAGGACTGCTGATGGAATAGTGATATTTAGAGGTTCTTAGCAAAGGCTACCAGATGTGAATCGGGAGCTCTCTCTCTCTCTCTCTCTCTCTCTCTCTCTCTCTCTCTCTCTCTCTCTCTCTCTCTCTCTCTCTCTCTCTCTTTCTCTCTCTCTCTCTCTCTTTCTGTGAGTACTGCAAATATATATGTATATTTTGGGGGAAATGTGACTTTATATGATGCATTGCATTGTTAAGCACCAGTGTGCTCTCTTAGCCATTTGCCTAATATTTGTCTAATAAGGATCAAATATTGTCAGCACCGTGCTCAGGCCAACAGCTATGCTATCCATTCAGCACTAGAGAGCACTGTAGGGAAACACTAAGCTCTGTAGATTTCAGAAAGCTAGCTAACTGTCCCTTAGCTCCTCCCCTGTTGAGGCTGGCAGTTCTTTTTGGGTTAGCCAAGGAGGTATGGTCTGCGTATACATATCCTATTGAACTCTTGGCACAACCTCCACCCACTGTAGAAACTGTCCTTTTCCTTTCATTCTGTGTTCAATCACGGTAGGATGACATAATGGAGTTGCTCACATAAGCACAGTTTGACCGTGCACAATTCTTTAGTCAGAGCCACATAAGTAAAAATCATAAAATCATAAAATGAAAATAACTTTCTATGCAAGACTGTGCACCTACAACTTCTTGCAGACTCAGATAGTCCTTACTCATTCTATCAACACATTCCAAATCCAGGAGTTCTAAGGACATGGTGTGTACACTTAACATCTAATATTCATATAATGCTTTAAGGTTTGCAAAGCACTTTACAAATATTATCTCATTTGATCCCCACAAAAGCCTATCATTATCCTCATTTTCGGATAAAAAAATCAATGAGGTTCTCCCAGGGTCACACAGCTAGTAAGTGTCAGGTAGGATTTAAATTCATGTCTTTCTGTCTCTGGGTCTAGCACTTGATCCACTGTACCACTTAGCTGCCCCACTTAGTCTTAAATCTCCCTATCAGAAAATCTCATTAGAAACTAGCAATATTGCCTTTGCTATTCTCCTCAAGGCTTCTCTGAGACTCACCGTCTCCTCAATTGAGGAAATTCAAGGCTGGGGAATTAATTTCTCCTTTAGCATTTTTCCTTTTCTCATCTCTCTAGGACTTCCAGTCCTACCCTTTGACTGGCTTGAGTCGTATAGAACCCTGATCATTTTTCATAGTTTCTTCACCGCTAATGGAGCACTGGTGTGGAGTTAACGGGCAGCCTAGGTACAAAAAAAAATTCCTCCTGCAGTACCTGTCGTTCCTCACCCTCAAATTCTATGTATCTTCCCCATCCTACATCACTTTCTTCTCTGTCTCATTGGCTCTTCTCATATCTTCCCTTAACATCTAAATTGGATTAAAAATATAATAATTTCCTGTCTTTCATTGTTACAAAATGGATTGTCATACATAAAAACATTTTCCTGATGATTTCATCCCAATCTCCTTAAGTGACAAAATCTTTTTGCTTAATCCATTTTTGAAGGAAATTTTCATAACATGTATTACCCTCTTCTACATCTTTCTAAACAGATCTCCTCCTCTGGTCCACTGACCATGGCATCTAGCTTCTTACATATGGTAAAGAGAATGGATTTCTTCTTGTTGTTCAGTCATTTCAGTCATGCCCAACTCCTTGTGATCCCATTTGGGGTTTTCTTGGCAGAGATACTGGAGTGGTTAGTCATTTCCTTCTCCAGCTGGTTTTATAGATGAGAAAACTGAGGCAAGCAGGATTAAGTGATTTGCCCAGGATCACACAGTTATTAAGTGTCTGAAAATGAATTTGAACTCAGGTCTTCCTGATTCCAGGGTTGATGTTCTATCCACTACATTACCTTGCTGGATGCTACACGTAAATAATACTGTTGCTCTAACTTCTAGAGCAGACAAATACAATAAAGTATTCAATTAACTGGAAGTATGTTACAATGGAAAGGACATTGGAACTGGAGGAAGAAGATCAGAATGTAAGTAAAACCTCCGTCACATACCTGTGTGATATTGGACGTGACCCTTAGGAACTATAGACCTCAGTTTCCACAATCATAAAAATGGAAAGCTAGACTAGACTATTATTTTTTTCTTTTTTGGGAGAGGCATGACGAAATAGTGGATAGAAAGCTGTCCCTACAAGTGAGGAAGACTTGATAGGTATTGGCTGTGTGACCCAGGGTGAGTAATTTGACTTCTCACTACTCACAATTTTGTAATGTCATATGTGGCAGAGAAGGTGCTGGCCTACAGTGTAAAGGTAATTGCCTCCTCTCCAAGTTCTTTGAACCAATGAAATAACAGGTCTGATCCCTCTTCCTATTCAATTAATTAATGCTACAAAATTTAGTTGGGTTAAAAATGTAATAATTTCCTATTTATTTTTCATTGTCAGAAAATACATAATCATGTATGTATAGGTAATATGTAACCATGTCATGTCAATACATAAGAGAATTTTCCTGGTGATTTCATCTTAGTACCCTTGGGAGAAATTTTTTTAAATTAAATATACTACTCTCTTCCATGTCATTCTAAAGAGAGTATAATAAACCAGCTTAGGCTTTTCAGTACCATTATAGTAATGAGTTATTTCACTATATCATAGTTTATTAAAAATTGCTTTACTGTACTATATTGTAATATAGTAATGTTGTCATGTAGTCATTCATTTAATACATTAGGTCATTTTGCTGTTATTGTTCAGTCATATTCAACTCTTTATTACCCCAATGATCTCACCATGAATCACAATGTCCATGGGATTTTCTTGGTAAAGATACAGGAGGAGTTTGCCATTTCCTTCTCCAGCTCATTTTACAGTTGAAGAAACTGAGGCTAACAGGGTTAAGTGACTTACCAAGGTCATGTCATTAATTTGTGTATGAGGCCTAATTTGAACTCAGGAGGATGAGTCTTATTGACTCCGGGCAGGGTGCTCAGGCCACTGTGCTGCCCCTTGAAGAGGAAGAGGGGAGTAACAATCCATGGCAAGGAGTTAGAGCAGGCAGGAATGGCACTCATAAAAGGAAAAAAAGAAACACTGAGCATTTGGACCTAAATAACTGGTAGAAAGTTCTTCCCTTAGAGGGCAGAACTGGACTTTATAAGCAAGAAGCACTTTTACATACCTCAGGGAATGATGTGCTTGATTTAAAAGTGCTACCAGGAAAGAAATCATTTGGTAACGGTCAAGGAAATCTGACCAAATCAAATAACATAGGTAAAATGTTTAGCATACCTTAGTATGGTACGTAAATGTTAGCTATTTTTATTACAGAAAGAAGAGACAAACAGTGTTGGGGCAACTCCCTGCTGAGAACTACAAAGGAGGCCATTTGTTCACCTGATGTGTATAATACAGAGGTTATATGTTCTCCCATGACATGATGAAGTGCCTTCTGACACCTACTTGTCAAATCTGTCAGATTTCAAAATTGATGAATATATACTACAGTTAATTGATGTGGTGCCATATGATACTGTCAAAGCAAGCTTGCAAACATAATTGGGGTTTAAAAAGTCTTGAGAAAGAAATGGCAAATCATTAGAATACACAGGCAATGTTTTCATTATTCTTGTTAATTGATTGTAGGTAGGATTGGGAAAATGAATAGCTGGTTAAGAAGATGCCACCTGGGGTATAGATTTCTTCACCATAGCCTAAAATACAAGCATAATGGGGATCTTAGTGATGGATGAAGTGCACCTTAAATGGGCCAGCAAAAAAACACTGGCCTAGAGTCTTAAGGATTTCAGAGATCATAAACTGAAATTTGAGGAGGAGGGAGAAAACTGCCCACAATTTTCTGCCAACCCTGATACCATAGAGTAGTAGCTACGTTGCAGGAAAAAGGATAATAGAAAAGAGTAATTCACAAAAGAGAATTAGGAATAAATACCATAGATAGTAGCTACGTTGCAGGAAAAAGGATAATAGAAAAGAGTAATTCACAAAAGAGAATTAGGAATAAAACCCATTGTGTACCAGCTATCTATACACAAGTAGATAAAGAGTAGGTAACCAGCACAGTGACCTAGAGATACTAATCTATGTCAATGAGACTTGGTTGGATGGAACTTGTAACTAGAATATTTCTCTGGAAAAATATACCTTATTCAAAATGTTGACACTAGATAAAAAGGGCAATAGAGTAGAATTCTGTATCAAGATACGTGGGACAGTGAGAAAGAGACTGAGAAGAGTTTCAGAGCCACCATCCACTGCCAACCATTGTGCAGACACTGTAAGAACTGACGCCATTATGAATTATAAGGATCTGGTGTTGAAACTGGCAGAGTAGGTAGAGGACCACAAAATAGAATCCATGAAGAGAGCAGCAGCAATGGATGTGAAATTGGCAATGGAGGAAAGACGTGTCAGCCGCGCATGAAAGTGTGATTGGAGACAGAAGAGCCTTCTGAGGGATAATCAGCAGCATTTTAACATAAAAAAGTTAAGGGAGACTATTAAAAAAAGGTATAGAATTTTGGCAAATCACTGAGATTGAACAAAATGTAATCTTTTGTGATATTCTGAATATATTAGACAAAGATTTCATTTGAGTAACAAACAGTGGTTAATCCAAGGTTTTGTAGGATAAAATGAAAGGAGACTCCCCACAGATATTTGACTGCATTTGCCAGGGAATAGACTATGGACAATAGCCTAGTGCCTTATAAAGCAGCTTATAAAACTGCTAGTGGTATTTCAATGACAGGACTTCTGCCAACACACCCGATCTACTTAGGTTTCCTTCTCAACATTTCTGTATTCTGCTGTGAAATTCTTGATTGCCCTGACTGTTCCTGGAGGTTGGCAAAAGCTGCTTTGATGACATAATCACACAACTGGATACACTGAGTGAAGAAATCTATAAAGAATCTACACTTACCATGCAATTGTTTCATGATAACTTGAACTTCAGCTATGCAAAGCGATGCTGCAGAACAGAAGGAATTCTTCAGGATATAGAAGACGAAAACCAATGAGATGTCAAAGCTAACAAGAGAATCCATCTCTGACCATCACCCCCTTCTTCCCCATCAAATTCCCCACTGTCACTGAGAACCCCAAATATGACTTTTACCTTTGATCTCAAGGTTCCTGCCCTGTTTTGTTTTGCTTTAGCCATTTTCAAAGTTCTCACAGGCAAGCATGAAATTTTTTTTGATTTTATTAGTCCCAGCTTTTAGGTTCTCTAAGCTACTAATAGGACTGCATAGAGGCTTTTCCTGCAGTACTATGTTGTCTCCATGCCCGATATGACAAGATAACCATTAGTAATGGTGATTACAATTGGAAGCCATTAGACTTGATGTAAAGCAAGAGTTTAGGAGAGAGGATTATTTCACTATATAGGGTACAAGTGGAGATATTTTTCCTTTTTATAATTCTCTAAACCAAATCTTGTACCAATGTTTAAAATTAATTGATTGTTTAGCTTGAAGTTGCAGGTTGTGTTGGACAATTTATTGAAGTGGTTTTGCTATTGAAACAAAACAAAACAACAACAACAAAAAACCTGTGCCAAAATATTGCTTTAAGGCATGCTGCTGGTAAGAGTTCAACAATCTGTGGCTACTCATTTTTGCCTTCATTTTCTCCTAAGAGAATTTAGCATGGAAGATCGCATTATTAAGCTACCAGAACTGCTTAGTTCTTTGCTTTTCATTCTTCCTCTTCTCCCTCTTTACTTCTTGACCTCCTTTGATCACTTAATCTCTTTCATTCAATAAATATAAACTAAAGCTAATTTGAACCACTGGATAGCTGACTAGAGCCACAGAGAGAGAATCAATATTATTCTTACTGAAACACAGCACATGATCAATATTAAATGTAAATGAAAATAAGCCTAATATATTTTTTAAAAGATATGCTTATGTGAGGTGACCCAGTAAGCATGAGATTGCAGATGAAAGAAAGTGAAAACAGATGAGGAGTTTAGGAAGTATAGTTCATATACCTGGCACAGAAGCATGGCAATAGGAGTGAGGGGGACCTAGAAAATCCAGATATCTGCTACAGCTCTGCCTCTCTGTATCTGTCTGGGTCTCTGTGTCTTTGTCTCCATCCCTCTGAGTCTGTCTTTGTAGCACTGTGCAAGTCACTCAACTTCTTTGAGCCTCAGTTTCCCCATCTATAATGGGGATAATAATAGTATTTATCTGTTTTCTCTCTTTGTATCTCTCTTTCTTTCTTCTTAGCATTCTTTATCTCTTTTTCACTCTCTTTCCTTCCCTGTTTCTCTGCCTTTGTTTCTGTCTCTGTTTCTCTCTATCTCTACCCACCACTCACCAAAACAGATCGGCTTATAAATTCTTAACTTACTCTAATGAAAATTTCTTTTTTCAAGAGGAAAAAACACAAAAGGGCCCACCATTATGAATCTGATTCTGCCCAAAAAGGAAGAACTGGTAAAGCAAAATTGATGAAAAGTTGGAAGAGGGGCGAAGGGAGTGATCAAACTATCCAGAATACAGAAGGAAAAGAAAATCAGACAGATTTTGCACAAAGCAAATATAGGTGGATTCTATGGCTTAAAATATTACAGGCAATGTTGGCCTAAAGAAAGGGGGTGGCATTCAAGAATGAAATCTTAAAATTCCCCATAGCACCAAGAGAAATTATATGACTGAGAGGAAAAAAACCCTCAGTTCAATCATTATTAAGCACCTACTATGCCCATCTGCAGTACTGGGTGCCTAAGACATAAAGGCAAACATGAAACAGTCCCTGCCCTCAAGGAGAGGGGATAATCACCACCAAAAAAAAGAAGATAAGTAAATGCAAAACATATCCAAGGTAAAAACCAATGTCAAGGAGTTGTGAGGGTCAATATGGAAAGTGTTTTGCAAACCTTAAAGTGCTACATAAAAGCTAGCTATTCTTGTTATTGAATGGGGATACCCTTACATTTTTAGCAGCTGTAGCCCAAGTAGAGATCCTCACCAAACCTCTTCAGGAACTGTCCAGCATCACTGGCTGAATCAGAGGGTTCAAAGATTGTAATGAGTAATCCCTTATATGTAGATCACACTCTGGTAATTCAACTTTACGAGCCACATTGTGGGTCATCCTTCATTCTTGAAGATGACCAGTGACATCATGAGTGATCCTGATGTCTTGACTTGCATGTGAATTGGATATGAATGAGGCGAAGTGGTGCAAAGTTCTCAGCTGTGCTCTCTCCTTCAGGGTCATTGGAGTCCAGTGGCAAGACAAAGGTTAAGATGACTGCATGCCCAGGATACAGTGGGCAACCATGGCCTTTCTAAATTAAGGTCTTTCCCAGGTCTCATTACTCACCTGGCAATTATTTCAGATAGGAAGATTCCTAAGCAGTCACTTAGCTGGTGTCGATAGTTCTGTTGAGTGGATTCAGACAGTACTTAACAATATAGCCAAATCAAGAGTCTCTTTTGCATCTCCTACAATGCTATAATGCTACAATGTATCTGTGATGTCATCAATGTGAATATTCTCTCCAGTGAAACAGATCATGGCCCACCCATGCTTGACCAGACTTTACAGCTCTCATCTATGTTCTCTCATAAATTTACCACATACTTACTATAAACCTTCCCCATATTTTCTTGCATAGATATCAAGGGAAGATGTAAGATACTGTTTGGTATCCTTTTTAATACTCTTGTAATTCCTCATTAGAAGAATTACAGCCTAATAATAGCCAGCATTTGTATATAGCCTATTATGTGCCTGCTACTAGGCTAAGTGCTTTACAAATATTACCTCATCCAATTCACATGACAACCCTGGGAGGTAGGTACTATTATTCCCATTTTACAACTGAGGAAACTGAGGCAGGCAGAAGTTAAATGATGCTCCCTGTAGTTGCACATCTGAGGCTAGATTTGCACTCAGGTCTTCCTGACTCCAGGCCCACCTGTCTATCGACTGTACCACTAGAAACCTGTTCATGCCCATTGTGTACCTCTTGCCTTTTAAGTGATCCTTAACTATAGTTATTTAGAGAGTGTAGTATTCCACAGCTCTCAGTCATATACTATCACCTGAAGAATACTAGTATTGAAATGTGTTAGGTTTTGGTTCTCAGGAGAAATCTAGGGTCATTAAAAGAGATTTGTTAGAGGAGATGCCTGTTTAGGTAGGAGAGGGAGAAGAGATAACTTTGGAAGCAAAGGTGATGTAAAAACAAAAATTATTCATATGTATATATATCTTAAAGAGGGTGGACTGGAGGCAGGAGAAAGGATGAACTAACTTGTATATATTTGGGGGTGTTCTCTGTTATGTTCAATAAACATGTTCCATGTTCCTTACCTCCCTTCCTTCCTCCATACAAAACTTGAGTGACTCTATGGAGTGAGGAAAAATGAGGAATTGAAGATCATTCCCTAAACCAGGAATCCTCCCCCTCTTCACCATTGGTTCTTAAAATCCCTGTCATCTCTCAAAGCCCAGCTCAAGCACATGTGACTTTCCCTGGTGTCCTTGAAATCCCCCACCCCATTACTCTGCCCAATGCTAAAGCTCCCCCTGAAATTACCTTGTATATATTTTGTACATATTTAAATGTGTACATGTTATTTCTCCTGATATGATGTAAACTTCATTAAGGGAAGGACTGCTGGATTTTTGTATTATATATGAAGAGTCTAACACAATGCCTGGAATATAATCATCATTTCATAAATGTTTATTAATTGATTACATAGAATATAAGTATTTGAATGAATATTGATGATAATATTTGAAACTACAGGAGAAACTGAGGGGTAAAAATTTTGAATGGAACATTATAAGCTTAAGGAACTGGAAATATGGTGGGGATTTTGATAGGAAAAAAAGGCATGTTTTTTGAGGGGAACATAGTATTTGTAGACCTACTGAACTTGGCATGCTTACTGGAGAGTCAATCAGGATTGTCCAAAAGGCAGTTGATTATACAGAATTGAAACTCAGGAGAAAGACTAAGGCTCTACAGAGAGATCTGGGAACTATTGAAAACAACTTTTCATTCTTGATGTGGCAAGTCTGACCTCTTCATTTTACAGATAAGACAACTGAAACACAGAGAGATTAAGTGATTTTGCCAGAGTCAGCTAGGAAATTTCTGAAGCAGGATTTGAACTCGGGTCTTTCTGATTCCAACACTTGCCATCAAGTTGCATCATTTATCCTGCCCCTTCTGTGGGGTGAGCCAGACTTCCTTTCTCTTCCTTTTCCCTCCTCTTTGATGCCCCAATTAATTGTGATTATCAAAGTTTTTTTTTTAAAGCATAGATTTGGGAACAGAGGCAACGGATTACACATTGCTTCCATATTGATAATAATGTTAGAAAGTTCAAACTGAAATCAAGAAGTGGGGAAACTAATGAGGCATCACTGACACAGTTGAAAGTAGACAACAGAAAATAATGGGACATTTTGTGTATATGTGGGAAAATCTGGGACGTTATTGGTGCTATTTTATCATATGAAATGATCTAGGGATACTAACACTTGTAGCACAAGGATTGTGTATGACTTAATCAGTAGGTGCAGATAAAGACATATTTTTCCATCTAGAAAGGCCTGGGAGGAAATCAAAGCACCTGTTTTATGATTTTTCATCCATACCTAGCCAATTTTAGCCTACATCCTTCAAAAAGCTTTGTGGGTGGATTTTCTCTTCATTTCTCTGATATTCTGGCAAGCAGTGCATAACCACTCCTTCAGAGAGCATTTGTTGCTGAGTAGTGGAGGATAGGAGAGACAGATGACTTCTCTAGTCTTGAAGATAATCCCCTAAAACTCAGTGTACCAACCTGATACTAGGCAATGATTTTTCTCACATGGGGCTGATAATTCAATAGGTAGAAAAGAGAATAGAGAAGCACCTATGTTATAGTGGAAAGAGTGTTAAAATGGAACTAAGAGAGACCTGGGATTGAACCCTGCCCTGCCAATTATCAGCTACAGGACCAAGGATAAGTCACTTAACCATTCTGACCCCCAGTTTCATCATCTGTTTGGAGATGATAATAAAATAAAATAATTAAGCTTATTTGAGCATGAACTTGTTGTCAGAATGAAATGAGATAAAGTATGTATTGTACTTTGCAAATTTAAGCATACCATATAAATATGAGCAATTATTAATAGATAGACAGCTAGGTGGTTCAGTAGATAGAGTGCTAAACCTGGAGTCAGGAAGAACTCATCTTCCTGAATTAAAATCTGGCCTCAGACGCTTAGCTGTGTGACTCTGGGCAAATCACTTAACATTGTTTGCCTCAGTTAGCTCACTTGTAAAGTGAGCTGGAATAGGAAATGGCAGATTGCTTCAGTATATTTGCCAAGAAAACCCAAATGAGGTCAGGAAGAGTCAGATACAACTAAACAACAAAATTATTAGTAGGTATATTATAGACCTAGAACTTCACTCTCTCTGTGTCCAGTTTATTATGTAAAGTAGAAACCTAAATAAATTTGACAGAACATTTTTTAGCCTTAGGTGAGGAGTGTGTGTATTTCTAGAACTGTTGTTTTATTGGTGCAGGAAATTTTTGGTGAGAAAACTCCCTCTAACAGTGCAGATCAGCAACTTTTCTGAACTCCATAGTCTTAGTGCCTCCAGGAGATTAAGTGGTTTGCCCAGTGTAACACGGTCAGAGTGTTTTTGAGGTATGACTTGAACCCAGGTCAACCTGACTCCAAGACTGACCCTATATCTAGAATTCCACACTATCTTCCAATGGAGCATCTAATATGTAAAAAAAAAAATACATATGTGATTGTTTATACACCAGGACTAAATGTTCAAAATAACTTGGAAATCGTGCTGAAATTGCACTGTTGCAGCTGGAAGGCCCTTTAAAAATCATTTCTTTCATTGCCCCATTTTGCAGACAGGAAGTAGCAACCACAGTGTTGTGCAAAAAGCCTTGGATCACAAAGCAGAAGACCTGGATTGAAGTGTTCGTTAGGCCACTGACTAGAGACATGATGTTAAATAAATTGTTTAAATTCATTGGTCCTTACAGTCTCCTCAAGTATAAAATAAAGAGGGTGGGAATAGATGGTCTCTGGTTCCTTCTGTTATTCTAGTCTATGTTTCTTTTAAGTAAACTATTACAAAAATAGATCACAGAACAGAGAATGTTAGATGGAAAAGTACCTTAGAGATCACATGGTCCACCATCTATCTGACAGACTTAAAACAAAAAGGCAGAAGATTCCACCAGGGGTGGGTGACCTGTGGCCTTGAAGCCACCTGTGGTCCTCTAGATCCTCAAGTGTGGCTCCTTGACTGAATCCAAACATCACAGAACAAATCTCCTCCCTCCCCCCAAAAAAAGGATCCTTTGTTCTGTGAAGTTTGGATTCAGTTAAAGGGCCATTCTTGAGTACCTAGAGGACCACAGGTGACCTCAAGGTCATAGGTTCCCCACCCCCTGGAATAGACTATATCACTAAACCTGACAGAGGCATATATGTGCTAGAGGTTAATTTTAATTTTTTCCTCAAGAACACTCATTCTATTTATGAAAACGTTTTTTTAAAATTCATGCTAGAATTCTGGATAAGTTTGTGGCTAAGTTGTGTTTTTCTGTGAAACTTTGCTTATAGATATTTTGGAATCATTCTCTTCTTCTACATTTGTGTCTTGAGCTCCCCTGTTATGGTAACAACTAAAATTAAAGGTGATGGTGGTGAGGGCAGTGGGGCTTGGTCCATTCTTCCAGCCTATTTCCTGACTTTAGACTTGATATTGGGACTGGGCTCTGTCATGTTTTAGGAGGGAATGTCTGAGCTCATCCTCTTGCTGCTTTCTTAAGATATTGAGTGTTATGTGATTCTAGAATTTCAGGGACAGGCTGAGCACCTGTAAGCTTCCAGTGCTCTCAGTGATCTGGTCCAAGGCAAAGTCTGATTGCTGCCTGATTGGTCTGAGCTCTGTAAGATTCTGACTTGGGTTTGGTCTTTGCAAAAGTAAACTGCTGCTAAACTCTGTCCCTCTCAACCCTCTGGAAAGTTCTGTAGGTTCAAAATGGTAGAATTATAGATTTTCCTTTAGTGTAGGATTCCTGCCTTGGTTATTCCTCTTCAGGCTAGATGCTGGGGGTATGAGCCTAGTTTAGGAAGGGGCCCTGAATTACACTACTGGGCCTTGTTTCCTTCTTTCTCGTTTCATGATAAATTGCCCAGGGCCTCTCAATCAGAGAAGTCCCATATGCAGAGGATTCATTCTTGGTCTGTCTTGGACCTGTGAGTCAAAACTAGGTCATAAGTAAGCAAAGCTTTCAGTTGGCACTTGTCACCATCATGGTGTCCCAATATAATTCTGGAGAGCTTAGTACGGACTAGGATCTCCTTTTGCCCTGATGCACATCTTTTCCCTGGATTCTGGCCTCCCTGGCGTCCTGGCCAGAATGCCTCCTGGCCAATCTAGGCCACATAACTTCTTACCTGTCTCCCTATGATAAGCTGAGCTGGACAAATGACTCACTGTGATTTTTCCTGGATTTCCCCATCAGGATTCTTCTAGATCTGTGTGAAGGAGTTTCTGGAAGGGGGTCTACCGTACTTTTTCTATTATTCCGTCATCTTAACTTGATCTTCCAGAGCAATTTTTTTTTACTAAATCCCAGAAACCATTACTACCAGGAATGCAGTCAGCTTACCCACTACTCTCTAGTTTAGTCTTATTGACCAATTAATTAACAAGTATTTATTAAGGACTTACTGTATGTCAGGCACTATTTGTAGTGCTGGGGATACAAAGAAGTAAAAAAGAACATGGTTACTGCCCTCAAAAAGTTCACATTCTCATGAAGGAGACAACATTAAAAGAACTATGCAAGATATAGTGTAAATGGAAGGTAATTTCAGAAGGAAGTCACTAGCATTGACTGGGACTGGGCTCTTGAAGAAAATGGCATTTGAGCTGAATTTTGAAGGCATCTGCGGAAGATCAAAGGCAGAGGTGAGAAGGAAAACCATTCCCTACACGGAGTGTTGTCCCCAAGGAACAGCAAACAGGCCATCATGGCAAGATCAAGGATGTGGAAGAGAACAAAGTATAAGGAAACTAGAAAGAGAGGAAGAGGTTGGTTTGTGAAGAGCTTTAAAAGTCAAACAAGGAGTAATTTGACTTGCATTTATGAGGCAGAATTCTATAACAAGGTATATATTCATAATAATTCTTCCCTGAGAAGGTAGTTATAAAATGTCTAATGATTCCAGTAAGAGAGCACAACTCTTCCAGTGTGCAGGGTGTCAGCTGCCAGCTCTGCATTCTTCTATGTGTCTCCTATTGTGCCCTCATGCAGCAAGCAAAGAGACATCCAGCAACCTAAGAATGGGTCAGCCACAGGAATTTACGAGAAATAATATGAAATATGGAAAATTTAATCTTTAGCAGAATAAATTTAAGACAAACAAAAACAGAATTTAAGCTGGGGCAGGGTAAAGCGAGTCTGTTCCTCTCGATTGCTTTGTTTCTCTCGGTTCATGCCCCTAGGGTAATTGCTTAATATAAAACATAGTCAAAAGCACCTCCCAGGTCTTCCATTTAGATAGAAGTCATCCGTCATGGTCTTAAAGAAAGGAGCTCCAGATGTTCCAGACACCAGCAGCTGTCCTGGTTTTGTTGTTACTATGTTGCTATTGCCCCCCCCCTCCTTTGTTTTCTGAGAGTCCCTACAAAACAAAAATCCCTCCCTCAATTGCTGTTCAGAAAAAAACACAAAGACTCCACCTTTCCCCCATGTGAGGGCTGATCTTATGAGTTTCTTCTGTTAATAAGTTGGGAAAAACTACAAATCCTAAGTGGTTTTGCAGGCAGCCAACCTCCTGCCAGGGGTTGTTATAAGAGGATTTTATATTTAATCTGGCTCATATAATTTGGAAATCAAGATTTTAAAAATGAACATCAAAAAAATCCTGGATGTAATAGGGAAAAATTAGAGTTTATGGTTAGGGTTGGAGTGGGGGAAGTAACATGGAAAATCTTTAGGAAGATCACTTTGACAGCTGAGTGGAAGAAGAATTGGAATAGGATGACTTGAGGCATGGAGACCATAATCAGGAGGTCATGGCAATAGTCTAGTCACGAGATAATGAGAGCCTACTCCAGAGTAATGGTCACGCAAGTGGAAAGGAGGGGATATATGTGAGAGAGTGGTTTGTGCTACTAAGTGAAAAAATAATCTCAGACTTTATTTATAGTTGAGCAATGATGCCCAGAGACAGAGGATAAATCCAATATCCACTCATAGAGGGAGCAACTGGTAGTCAGCCAAATTGTTGAGGACAAAAGTAAGAAATTCTCTTCTAGGAGATCCATTTCAAAAATATAATGCTAAGGACATTGGCATCTTGGAAAGGACACATTGATTGAGTCAATGGTAAACCAATGATCTGCAGATAAAAGATACCCAAACAACAGCATACCATTTTCTCTAAGGGAATATCTCTCTTTATCACTGGTGGTGGCCCTATGTACGAGTAGTGAGGTGAATCACTACTGTGATTCGCAGGGTTACAGTCTGACATGGATACACCCATCTCTCATCATGATAACCACCTTTCCCCTCCAAGTGACACACTGGTTTGCTCACTACTCCTATCTTTGCCATGGGTAATGAGGAAACAATAATGTGACATGGGCACATCATGGAGTGACATAGTCAGACCTATGCCTTGAGTATTATCCCTCTGCTTCTTTCCTATCTTCCCCCACCACTGAGGCCCTGGTGTCTGCTGGCCTAAGTAAGAAATCCAGCCACTCCCCCACTTACTTGGTTCACTCTGCTACCTGAGAACAGTTTATGCAGGTTGTAGTATCTTTGAAGGCATAAGACATGGAGGCATCAAGTTGAATCTTCTATTACCTGGCTGCATTCCACCCTACATCCAAAGCATTCCATTTCTCCAGGTGTCAATGGGATTGTAATTGTATGAGTTCTTAGATCTGAAAAGTACCTTAGACCACAATGACATTAACAACCATTTATTTATTCTCTGCTTAGTGAAAAGCAATGTTCTAGGTTGATGCACAATATAGATGTTAGAGCACCTGCCTAATAGAGCTTACAGTCTAGTGGAGCAACACAACACCAGCAGAGATGGCTACAAAACTAATGAGTAGAAGATAGTGTAGTGCTCTGTGAGGTCTGAGGCAAGGTCACCAATGGTTGGGGAGAGGGAGGATACTGTGAAGCAAAGATGCCAAACACCCATCCCAAAACACTTCCAAGAACAGCCTGAACCAGATTCAAATTTAATCGATAAATATTATCTACAATTTTGGTAGTCCCCATTTCCTGTTAAGTTTGACATCACTGCTCTAAGGGATGAGTGGGATCACAATAAGTGAAAACAAGAAGAAAAAGTATTCTAGCCTTAGGATATACCTTGAGCAAAGCCCTGGAGGTATGAGGCTACAGAAAATTTTAGAAATGGAAGAGATGTCACCTTTGGCTGGAAGGTTATAGGCTTGAAGATGAAAAATAGGAAATAAGACTTGAAATAAGACTTATGGTGGTCCAGGTTATCAAGGAGCTTGAATGTCAAGCAGAGGAAAGTAAACTGTATTCAGGAGACAAGAAAGATTTCTGAGAAGAGAAGTGGCATAACAATACTTACACATAAGAAAAATTCTACTGGAAGAGGTTGTGAAGGATGAATTGAAGGAAGGGGTGCCCAGAAAGAAGTTATTGGAACTGTCCAATTATATGGTTCTAAAGGTGTATGTTCATGTAGGTGTAGTGGAAATGGAGATGAATGAAGAATTTTGGAGAGGTGGATACAATAGGATCTATTAACTGATTGGATATGAGGTAGGAGAGAATAAACCCTCATTCTGTAGGTAAAGAAACTGAGGTGCCCTCCAGAGCATTTGCCCAGGTTCATAAAGGAGCAGAGGTAAAATTCAAACCCAACTCCCCTGACACCAAGTCCAGCTCTAGTTCCACTCATTGTTCTGCCCAATCTCACATCCTCAGACAGAGAGCTAGACCACCTCTAGCCAAAGGAAGCATAGGAGATAACTTCAAATGACACAGTGGCTGGAGTTGTGGGGAGGTGCCATTCGTGCACCCCAAGAATAGGGATTGGTGACTAAACATGGCACTTCTGAAGAGTTGCAGACCCCTATGATGGGCAGGAATTTTTCTCATGAACACTTTGAGCTATCTCTTTTAAAGACATCAATATTACTGAACTGACATTGAAATGGAATGACTTTGGGGAGAAAAAGATCCATTGACAGTCTTTCCAATTATTATAGAGAGCATGTTTTCAACACAACAACACAACAAAGTGATCACAGGTTCAAAACAAACTGTCATTTCTCACATCTGAAATTTTTCCTGGGTAAATCCACGAGGAGGAAGCAAGACATTTTTCAATTTTTTTTCTATTATTAGTGTTGTTTTTGCTGTTTAATATCTTCAGAACTGGTTTCAAGAAGGTATATTCTGTTAGAGGAGAGAGAACAATTTATGAATAGTCATGAATGTGAAAACTATAATTTTAATGACTTTCAGTTAAGTAGTTTAATTTTTAAATGAAGTCCCCATCAATGGTTTTCTGGAATCATTCCACAGGGAGATCCAGCCATACCCACTGTTTCTGAAATTCACCAAATTCACCTGACTGAGTTCAAGGCACATTTCTTAAATCTTACAAGTAAGGCAATATGCTAGCCACTGGGGACACAAATGAAAAAAATCGCTTTGTCTCTGCCCCTGAAGACTTATAATCTAATACAACATGTAAGAAGAAAGCATGATGTGAAACTAGAAACAACAGGGAGCCACTGGACCTTGTTGAAGAGGGGTATGACAAGATTGGACCTGTATGTAAGGAATATTGCTTTGGCAACTGGGAGGAATTGTCTTCATTGTCTTTCCTCTTAACTTTTCCAGCTCTAAATTTCCCTATTTCTTTTGAGAGAAAAGACCAACCTTCTTAAACTCTACATTGCCTTATATCTAATCAGCTGCTAAATCTTATTGAGATTACCTCCACAATATCTTTTTAATGGCTGACATGGCAACCACCCACATTCAAGCCCTAATCTCTTAAATAATAAGAACTAGCATTTATATAAAACATTAAAGTTTGCATTGCACTGTACAAATATTATCTCATTTAATCCTTACAATCCTAGGAGACATATACAATTATTTCTATTTTATTGATGAGGAAACTAAGGCAGACAGAAGTTAAGTGACTTTCCCAAGGTTATATCACTAGTAAGCATCTGAGGCAAAATTTGAATTCTTGTCGTCCTGACTCCAGGTCCAGGTCTCCATCCCCTGTACCACTTAGCCACACTTCACCTGGACTGCTGCAATGCCCTCCTAATTTATCTTCTTGCATTCACTTTCTTCCCTCTTCAATACAGCTTTCAACTAGTATTGTTAACAGAAAGACTGAACATGTCATGATGCCTCTCCTCTCTCAAAAATTTTCAATGGATCCCAGTTGCTTCTAAGATGAAACTCAGAATGCTTAGCATTTAAAGCTCTTCACAATCTGGTTCATTTCCAGTCTTATTTCAGATCACTCTCATTAATGAAATCTGTATTAGAGTCAAACTGGTCTGCTAACCCTTCTACATACATGATTCATACACACTATTCTATCTTCTCTTTTTGCACCTTTGCACAAATAATTCCCCATGTCTGTAATACATTCCTTATGTAGTCTGCCTAATAGAATTCCCTATTTATTATTAAAGAGAACTCAGGTGCCATCTGTTGCAGAGGGTCTACAGTGATCCCCTTGATTATTGCCTTCCCCTCTCTTTCTCTCTCTCTTTCCTCCCCTCTCTCTTTCTTTTCATCTCAATCAATCACTTAAGAATTTTTTAAGTACCTTAAAGGATACACACATACACTTATACATGTAAAATGCATATAAAGTAGATATGAGGCTTCAGGCAGAAAGAGGAACTTAATTTGAGTCTTAAAGGAAATCAGGCATTCTAAGACATAGGGAAGAGGACAGAATGCCTCCCAGACATGGGAGAAGGTTAGTGCAAGGCCAGGAGATTGAAGGTGGAAAGTTTTGTGTGAGTAACAGCAAGGAGACCTGTCTGGTAGAAATTGGGCTACATAGAGGGGAATAACGTTGATGTTATTATAAGTTTTTGATATTATATGTTTGATATACTATGATATTATAATGATATATATAATCATATGTAATGGTAAAATGATATATATTTGATATAATATGATATTATTATAATGTATGATAAGGTTGAAGTGCTCTATTGTAATCAAGTTGTAAAGAGCTTTCAGTATCAAGGAAAGAAATCTGTATTTGATCCTAGAGGTAAGAGGAAGCCCACTGAAGTTTATTGAATACTGGGATGATTTAATTTAGGAAAATCACCTTTGGTAGCTGTGTGGTGGATGGATTGGAGTGAGGAGAGTCTTGAGGCAAGAAGACCAATTAGGAGGCTGTTAGAATAGTCCAGGGAGAAAGTGATAAAGATCTGAACTTAGGGGGAGAGGGAGGGTGGCTCGAGAAGCATGAAAAAAGAGGTGAATATGTGAGATCTGGGGGAGATAAAAACAACATATCTGTGCAACTGAGTCAGGGATGAGGGAAGTGAGGTATCAAGCTTGACCCCAATAATGAAAATGTGGGTGACTTGAAATTTGTGAATTATATGAGGCCAGTGGTGAAGACCTCTGCTCAACTCTTGCACCTTTTTGCTCCTAACTCTGCTTGAAGCATTTAGGAATCTTCTCTAGAGGAACAAGCTCCAAAGTCTTCTCCAACCTAGATTTGGCCAATAAGAAAAGCCTTTAAGTAGTCTTGGCTAAAACTGGAAGGCTTCTCAGGAGTAATCTGGTCCGATCCCCTCACTTTAAAGATGAGCCGACAGGCCCAAGGAGATTTAAGCAGATTGTCCAAGGTCACACAGGTGGTAAGGATCAGAGACAGAAGGTGGATAGAGCCAGGTCATCTCATGACAGTGTTCTTTCCTCAGTATCCTTACTGCCTCCCAACGCTTTATCCTCATCACCATGTCTCAGTGCTTTTTCAAAGAAAATATGAGTCAGCAGGCCGGAGGTCAGGGAGAAGACCATCCTCTCTACTGACATGATCTATCCCTTCCCTAAGTGGAATGAAAAGCAAGATGTATTATAGCAGAAGAGCAAGACTAGTGGAAATAACCCCTTTCCCTACTGTGGCTTCACTATCAGATTTGAATACCCAGGATATTCACTATATCCATATTTAAATGTAAATTTGAAACAAAAACATTCTAAAACTAAATTATAACCTCCCCCCCCTTTCTTTTAAAAAGTACCGTGTAAACTATGAGAGTTGATAACTAAGAATTATCTATTCTTAGCATTTTTAGTAGTAGAATGAATGCTAGCTTTGGAGTCAGGAAGACCTGGGCTCAAATCAAACCTTTGAAACAAGCTATATAATATGAGCAGGTTGTATGCCCTTATGAGGCACTGGGTGGTGCAGAGGATAGAGTTCTGGCCCTGGAGTCAGGAAGCCCGGTGTTCAAGGCCTGCTTCAGATACTTATTTGCTCTCTGACATTGACCAAGTCACTTAACCTCTGTTTATATCCGTTTCCTCTTTCACAAAATGAAAATAGTAATAGCACCTGTCATAATTTCTTACACATAAAAGGGAAAAATATCCTAGCACCCAGAAGTAAATCCTTACAGCCCTGCCCTTACCTTTTATTATGTACAGTACTTATAGCCTCCGGCTTCTTTACAAAAATATATTCTATGGATGACTTTCGTTTTTATATTACTTTTGGATACATCTCTCTGACCCTCTAGAATTAAACGCTCTCTTATAACAAAGAAAATCAGTCCAGCAAAAACAAATAGTATCATGACTACATACAGGCCCACACTGCTGTGCCAAGGAAGGGGGATATATTTCATTATTCTCTAGGACCAAAACCTGCTATTTTAATGGCTCAGAGTATGACTTCCTTTTAGTATTTTTATTTAGTGTATGTTTATTTCATACTTACATGTTCTAAGGTCATATTTGATGGGTTAGTTCTTTATATCATATTTCTTCTTAACACAGCGAACACTCACATAAGCCACTATCAGCATTATAAGAAATACAGCTGCAGCAAACAGAACTTCTACAATTAAAGAATTCCAGATAGAAGCCTCGATCTCACAGTTTTTTCCCATGTGCCACTGGATTTTCCCAGATCGACACCTGCAGAATAAGAAATTGTACTTTGAAACATGCTCACAAGACATGCTTTTAAAAAAAAGTTATTTAGTCAACATTCAGTCTGGTCATGTTCAGAATGATGTCAGCCACTCCACGGAAGGAAATGTCACTGGAAAACATATATTTTCTGAGTTGAAAATGTTGAATTGTGTAATTTTTGACTACAGTATTGGGAGCCTAAAATATATCTGCTGTTAAGATGGAGCCATGCATCATCCTTGCCCTGACTTTGGGAAAGATACAGTAAGTTATGGGATGAAGTCAGAGTAGACAATCATGGGGAAAGTGATGAATAGATCCCAATCTAGGACATGTCTAGAGGTTGTATAACCTAGGCTTTTTTATGGAAATCATAAGGATGCAATGAGTCAGGGAGAATAAAATTTCTTTCCAGATGGTAGTAGAAAGGTTCCAAAGCTCAAATAGGATTAGCCCATGAATAGGACTGTCATCTGTAACACACACTATCAGCATCTACTCCCTGCGCCCAAAACTTGGACCCACCAGACAGATAGATATAGTTATAGATATAGATAATGTATTTGTGACCCTTTTCCTTCAAGGAAGCACAGTGTGGTGTACCTGAAAGAGCTCATTGTTTGGGTAGAATCATAGAATGTAGAGCTAGAAGGGCCTTTGAGATAATTTGTTCAAACTCCCTCATTTCGTAGAGGAGAAAATTAAAGCCAAGGAGTTGTGACCTGCCAAGGTCACACAGCCAATAAATGCTGAAGTCAGAACATGGTCGTTCAAGAGTTTTCTAATTGATCTCCCTACCTCATGTTCATCCTATGTTGCCAAGATAACTTTCCTTAGACTGCGGACTATGTGACTCCCATACTTCTCCAATTCCAGTGGCCTCCTATTGCTTCCAGGACACATTATAAACTCCACTGTTTACTATTTAAATGCCTACATGACCTGGCCCCAACTTTTCTTTCTGACTTCATTGAATGGTACTCTCTCTCCTGCAGTATGAGAGCCAGCCAAATTGACTTCTTTCTCATATTCTATGCTTCATTTCCCACCTCTGGGACTTTTTCCTTCCTTTGCACTGGGCATTCCTCATGCCTGGAATGTTCTGCCTCCTCATCTCTAGCTCACGGAATCCCCTTTTGATGAAGCTAAGGCCCTATCTTCTTCAGGAAGACTTTCCTGATCTGCCCAACTACTAGTAACCTCCCTTTTGAATTAGCTTGCATTTAACACCTTTGTATTTATTTGTACTTAATCATTGTATGTTCCTGCTGTGTAAGTTTTTACACATAGTTGTTACTTCCCCCATTAGAATGGAAACTCCTTGACAGTAGGGATCGTTTTATTCTTTGTATTTGTAAGCCTATGGTAGTGCAGGGCATGTTTGATCACTCAATCAGGGTACTTGATCAATACTTGTTGATTGATTCATTATTCATTCTGTGCTCTGAGAACATCCATAAGCCTTCCTTTTTGACAAGGAAGTATTCATCTTTCCATAGTTGCTGTAACTTTTTTCATACTGCACTGTACTGTTAACATTTTAGAAGTGTGGACGTTGTATGGATATTTTCTAAAACTATCATTATGCTTTTTAGGAAAGAGATCGTGACTAATCCTGAAACTTTATAGATGAAGGGAATTCTCAGCCAGATGAAGAATCTTTCCACTGATGCATGTAAACATTTTTTTAGAACTTAGAGCCTTAGAGAGTTATCTAGACACAGACTAGACTCTAGAGCAGAGAGGTTGCCAAGGATCATTCAACCAGTACGTGTCAGAGAAAGGATGTGAAACCAAGTGTTCCTTGCCTTAAGGAAGGCTCTTCATCTAACAGGCCACATTGCTTCTCAAATTTATATTTTATAATCACATAAATATATAAATATATAATATATATTATACATATACGTATATAAGACTGAGGAAAATGTTCATTGCTTTGTTTGTCCCATGGTATGTTTGTCCCGTTGCACTTTGACTTTAGGGTACCTGGAAGTTTCTTTACATACACAGTCATAGCCTTTATGCTTCATATTCCTTGTCTAGCTAAGACTAAGGTTTTTTGCAACAATTGTCTTTTTCCATTAATTCAATTTGATCTCTGGATTCAAGCCCAAAACCTTCACTCTCTATTTTTGTTAAGCAAACCTTAACATTGTTTTACTTCTTCAGGGCAAGTACCATTTGTATAGCATGGGAGAAAGTTTCCATGGGATGAATAGCTAAATAAATGTGGGTTTTTTGTGGAACTGCATTATTTGATGTTACAGATAGATAATTTATAGACAGATGGGTAGTTTATGTTTATGAATATGTATATGATGTTTTGGTATGTCTCTTTTTGATTTGAAAACCATACTCAGTTCTATTCAAGAGGGATGATAATACATCTAAGGGTAGGCTGGACCATGATAGGTTCAAACTTTCTCCTTGGCAATGTTTTCCATCCATTGTTCTTGACATTATTGTATGCATGACATAATTAAAATAGAAAACAACTTTCCATGCAGATATGAGAGTTTACTGAGTATAGAAGTAAGGTGGTCAAACCTGTATTTAAGGAGGATCATGTTGGCAATCTAGTTTGGCAACTAGTGTATATTCTGGAGTAGGCAGAGACTTGGAGCAGTGAGTTTATGAGCAGGCAATAGCCCACAGGTGAGGAGAAGTTCTGTAATAAGGTAGCCTTGTAAGTGAAGAAAAGGGGATCTATATAATAGATGCTGTGAAGGTAGAAACAAGACTTGGCAACAGATTGGATATGTGGGGTGAGTATAAGTTAGGATTCGAGGATACACCAAGGTTGAGAGCCTGAGTGAACCTTGACAGAAATACAAAAGTTGGGATGAGGAAGGGGTTTGGGGAAAAGATAATGAGCTGTGTGGGAAATTCAGTTTGAGATGTCCAAGGAGCAGCTTGTGATGTGAGACTAGAGAGCAAGCAAGAGGATCAGATTATATATGTAGATCTAAGAATCTTTAGTATAGAGATTTAATTCAGCCCATGGAACCCGATGAGATCACTAATATAGTACAAAAAGAGAAGAGAAGAGGCCCTAGGACAGAGTCTTGTGGGGGAGTGGAAACACCCACAGTTAGGGATACCTACCATTAGTAGGTAAGACCTGGAGGAGAACCAGGGGAAAGCAGTGTCATGAAAATCTAGAGAGGAGAGAGTACAAAGTCTTCTGAGTGATTGACCATGTCAAAGGTTGCAAAAAGATCTGGAAGAAAGAAGACTGAGAAGAGATCATTACCTAACTACTGAATTGCATCATACGTATATGTGTAAATCTAATAAATGATCACTTTAAAAGTATTCATGATGAAAGCTTTTTGTAAAAAAAATTTTTTTTTACCAAATCTGAGGCTTACTTAGAAGGTTTTTAAGGTTATATGTGGAACATGTATGTCTTCTCCCCATGTACTTCTTGATTTAACTGTATTTTCCCCATACTATTACAGTTTCTGGAACTTGAAATATTTTATTTTTATTTTTGCAGTCCCTCATTGCTTTGCAGTCCCATGGTAATTCTTATAGATGTATGTAGGTCAGTGTTTCCCAAGCAGCTTTGAAAGCAATGAATTGTATTGGATTTTTGTGATATGACTGAATTTCTACTTTTTTATTGGTTATTTTTCATAATTTATTTGGGGTCTAACTGTGCTAGCTATGACCCTGTGAATCTTTTGTTGCTCCTTTGGCTAATTGTACTGTGTGTGTTAATACCTCAGCAAAACATTACATCACATCGGTGAAATCTTTGGTATAGTGTAAGAATCCTGTAAAGACAAAGAGGTACTTAGAGAATGAAGTCATGAACCCCCACAATGAAAGGGTAAAAGGGAGTAACATTTTCTAGACTATACTAAGTCATGATTTTGTATTAATTTTATTTGAAGATAAAGTTTTTCAAAAGTACCTGTGACTCATACTGCTGTGATTCTTCTACAAAATAAACCTTATTTTCATGAGAATATTTTTCAAAATAATATGGCAAAATGACAATTTTATTTTATTAAAGGATAATTTTTCATAAAGTAAAACATAAGAACCCATCAGAATTAAAATTTAGTGGAGTATTTTTCATTTTTTCTTCATAAGCAATGTCATTATTTTCATTACCAGCCCTTGGAGGACATAAAATGAATTACAGTGCAAAGGCACTTGCAATAGAAAATTGGAATCAAGAGATTTGCATTAAAATCCTGAATCTGCCTATTCTGCTTGTGAGCCTTAGTTCCCTCATCTGTAAAATCAGAGGATTGGACTCAATGAACTCTCAGGTCCTTTCCAACCCTAAATCTATGATCATAAGAGTCTATGAATATTCTATGGACAGCATTGTGAGAGTTGTTGGCAGAGGGAAGATGCTTTTCACCAGCTTTCAAACTTCATTTTTTTTTGTTACAAAAGACATTTCACAAAGAAACCAAATAGAGCAAAGTATGTCTGGATATATTAAGATGTCTTCTTACCTGCATTCTTCTTTGGCATGGCGGATAACACAGATGCCATCATTCTGACAGGTGAAGTTGGTACAGAGATTTGTCTGAGGTTTCGTTGGAAGGACTGGCCCCATTGTAGGGAAAAATAATGAATCAGTGAATCTGAGTTTTGATATGTCTGAAGAAGAAAAGGGTACATGGACAGAGGTTAGTTTTTGTTTCAATAACCACAGGATCTTAAATTCTGGGATTGTGATTATGGCAGAACACTTACAGCCCTGTAGAAATTGAGGGCCCAATCAGTCAACAATCACTTGTTAATATTAAGCACTTAATATGTGCCGGTCATGGTGCTAAGTGCAAGGGATACAAAGAAAAAAAACAATCTATATCTGCCCTCAAGGAGTATACATTTTAATGGAATAGATAGCATATAAATAACCAATTATATCAAAGATATAAACAGAGTAGATAGAAGATAATCTGAAGGGTGAGATACTAGCAACTGAGCTCTCCATCACTGGAAGTCTTCAATGGGAGGCTGGATGACCTTTTGATGGGGATATTGTAGAAGACATGGACATTCCAATGCAGAAAGACATGCTATGCTGTGTGTTTCAGGAGCTTTTAGAGTGGGAGAAATTGGCAGAGTTGAGTCTGTTCAGAGTTACTACATTTTACCTCCCTTTATTAATCAGTCAGAAAGCACCTATTTCTTAAGCATCTTCTATGTGCCAGTCACTGGGGATAGAAAGATAAAACTATAAATATGGAATTAAAATGGGATCCTGCAGAATTGATGAAATCGTCACTTTTTTGCCTACAGAAATATTTATCTCCCTCCAGAAGAATAAGACAATACTAAGGGATGTATGCCAACAGACACAATCTGGCTTTGTTTCTGTCAAATACATGAAAGTCAAAATTTCCTAACACCTTGAACTGGGCCACTTGTTATCACAAGTCCTCTACTTATCAACTCTTAGACTCCTAAGTCAGGGAGAATAAAGATTAGAGCATGTGAGAGCCATCAGTTACAGATGGTCTTCTCTGTATCATTTTACAAATAAAGAAACTGAGACCCAGAGAGGGTACAAGTTGTTGTAGGTGATTTAGTATACAGAGCTCATAGTGAGCTCTTCCTATTCAGATTTACAACTATTCTCTAATTTATTTTCTTAGAAAGATCTCTGGAAAACAGAGAGGTTAAGGACCTTGCCCAGGGTCATACGACCAGTATATATAGGAGGCAAGACTCTAAGCCCAGGTCCTCCTAACTCGGATGCCAGTTCTCTACTCTCCATGCCAAACTTCTCCTCACAAGGTATGCTTAACATGAAATAAATTATAGCTAATTACCAAAACATGAGAAGTATTGAAATTGAAATATGAACCATATTCTGTTTTCTTGTCATGACAGAAAGGTGATCCAGGACAGTCGAAAGCAACATTAGTAGAGTACAAGCTCTGGCAGGTCCAGGGATGTGCTGGTACCAGTTCTACCCAGCTTGCAAAAACTGATTGTTGAACTCTCAGTATGAACATTTACTCTTCGGAACAACAGAAAATGCTATTTATCAGAACTTGAATTATTGTTTCACTGATTATATGGATATAAGAAAGGAATAGAGAAATGTTAAAAATTCAGATTAAACTTAAAATCATGTCTTGCACATATATTTTTCTGGAGAGCCGCTGTTAAACATTTGTCAGCACACAACTGGTCTAAACCCAGATGAAAAACTTCCAAGTAGGTCCTTTGCCCAAAGCTCAGCCCAGCCCAACTTGGAGGCATTCAGCATAAGAAGACCAAGCACCAAATGATAGTTCTATTGGTCAGAGAAGCTCATAACATTATGTATAAGGTACGTAAAGGTTGTTATTTGGATCAATGAAAAGGGCACTCATCAAGCTGAAATCATGAACCTGTGGACGTATTGATAAGCACTTATCGACTGCCACAACTTGCCTGTTTTGAGAGGTAAACAGGCAACTATTCTTACCACCAAAAATATAAGTAAAGAAACAAGCACATACACACACATATAACTTACAGAAATAATAATACTGTAAAGAGAAAAGGTATCAATGAAGCTTACTTTAAAAAAAGAATGAATGGTTTGGGTGACGAGTAATTTTAATAGATCAGGGAATCTTAAACGTTTTTGTATCTCAGATCCCTTTGAAACTCTGATGAACCCTATGAACCATTTCTCAGAATGCCTTTCAAAGCATAAAATAAGATATATAGGATTATAAATGAAAACAATTATGTTGAAATACAGTGATCAAAATGTTGAAGTCTCAGGCATCTGATTTAGACTCTATATTCCAGGTTTCAGGGTTTTGGGTTTTTTTGAGGCAAAAAATATTTAATAAAATATATATGCTATATTTTGTCTTCTTTTCTTCTGAATCTTCAACAAACCTAAGACAGTCTCTTTCTATCTTAATGTGTGTTCTCTGTAACAGGATAATCAATAGCTTCAGTTTAATTAGCTTCCAAAATAGATTTCTTAGATCTGTGCTTGTGAAAAGGACCTTAAAGGTCATCTAGTCCAACTTTCTCATGTTATCAATGAGAAGCTATGGCTTAATCCTAGAGAATTTTACAACTAATTCATGTGGATAATTAGTAGTAGTAGTAGTACTGAAACCAGAACCCAGGAACAATCACTTTCAGACCAGGGGTCTTTCTAACATGCAATCCTTTCTCCCAGTTGACCAAGTAAAAGATTTGTATTAGCTGAATACGATTCTTCCTTACTCCAGGAACCCTCACTGAGCTACAGCTCAATTATTTGGTTCATACTATAAATATCTTAGGTGTGTGTGAAACTATTTCTCTTTTCTCCTAGGAACACATGTTATATACCTGAAAACAGAACACAGAAAGTACGTGGTGAGTCACCTATTGCCACATAAAGAAAAACATTCTCTACAGGAAAGTCATTTTCTATTGACATACTTTCCATGGTCAGAAGGATGTAACCAGTATCTCCTTTGATAAAATCTCTGCGTTGCATCCATTTGTAAGTTATGTAGGCACCAATTCCGTATCCTGGACCTCTGCTATATGAAGTTCCATTAGGGAAAGTTGCGTTCACTCCTACCTTGGAGGGCTTGTCCCAAAGATACATTTCCTCTTCCTTACCTGAAAGAGCAATTCATTTTCCTGGGTTATGTACAGTAAGCTCATGTTTTTGTGAGGTTGAAAAAATAATAGTACAATAGTCTGAGCTTGAAGTTAGGAAAATCAAGAAAATAAAGGCTATATATAGTCTGAGATAATTTCTCTGCCAGATGTGTGGAACTTGTTACTGTGTGCTTGATGTTAATAGAATATGTAGTAGGCAAGAGGCCTGCTCAGTAGGCTGAGTTGATGACCACAGTGGAATATAGCTAGAGAAGTACCAAAAATCCTAACCCCAAATATTTGTTCCACTGACCTACTGTAATTCCCACCACTGGAATAACTTTTAATGGTTTTTCTGAAGGCTTTCTTGTTCATATGGTATGGATAGGACAACATATTAATACAGATTAATTTGATTTATTTAGTTAAATTAGTCAGATTAATTCGTAATCGTCTGCTGGGGAACAATGTAACAAAGGGATCTGACACCAAGAAAAAAGTGCTACATGTTAATGAGGCCTGGAAGTAGGGGACCCCAGTCAAGTAGGGGCCGCTATAGAGCATTGGGAGGGAGCCCAAAGAAGCCCTTGAGAGAAGAAAGAAAAGAAGAGTTCATTCATAAAATGGCCTTTGCTTAACTTCACAGTTCTTCCTGTGCTAGTTCTGAGCTCTGTCTTCCCCAAGATACATTCAAAAATGAAAAACACAGAGGTCTATGCATCCTATGGAGTCCAGTGCAGAGAAGAAAAGAGGCTATTTCCTACTTGCATCCCTATTTACCATTTGTCTAAGGAAATTTCTAAAATATACTCTGATGCTCAAAAGGGAGTTAACTGCTTGACTTCTGTTTTTGTTCTATGTTCATTTTTGTTCTAGTGAAATGAATAGATCTTTTTTCAACCTGCCCCAGGACCACCTTGATTCCTGTAGCATGGAACAATTATGCTGTTCCTCAGTATTGGATCAGAGGAAGGATGGTTTCCCAAAAAATATTTCAGAACATCATTTTGTGATGAGCCTGAGCCATCCATCCATCCACCTATCCACCCACCCATCCATCCATCCATCCATCCATCCACCCATCCACCCACCCATCCATCCATCCATCCACCCATCCATCCATCCATCCATCCATCCATCCATCCATCTATCTGGGTTCTGTCCATTTGTCTCTAAGATTACCATGTCTCTTACCTTCTCTGTCACAGCAATTTAGCCATTTCAAAATACAGTTAAAACTTTGGGCTAGCAATAATTATTTGAGATACACTGTGCCTTTCTCTTTACCAATATCCCACAGGGTACAGTAAAAAAATGATAAAGTCACAAATTCATCCTCCAAATATTGTTCCTTTTTAGAAACTACAAAAACAATTATAATGGTTATAGCACAGACTAATCCTTTTTCACTGAGTAAATTATAATTAGTTTCTCTCCTTCAGTGCCATCCTTTCCTCTGTTGCTCTTGCTTAAGCTGATTCATTCATTCATTTAACAATATTTATTAAACAGGTCCCTTTTATTCAGGAACTGGATTATACTACTACCACATCCAACCCTGATAGAAGCAGGATAGTTGAGCATGAAGTAACCAGGGAAAGGAGTGGGAAATAAGTCAGAAGTTGTGAATGAATTAGGGGGAGGAGTCACTGTTTGAAATGGCACATGCTTCTCATGTGGCCATCCTCATTCCATGTTTCTCAGTTGAACCTTTTACTGCTCATCTTTCTTGATGATGAGCTCACTTGCCCACAATGATTACAATTCTTCCTCACAAACTTTTCTGCATCAAAGACTCTGGAATTTTGTACCAGACCTATTGGTAGTTCCTATTAAGCGATCAACAATCTAATACCAATTTCCCTCCATCTTTCCTTCTCTTTTTTTCCTTCTCTCCTTCCCCAGCTTTCTAGTGAAATGAATATATTGTATCAGCAATTTAAAAAATCACAAACCAATTTTCTTCAACGGATCTGTAGTCAGACTCCTCTCACTGGACATGCGCTGACAAATATCGGGATTTTGATCCAATAGTGTCATTGTGACTTGTTGCCATGGACATGGCCATGGTAGGTATTCATCATAGACTCCAGAGATCAGGAAGAAATATATCCCTACATGCTTCTGATCCGTGATATCCAATAGAACCTGAAAGGCATAGCCTACAGAAGAGTAAAATGGAGGACTAAAAATGGCTCCCCTCGAGCTAATGAGTTCCGTGAAATTGCTTATCTTCCAAATGTGATGAGGACAGTGTGTTTCTGAAAGGTTAATGTCATCAATGGAGAGACCACCAGCTGATGTGCCAATACCTCGAGTTCCTTCAAATACCACCCTGAATTTGTTGGAAACTGTCAATGGTACGTAATAGAGTTGCCAGCTCCCAATGGTTTGATCTGTAATGGAAAAGAAATGGTGGTTTTTTTAAAGTCAGTCAGTTACTGAGTCAATTGCTAACAAACAAGATTTGTTCCTATCCTCCAAGACTAAACAAGTCAACAGTGTTCTATGTCATGGTTCCAGCCACTCTCCAATTTAAACCTTTCTGCACCAAAGTTTCTGAAATTTTGTACCAGACCCATTGGTAGTCCCTATTAAATAATCAACAATCTAGTACAAATTTCCCGCTACTCATGCCAGATCATACAAACCAAGAGAACGCTTGAGCACTTTTTAAGCAATCTATGAAGTAGCCCACACTTTTCCAGGGTTACAGGGTTGAACAAGCTGCCATATTCAGCTATCAAGTTTTACCTCTGCCCTGCTCACAAGAATGTTAGAACCAGAACTAATGATAGCTAGAATTTATATAGCTCTTTAAGGTTTCCAAAAGACTTAGCAAAGAGCTCATTTGATCTTCATGACAACCCTGTCAGGCAGGTGTTATTCCTGTTGTAAAGAAGAGGAAACTGAGGTAAACCGAGGTTGTGACTTGTCCAGGGTCACACAGCTAGCAAGTATCTGAGACTAGGTTTGAACTCAGGTGTTTGAGCTACCATATCCAGTCAGATAGATGATCCTTTGAGCTTTGTACTTTCCTCTTTTTGAAAGTTACATCAAAGATTGTTTTAAAGGAGAGTGTCCAGATAGGACCATAAAATGAGAGCTACGAGGGACTCCACAAGCAACTCTTTCATTTTATAGACAAGATAGCTAAGGCTCACAGAGGTTAAGTGGTTTGCTCATGATCTGCTCATCATTTGAACCCTGGTCCTTTGATCCCCTAATTCATCATACCTTCCACTATACCATGGTATTTATCTTCTGCAGCATTGTCTTCAAAGTCTAGCGAGAGAACCAAAATATTCTTGGCTCCTTTTTTATAGTCTGATCATGTCCCAATTTGACTAAGTATTCTGTGAGCTTGTTTATTATTTTGGACATGTCTAAGAACTCTAAGAACTTAATAACTTAAAAGTCCTACAAGTGTATGAGTTCCTTGGAAACACATCCAGCAAGGTTACTACCATATCTCCAGTGATAATATACAGAACGCTACCAATCCTTAGAAAAGATTACTTCCTGAAATCTTGTTCCTTAGAAACTTTCCTTAATTTCTATATTTGGGAATTTACCTGGCCTGTTGGCAGAGGGAAAAGAGCAACAAGCATTTATTAAGCATCTGCTCTGTGTCCCGAAAGACAGAAATTATTATTTTCCCTATTTTACGGCTGAAAAAATTTAAGCAAATAGAGGTTAAGAGACTTGCTCAGGATCACACATTTAGTAAATATCTGAGATTAGATTTGAACTGGTCTTCCTGAGTCCAGCCTCAGTGGCTTATCTATATTGCTCCACTTCGTGCTCCAAGTTTATCTATATAGAACTAGCTACCTCTAAATAGAATTATAAATGTAGAGAGAGAAAGGAGATGAGGGGTCTCCTAGACCAACCCCTGTCCAAATCATTAATTCTAGCTGCAACATTCCCAAAAGTGGTCATTCAATATCTGCTTCAAGATCCGCTGTGTTAGGGCACTTACTGTTTTCATCCTCTCCCCAAGGCAATCTCTTCTATTTTTTAATTTTCTTAATTGTTAAAAAGCATTTCTTTTGGCTCTTCATAAAAGCAGTCCTTCTTTGCTAGTATACTATGCTCATGTCCCTTGCATACCACAACACATTATGCCCTCTTACCTCATTTTCTCTCACCACATCCCCAAGAAGAAAAAGGGAAGAATGTATAAAAAGGCCTCCCAAAAGTCCCTACCTGAGCAGTCAAGAACTTTAAACAGAAATGGCCACTATAAAATAAGTAAAAGGAAGCCACAGCATGACATTTTAGCTACGGAGCCAGCTTTGGGGTCAGGAAGACCTGCTTTTATGCCCTGACACCAACACATCCTTGTTATGTGGCAGTGAGAAAGTCTTTGAACATCTCGGTGTCCTGAGGCTACTCTCCATGATAAGATGTTCAGTGCTGTGGCTGATCTGGATTGTTGTGTAAAAGAGGGGTAGGCATAGGTTTCCTCACCAGAAGACCCCTGCAAACAGCAAACTATAACCTCAGACCAAAATAAAATAAATGGGCTTAACGGGCACTTGTTAAGATGCTTCTATAACCCCTGTTCCAAAGTCTACTGAGGTGGGACTCTTCCCTAATCAATGAAGATGACAGCCCTTCCCTGATAGGGAAGGTATGGTGTGGAATTGGCAAGAAGGGTAAGACTTCAGTTCTCATCTAGTCCTCTTCAAGTCCCCATTTTGGGTACTCTTCAAGCTGGAGATCCCCATTGAGGATTGCTAGGCCCTCCAGCTAAGAGTCTCATGTGCATCTCAAATCATCAGAAGACCAAAAGTACAGTGTTGTAAAAGAGGAAAGCCCCTGACAGGTATGAAAGGAAGCAAGAAGCTAAAGTCTTGAGCCAAAATCAAACTTAATTTCCCAGAGGTGAAATCTCATACCTTTCACTTCATCCACCAGCTTCAGAAGGTTATTATCATAGTTATCGACATACTCTCTGATGTAGATCTTGAGCCGGTCATCTTTATTGCCACTGTTGTAGTAATAAAACTGCAAGCACTGAAACCCTCTCTTGGGATAATATAAGCGACTTTCCAGGAATGCCTTTCCCCCCACATTCACAGAGCTGCTGTTGAAGTACATAAAGAAACCACAGCCTGCAGGAGGACAGAGAAGACACTTGAGACCTGAAGGCTTTGACTCCAGAAGGGAAATCTCACAGGTTAAATGTACTTAATATTAATATATGAAGTCATCATGAGCTCAGTTTTTTTTAAATTATACTCTATTAAACTATATAGAATATATATGTAATACTAGATATTATACCATATATTATATCTATATACAGATTATATAGAGTACATATACATATATACACTATAAAATATAAGATAAGCTATAGTCAGGATTTGGAAAATTGCCTTATTGAGTTAATTCTAAATGAAATATTAGTCAGTTGGCCACATAAGTGTAAAAAAACCCATAATATCAAAAAAAATCTACTTTTACATGGCTCCATGCCTAACCACATTTGGCAAGAGGGGCAACTGATGCACACGAAGATTTCAGGTGCCCGACACTATTAAAAGACCAGTATGTCTTTTCAGATCCTGCCAAGGCAACCAGTGGGGCAGTTTGAAGGGTGTTCTGGTAAATGTTTCTGGGAGAAAATGTTGTATGCATGATATTTTCAAGTTTAATGTACATTAACATTTTCTCCATCATGTTCTTAAGTCCAGACAAAAAAAAAAAATCAAAGCTTCATTTGGAGTGTTTGTTCATTTCTGAGTTTGTTCATTTGGAGTGTTCTGTTTCATTTCACAATGAAAATTTTGCTCCAAGTTGGACTTACTTCCATATCTTTACCCCTCCCATTCCTTCCACAGCAGGGAAAGAGGTGCTCTGGAGAATGTGTCCCTAAGGGCACACTCATTAGGAATAGGACAAAGGGAAAAGGGAGAACAATGAGGAGAGGAGCTCATCACTTCAGTTAACAAGTGATTTCCACAGCTGCATATACTAGGATTAATTCAATATCCTCTCAGGAGATGTAAATCCACTTCAGTTCTGAGGATTGTAGAAACAGTGATGGTGAAGAAATAAGGACCTTTAACAGTCTGCCTTGACTGATGCTCTTCCAGAATTCTTGTGCCGCACTAGACAATCATGATAATGATAATAATAGCTAACAGTCTTCTCATGCTACTATGAGTTATGCACAGACCTAAAAACTTGCCAGTTTTTCACTGAGTCCTCACAGCAGCCCTGGGAGGTAGGTACTATTACTCCTTCATTTTACAATGAGGAAACTGAGGCAGGCATTAAGTGACTTGTCTAGGGACACATAGCTAGTCAACTTGAACTCAAGTCTTCCTGACTCCAAGCATAGCCACCTGACTGATGTAACTATGTATTTATTTGAATGAATAAGAAAAGGAGACACCAAAAGGGCTTAGAGATAGAGAGCCCCTTCATTTTCACATTGTATTGTTGTGTTTGTCCTTCGTTGCCGAAAAAGACCATGCCATCAGAGAAATGATGACATGACTTGCACATGACTTTGTTTTAAGGGAAGGAGCGCTGTGCAAGGTCACCAGCCGCACTTCTTCTCCAGAGCTATCTGAATCCAGTGACCTTAATTTTTTTACACATGAGAAAAATGTAGCACAACTGGGCTAAGAGAATTCCCAAAGACAAGGGTAGAATTGGAACCTGGGTCCTCTGACTTCAGGTAGGCGTCCCCCTGCACCATACTGCCTCCCTTGAGTTCCTCCCTCAGATGCCAATGGAGAAATATAACGGATGGAGGATGTGAGCCTTTACGCACAGGGAAATGCCTGCCTCAGTTTTCCTAGCGAACAATCCAGGTCAGTCCAAATTTCATGAATTATTTTTCTTTTCTGACCCTCAGTTTTCTCATTTGTAAAAATCCTCGGATTCATAGAAGTATAAAACTTGGATTAGATGTTCTCAAATTTCCTTACTGCTTTAATATTCTATCACTATAATTCTAATTACTTAACCTTCTGAGTAAACATGACCTCATCAAAATCATGGGGCTGGTTAGAATGGGTTATCTGCTTCTTAGCCAGCTACTTATGGGTTTCATCCTTAGTTTTTGTTTAGCAGTCCCTATGGTCAAAGTGAACACTGAGACATACAAAATCATGTCCCTGCCCTCTAGGAATTCACATTTTATGGGAGAGAAAATATATTTGTAGACAGAAAAAAATCCTAATAAATTGTCTGATTTATATAACAAATTTCTGATTTATATAACAATGTATTTGCAGACAGAAAAAAAATCCTAATTTATATAACAAATTTCAAGCATAAGGAAATGAAAAAAACACAAAAGTTCAAATACTTGCTTTGGCCTACCCACTCCCTTTCTTAACCTTCCTGTTTCCCTCCCTCCCCCCCAAAAAAAGAGCAGCCAGAGGACATAGATTCAGATCCCACCTCTGACACTGCCTCTGTGACCTTTAGCAAATGAGTTTTCTCCACAGCTTACTCAGCTATAAAATGAAGAAGCTGAATAAGGCAGCCTCTAGAGTCTTAGGATTCTGTCTCTCTCAGTGTCCTCATCTGACCGTTTGAACTAGTGTAACAGCTCTAAGTTTTAGCGTCAGGTTTCATGTATTTGTTATGAGAAACAGAGATGACAGGCTTGGGACTAGCAACGTGGTGTTTTAAAATCACTTCAGCCCAAACCAAACAGTAAAGGAAAATGTGCAGCAGTTTGAAAAAATGAACTTTCATTTGACAAAGTTTTTCCTTTACTTTGACCATCTGAGAATTTCAGTCAAATTTTTCAAGAAAAACAAACAAACCAAACAACTCATACAATTTAATCACATGAGTGACCACACGTACCTGTACACACATGCAGGAATACACGCACACATACACACACACACACATACACACACATATACACAACAATATCTTTTCCACTTTTGAAATTACATCTTGTCCATTTTTTCCTCTTCTGGCTCTAGTGAAATATCCTGTAGAACTGCAAATAACAAGACAAAAATTCCCACTACCACCCAGCCTTTCTCAGCTACTCTCTTCAAACTGGACCAGTTGCTTGAGGCAAACAGAATTGCCTGACATAAACAAGCAGGCAAGAAACCAATGGTAAGCCCTGATTTGCCCAGAGGATGAAGAGGACTTGAGTTCTTGAAACTTGGTTCCTTCCCTTCCTCCTACCCTATCACCTTCTCTCTTTCCTACTTACCAGTAGAACTCCTGGGGAGTGGGAAGAATCCACAGCTATCCACCCCCTTCTTCATTACCTCCAACACACACACACACACACACACACACACTCACACACATACACACACGTATGTTCACACAAAAACACAATTACAGAAGAAATCTCTCCTCAAGTTGGAAGCCCGGGATCTGAACTACAGACCAAAGATCTGGGACTAGAAGGGACTTCTGAGGTCACTGACTCCAACTCCTTTGTCTTACAAAAGGGGAAGCAGATTCAAAGAGGTTAAGTGACTTATGGGTAGTAAAATCACAGGTAGGTTTCAAACCCAAAGCCCCACCATGCCAGAGTCACTGTCCTTTTCACCTCACCACTGTCCACTCTCAGTGAGTTGTAGGAAGGTAAGAGAGAAGACTTTAGTCATTTTAATCTTCTACACAGCAACAGGCCAGATTCCCAAACTGCTCTTAGTATACATCTGAAACAAGAAAATAAGTCTAGTAAGACTGATAGAGCTTAGAAACAAGACTCCATTCTGCCTTTAGACAACATTTAGCTTCTTCCATTAGAGCACCAGTCTGGTATAGGAGATGAACTTCCTAGACTGGGAATCAACAAGACCTAGGTTCACATCAGGTCTCTGGCACTGGCTACCTGTGTGATCCTGGGCATGTCACTTAAACTCTGTGAACATCAGTTTCCTCATCTGTAAAATGAAGAGGTTGGACTAGATGCCCTCTGAGGTCCCCAGAAGCTCTAAATCTATACTCCTAGGGCATGACTGAGCTGTTAAAGGTAAATGCTAAGAGGCCTGCTGAAGAAAACAAGAAAAGGTGTGTAAGAGTCAACTCCTTTGTCTGTTGTTACCTCTACACTTGTCCAGGTATGATTGATCAGTGTCCGGCCCACCAGGCACCTGTGAAACCCTCTGCCAGTTGCCATTATCTTCTGAACTTTGAATCATGCCGCAGATATTTTCCAGTTCAAAATCACATGAATCCATAAAGGCTAAAGAAGAAGCTACAGAAGGCAAAAATCGTTGAATGATTCTCTAGTCAGTGAGCACTTTATTTTTGGTTCCCTGAACAATGCGGAAGAAGGAAGGCATTGATGGAGAGGAGGTCAGCAAATATTGGGTAGTGAGTGCCCTGTGGAGCTCTGATGAATCCCAGCACATGTCACCAAACTAGAACAGAACCCAAGAGTTGAGTAAAATTGCCTTGACTTGGAAATGTTATTAAGGGGATAGGTTGAGTTAAGGCCTACTTTCTCTCTTCCTCAAATTATAGAGCTGAGTTTCTTCCATCTCTCCTTAGGAATTGGTATGGTTCATTGCCAACCAGGTACTGTTCAAAAACAGTTTTCAATGTGTCAAATAGACCCATTCTTGGTCATTTAGCAGTCCTTCAGAAATTTATCTGGTAGGTAAATCCTGATGACACATTTACATTGGCAAGGACAAATAGAAATACATATCCCACACAGGACAAGATGTGTTTTTAGATCTGGAAGCAGATGCATTTAAAAGAATAGTATTCAGTCTTCAGTGTAGCCACATAGGGTTTAAGGGATTCTGTGTGGTGTCATGGTTAGTGGGCTAGTTTTGGAACCAGAAATATCTATAATCAAGCCTTGCTTCTGATAAACAAGACGTGTACTAATCAGTCAGAAGGTCAACTAACATTAACTGTGAGTGCCCAGGACAAAAAGAAAGGTCAAAAAAAAAAAAAAAAAGCCCAAACATTCCCTTATCTCAAGTCTCATAGGCAAATCATTTAGCCTTGCATACCCCAAGGCAAAGCAACTAGGGGGCGTAGTGGATAGAGTGCTAGAGCTGAAGTTAGAACTCACCTTCCTGAATTCAAATCTGGCCTCAGACAATTACTAGTTACATCTCTGGGGAAGTCACTTTACTCTGTTTGCCTCAGTTCCTCATCTGCAAAATGGTCTGGAGATGGAAATGGCAAAGCACTCCAGTATCTTTGTGAAGAAAACCTCAGTTGGCACCATAAAGAGTCAGACATCACTTAAATGACTGAACAACAAGAATGATCCCAAGGAAATACACTAAGACTTTGTTATTAAGTAGGCATTGAGCCACTTCAGGAGAGAGAGTTTTCTTACTGGGAGGAAGGCAAGGAAATCCCATTCCAATAATCATGGTCCAATAATAGCTCACAATTAAGTGATGATTTAGAGTTTACATAGCCTTCCTCACAATAAATGTGGAAGGATGCTGGTGCAAATACTGCCTCTATAGGAGAAGAAACTGAGGCAAGTGACCTGCCCAAAGTGACACAGCTAATAAATCGCAGTGCCATGACTTGGTTCTTGGTTTTCTGACATCAAACTCACTGCAATAAAGTGTCTCCCTAAAACCTTGCTTGTTACACTGCAGATTTAATTCAAAATGTCCTCCCCGCATTTCTCTTTATGACTAATTTTTTTTCTTAATTGCAAGAAGTCTAGAAGGCTGAACCTCCCAACCCCACCCCTTCCCCCCAACATCTACACACAGAGCAGGAAGAAATAGCCATGATTCCCTAGAGGCCAAGATAGTTACAGCAGTTGTAGAGCAGACTCAATTTTTCAATGTCATAATTGCTGAAATCCAGTCGCTGTCCAATCATATCCATGAAGTAAGGAATTTTTGTTACAATTGTTGGTTTCTTTCCAATTTGGAAGGCATTTGAAGGATAATGCATCAAAGATGTGTAGTCATAGGGAACATTCAGGGAGACTGAGTCCTTACCACCTACAGACCTGAAATTGAACTCTTTGCCTAAAATAAAAAATAAATTAATTACATAAAATAAAAATACAAACATTATTAAATTTTAAGAGCTTAATGTTTATCAACCTTAGACTGTCTTACAGAAAATAAAAGCAGCTAAGAATAATGTGTTCCAATGCTTTTCCGTTTTGTGCATGTGCCTGATTTAATCAGTATGAGATGCTCCCAGTGAGGAAACTCCTCCCACTGATGCAGATCAGCAACTTAGGTCTAACATAGAGACTTACAGAGTTACCTGGAGGCACTGAAAAAGACTCAACGATTTGCCCTTGGTCATAGAGTTAGTATAGGTCAGAGGCTGAAATTGAACACAGGTCTTCCTGACTCCCAGGTCCACACTCTATCCATTGTGCTGTGATGCGTGGTAGTCTATGGCATTGCTATTGTGACGGCATAGCTTATCGAGAGGAACAAGTCTTATGCCTGACCAGCAGGCTGCTTGTCCTCCTGTGGAGCTCGTGAGTAAAAGAATGAGGTGGGAGAGCGGGTCATGAAGCAACTCCGATTTATTCAAGCAAGCATTCTGATTATGTAGTCTCTGCCAGCCAGCCCAGTGAACCATGGTAACACACACAAACAAACCCGAAGCTATAGTAATGAACACAAGCTGGAACTATAGTGACAACAACAAACCAGGGGTGGGGCTGTCCCTTCCAGCGCCATCTTGTTCACCCTTCCCTGCACCAGACTCAGTTTACCTGATGTCCGTCAGTGTGGCATCCCAGATGGTGTGGTGGTCAGCGCCCCTTACATGGCATGTCATTTCAAAGTGTGTGGTATACACATGCACTTCACATGCAGTACAACAAATGCATTTTGCTTGATTGTAACTATTTTGTTACCAAGATAGGACTTTGGTGGGAACTCCCCAATGACGAAGGCTTTGCCTTTCTTTACTTGTCCAGTGCTTGGCACATAGTAGGTGCTTAATAAGTGTTTTTGACTGACTGAAGTATTGTTAAGAGTATTGGGAGTTGCAAGAATGTAGTGATAATGAAGCGAAAAGAAAAGAAAGAAAAGAACATTGATTAAATACTTTTTTAAATATACAGAAAGGAGTAGAAGGAAATTCAGAAAGGAACATAACAAGAAAGGCAGTGTTGTTACTCTCATGTTAAATATGATGTATGCTTAAAAGCAAGCTCTACATGATAAAGTCATGGTTTCATAAGCCATCCTCTCATGTTTTTTACTTCTAAATGATCATGTTTGTTGATGACTGTCAAGTTCATAATAAAATCTATTTAAAACTAAAAATAAAGTGCATGATATAGATTCATTCTGAGACTAAAAACCTGCCATCTATGTTGTGTTTTACACACACTCAACAGATTCTCGACTGCCCAATGGCATACATAGTATACTGTATATGCCCATTTCGTGGATGGGGAAACTAAAATTCAGCAAAGTGAAACAACTTCCAGAGTCCCCAGAATTGGAGGGTTGAAAGGGACCTCAGGGACAGTCCAGTTCAACCTATCAAACACCATTTCACCAATAAACACACAAGTTGAAATTCAAGCCAGAAGCCTTTAACTTCCAAACCTACTCTATCCCTACAGCTCTCATGTCATTTCTAGCTCTGAAGCTTTACAAATCTATTATCCCCACTTCTATTATACCCATTATACTTCCTGCCATATTTCTAAAATGGATAGAGTCCTGGAGTTGGGATCAAGAAGACCTGGGTTCAGGTTCTACCTCTAACACAAACTAATTGTATAAAAATAGACAAGTCACTTAAATTCTCAGTATCCCCAGGCAACTCTCTAAGACAGTAAGTTGTAGACTACTTTTTGATCTGTCCTGGTGGATTGATTTCCCCACAATGATGGAATCATAGCTCCTGACCAAATATAACAACAACAATACCACCAAAGACGTTGAAATTGGGTGGAAAACCTAGGATTTTGGCATTATGAGCAGATATTGACTTTCATTACACTTGGGTCTTAAACATTTTTTTCTTTGACTTTTAAAGAAGAGCGCATTTAGGGTTAGAGCACATTTAGTTTGGCTTTTAAGGTTCTCTGTAGCCAGCCCTCTTCTTACCTTTATAGTCTTATTTTTTATTTCTTTCTATTTACTAGATGATATGGTAACAATGAACTTCTCGCTGTTCTTTCAACATGACCCTCCATCTCCTAACTCCATACCTTTTCACTGGCCATTTCTCATACCTTGAATGTTCTTCCTTCTTACCTCAATCCCTTGGTTTCCATGTGCACCTTCAATACTTAGCTCAAATCTTACCTTCTGTAACTGGCCTTTCCCCCTTGCTAATGCCTTCTTTCTACGAGTACCTTCCATTTACATTGTACATACCTTGTATGTAAATAATTGTTGGCATGTTGACTTTCTCATTAGAATATGAAATCCTTCAGGATGAGTACTACTATATTTTTGCTTTCCTTTGTATTGCCAGTGTCTAGCACATGCTTGGCACACATTGAGTTTTTAATAAAAGCTTGTTGACTTACTAATGCCTGAAAGGAGACATATGCTCTTAACTTTAGTCTTAAACTCTCATTCAAAATGGAAAGCAAGGAAACCATACCTGATTTAATTCTTTCCTTCATTATGGTGATATAGTCATCTCGATCTGAACGGGACTGTTCATGCAAGAATCCCAGGGTATGGAGGAGTTCATGTTGAACTATTCCTATCTTGTCACAACCAGATCCTATCGAAACTTTTTGTCTCTTCTGTCTTTTTCCTATTGGGGAATGGCACCTAAAAACAAGATATAAAGTGATGAGATGACTGACATATTGTGGCTGCAGATTGGCCACCTAGATATCTAAATTTCATTTTAGTTATTACTTTCAAATTACTCCAGATCCCAAGCTTTTACCTGACAGAAAGGCTAACAAACATCAGAACTGATTGATTCCAGCTTCTCCTCTTCTTCTTGCTCCTGGTTGTGTTTTGGTGAAAGAGCTGATAAACAGTGAAATGGATGAAAGGAAGGTGGGGCAAAAAAAGAGAAACAGAAGACATGAAGAGATCTGATAATCCACAAACTGAATTATCGATAGCAGAATAATTGAGAGTTGAGGAAGAAGGAAAGAAGAGGATATTCAATTAAGGAAACACAGTTGTTCTGAATGGGACTGCTCAGGCTAGAATCCCAGGGCTGGGAGGAACTCATGTTGAACTGTTGCTGTTCAGCTACAGTTGGTTCCTGTAGAAAGTATGTGTTCACCAATGTGTCTATTTCTTACTGAAGAATAACACCTAAAAACAAGGCACAATATGTGTGAGATGACTGATACTGTGACATTGCATGATGACTAATATTAAATTCGAAGGCTGCATGACTTCTGGAGATGACAGAAAGAAGCACGATTATTTGGCATGAACAAAGTATCAAATTAGCTATCAAATAGTAGTTGATACATAGATTAGCACTATGACCAGAGATGGGCCAGAGATAGTTATAGCCTATAAAGCTCTATCTGAAGGGAGCAAGAGGAGAGAAAGCCCAAGAGTCATTGGAAATCTAAAGTGTGGACCTTGAAAATAAATGACTTTGATAAATGTGGATCCCATAGCATTCAGACTGAGTCAGGCCAGGTGCCCAGATTCCAAAGTTCATAGCAGTCTCTCCTGAGATGCCAACGAAGACCATGAAGATCCAAGACTCTGATTCTCGAAGATAAAGGAGGACTTAAAACCTCCTCTTGATAGTAAGTACATTGGTATAGACACACTACCTGGAGGTGGAGGTCAGCATAGGAACCCAAGAGACACAAAATAAGATTAATCAGGATAGACTATCTCAACCAAAAAGAGAACAGGAGGTGGAGCATAGCCTTGGCACAAATCTCTAATTCAGGAACTAAGATAAGAGCAAAGAGTAGACAGAAAAAGACACAGACTACTATAAAAGTATTGTCTATCCAGAGATACCCCCCAAGTCCATATTCTAAGGAGAAAACAGTAAGTAGTGATTTAAAAGGAAAATGCATTTTTTACAATGACCACATGAATACCTAGAAGAAATGAAGCAAGAGATGAAAGCTCTCTGGAGGAAAGATTTAGAATGACAAATAACTTAAAAGAGAAAGTAATAAACCATACACACATAACAGATTTCCTGAAAATTAGAATATACCAGACAGAAATCAGTGACTCCATGAAGCAGCAAGAAGTAACAGAACAAAATCAAAAGATTTTTAAAATGAGGAAAAAATTTTAAACTTCTTATATAAAAAAAAAATAGCTGACATTTGGGGAGAAAAAAATGTCAAGGAGAGATAATTAAGAATTATTGGATAACCTAAATCATGATAAAAAAAAAAAAAGCATGGACACTATTTTTCAGGAAATCATAAATTAAAACTGCTTAGGTCACCAATTGACAAAGAAATGATCCACTCAACATAAAGAGAAGACAGACATGGATACTATATGTATTTGTTTTAACTATGTTTATTTGTTGAATCATTTGTTGGATTTGTTTTCTTTTGTCTTGTTTTTAATTGGTAAGGGGAGGAATGGAAAAAGGAGTCTATTATTGGTGAGGCCAAAGAGAAAAGAAAAAAGAAGACCACTGAAGTATTTCTAAAAATGCATAAAGGAGAACAAGAGGAAATTCAGAAGGAAGCACAAATAACCAAGAAAGTTTTGAATGTAAAATATTGAAATTAATATATACTTTTTTAAAAAGCAAGCTTTAAAAATATAAATTAATAGTTTAATATAAAATCCCCTTTTCTGTTCTATTTTGTGTGTTGAAATGCTCAATTTTGGGGGAGGAGGGGTTAAGTTCATAATACAAGACTACAAGTAGGCAACTAAGAATATTTTAGGCAGTTACTGGCTCAGTGTTTTACACATTAGAGGCAATAAATTATTTGTGAATTCATTGATTAAAATAACTCTACAAATTAAACAAGGCATCAAGGTGACACAGTGAATAGAGTGCTGGACCTGGAGTCAGGAAGACTCTTCTTTCTGAGTTCAAACCTGGTCTTGGATGCTTATTAGCTGTGTGACCCTGGGCAAGTCACTTAACCCTGTTTGCTTCAGTTCCTTATCTGTAAAATGAGTTAAAGAAGGAAATCGCAAACCTCTGCAGTATCTTTGCCAAGAAAACCCTAAACAAGGTCAAGAAGAGTCAGACATGCCTGAAACTACTGAACGACAACAATACCAACAACAAAACAAAGTGAAGGGAGAGCTGACTAGATTTTGGAATATGACCTAATAAAACATTGTCTTAGATAATAATACTGATAGACTCAGCAGTTTGATTGGTCAGATGCAAAGAATAATCATTAATGGTTCAATTTCAACTTGGCAAGCCTTCAGTGGAATACCCTGCAAATTGGACCTGTGCTATTTAATATATTTATCAGTTCCTTGAATAAAGACAAAAGCACATGCTCATCGGATTTGCAGATGATAAAAATAAAAATGGGAGGGATAGCTAATCTATTGGTTACAAAGTCAGAGTTCAAAAGAATCTTTCTAGACAATACTGGACTTAATCCAATAAGATTAAATTTGACAGGGATAAATGTGAAGTTTTATACTTGGGTTAAGAAAATCAATTGCAGAAGTAAAAATGGGTTTGGGGAGGGATGGAGATGGTTGGACAGAAGTTTGCCTAACATATTGAGGAATTTGAGTGGACTACAATATTAATGTGATTTTGTAGTATGATATAGTAGCCAGAAAAGTGCATGACATCTTGGTCTGCATTCAGAAAGGCATAGTATCTAGAGAATCCAGCCAACCAGAATGGTGACATACATTGAGTCCATTTCATATTAGGAAATGGGAATAGTTAGCCAAGAGAAGAAAAGATTGGGGGGATATGATAACTGTATTCAAGTATTTGAAGAAATATCAAATAGAAGAAAAATATCTCAGAGAGTATAGCTGGGAGCAATGACGGGAAGACACAAAGAAACAAATTTAAGTTGGATATCAGGAAAAACTTCCTTAGACTCAGATCTGTCCAAAAGTAGAATGAGCTGCCTATTCTCATCTCAAGAGATGGTGGGTTGGCCCTCATTGAAGTTCTTAAAGAAGAGACTGATTACTTTGTGAGTGTTTGATAATGGAGATTCCTTTGGGCTGTGGTTTAGACTAGATGGTCATAGAGCGACCTTCCAGCTCTCAAATTCTGCAATTCTTTTTTTAAAATTTAAATATTTAATTTACTTATTTTTGGTTTTCAACATTCACTTCCATAAGTTTTAAATATTCTCCCCTTCCCCCTCCTTCTCCAAGACAGCATGTTATTCGATATGAGCTCTACACATACATTCCTAGTAAACACATTTTCACATTTATCATATTGCATAAAAAAGTTATAACAAATGGGAGAAACCATGAGGGAAAACAAAACAAAAGAGAAAAGAGTCTACTTCACTCTTCAATCCAACTCCAACTGGATGTGGATGGCATTAAATTCTATAATCTGTGATTCATTTTCTGAGTTGCTACTATGTACCAGGCACATAGTGCCTGTCTGGCACAAGGGATTCAGTGCCAAAAATGAAGCGGTCCTTGCTTGAAAGTTTATATTCCAAGAAAGAGCGTGTATAAATACAAGTAAATGCAAATGTATACAAAGTAATGGGAGGAGAGGAGCTCTAGCAACTGAGGAAATCAAGAGATGCTTCAAAAAGACATAGTTCTTGCATTGACCTTTGAAGGAAGTTAGGGATTCTAAGAAGCAGATGTGGGGAGAGAAGGCATTCCAAGAATTGGGGAGTGTGAAGACAAGGAGGTAGGACATGAAATACTGCACAGGAAGAAGCACAATCAGACTAGTTTGACTGAAATGCCATATAGTTGAATTGGAATAACGTGTAATAAACCTGAAAAGAGAGACAGGAATGTAAGAGAGGCAGAATACTGCTTTAATTGTCAGATGTGGTTATCAGATCAATGTTCAAGAGGTCAATATGAACAGACAGTGAAATAATTATGATGAGAACAGAAAGGGGATCAAAAAATGAATTTTTAAAAAAGAGAAGGGGAGAAAGGGAGGGAAAAACAAAAGAAGAAAGGAGGAAAAGAAGGAAAAAAAGGATGAAGAAGCAAGCTGCGGGCACATCAAAATAGACTTCAAATGGTAAACAGAGGAGTTTATAGTTAGACTAGAGATAATAAGGAGCACCTTTTATTAGAAATGAATGTTGTCAAGTGGAAATAAAGATGAAAAGAGTTTCATGAACTTGTAAGAGCTACAAGGATGGTTAAAACTCAAAACCTTTTGAGTCTTTTAAAAAAAAAATGCAAAGCATAATATGGAAGTTGGATGAAGAACGAACAAGAGATGAAGCTCCCTAGTTAAAGTGGAGAGAACAAATGCTAATAAATGATAAAAAGAAAAGGAAACTGCTCATTTTCTACTTTGCTTCCATTTCCTCTATTGGGGAGATTAATCTTTGGAATGAAGAGAACAGGAAAAAAAATTATCGAGATGTTAAATCACAAGATAAGCAAGAATATTATGAACTCATTTGGAATACTGAAAGATTTTGCAGATATGAGTGCTCAACTCCTGGGCATTGCCTTTGAGAAACTCCCATAAAGCAGAAAAATGTGACTGAGCTACAGACAAACTAATGTCTTCCCTTTTTCAAAGAGATAGAGTCAAAACTCTGGATTAGGGTGGGGAACGTAAGCCTCGAGGCCACATGTGGCCCCCTACTTCCTCAAGTGCAGCCCTTTGCCTGAGGCCTTGAGGCCACAGGTTCTCCACCCCTAATCTAGATGGTTAAAACTGTAGACTAATGAGTTGAACATCAAGATCAACAATGGATGCAGCTCTAGAATGAATTATTAAATGTGTGGTTTGAGGGAACTTAGAGGAGCTATGTTAAATATGGAACAACAAGGGCTTATTACAAGAAGTGCTAGAATAACCACATTTCCTTTTTGACCAGACTACTATCCATCTTTCACCAGCAGGTCTGATGGGTTTGAACTCCAAATAAGAAGATCTCCTTGGGCAAGGCATTGCTTACCGCCAAACCCCTTTCCAGATTCCTTCTGCGGGTTGTCTTCCCCTACTAAATTGTATGCAGGGACTACCTTTCTTTTTCTTGTTTATATCCCAGAATTTAGGAGAATGTCTGGAATATAGCAGGTGTTTAATAAATGTTTATTGAATTAAATGTTTATTGACTGGTAGCTCAGAGAAATGCTATAGACTTAGTATCCTGAATTTCAGTGAGTCATTTGACAAAGCTTCTCAAAGTGTGCTTGTGGGATTGAGACTGGACTCAAGATTTCATTTATCTAGGGAACTTCCAAAGGAGGAAACTCTCTCCACCAATGCAGGTAGAAACAGAGGCCACTGAACTATGGACAAGGATCCCAGGGCACAAATTAACTTACAAAACCACACATTAACATTATCTATGTTTTATCATATTTGGATTTTTTTTGTTATATATTTCTCCATTACATTTAATCTGGTTCAGGCTGTACTGGGGAGGGCCCAAGGACATGGTATATAACACATTCAAATGTGCCTTAGCACATTCAAAAATTATGTGACTTGCCCAGAGTCACACAGCCAGATGAAAGAATTGAATTCAGGTCTTCCTGGCCTCAAGGACAGTTCTGTAGCATAAGAATGATTTTGTGGGCAAAATATGGAAAGATTTAATTCAATTCAACAAGCAATTTACTGAACTGAATTGAGACATGAGGGCTGATTACAGTTATATAGCTTTGGTTTTCATTGAATGACAAGACATATGAGTGTTGGTTAATGGAATGATGTCAGGCTTCATGAAAGGATGAATTCTATCCTTGTCACTTTTTTGTCCTCACTGTGTGTAATACTGTGCTTTGCACGTAATAGGTACTTAACAAATCAGATTGATATAAACATCAATATCCGCCAAAGATGTTTTTTGAAGAGAGAAAAGGGAAAACCCCCTTGACTTTCCTTACTAACAGGGTATTTGGGGCTGTAGGTATTGAAGAAAAGTATATTATAATTTTCAGATCTTATTTTCATTTATTTATTTCTCAAACAAGAGTTGGGTTACCATCTCCTTCCTTCTCTCGCTGTGCCATTTTCCAGACATAAACCAAACATCAGAGCCACATAGAGAGCAGGGCCTGGCATTCACTCTTTTGATTTACAACATGCTAGAAGTCTTCTGTTTTTAGGAAATTTTCAGAATGTTAGATCTTTCTCTTACCCCTTTCCTTTGTACAGCAAAATATAGCTATCTTCTCCTCTCCACGGTCTAAAGTCAATGCAGGTTTTTAAACGGTACTGCTCAAATGCTCTCAAGATTACTCCTCTGGCATTCATTTCTGAAGAAAAAAAGACAAAAACAGTGCCTGTTAACCACAGATAAGATCTTGGATTAAGAGGGGGACTTTCTCCCCTGAGCTAAAGTCTGTCTCTTGTAGGCCACCAATGGTCAGCTCCAATGGTCCTTTGTCAGGTCTCATCTTTCTTGGACTTTCTGAAGCTTTGGATGCCATAGATGGCTCTTCCCCTCTTCATGCATTCTCTTCCCTTGGTTTCAGAGGTCCCTTGTCCTCCTCGTTCTCCTACCTTTTTGGCCACCTCTCTATCTTCTGTGCTTGTTCCTTACTCTCATAAAAATCCATGAACCTGGGTTTTCCTCAAAACTCTATCCTCAGGCCTCTTTTCTTCCTCTCCTGTGGCAGATTCATTCAATTCCATGGTTTCAACTTCTGCTTCTATGCAGATGAGTCCTAAACAACCTCACGATCATGAAAACTAGTATCTAGCACTTACTATGTGCCAGTCACTGTGTTAAGCATTTTCACGATTATTTCATTTGAACCCTAATTTGCATTTGAGGAAACAGAGGCAAAGAGAGGTTAAGTGACTTTCCCAAGATCACACAGCTTGTGTGTCTAAGGCTAGATTTGGGCTCAGATCTTCCTCACTCCAAGTCTACCTCTCTATTCACTGAGCTATCTAACTGCCTTAAACATGTCTTTAGCCCAAACTCCAATTCTTAGCCAACGACTCATATCTCCATCTATAGGACCACTGTACCTTAGACTTGACATGTCCAAAAATGGGTTTGTCAGCTTCCCTCTAAACCTGCTCCTCTTTCTTACATTGGTTTTCTGTCAGGTGCACTATCATGCACCCTTTCACCCATTTTGTAACCTGAAGAGTATCCTTGACTCTTCCTACTCCTCCACCTTTCAACCCTAATCACTCTGAAAGTCAATGAAGGGTCAGTAGTGTCTACCTACAGAGCTGGTCTCAGAATATGGAACACCTGAGTTCAAATCTCACCATTGACGTGGACAGGCTGAGATTCTTAGTGGTTGAATCAACTCTCGAAGGCTATGAATTGCAAAGAAAGTGACTATGTGCATTGATAGAGGGTTATGGAAGTTCTCTATACTAATGAAACCATAGATCCATTCCCATCTCTATCCCTATGCTGTCAATTCCACTTCCAAAACAAGTCTCAAATCTTTCTTCTACTCTTTGGCCACTATCACTTTTCTAGAAAGGAAAGAAATAAGCATTTTTAGGTACTTAATCTAAGCACTTTACAAATTTCTCATTTGATCTTCACAACAATCCTGGGAGGTAGATACTATTATCCTCATTTTGCAGTTGAAAAAACTGAGATAGGCAGTGGTTAAATGACTTTTCCAAGACCTCGCAGCTAGTATAATATATCTGACATCAAATGAGAACTCAGGTCTTCCTGATTCCACACTCAGCACTCTATGGATCTGAGCTACCTAGCAGCCCTGTGAAATCTGATTAACATGCACCTACACCATGACATTAGCTTCCTAATAACCCTTGTACTCTTTACTTGCTGCTCTCTCCTATCCATCCTTCCTTCAGATCAGTATCTCAGTTTCCTTATGGATTCTTTCACTCCTTTGCTATCAGTTCTCTGCTTTGGATTACTAGGGGTGGGGAACCTATGGCCTCGAGGTCACAGATGAAATTCTCCAGGTCCTCCAGTGTGACATTTCCTCTGCCTAACCTTAGACTATTGTTTTGATGATCAAATGAAATAATACATGTAAAAGGTTTATTTAAAAAATCATTATATAAATATGTGTTATTGTTTTAATAGCCTTCTGCTTGATCTCCCTGCCTCATCTCTCCCTATACCAACCCATCCTCACATAGCTGCCCAAGTGATTTTCCTACAGTCCAGATCTGACAGATCACCTCTCAACTCAGTAAATTCTATTGGCTCCTTTCACAACCTAGTTTTTCTTACACTTCTGGTCTTTTCATACTTTATTCCATCTACATTCTCTAAGATTAAGTTACATTGGCCATTTTGCTGTTCCACAAAATTAACAATTTTCTCCTTTTCTCTCTCTCTGTCCTCCTTCCTCAAAACTGGGCTGAGAGGGCTCTCCTTGCTCATCTCCATCTTCTGATTTCCCTGACCTCATAAACATTTGACTTTCAAATCCAGCCTTTGCAAGAGACTTTTCCCTATTCCCCACATTCCAAATGAACTCAAGACTGCCACCCCTTCCCTCTCAGATTACTCTCTATTATTCTCTATTTATACTGTATGTATCTTGTAGGTAAATTTATTTTGGACATTGTGTCCCCCCAATTAAAATGCGGGCTCCTTAGAGGTTGGTACCATGTTTTTATTTTTCTTTCTATCAGAGCTTACTGCAGTGCCTGCCCCCTTAAATCTCTACTGATTTATTCAACTGTATCTTATTTAAATCTTGTATATATACTTCTAACCCTAAATCCTAAATTCTAACCCTAACCCTAAATAAGTAGGTGCTTAATAAATGTTTATTGACTGACACATAGGTAGTGCTTAATCAATGATCATTTACACTTAATAAATTATTCTTCCTAATTGCTTCATTGTACAAAAAATATGAGGCTTAAGTGTTGTTTTATAAATTAAAAGCACTTAAAAAGTACTGAGTTCTGAGTGATTGTGATGACCTATTATAACTATAGAGAACAGGTGACCAAAGGCATTTCTCTCCTTCTTGTGGAGGGGATGGGGTACAGCATGGAGAATGTTGCATGTACTGTTAGACAAGGTCTATGTATTGCTTGGGTATAGGAATATAATTTAATTCATTAAGATTACACATGATTAAAGATGTAAGTACTGCTCTGCTTGCATATGATATTTATTTTACAGAATATAATAAGTTCAGTTTCCCTCAGTTTCCTCCTTTAGGAAAATGGAGATAATAATAGAATCTATCTCCCAGGGTTGTTATGAGTATAAAATGAAAATACTACTTATAAAATGCTTGGCAAAACTTAAAGCACTGTATCAATTCTAAAATGAAGGAGAATCAAAGTCACTCATCTGAATGACTAAAGACCTGCTGAGAAAGAGAATGACAGAATACTATAGGCTTCCAAAGTTAAATTCTCACCTCCAACCTAAGAAAAGGTCCAGTCAAACGTCTCTTCATGGCATGGAAGTAACCCTGAGTTTTCAAAAGATGGAGCAATGGAACACAAGTCTTACAATGTCCTAGCAAGATGGAAAAGTTTTTACTACAGACTTAGAAAGAAAATGTGTTTACTTATAGACTAGACTAACTGATTACAGGAGGACCCATCACCAACAGGCTGGTACCTGGACATCCCATAAACAAAAAAGAAAATACAAAATGATTCTGTGTCCTGTGTCAACACTTCTCCTTCTCTATTGATGGTGATACAAGGGCAAAAAAGAAGGCAAAGGGTGAAAATGATCAGCCTTTTAAGTGATGTGCAGACACTTTATCTGTTGATAGTCTAAATGGGAGACTTTGTTCAATAATCAGTGAGTTGATAGACTGAATATCTCTGTGAATTAAACTAGAAGATATAAAGAAGTCACATCTAAATGGAAGGGTTGCTCACAGATTCTCCTTAAAGAGTCCAGAAACAGTGACCTCTTTGTTGAGGAGAAAAACTTAGTAACTAAGGGTAATGTCATTTTAGAGTATTTACAAAACGTTATGGAGTCAAATAGTATATAATGAAAAGTACAGTAAAAAGTAGTGGAAGAGAAAACAAGCCCAAAGAAAGTTGGGAATGAGACTCAATTAAACACCAAGATTAATTAGAAAAAGATGTGACATGGTACAAATTTGACAATATTTCTCTGGTGCTGTACTGTCATCAATGATGATGGAACCACCACATTTGGACCCTAGCATCTCAATACCCAATGGGGTATATGAGGAATAGTACCTAAGAAAATGAAGTCACAAAGAGTTGCTGGACCAGACTAAATAGATACAGAAAATATTCATGTTGAAAACAATACAATTTTGGAGGCACTGAAGATCTGATTTTTAATATAGCTCCTATGATAGAGAATACAAAAAGAAAAAAAAAATTGATAGTATTTTTCCTCTCCCAAAAAGCAACGAAGATATTAGGAAGTACTGATCCACATGTTTACTTCCTCATTTCTATAAAATCTTTATGGAGATATGCTATTCTTGATGGTATCTGATAGAAATAGGAAATGGGAACAGGTAGTCTTGAACAGATTTTTTCCTATAACAGACTACGTCTCCACAATCTTAAAATAGTTGGAAAGGTATAGAGATTACAAAATATTGCTTTACTTTTTGGTTAAAAAAATAATAAAACTGCCCTACGAACACTTGGTAATACAAAACACCACCTCTTCTAATGAAATATATTGCATTCAAATATTAAGATAATATAAACTTCTTTGAAGGCTGCTTTGAGATCCATGGCTATTCCAAAAAGATCAGTCACCAAATCTACACAGAAAATCCAAGTGAGGAAAAGCCTATATATTGTTCAGATTATGACATGGAGCTGGATAGGCAGTACGCTAAAAAAAAACAATGACAATGAACAGAAGAGGAGAAAGATAACAGACTAGATTGGATTTGGGAGATCATATAATACTTCCAAGTATCCTAAGCTTTTCCTTGATGTGTTTTTTGCATCATCCCAGGGAAATTATCATGGAATATTACGGTCTTCAACATATCAATATTGCAGGTGACCCAGATTTCAAAGGAGAGATGAAAAGTGTATGTGGACTATAAAATGTTACCAAGAAATGACTTATGGACAAGATTTTGCTTTAATATATTTTATCCAGAAGAAAAAGGAAAGGAATTGGTCAGGCATCAAAAGGAAGAGTGAACAGATTGACAGCTCAATGGTTACACTTGCCTCTATACAATGTTAAGAAATATAGAGGAGGGCATTTAGTCTCCAGAGGGTAACTCCTCACAGAATGGGGAGGATGTAGATATCTTAGCACTCTCATCAGTGAGTTCATGGGATCCAAACTGTAACATTTCCATCAATAATAGTATAATGGTACCATCCCTAGATTGATCAAACCTCAACACAAATTCTTCAAAATCTGTTAGTTTCTCCAGTTTCCACTTTTATGTTGTATATAGATACACATACACTCAAAAACAAAGGTTTTAAAAAATAGACTATCCTAGCCTTAAAAGGCTAGTATCTTAATTCATTCTGAGACAGATTTATTATTATCAATAATAATTTATTAAATACTTGCAATCTGTAGCACACTCTTTTTGAGACTTTAGGTGATACATAATTTGGATAAGCCATGATCTTTACTATTATGAAATTTGCAGCCCTATGTAATGAGATATAAACTTACTTCAAAACTTTGAACACTTTCAGGTTCTGTTAGTTTGTCCATAAGATCAGTCATTGCTTCTGTGGCACTAATATAAACTCTGAGAATTCTACCACAAGGAGGAATCAGAAAAAGGTTTTACTAAAGGGGCAAATGTGAAGTAGTTTAAATGAATATAAGTGGGGTACAAACAAATGTCTCTGTGAACATCCACTCATTTAATATGATCTAAGGCTAGAAGGTACCTCAATGATCATGTACTCCAATCCTCCTGTTTGACAGATGAAGAACTGAGGACCAGAAAGGTTAAGTGACTGACCATTTACTTGGCCACTAAGTGGCAGAGTGGATAGAATGCTGGGCCTGGAGATAGAAAGATGCAAGTTCAAATTCAGCCTTCTATATTGACTGGTTGTGTAACCCTGATTACTTTAATAGCTTAGATTAGCTCTGCCTCAATTTCCTCATCCGTAAAATGGGGTTATAATAGAAACTATCTCCCAGGGTCATTGTGAGGATCCAATGAGAAAATATCTATAAATCAGCTTGAAAACTGTAAAATCTGACTAACTACAACAACTGTTATGGCTCAATTTCACACAAGCCATAAATGACAGTCAGGATTTGAACTCAAGTCCTTGGACTCCATGAGAGTTCAGTGCTCTTCCCACTGTTGATTCCCTAGGTCCTAAGAAAGGAGAGGAAAATTATTACAAACTGTTCCAATTTTTAAAAGTTCCATCAATAATACTAAATAGATGGAGTTCTAATAGACTTTTCCGGTAGTTGTTTTAAAAGAATAATAAAAAATATTTTAGAAATTGTAAATAGCAACATATTTGTGTCTGGGCTTTGGGTACTTGTAATCAATGTATCTGAACAGTCTTTCAGTCTTTCATTTCACTAACTCTAGAGAAGGGCCACATATCTAGAGGTCATAGGATTTAGAGTTCGTAGGATAGGAGGGACCTTAGTGATCATAGCTTTCTTTTATGGAATTGAACATCAGAGACAGAGCTATGTTTTTACACCTATCTCTGTTTTTCTCCCCAACCAACCTTCATCCTGAAATGAAAAAAACCATTATTCTGTCTTCAACTAAAAGGGGTCCAAACTCAATAGCTCCTGTCTGGAGTTTGAATGAGGCCAGAGTCTAACATAAGGGTGAAGGAACAAAGATTCTCCCTGAAATGAGATACCTACCTAGAGTATCTTCAAAGGCATAAGGGATGACAGTAGGCCATCTATACTGATCACCAGCAACAGCACTTCTGTCTGTCTAAAAAGGAAAATAGACAGTTTGATTCCAAGGTTAGGCAGCAACTTGCAGAAGAATAGGTGTTTGTCCCAAGGAAGGTAGTTCAGGCATCTCCCAACCATCAGGAGAAACAAATCATTTTTGTATGTATCAGTGTAATTTTCCAACAATTTTGAAAGAGATTAGGAGGAAAAATAATGCATCTGCAGCACTGATTTGTGGTAGGAAATTTTGGAAAAAAGGCATGCAAAGTTTATGTCTGGCAATGATTGTGGGAGAAATCAAATCACCATTGGCAAAAAAGCTTAAATGAAGGTTCTTGCACTCAGTTCAGTGAAATAATTTTATGTATGGAGAAAATTATAACAAGGGCTCACTCATTTGGGCTGCATTATTTCAGAATTCATGATCGTTCAGACTTATGCTGAGTCTGCCACAGTATTATACGTCTGTCACAGTATTGTAAAAACGGAGTTTGCTAAACCAAATTGTTTAAAGGGTATGACCATCTTTGTATATGACTGAGGTGGGGTGGAGAAGTATCTTGTGGGAGTTTAGTAAGTTAAGGAGCTGAGTGTTGAGGGTATTTGAGGGAGAACCAATATGTATATTGAAGTCCCCTAGTATAAGGGCAGAAGCTTGGGAGAAGAGAAAAATTGTGAGGCCGGTATCAAATCCATTGAGGAAGAAAGGAGAATAGCCTGGGGGGGGGGGGGTTGTCTGTAGGAAATAGCTGCTGGGACTTGGGAAGAATAATAGATATTATTAATAGTATGAACCTCAAAGGAGGAGAGGTTATCGAGTGATGGAGGAAAGGGAAGAATCTGGAAGTGGTAGTGGGCAGGAGAGAGTGTCCCATCTCCCTGGTCTTAATCAGTGAGGTGAGCAGAATGAATGAAGATGCAGACAATACTGGGAAGGGTGGTCAGAGAGGCTGTGTCATCTGGTGAAATCCAAGTTTCGCTAAGAGCTAGCAGATGGAAAGAGTGGAAGAGGAAGAGATTTAAGATAAAAGGAAGTTTGATTCCTAAGAAGCAGGCATGCCAGAGGACAAAAAAGGAAAGTCTAGGTGGAGTAAGGATGAAACTTGGGGGTGAGAAGGTCAAGAGAGGATGGGAATGAGGACTCCAGAGGTAGGGGATGTTTCTGGGTTGTGAATCAAGTGTGAGAATGTTCATCACTGAGTGGAGGGCGTCACTCCTCTCCTCAAAGAACATGTGCAACTGGAAATGAAAGGCTTGAAATTGAAGAAAGGGCTACTCTTCTTTGCACTAGGGGTTCTCTACATCCCAGTTGGGAGATTGGGTTGTCAGCAGGAAGTGAAAAATGCCTTGTGCTGGTACAGATGGAATTGGTTACTTTGGGCACAGTGAAAGGTATCTGACCTAGCCTCAAGTAGCCTTTCATCAGGAAGTATATTACACTGAGCAAGAGATGCTCAGGTGCTAGTACCTCTGTGCTCTGAGATGGCTAGATGGACAAGGGAGAGAGAAAGGATTATATCTGAAAATTAAAAAAATTTTAAACCTCTCAAGTTTAGATCCATAGAATCTAACTACATATGATGAATGATGATAGCCTTGAAACTAATTTCCAGAAACACAGTAGAGAAAGATGATGATGATATGAATCAAGTCAACTTTTCCCAGCACAATTTGTTTATGAGGTCTTGTGTATTGCTAAATGATTCCCACTGATTCTGTGCCACCTCCAGTGGTTAAGGGTTAACACATCCTCCTCACTCTGGTAAATGAGCATCAGAGAGGCAGTATTTTAGCTTACATTTGCCACTAAAAGCATTGCTATCACTGCAGCATGACAACTCACCTCATCAAGGATGATGTCTCCCTCAAAAAGGTTCAGTCCCAAAGCTAAGTGGCAAGACAAAACCTGACATTAGTAAATGAGTAAAATCCTACACGTGTATGCGGAATTTTCAAGAGAAAGGAATTCACAAACCTTCATTGATTTCAATTATGTCATTGTCTTTGCCACCATCTACATCAAATACTGAAAAGACAAATAGAGACAGAGAAGCAAAGGTTAATATTTGGCTAAAATGTTTTAGAGGAGAAATCTTTAGGTCACCTAATCACAAAATTATAAGTCATCTTACTTGGACCACTTCATGTGTTCTGTTTTCCTATTTCACTTGAGCATTGCCTGACTTTAGCATAAATCAATACAGTTGATAACAAATGTCTCCTTCTCCGCAAGACAGAAACCAGACTTGGAAGAGGCTCCACTGACACAGACAAGATACACTGAATTGGAATCAAACTGGAAACAGGCTGATTCAGTCAGCCTTGATTTGTCCATATGTTGTCACTTCAGTACAGACTGGAGCTTTTAGTAAATCACACAGACCAAAGCATCCAGGTTAAGCCTGAATTCCATTCTAAATTCCTAGGGAACAGAAAACATGATTGGTCTTATGACTCTATTTTGGTACAGCTGAATAGAAGCAGAATGCAGTATTTGGTCCATCCAATCTGGCAGAACCATCTTTCCAGCTGTAATTTTTCTTCTTGTGGATGTGTAAGATTTGACTGAAATAACAGCCCATCCAACTCACATACTATTTAGATGATATGAGAAAAACTACTATGAAGACAGGACTTCTTAAGGATTTCAAAGGGGGTAAAATGGCATAGTATGTAGAGTTGAACTTAAAGTCAGGCAGATCTGATTTCAGATCCAGCCTCAGATACTTACAACCCAGGGAAAGTGTCTTAACTTCCTCTCAGCTTCAGTTTTCTCATCTGTAAAGTAGGGATGATAATAGTGTCTACCTAGTTGGTAGATCTAATAACAGCATCTATCTAATAAGTATGCATTGTTACTATTAAATGAGAATATTTGTAATGCATTTGGCACATTTAGCCTGTCACATAGAAGGCAATACTTCCCTGTTCTCCTACATCGTTAAATTGCTGTGAAGATCAGATGAGACAGCATACGTAAACTGCTTCACAAACCTTAAAATGCTATATAAATGCAACGTGTTGATGTGGTTATTACTGTTACCACTCAGTCAGTGTTGTGGTCCATCACAATTACATGGTCCCAAATTATTAGTAGTTACTTTCAAGGTCCTTGTTACATAGAACAGATTTGTTCGGCTTTTGGTACTCAAACATTCATGAAGGATGATGCTAGTTGTAATTGTGCAGGGAATTCTGATTTTTATAATAATCAATATTATATGTGTAATGAATATACTAATAGATTAGATTTTGTAGAATTGCCTTTTCTAGGTTGTGAGTCAGACTTACAATATATCCTGAATTGATCAATCAATTCTCGAAAAGACTCACAATTACTGGGATCCTTCTGCCTATATATCTGAAGTGAAGCAAATCAAGGACTGTAGAATCTGTTCCCATCACAGAACTCTGGTTCTGTACTTTAGGGGAGGTGGTCACAACTCCAAAAGACTTGACTTCAGAATTGTTGTATTGTGGGACTTGTGGATTTCTCATGGGAAAACCACTAAATGATTGTTTTTAATCCACCTTCCCCCATCCTTCCCCAGTTGTGACTCAAGTATATTACCTGTGCTTTCACTTCAGCTAGAACATTCCTCATTCTGAAATTGACTAATTTAAACTACTTGATTACTGCACTGTGGTCTCTAAAACAGCTTTGTGTGGCTCTGAGCATTCTTAGGTTAAAGACTGGCTCAGTAAAAATCCTGTTACTATAATGCAGGGATCATTTTCTTTTTCATCTAATACAGATAAAACCAAAATTCCCTCAACCTAATTCATATAGAAGTGTCTCATCATGGTCTGGATTTGACCCTACATTCTCAAAGCCTCTATATGCAGGGCTAGCAGCCTGTGGTCATGGCACCAGCCTAGCTAAATTTGGAGAGGCTTTTCCTGAGGGGCTGGCCACCAGGTGCTGCATTGTGGGAGTCGTCCTCACTCATGCAGCCATCCACTTAGATGTAGAGGAGTTACATATAATAAGTACCTGTGGAAGGATAATACTAATAATAGTTAGCATTGATATAGCACATTAAGTATTTCAAAGTATTTTACACATTTTATCTCATTTGAGCCTCACTACCATCCTGTGAAGTAGCTGCTATTATGTCCATTTTACAGAGAAGGAAACTGAGTTGGAAAAGGCAAAGTGACTTGCCCAGGATCAGACAGGTAGGAAGTATTTGAAATAGGATTTAAAATCTTGACTCCAAATCCAGCATTCTACCAACTGCACCATCTAGCTGCCATGGATCATTGGAAGTACTGAAGGATAGAAGTCAATAGATGACTCACCAAAGGTTTCTGGGGTTGGCTGAGGAACAAAATGAAAAAAAAAGAAGAAGAGAATACATTATTCATGATAGACAAGATTTATCAGTGCTTCTTTTGATCTTACTCATCTTTATAGTAATAAAAGTTTTATTTGCTAGCTCACTAAAATTGATTCTTTCCCATCAGAGTACTAATCTTTATGAAATTCGAGCATCTAAACTGAGTTTTTACCTAAATGATTGTTTTTCATTAAAAAAAACAATACAGGGCACATTAATGTACTGTTGGCGGAGCTGTGACTTGATCCAGTCATTCAGAAAAGTAATCTAAAATTATGTGAAGAAAGTCATGATAATGTCCATACACTTTGATCCAGAAACCCCACTGCTAGGCTTCATGGAGATCAATGAAAAAAAAGAAAGGCTCCCACATACATATTTCAAAATATTTATAGCAGTACCTCTTGTCATATTAGTAGTTGGTTTTTGTCCCTTGTTTTCAAAATGGACATGACATCAAGAAGCTGCTGTCATAATTTGCAAGTGAATTGGATTTAAGTGGGGCTGGGCTGTGCAAAGTCACCAACCTCACTTTTTCCTTCTGAGTCACATGGGTCCAGTGGAATACCAAAAACCAAAAGCAACTTCAATGCTCATAGACTAGAAAATGATTAACCAAGTTTTAGTAGAAGAATGTACTGTTATATTATTATGTCCTCTAAGAAATAATGAATGTAATGACTACAATGATACCTAGGCAGATTTCTATAAAATGAGATATATGAAGTAAGCAGGACCAGGAAATTAATATACATAATAGCCACAAGAATGTAAATATAAAGATCAGCAACAAAAGCTTTTGAAACTGACAAATTAAAGTGACCAACCTTGGCCTCAGAGACATAATAATGAAAAGACACTCTCCACCTTCTTTGTAGAGGTGGGGGATTAGAGGGTGGAGTACTTCATACAATTATCAAACTTTTGGATATGTTGTTCACTACTCTTTCCCCCCTTTTCTTCATTATAGATGACGTCTCTTGAGGATGGACACATTGAGAAATACAAGATATATAAAAAGGGATAAGCCTATTTTCATTTATAACATTTTATCTATTTTAATTATTTCATTTTAGTTTATTTACTAACTTATTTTATTTAACAAAGAGACTTTGTAAATTAAAAAGAAACCCATTAGGTAAGAATGAGTGAATAACAAAGAAGATGATGGTTCCATTTCTGTCTGCTCTTGGACACCATTTGAAGTTCAGTTTGGAGCACATATTTTGGGAAGGGCACTGTCAGATTACAGTTTCCAGAGAAGAATCATCAGAACGCTTGATAGTACTGGGGATGATTTTATACAAGGATTGATGGAAAGAAATGGAAATGATTCATCTAAGGGAGATTTGAGGAGACATGAGAGAAAGATTACCTTGAAATATTTGAAGGGTTAATATATTAAATAGAAATTAGACTGGTTCTGTTTGGCCTTAGAAGTAGATATACGAACAATAGGGGAAACTGAAAAGAGGCACTTTCCAGTTCAAAATAAGGATAGGGTTTCAAAAATCAGGCTACCCCAAAGCAGAATTAACTATTAATTAATTAGACCAAGAAGTGGTAAATTTGTCACTGGAAGTCTTCAGGTGGAGACAGGATAACCAGATTGGACATAACAATACCAGCAATTCCAGTTGAGGGATAGACTTGACTAGGTGACCTTGAAGTTCTAACTTAGAGATTCTGCGATTCTTTGCAAATTGATTTTTTAGACTTTAAAACAATGCCATGACCAATCATGACTTTAGAACACAATCCGTAAAATTAAGATACGATAGACTAAAAGTATGGGAAAGGTATGATGGCCAGGTCACTAGACTTGGAATCCAGAAGACCTAGGTACAGATCTAGGCTTAAACACTTAGTAGCTATGGGAACCTTGGAAGTTCACTTAATCTCTGTGCCTTTGTTTCCTTATTTGCAAAATGAGGGAAGAAGGAGAGGTGAACAGGCAATATAATTTGCTGTTCTCAATTATTTGTTCCAAGGGAGTACTTAGGCAGAAGTTGACGAAGTATTTTAAAAATAATATATTTGAAAGTAGATTTTTAAAATAGATATATGTAAGAATAACTAATCCAATGTACTACTTCCTCAAATCAAAAGATAATAGTAAAAGAACACCAAATGTGAAGTCAAAAGATTTGATATTCTCCTCCTTACTGCTTGTAAGATCTTGGGGACAAGTCATTTACTTTCCCTGAAACTCAGTTTCCTGATCTGTGAAATTGGAATAAAATACTAAATCTACCTATCTTAACAAGATTTTTACGGACTCCAATAAATAGGAGATGCAAATGAGATTTTTAATCAGTAAAGTAATACACTCCAAGAAAGAAATCAACTTCTTTTATAAAAAAATGTGCAATGAAGAAAGTAAGGAATGCCTCAAACCTCAAAACTCAACATGTTTTACAGTTACATTTTCCTCAGGTCATTGGTTTCTTGAGAAAAAATAAAAATTCTAATTATTTTGAAAAGATGCATTAGTACACTTAAGAATAAAATGAAATTTCTGAAAACAGGTTCAAAATGCCAAGTGAAGTCCAGGCTGGTTCCAGAACAAACAAAATCACCTAAATTGGGAAGATGGTTCATGTGTCTGTTCCATCCACTCATCCAGTTTTTAAAGACCACAGCAATGTTCAGGAAAAGATTACCTTCACAGAGTGGGGCAAACAGATGTTCATTATGAGGGGAATGAGGGATACATCTTGGGAGGAAGGCTTACTTTATAGTACTTTGTACGAGTTTCTCATTTTTCTACTTGAGAAGGTGCATCCTGCCAATAGAACATAAATTCCTTGAGGGAAGGAACTATTCAGTTTCTGTCTTTGTGTCTCCATCAGCTAGAGCAGTGGGTTGCACATAGCAAGAGTTTAATAAACATTTGTTGAATTAAATTCATTTCATAAACACAAAGTATTTAGGCTCTTTCATCCCCACCCAGTCTATCCTACTTGTCTATCCACTTTTCACTGCTTCATACTATTTTAACTTCTCACACTCCACCTTCCTTCCTCAACTTTCTCTTGGTTATTCCTCCCTTTCTCTACTTCCCTGAGTCTAGTCTCCCTCAAAGGAATCTTTCTTGCTCATGCCCTGAGGTTCACTCTCTAGGAGGTCCAACAAAGCAGAAAAACCTGTGCTTTCACCTGACTGCTGTGGCAGCAATCCTGGATTTAGTGGACTTGGCAGCAGCTGGGCTAGTCTTACGGAAAGACAGATCACTATTCTCATAAACATTCATCATGATTCTATCGGTGAGGGATAAGAAAGGGTAGCTACACAAAGAAGAAAAGAGAGGAACCAGGGCTGACTGCTCCTATCTCCCATTCTATTTCAGCTGCCAATAAGGATAGGCCACCCAGATACATAACCAGAAATGCCCTTCTAGGTAGCCTAACCTTGGCCACAGTTACAATTCAAAAACAAATTCATCGTCATGTGTTTGAGTATTTTTTAGATCATTGGCAATTAGCTAGGTGACGAGAAGCTTGACCATGTATCAATCTCAGCCAGTAGTGGAGACGTCCCAAATTAGCAAATTGTTTATGCCTCGGTCTATTTCCCTGATTCATGTCAACAGGACAGGAAAAAAGGATCATGGTCAATCTATCGCTATTCTGAGGAAAAGAAATGAGCTGGTGGGTTCAAGGTAGTGCTGTAGAATGATTGCACATTCCACGCAAACACATCATTATTTTTTGACACCAAAAGGTTGTCTCACCCATTAAGAATGTATGTAAAAATACACAACTGTGTAAGTACATATATGCAATACATTTTAATAGTTGGTTTTAAGGCATTCATTACTTTTAGATATAACAAATGTTTTCAAAGAAAGGTTCACTTCTTCAGCATTTGTCTGCACTTTAACTTTATAACTTAATACATCTCTCCAAGCCTTTAAAATATAATTTAGTACATTGATTTTGTCCATATTCAGCTGGTACAGGGTACCTTTCTACCTACACAAGATTGGGCTAAAGCTAATAAGAAATCAGAAAAAGAATTCTTACTCTCCATAGCCCATAGCCTATGCCCTCACACTGGGATTTTCATTCAAATAATTTGTAAAAAAAAAAAAAAAAATCAATATTTTATCAGCCAATACCAAAAGTTGAACTTAAACAAATTTTCTTTTTGCCCCATCTTATCAAAAGTTAGTTTTGAAACAATGAAGCAGAAACAGAAACAACCAGGTACACCAGAGTCTCAGTCCCTTATTCTTCCTTGGATCTCTTGCTGTCCTCTACTACCCTACAATTAATCTATCCCAAACAGTAAATTCTCTTTGCTTGCCCTAAAAAAACCACTCTTTTCATGAACCCTGCCTGATTCAAATGAAAGACAACCAATGCTTAAATAAGGCTATTAATGGTATCACTACCCCACCCTTGGAGAGAAGAGGTCCCCTCCAATTTACTTGCTGCCCTCTAGTTGGCTTGTTTTGTTTTATTTTCCATATATCTTATATAACGTTCATTTTAATTCCTTACCATGCCAGAGACCAAAAGGAGAACCCCACAGAGCAGAAGCCAAGGCAAACACCATGAATCCATTTTTCATCCCTCGCTAAGAGCAACAAACTAAGAAATTCCAAATGCGTTGTACTTATAAAGAGGCAAACATCATAAATTGGAGCCTTTGATCTGTGTGAGGCACTTTGAAGATTAGCCTGTTCCTGGAGTAGTTCTCCAAATCAAGGAGGCAAAATCCTTAGTACCTTTCTGAGGTTGTACAGTTTATCTCATTTGTTTTTTAAGAGGCCTGGGAGGAGCCAGCCTGGCAGGTTAGATATCTAATCTTTATTTCCTGATGAATTAAAGTAAATCATATATGATAAAAAAGGTCAGCAATTAATTTTAAATTTATTCTTCCATTCAACAAGTTATTACAAAATATTGATTAATGGAGTGTCCGATAAATGCATATTGACGGACTGACATGATCAAATGGATGAAGCTACAGAGAAAGTGAAGCCACTTGGGTCTTTGATTGCATCTTCCTTTAGAGACTATACAGGTCCATTGGGAATCAACTGGTTGCCTGAGGATGTTGCATGGTACAGCCACATACATTCCTCGTCTAACTTCTTTGCACTGGGTTTATTAAAAATGAGGTTGGTTGAAGGCATGTCCTTTCGTTTCCCTTTTCAAGAATATCAAAGAGGGGGGGAAGGAGGAGAGGGGGAGAGGGGAAGAGAGGGAGAGAGGGAGAGGTAGATGAAACCAGAGTTATCATAAGACACAAATTTATATTGGAAGAAAACTTATCTCATTTTGTGAATTTGGAAAGCAAAGTCCAGAGAAGCAAAGTGACTATCCCAAAAATCATACAAATAGTAAAAGAAACAAAAACAAAAACCAGAACTGGGTATTAACCCCAAGTCCACTGACTCCAAATTTTGGAAGGGGATTTTAGTCTCTAGATAGATGGGTAGTCATAGGGAAATGGAGGGGGGGGGGGAAGACAGTGAATAAAGACAAAAAAATGGCTGAGTGATTAGAAAACACCTGTTGTCACTGGACTTGTTTTAAGTCACTTGTTAATTATTCTATGGGAATTTTCAGAAATGAAACATGTCACCATTTTCTACTCTAGATTCTCAAACTGTAGAGACCCATTGTACATTATTGAATTTTATCACTGAGTGAACATAGTTGGAAATATGGAAGCTGCATAGTTCTATGAACACAGTAGGTTCTTATGTAGAGGGGGATCAGAAAACTCCATTCTCACTTCCTCTAATTCAAGAGATAGCAGTGGGGGTGGGACTCTGGGGATTTTAGTAAGTGTTCACATGAACTGGATGCCAAGTGTCCAGTCCTACTCATGGAGAGGTAGTAACACAGATATATTGTAATTGCATATATGCTGAGCCACATGCAAGAAGATAAGAAAACCAAGTAACCAAAGGTTTACAACTTGAATTCCAAGCTATTAGATAAAAGGGCTGTAAGGGGATGGGGGAACGTTCCTGGAAATATCAAGTTCCTAGAGAAATTCTGGACCTGTCTTCCCATTTAGCCATGGAGGAATACCTAGACACAACCAGTCCCTCAGAGAGCACTGAAGCCTGGAGTTTGAGCCTTCCAGACAGAGAAGGAGGATCACCTGGGCAGCACCAACCCCTTAATCTACAGAGCTACAGTCACCCCCTGGCAATGTTAATGTGAAGCTGCTACTTGAGTGTCACTGCCTTTATCCGTGGTTGGATCTGTTGTGGTTTGAGGTGCTGGGAACCCCAAAAGGTAAGGGCACAGGGATCTGCCTCAAAAGAATTCAACCACTCAAGTCATCCTTCAGTCACAGTAGCAAGGTTTTGTTATAACACTAGTAAGGAGGGCAAGATTCCTAGTAGATCTGCAGCATTGTAACACCAATAAGGGTGGGTGAGATTCCTAAGGAATCTTAGAATTTGATGAGGATGGAACTGATACTTACATACATACATACATACATACATACATACATACATACATACATATATATATGTATATGTATGTATGTATGTGTATATATATATATATATATATATATATATATATATATATATATATATATATATATATATATATATATATATATATATATATATATATATAAAACTGTGAGAAGACCTGGATGGGATTAAGGAGTGGTAAATAGCCTGGTAGGCCCAGGTGCAACCTAGAAAGGATCTAGTATCAATGAAGTTAATTAAGTGATAAAGGTAGACTGGGGTGAATTGGTTGCCTTGGGTGGTAACCAGTGTGATTTGGGCCCCTGAAATGTATGAGAAAATCCAGGGACTGGGTCTTTTCCTTTTAGGGGTCCAGGTCCCATCACCCCATCAGATCCAGGAACTGGTCCCTCATTGTCCCAGCTGCTACCAACTTTTGAGTCAAAAGCTGCCATCTCTACAGTTGGGGTAATACAGTGAGAAATTAGTCAGCATTGCCCTAGGAAACAATAATAATAACAATGTTAGCTAGCGTTTACATATTGCTTTAAGGCTTACAAAGCCCTTTATGTATGTTAATTCATTTGATCCTCACAACTCTGAGGTAGCTGTTGTTATTATCACCATCTTACTGGTGAGAAAACCAAGGCAAAGAGAAGGAAAGTGACCAGGATCACCCAGGTAGTAGTGCCTGAGTCAAGATTTGAACTCAAGTCTTCCTGACTCCAAGTCCCACATATCATCCCTGGTACCTCCCAGCTTCTCTATGCCATCTTGTAAGCATTCCCCTATTCCTACAAACCAAGGACCCACTGCTCTTCTAGATCTTCCCAGAAAGAGGACAAGAAAGTGATTCCCCATTTTCATAAGCTCACAATAGCTTATGCTGATAAAATCATCATAAATAAATCCACACAGCATCCATAGGCATAATCAATTAAAATCCCAAACAAAGGCCCACCTCCTTATAGTATCATCAAATTGTACTGGAAACTCTCAGTAAGTGCTCATTAGGCACCTACTTGAGTGCATAGTCCTGTGTTTTGTTGTTGTTCAATCATTTCAGGTATCTTTGACTCTTTGTGATTCTATTTGGGGTTTTCTTGGCAAAGATACTGAAGTGGTTTGCCATTTCCTTCTCCAGCTCATTTTATAAAAGAGTAACTGAGGCAAACTGGATGAAGTGATTTGCCCAAGGTCACACAGCAACTAAGTGTCTGAGGCCAGATTTGAACTCTGGAAGATGGGTCTTTCATCTCTAGGAATGACACTCTTTCCATTGTGACATTTAACTGCCCCGAATTATACTGCAGAGTTTTGGTATTTCCAATTATGCTCATTGCTTCCTCATTGAGTTATAAAATTCAATAATTCACAATGAGTCTCTAGAGCTTGAGAATATGAAGTAGCAAATAATAGTGGATCTCATTTCTGAATATCCCCAAAGTACAGCTGCAGACATGAAGACATTAATGCTGGGCAACTGGTGAGTTTTCCAAATATCTAATGATTCCTTACCTTTATTTTTTACTTCATCTTTTTCCTCTTTACCTGTTATTACCCATCCTTTAACTCAGGGGTTCTAACCCCTTTGGTAGATTCGTAAAATATATGGATCCCTTCTCAGAATGATGTTCTTCCATGCATGAAATAAAATACATAAGATTACAGAAGAAATCAATTCTCCTATAATGCAATTATCATTTTTTAAAAAACCAAGTTAAACCTTTCCCCCAAGATGGTGTTGAAGGTGAAGAAGGAAGCTGTTGTCCATCCCAAGACAGAAACCAAGTTCAAGGCCTTGAAGGCCAAGAAGGTAATGTTGAAGGGTGTCCAAAGCCACAAGAAGAAGAACCAAATGTTCCCCGCCTTCCAGCGATTCAAGACAAAAACTTCAAAGGCAGCCCAAATACCCCTGGAAAATAAGCTCAGAGAAATAAGCTTGATCACTATGCCATCTTTAAGTTTCCTATGAAGATTGAGGACAACACCCTTGTCTTCACTGTGGACATCAAGGCCAACAAGCATCAGCTCAAGCAGGCAGTAAAGAAGCTTTTATGACCTCGACGTGGCCAGTCAACACACTAATCCAGCCTGATGTAGAAGAGAAGGCCTATATCTGGTTTGCTGTAGACTATGATACTTTAGATATTACCAACAAAATTGTAATCATCTAAACTGTGTCCAGCTAGCCCACTCCAACTACAATAAAAAGTTTTCCAGTATAAAAAAATAAGTTAACAGATTCCCCCAGGTTAAGACTCCCTAAGTTAAGTCAGCTACAATCATTCTCCCTTAATTTTCCTGTCTCCACTCTCTGAGCTAAGGAAATCTAATTATGTTATTGACCTGGGAAGTTTATATCAAGCATAAGGGAGGGTACAAAGAACCGTGGGATTCCTTGAATCACTACAGTAACTAATGACAAACAAATATATCCTTTGCAATCTTTTACCTTATATACTATTCAATATCCTGGACAACAGGTAGGCCAAAAATCCATTCTTTATGAAATTTAAATATAAAATGAAAAGCAGGAAGCTAATGAAAGAACCAGATAAACTGTGGCTAAGAACCCAATATATAATGCTTATTTTACAGTTTAATGATTAAAGGGCTTTCTCTAAGTCATTCCATGTAGGGTAGACAGGAAAACAATTTGTCACCAGTGGGCATTCTCATTCCTCTAGGAGCTGTACCTGCTTCTTACAAAAGTCTGCCACTTGCTCTCTTCTCATGAATCTTGGCATTAGGAGGTTTTTAGGGAATGCTAAAATGTTTATTTATGAACCACGTTCTACAGTGTCTGTGACAGGATACCAGGTAATATTTCTTACGGCCAAGTTATAAAACCATTTCTGATCCACAGAAGCAAGCCTGGTGACAAGTATGGACAGGGTGGCAAACTCCCAGTGTGTCAAGATCAAATCCTCAATGAACAGTTATTCTCAGAACTGCCCAGGCTACCAGGCAAAGAATAGTTATTTTAAACAGGCCTGCAGTCCTGTGACTCAAGGAAACACCGATAATACATACAAAAATGATGTCTGACTTGCAAATGAGATTCAGTTAAACAATTCAACAAAACTTATAGATGTAGGAGGCTTGAGGATGACGGCTATCAAGACATTTTGAAACCTCTGGGATTCAGAGTGGCTTTGAGCAGAGGTGTCAGTCATGTCCCATATGGAACACTACTGAATTGTAATTTCTCCAGAACCTAAGAGGTAATTGGGAAATATTTAACACAATAATAAAAGTACAATAGAAGATAATAATGTCAACTTGTTGTTTTCAAAGTCAATACACAGCCAATGCCTATGCATGATTTAGTGGACCCCATCTTTATTTGAGTCTGACACCAGTGCCCTAGAGCACTGAGAGATTAAATGATCCTCCCAGAGTCACACAGCTATAATGTCAGAGCAAAGACTTGAAATCAGGCCACGCTAGCCCTGTCTCCACTCTGTCCTATCCCCTTTGTGACGTCATAAAGACTTCAGCAAAAGGGTCAAAGGATATTTGGACCTCTCCTCAAGTCCATTGCCAAACAATTATTCTTGGTAAATTTCTGTATTTTGAGCTTCCCAGTACAGATTTTATATCAATCTTAAGTCTTTCAGGAGGAATTCTGCATCCATAAATTAAAACTGAAAGGAAACAAAATTAATCTAGGACAAAGAAAGGAGATGAGATCAGAAGCAGGCACTTCTACAGGCTCTGCTGGAGCCCTACTCCTCTTCAAATACTAAACACGATGAGGGCCAGACAACAGCCAAATCTGGGGAGGAATCTGGTGAAATAAAGGAAAGAGACATTTTGCAGCATGAGTAAAATGGACCATTCTAATCTAGGAGAACAGGAGAATATCAAATGGGACAACTTTTTTAGTCATGATATTAACTTAATTTTAATCATTTTCCCTTCTCCAGACCAGTATCACCTGAAAATCTTGGTCACCTACTTAAAGCACAGATTTCCCAGCTCTATCCCTCAGTCCCATTATCTATCCATCAAAACTTGCCTTGGTCTCCTAGAATATAATGGTTTACTGTGGAAATACAATCAGGATAACACAAGATCTAGCAGCTTCTACACTAAGGCATTGAAGGACTTGAAATATGATATTCCAGAAGTCAAAGGAACTAGGATTAAAAGGATTAAAACCAAGAATCACCTGCCCAGCAAAACTGGGTATAATACTTCAGGGGAAAAAATGGTCATTCAATTAAATAGAACACTTTCAACCAATCTTGATAAAAAGATCAGAGCTGAATAGAAAATTTGACTTTCAAATGCAAGAATCAAGAGAAGCATGAAAAGGTAAATAGGAAAGAGAAATCACAAGGGACTTACTAAAGTTGAACTGTTTACATTACTACATGGAAAGATAACATTTGTAACTCTTGAAACTTTTCTCAGTATTTGGGTAGTTCAAGGAATTACACACACACACACACACACACACACACACACACACACACACACACACACACACATAATAGACAGAGGGCCCAGGGTGAGTTGAATAGGGAGGAATAATATCTTAAAAATAAAATTAAGGGGTGAGAGAGGAATACATTGGGAGGAAAAAGGGAGAAATGGAATGGGGCAAATTATCTCTCATAAAAGAGGCAAGAAAAGGGGGGAGGTGAGAGGGAAAAAGTGAATCTTACTCTCATCAGATTTGACTTAAGAAGGGAATATGCACACTCAATTTGGTATGAAAATCTATCTTATACTACAGGAAAGTAGGGGAGAAGGAGATAAATGGCATGGGAGATATGATAGAAGGGAGGGCAAATGGGAGGAGGGAGTAATTAGAAGTAAACACTTTAGGGGAAGGATAAGGTCAAAAGACAGAACAGAATAAATAGGGGGCAGGATATTATGGAGGGAAATATAGTTTTTCACAACATGACTATTATGGAAGTCTTTGCAAAAGTGCACATATATAGTCTATATTGAATTGCTTGCCTTCTTAGTGGAGATGGGTAGGGGAGGGAGGAAGGGAGAGAAGTTGGAACTCAAAGTTTTAGGAGCAAATATTGAGAATTGTTTTTGCATGCAACTGGAAAATAATAAATAGAGGTAATGGGGTATAGAAATCTATCTTGCCCTACAAGAAAAGAGAGAAGATGGGGATAAGGGACAGGAGAGGTGTGATAGAAGGGAAGGCATATTGGGAGAAGGGGTAATCAGAATGCATGGTGTTTTGGGGTGGGGGGGAGACAAGAGATGGGGAGAAGATTTGGAACTCTAAATCTTGAGGAAATGAATGCTGAAAACTAAAAATAAATAAATAAAATTTAAAAAATTGTAAACTCCCTAAGCTTTTATAGCCAAGTTCCACAGTTTCCAGGTCAAAGTGAAAATACTTCAAGAAGCCAAAGATAACCATTCAAATACAGTGCAGCTAGAGGCAGCTACCACATTAAAGGAGTAGATAGCTTGGAGTATGATATTCTGGAAGGCAAAGAACTGGGATCATGACCAAGAACAACCTACTTAGCAAAGTTGGATATAATCCTTCAAGGGAAAAAAATGTTAATTGAATGAAATAGAGGACTTTTAAGTATTCCTGATGAAAGAGCTAAAGTAGAATAGAAAATTTGACTTTGAAATACAAGACTCAAGAGAAACATAAAAAGGTAAACATAAAAGAGAAATGATAGAATAAAGTTAAACTCTTTACCTTTCTGTATTGGAAAATAATATATATGTAAAGATAATATATGTGCCTTCTAAGAACATTATAATTATTCTATATTGTGCTAGAAACTATAGAATCCATAGCAATAAGACAAAAAATAAACTTTGAGTTGGCTGAGGAACAAGAAAGAATAAAATATATTTTCTTGATAAACAAAATTTGTAAGTGCTTTTCTTCATCTTACTGTCACATTTAATAATAAAATATTGATTCTTTGCCCTCAGAGTACTAATTTTTATGAAATATGGTTATCTAAACTGAGTTTTTGGGGGCAGCCAGGTGGTGCAGTGGATGGAGTGTTAGACCTGGACTCAGGACATTTACCAGCTGCATGTCTCTGGGCAAGTCACTTAACCTTCTGTTTGTCTCAGGTCCTCATCTAGAAAATGAGGCCACACAGTAAGAGAAAATGGCAAATCATTCTAGTGTCTTTGCCAAGAAAATCCCATGGACAATGGGGTCATTAAGAGTCAGACATTACTAAACAACAACAAACTGAGTTTTTACTTGAATGATTATTTGTCAATAAAAAAATAAAGAAACATAGAATAAATTAATTCATCATTTGTGGAATTCTGACTTGATCTAGGCATTTGGGAAAACAAGTATTGTGAAGAAAGTCATGAAAATATCCATATCCTTTAACCCAGAGATTTCACCGCTAAATATATAATTCAAGGAGATAATTTTTAAAAATAGGATTGTATTGATAATGCATTTTTGCTTATTTGTTCATGTAATTTTGCTTCTTACTAGAAGAGAATTCCCATCCATTAATAGACCCATGTGACCTACTTAAGTCACTTGGCAGCCTGAGTCACATGAGTTAATTAGTCAGAGAGCAATCAGAGCTGGTAAAGGCATCAATGAGTGGGAGAGCTTGTTTGTGGTTTTGTTTAAGGGAGCCTGTTTGTGATTTAAGGGAGCTAGTTTATGGGAAGCCTAACAGAGGGAAGGCTTGGGGTGCTAGTGCCCCATGCGTTGTTCTTATGTATAGATTTCTTTGCTGCTATGATGGATTTGGCTTTCTGGTATCTGAACAGATGTTTTTCTTCTGCCTTCTATATGGAGAGTCAATTGTATTTCACAATTCACAATTGTGCTGGCATATTCATGGTTGCAGTAGGTGCTCTAAATATCGTGTTAGTGCAACAAAGATTCCCACATGCATATATCAAAATATTTATAGTAAGTCTTCCAAAAATTAGAGGTGTCCTAAAGCAAGTAAACTACCTCAGGAAGTGGTAAATTCATCACTGGAGGTCTTGGAGTGGAGGCAAGATGGCCAGGTTGGGTGTACGTATAGTAGCGGTTCAGCTGAAACATCTTCCGTCAACTGGAGATGAATTGGTTGGCATGAGTGTGATGGGCCAGGGCCATCTCTTTGCCCTAGACCTGTTAAAGACTAAGGTAAGAGACTGTCAGCCTTTCTTTAAGTTTTTGGAAAGATCCCTAGGGAAAATGGGACCAAAACTGAGTGTAGACTTGGTCCCCAGGCAGAAGGGTTTACTAATCATTCCCTCGCCCTTTAATCCCAGAGACAGCAGAAAGTGAGAACAATGTCAGAGGGAGTGTTCTCATACACTGGGTGTCCAATGTCTGAATCCAGTCATGGAAAGGTAGTAAAAGAGTTGTATATTGTATTTGCATATGTACTCAACCACATATAAGACAATAAGGAGACAAAGTGGCCCACAGGTTAGCACAATTGAATTCTAGTTGCTTACAAAAAGGAGGATTGTCTTAATGATATCAACTACCAAAAAAGATTCAGGACCAATATTCCTGTTTAAAAAAGGAGGAGTACTTGGACAGGACTACCCTCTTAGAGGGAAGAGAAGCCTAGAGTTCAAGTCTTCCAGAGAGAGAAGGATTTGCTTCTGGAAAAAAGCAGTCCCTTAATCTGCAGATCATTGTAGCATAAATGTGCAATTGCTATTTGTCTCTGCCACTGCCTATAACCATGTTTGGATCCAGGAATTGGTCACCCTGAATTGCTATTGTTTGGGGAGTTAAAAGGCTGCCAACTCTAGGACTGAGAAAGTAGGGTGGGGATTAGTCAGCCTTTATACAATGCTTTAAGGTTTGCAAAGTTCTGCACACATATTAACTCATTGGATCCTTACAACAATCCTGTGAGGTAGGTATTCTTATTATCTTCATTTGCATAGATGAGGAAACTAAGGCAAACAGAAGTTAAGTGACTTGCCCAGAATCACACATCTAGTAAGTATCTGAGGAAGGATTTGAATTTAAGTCTTCTGACTGCATTCTTCATACTTCATTCATAGGGTCTTCTAGCTTCTTTATGTCACTACACAGGCATCCTCCCACAAACCAAAGGTTCCCTGTTCTTCTAAATCTTTCCAAAGAAGGAAAAAGAGGCTGACTCAGCAGCTCACCTTCCTCTCCCTTTTTATAAGCTCTAGCTTACAACAGCTCATGCCAATGAAATCATCATAAATCCATGCACACAGCCCCCACAGGGATAATCAATCAAATTCCCAAACAAAGGTTCATCTCTTTATAACCTCATGTAGCTGAATTGGGAACACTCAGATCAACCCTTTATATAAACATCTATTACATACAGCCTTGTACCTACTCCATACAGCTTTGATATTTTCAATTATGTTCACTGTTTACTCACTGAGTTATAAAATTCAATAATCTACAATGAGTCTCTAGAGCTCGAGAATATGCGGCAGCCAATGGGAGTCAATTTCATTTCTGAATATTCCCATAGCACAGTTGCAGACATAAAGGCATTAATGCAGGGATGATAGGGGAATGTTCTAAATACCAAATCATTCCTTATCTTTATTCTTTACCTCATATTTTTCCTCTTTGTCTACTACAGGACTGTTAAGCCCTCTCAGGGGCTCTAATTACTTTGATAGTCTGGCAAAGCCTATGACTCCCTTCTCAGAATAATGTTTTTTTCAGTGCATGAAATATAATATGTAGGATTACAGAGGAAATCAATTTTTTGGTAACACAATTTTTGTTGTCTAAAGCAAACAAACAAAAAACACACATTTACCTCCAGGTAAATGATCCTTTAACTCATATACAATCACTTCCCTCTTAATTTTCCTGGCTCTTTTCTCTGATATGAGGAAATCTAATTACACTCTTAATATTATGAAGTAATAATAGGTTTCCTGGAGGTGGAAAGAAGACATCCCTGGTATGCCTTGAATCACTAAAAAGCAAACAATTCTAATGACAAGGAATATATCCTTTAAGATTTTTTACCTTATGTACTGTGAAATGCTGAGGAGAGAGTATAGGCCAAAAATCCATTCTTTATCAAATTCAAAAATAAAAATGTTGCTAAAAGACAGAAGGTGATTATAAGTAGGAGGCTAATGAAAGAGTCAGATAATCTGTGGCTAAAACTCAAACCACAGTCCTTATTTTACAGTTTCATGATTTAAGGGCTTTCTCTAGGTTCATTCCTTCTAAAGTAGAAAGGAAAGCAGTTTTTTACCAATAGAAAATCTCAATCTATAACAGCAAGCACCCTGACACACATCCAGGATGACCTTCTGGCACAGGTTCTTAGATCTGCTTTACTAGGGAAAGCAACTTAAAATTATATTTTAATTATATTCACCAACAGACAAAATACAAGCAGAGACATAAAGACAAGCAGACAGGGCTTCTATCTGACCATAAGTAATACATGCATCACAGATCAACAGACAGATGCAACTGTCTGACCATTTTATACATACATAGTTACCAGTGAGAGAAGCACCAACATGTGGGTTTTCAAAGCCTGCGGGCTCCTTAGTGGCTGCTCAGAGTCTCATCTGGCACATGAACTTTCTTCCACAGAGTAAGCCCCAAAGCAAAACCTCACCTCAGAGTATTTATACACTTTTTAGAGCTGGAGGGCACAACCCTCTGACCCAGTGCCACATTAGAAATTAACAAAAAGTATGGGTCTTCCTACAAAACAAGCCTCTCCTAATCAAGCTTCTCTTAATGAGCCCCACCTGAGGCCTCTTAATGGGTGGGGAAGATCTTTGCATTACATAGTCCTCCAGAAACTATATCTGCCTCATCCAAAAGGGTTCTTCCAGCTCTCTTCACTTGTGTCCTGATATGAGGAGGCATGAACCATGGGGTTTCTCAACTTTCACATCATTTGTGATAAGATATTAAGCGATCTTTCCTATGTTGGTCACCAAGTTATAAAGCCACTTCTAATCCTAATGCCCAAGGCAACAGGCTTGGCAACAAGTATGGATAGGGTGGCAAAGTCCTTGGCAAGCCCAGTGTGCCAGTTCTAATTCTCAAAGGACAACTACTCTGGGAACTGCCCAGGCTCCCAGGAAAACAGTCATTGTTCTAAGCAGGCCTGAAGCCTTTGGCTCCAATAAGCATTGATATTATATTTAAAAAGAAGTCTAACTTGCAAATGAGTTTCAGTCAAAAATCCAATAAAAAGGGAAAGGGAATGAATGGATCAGTGATTTCACTAGCATAGGAAGCCTAAAGATGACCTCTACTAGGACAAGTTAAAACCTTCTCTGGGATTCAGCAAATCTCCCTCAGTAACATACTGTATTTTTTTCATGTCCAGTTTCCCCTTCATATTAATACTTACATTACCTGTATTTCAAGGGGTTTTTTTGGAGAGGAAGGTCCTTGTATACCTTAAAGTACTAAATAAAAGTGTTGTTAGTCTTTTTTTTAAATCATTTTTTTCTTTTCCCTTTTCTCTTTACATCATCTGTAAGATACAGATGATAGTAGCATCTGTCTCAAAAGGTCATTACAAAGATCAAAATGAGATGACATCCATTAAGTGCCTTGTCTGCCTTAAAGAACTATATCAAGTCAGGTCAGCATCTTTTATTAAGCACTTATTTGTTATGTACCAGACACTGTGTTGAGTATGGAAAATACAAAGAAAGGCCATAGATAAATAAATGGATAGGTAAATGAAAAGACAGCCCTGTTCTTCTCAAACTCACAGATCAATTGGAGGAAACAGCGTGCAAACAACCAAATAAAAATAAGACAAATACATGACAAATTTATGATAGTCTCTGAAGGAAGACACCAGCATTAAAGGGGTAGGTACAAAAGGAGATTGAGAAAAGGTTATTGTTGAAGGTGGAACTTTAGTTAACATTTGAAGGAAGCCAGAGACTGAGATGAGGAGAATGAGCTCTGGGCAGGAGTGTCAGCCAATGAATATGCAGAGTTGAGAGATGAAGTAGGGAATCTTTTATGAGGGAGAGCACAGAGGGCAGTCACTAGCTTGCACAGTACAGGAAAGGAAGTGAGGTATAATAAGATGGGAAAAGTAGGAAGAGTTCAAGTTACGAAGAATTTTAAAGGATAAAGAATTTCATATTTGATTCTCAAGGTAAAAGGTAGTCACTGGAATTTATTGATTGAAGGGGTAGCATGCTATGGTCAGACCTCCTCTTTACTGAGATCAATTTGACAGCTGGTTGGAGAGGGGAGAGAGTAGATGCAGGAAGATCAACCAAAAGACTATTAAAATAGTCCAGGTGTGAGGTGAGGAGGTCCTGCTCCAGGGTGATGGCAGCGTTAGGGGAGAGTTGGGCATATAAGAGAGATATTACAAAGGTAGGACTTAGGCATTGAATGGATATGGGAAGAGAATGAGAATTTGAGGATGTCCTCAAGGTTGTAGTTCTAGGTGAATGGGAGAACAGTGGTATCCTGAATAGAAACAAGAAAGTTAGGAAAAGGGGAAATTTTAGGGAAAAGATAATGAAGTAAGTTTATATGTTGAAGATAATAGTAATTACATGTTTTAATTGCCTAGACTACAGCCTTTCCATGTCTTAATTAATATTTGCATTTCTACTGGTTAGCATCATGATTTTCACCATCTGCATAACTTTGTTGGTACAGGGCAGCTAGGTGGTGCAGTGGATAAAGCACCAGTGCAGGAGTCAGGAGGACCTAGTTCAAAACTCACCTCAGACACTTGACACTCACTAGTCATTTAACCCCAACTGTCTTATCCTGGGTCATCTCCAGTCATCCTGATGAATATCTGGACACTGGATTCAAATGGCTCTGGAGGAAAAGTGAGGCTGGTGACCTGCACAGCCCTCCCTCGCTCAAAACAAAGTCAAGTGCAAGTTATGTCGTCATTTCTCTGATGGCATAGTCTTCTTTGGCAATGAAGGATGAACATACACACAACTTTATTGGTCCTTTCCTATCTGGTTACATTCCTATCCTCTTTAAAGCCACTCCCCAACCTTGACCTTGATTCCATTCAGCCTTACCAATCTTCCAACCTTAGCTGCAGGAAGAATTTTCAGGACTTTTGCCCATTGTATCCAGTGCCATCACATGTGAAATTCTTGGCCACAGACTTCATATCCATAAAACAATTTTGTAAACACTATAAAACTTTCAGGTATATTTTATCTCCAAGATGATAATACTATTGACTAAATTGATTGCTTTGCCAAGTCTTGCTTTGGATGAGCTTAGACATACCTTTCTGCCCTAACGTTAGATTAGTCAACTATAAAATAGAGTCTAATGAATAAATATGACTCATCTTCTTCATGGCCACTGTGTAAGTGTCCCATGAAGCTCGGGCTGGGCTCTTGTTCTCTGCATTCTTTCCTTGGTGACCTCTTAAGCCCTCATATGTATAATTGTCTTTTCTGTTCAGATGACTCTTCCCAAATATAGATAAGTAGAGATATCTGTACTAAATATTGTATCTATGCTACATACTACAGTATAGTATACTAAATAACTATATATGTATATATATTTTTTCTTTAATAATAAGAGCTAGCATTTATATAGAACATTAAATTTTACATGGCATTTTATAAATATTATCTCATTTAATCCTCAAAACAACCGTATAGGATATGTACAATTATTCCCATTTTACTGATGAGGAAACTGAAGGAGACAGAGGTTAAGTGACCTTCCCAGGGTCCCTCAGCTAGTAAACATCTGAAGCAAGATTTTAATTCAGGTCATCTGGATTCCAGGTCCAGGTCCCCTCTTCCCTGTACAACTTAGCGGACTTTAACCTGAACTCTTGCAAAGGCCTCCTAATTTATCTTGGTGCATTCATTTTCCTTCCTCTTCAATCCATCCCCCACACAGCTTCAATTAGTATTGGTAACACAGAGACTGAATACGTCATGCTGCTTCTCCTCACTCAAAAATTTTCAATGGCTTCCAGTTCCTTCTGAGATAAAAATTGAAATGCTGAGCATGTAAATCTCTTCACCATCTGCCTCCTGTCTACTTTTCCAGTCTTATTTCAGGTCATTCCCCTTAACACAACCTATGTTACAGCCAAACTGATTTGTTATCTCTTCTACATACATTTTTCATATGTAATATTCTATCTTCTCCTTTTGTGCCTTTTCACAAATGTCTATGTGACACGTCTATAATACATTCCATATACAGTCTGCCTAATAGAATCCCTCAATTTATATAAAATATAACTCAAGTACCATTGACTACAGGAGGTATATACTAATCCTCTTGGTTTTCCTCTCTCTCTCTCTCTCTCTCTCTCTCTCTCTCTCTCTCTCTCTTTCTCTCTCTCTCTCTGTCCCTCCTATTTTCTATTTATAGTTGATTAATGTAACATTAGGGCTGAAAGGTATGTCTAAGCTCATCTAAAGGACAACAAGAAAGGCCTTTAAGTAGGCTTGTCTATCTAAAGCTGTAAAGAAACCATCTCATCCCATCCCTTTCACTTTGGAGATAAGTCAAGGTGGAGTCAAGATAGTAGAGAAAAGGCAGGAAATTGCCTGAGATCCCCCCAGATCTCCTCCAAAAACTTTAAATCATGCCTCAAAATTAATTCTGGAGCAACAGAATCCCCAAAAGAATGGGTAAAACAATTTTTCAGTCCAAGATAAATTAGAAGGACTACAGGAAAGAGTTGTCTCACTTGAGTAAAAAGGGAGCACAGCAGATGGTGTCAGGGCAAGCCAGCAAGAGACCCCCAGCCCCTGCACAGATTAGTAGCCAAGGTCCTACAATCTGGCTTGACAGGCTGGTGATGCAGTAGGCCAACTCTGAAGCTTCCAACTCTGATACAGCAAGTTAGTGGTCAGGCCTGGAGGCCTTGGAATAGCTGGCTGGTCTAGACTGGGTCATCCCAGAGTAGCTGCAAATAGTCTGTCAATGACCAGAAAGCCAATGACCAGATCCCCAGCTCTATCCCAACACAAGAGGCTTGGGATAGTGCCCTCTGTATCAAAGGAGTAGAGTTCAAATTTAAAAGTCACAAAATAGGCTAGAAAATGAGCAAAAAAGAAAAAAAAAGTCCCAACGATAAAAAGCTACTACTGTGACAGGGAAAATCAAAACATAAACCCAGAAGAGGACAACAGTGTCAAAATGCCTATATGTGAAGTCTCAGAGAGAAATAGGAATTAGTCTGGGGCCCAAAAAGTACTCCTGGAGGAGCTCAAAAAGGATTTTAAAAACCAAATAGGAAAGGTAGAAGAAAAATTGGGAAAAGAGACTAATGCAAGAAAATCATGAAAAAAGAGTCACAGCTTGGAAAAAGAAAATAAATCCTTAAAAGGCAAAATTGTACAAATGGAAAAGAAGGTATAAACACTAACTCAAGAAAATAATTTCTTAAAAGTTAGAACTGGGCAAGGGGAATCTAATGACTTTATGAGACATTAAAACCAATCAAGCAAAATGAAAAGAATTAAAAATAAAAGAAAATATAAAATACCCCACTGGGGAAACAACTGACCTGGAAAACAGAGCCAGGAGAGACAATTTAACAATTACTGGACTACCTAAAAGTAATGATTTTAAAAAAAAAAGTAGAGCCTGGACAGCATCTTTTAAGAAATTATCAAGGAAAATTGCTCTGATATCCTAGAACCAGAAGGTAAAATAGTAATTGGAAGTAATCCAATCACTTCCTTAAAGAGATCCCAAAATGAAAACTCCAAGGAACATTATAGCCAAATTCCAGAATGCTCAGGTGAAAGAGAAAATACTGCAAGCAGACAGAAAGAAACAATTCAAATATCAAAGCCAGGATTACACAATATTTAGCAGATTCTACATTAAAGGATTGGAGAACTTGGAATATGATATTCTAGACAGCAAATGAGCTTGTATCACCACCAAGAATCAACTTTCCAGCAAAACAGCATAATCATTCAGGGGGAAATATGGATATTCAATGAAATAGGAGATTTCAAACATTCCTGATGAAAAGACCAAAGCTGAACAGAATATTCAATTTTCAAATATAAGACTTAATAGAATTATAAAAAGGTAAATGGAGAAAAAAAAAGGCAAAAATGGGAAAAAACCATAAGTTATCCAGCAAGGTTAAAGTCTTTGCATCCCTACAGAGGAAGATGATATTTATAACTCTTAAGAATTATATCTTTAGTAGGACAATTAGAAAAAATTTATATAGACAGAGGGTGTGGTTATAAGATGACTTTGACAGGATGATATAAAAAAAATTAAGGGGTAAAAAAGAGGATTGCAGTGGGAAAAGAGGGAAGAGGCAGAATTAGGTAAATTATATCACATGAAGAAGTGTAAAGGACAGTGGAGGGAAAGAATGAAGCAGGTATGAATATTGCTTGAACCTTACTCTCATGAGATTTGGCACAAAGAGGAAATAACACACACACTTAATTAGGTAAGGAAATCAATCTTACCCTATAGGGAAGTAAGAGGGAAAGTAGACAAGAAAAAGAGGGGGGGTTTAATAGAAGGGAGGACAGATTGAGGGAGGTGGTGGTCAGAAGAAAAACACTGGTGAGAAGAGACAGGCTGAAAGGACAGAGAGATAATCACATAAATAAGGAAAAATAGGATAAAGGGAAATATACAATTAGTAATTATAACTATAAATGGGAATGAGATAAACTCACCTGTATAACAGAAGCTAATAGCAGAGTGGATTAAAAAACAGAATCCTACAATATGTTGTTTAGGACAGAGACACATAGAGTAGAGGTAAAAGGCTGGAGTAGAATATATTATGCTTCAACTGAAGTAAAAAAAAAAAAAGCAGAGGTAACAATCATGATCTGAGACAAAGGGAAAGCAAAAAATGAATGTAGTTAAAACAGGCAAGGAAGGAAACTACACCTAACTAAACATACTACAGATGATGAAGCATGATCAGTAGTAAAAATATGGTATCTCATCCAAATTTCTAAAGAGGTCAAATGAGTGAAAGAAATAGTAAAACCATACTAGTGGGGGACCCCAACTTTCCCCTCTCAGAACTTGATAAATCTAACAATAAAATAAACAAGAAAGAAGTTAAGGAGGTGAATAGAATTTTAGACAAGTTAGACATGGTAGGACTTCAAAGAAAACTGAATAGGATGAGAAAGGAATACACTTTTTTTAAAAGTACATGGCATCTGTGCAAAAATGGACTGTTTTATGGCATAAAAACCTCACAATCAAATGCAGAAAGGCATAAATACAAAATATATCCTTTTCAGATCATGATGCAATAAAAATACATTTAATAAAAGCCCATGGAAAGATAGATTACAAATTAATTAGAAACAAAATATTCTAATCGTAAAGAATGAGTCAAACAACAAATCATAGAGAGCCAAAACAAAGAAAGTAAATTATATGCCAATTTCCCTAATGAATATTGATCCAAAAATTGTTTTTAATAGTATTTTATTTTTTCTCAATTACATGTAAATACAATGTTTAGCATTCATTTTTACAAGATTTTGAGTTCCCTTTTTTCCTTCTTCTCTCCCATCTTCCTAAAATAAGAAACTTGACATAGATATTCTATGTATAATCATGTAAAACATGTTTTCATATTAGTCATGGTTATGAAAGATGAACAGACCAGAAGGGGAAAAAACATAAAAAAATAAAGTAAGTGAAATTGTATGCTTCAATCTACATTCAGAGTCCATCAGTTCTTTATCTGGATGTGGATAGTATTTTCTATCATGAGTCTTTTATAATTTCTTTGAGTCATTGTCTTGTTGAGAAGAGCTAAGTTATTCACAGTTGATCAGAACACAATGTTGCTGTTACTGTGTACAATGTTTTCCTGCTTGTTTCACTTTGCATCAGTTCATACGAGTCTTTCCAGGTTTTTCTGAAATTACCTTGCTTGTCATTGCTTATTGCACAATAATATTCCATTACATTCATATACCATAACTTGTTGAGTCATTCCTCAATTGATAGGCATCCCCTCAATTTCCAGTTTCTTGACACCACAAAAAGAGCTGCTATAAATATTTTTGTGCGTGTAGGTCCTTTTCCCTTTTTTATGATCTCTTTGGAATATAGACCTAGTAATGCACAATTTGGTTACACTTCAAGCATAGTTCCAAATTGCTCTCCAGAATGGTTGTATCAGTTCACAACTCTACTAACAGTGCATTAGTGTCCCAATTTTCTCACATCTACAATTTTACTTTTCTGTCACATTAGCCAATCTTATATGTGTGAGGTGGTAACTCAAAGTGGTTTTAATGTGCATTTCTCTAATCAATAGTGATTTAGGGCATCTTTTCCTGTGATTATACACAGTTTTGATTTCTTTTTCAGAAAATTTCCTGTTCATATCATTTGACCATTTATAAATTTAGGAATGGATTTTATTTTTACAAATTTAACTCAGTTCTCCATATATTTGAAAAATTAGTCCCTTAATAGAGATAGTTATTGTAATTCCCCCTCCCCAGTTTTCTGCTTTCCTTCTAATCTTGGTTGCATTGGTTGTGTTTGTGCAAAACCTTTTTATTTAATATAATAAAAATTATTTTATATTTTGTAATGGCCTCTTTCTCATGTTTGGTCATAAATTCTTTCCTTCTCCGTAGATGTGATAGGTAAAATATTCCTTGCTCTTCTAATTTGCTTATAGTATCACCCTTTATGCCAAAATCATGTACCTATTTTGACCTTATCTTGGTATATGGTGTCAGATATTGGTCTATACCTAGTTAGTACAATATTATTTTCCAGCTTTCCCAGCAGTTTTTGTCAAATAGTGAATTCTTATCCCTGAGGCTGGATCTTTGGATTTATCAAACACTAGGTTACTATGGTCAGTTACTACTGTGTTTTCTGTAATCTATTCCATGGATCCACCACTGTTTCTTAGCCAGTATCAGATAGTTTTCTGTTTTCCATAGCAAATATAGTATTTATTTATTTTCATGCTGAACTATTTAGAGGTTGAAATTATTTTAAGAACATTTCCAGTTATGGAAAAACTCCATTTTTTTAATCCCTCCCTCCCCACCCTGCTCTCTGAGATGGTAAACAATCAAATATAGATTATACATTTGCAACCATGGAAACATTTCCATGTTAGTCCTTTTGTTACAAGAAGTTTCAAAGAAAAAGGACGAAAGAAAGAAAGTGAAAAATAGTGTGCTTCAGTCTTTTTTCAAACAATATCAGTTCTGTCTCTGGAGGCAGATAGTATGCTTCATCATCAGTCCTTTGGGAGAGTCTTGGATCACTGTATTGCTGAGAAAAGCTGTCACTCACAATTCCTCATCAAATAATATTGTTGTAACTATGTACAATGTTTTCCTGGTTCTGTTCACTTTGTTTTGCATTAGTTTATGTAAGTCTTTCCAGGTTTTTTTGAAATCATCTTGCTTTTCATTTCTTATAGCACAATAATATTCCATTACAATCATATGCCATAGTTTTTTAGCCATGAGCATCTTTCAGTTTCCAATTCTTAGCAACCACAAAAAAGCTGTTACAAATATTTCTGTATAAAAATGTCCTCCCCCCCTTTTATATGTCTTTAGATTATAGACTTAACTGTGGTATTACTGGATCAAAGGGTATGCACAGTTTTACAGCCCTTTAAGCATAGTATCAAATTGCTCTCCAGAATGGGTGGATCAGTTCACAACTCTACCAATAATGCACTAGTATCTCAATTTTCCCAAATCCCCTCCAACATCTATTATTTTCATTTTCTGTCCTAATATCCAATATGATAGGAATTATTCCATTCTTTAATCGATGACATACATAATTTGAGAGACTAAAGACTGTGATGGATGCATCTTTTCATGAACAAATTTCTTGTCCTACAAACAACCAAGATATAATAATGGGCAATGCCTAACAAAAGCCAAGGCAAAGGCATAAAAAATACAAGGGAATACTGATAGAGTAATTTCCTTTATTTCAAAGTTTCCCCACACAAACTATGAAGAAAGACCAGGAATTCTCAGAATCCCTCTATTTAATTAAAAATCCATTTTTCTCTTGAAGCATTAAATCCTTACTTTTGCTGGGTAAGTGATTCTTGGTTGTTAGCCCATGTTTTTTGCCTTCTGGCACCACACCTTTATATCAGTAACTGCTAAATCATGTGTAAGGGAACAGAGACAGAATTCAAACCCAGGTCTCCTGACAGCAAATCCAGGGAGGTTCATTCCCCTCACTCCAAAGTTTAACAAATTAATTTGAAACTTCTGAAGGGCTAGAGCATGGAATATCTCTTCCAAACACACTGATACAATCAAAATTACACAGAAACTGAATAACTTTTATGAAAAAAAGATGCATAAACAGTATTTTAAATTATTTACAAAGGGAATGTTTTCAGCAGAATAAAATGATTAAAGGTTACAAAAAATCGTCATTTCCTGCAGCTGAAATTTGTTCCTGAGTGATTATATGATGAGAAGGCAAGGCATTTTCCATTTTTTTCTATTATGATTGTAGCTGTTGCTGATTAATATCTTCAGATCTGGGTTGAAGATGGTATATTCTGCTAAGAAGATAGAGAGCAATTTATGACATAATACACAAATATGAAAACTATACTCTGAATGAATCCTAATGAAATGACCTGATTTTTATATGAAGTCTCATCAATGGTTTTCTGAAATCATTCCATGGTGGCATCCAGCCCTACCCATTGCCTCTGAGATTCACTAAATTTAATTGACTGAGTTCAAGGAACATTTTTATGAGCAAGGCAATATTCCAGGCATTGGGGATACAAAGGTAAAAAAAATCACTTTGTTTCTGCCTTCAAGAGACTTGTAGTCTAATACAATGTTAAAGAAATAAACATGGTATGAGAGGGTCAAAGAAGAAGCAAATATAAAACACTCTAGAGAAATTTGAGGCTAGAGAGAGTCAATGAATGATCTGGGCTTTGGGGAGTTCTTTTAGAAGATCCCCTTGAGGTCTGATCTAATTATCTCTACCTCCATACTGCCCCCATTCACAGTGAGATGGCTGTGAAAGTTTATACACTGGGTAAGATTTAACATGGTCTGTCAATGTAGGAAAGTATTTTATTAATGTGAGAACAGGTATCTAGCATTTGGCATCATGGTCCTGGATTTTGGACTACCATTCCTCCTGAAATATCCTCCTGAATCTCCCTCATTAAGACATTTTATTATTCCTAGACCTAGTTTCCCTATTAAAATGAGGATATCAATACTTACATTAACATTCTTTCAAGGTTTTTTTTGTGTTGGGTACTGGGGATACAAAGATAAAAAAACAGCTGGTCTGTGATCTCAAGGAACTTAACTTTGAATGAGAACTACAACCCCCCCAACCCCACCCAAATTCATTTTGAATTTATACACACACACACACATACACACACAGACCTATGAACATATTCGTATGTATATACTACATGCAAGGCTTCGGGGAGAAAGGGGAACTCGACCTCTCTGCAAAAGGAAACAAGGGATTCAAAGAGATAGAGAAGAGGAAAGAAGCCTCCCAGGCATGGGAGAAGGCTAGTGTGATGAGAAGTGGAGAGTCATGTGTGAACAACAGCAAGTAGGCTTGTGTGCAATATTGAGCATATAGTGGAGAATAATGTATGATAAGGCTGGAATGCTCCATGGGAAACAAGTTGTGGCTGCCAAGGAGAGAAATCTGTATTTGATCCTAGAAGAAAGAGGGATCCCATTCGACTTTATTGAACATTAAGATAACATGGTTTAGCAAAATGCTTTGGCAGCTCTCTGGAAGATAGATTGGAGGGAGGAGAGGCAGGAGACCATTATTATAATAATGGGGGTAGAAGTAATGAAGACCTGAACTATGGTGTTGGTTGAACAAGTATAAAGAAAAAAAATGAATAGGATGGGTCTTGGGGGGATAAAAATAGTACGTTTCTGCAACTTAGTATGGGGGAGGGAAAATGAGGCATCAATGATGAGAATCTTAGCACCTTGAAATTTGTGATTATGAGAGTCCCATCTTAAGATCTTTTCTTCACTATTTCACCCCTGCATGAAATATTTAGGAATCTTCTCCAGTAGAAGTGGCAAGGCACCTCAGAAGTTATGTAGTCCTGTCTTTTTACTTCAGAGATGAGCCAGTAGGCCCAAGGAGATTAAACAAATTGCCCAAGGTCACACAGGGTGTAAAAATCAGACACAGGGTCTGATTTAAAAGGGATTTCAAAGGGTCAAGTCCTCCCATGTCATTGTTTTTGTTTCCCCAAATACTCTGCTGTCTTGAAACACTTCATCATCAACACTTCAGCATCATCCCTCAGTCCTTCCTCAGAGAAAGGAGGAGGTCCGGGAGAAGACAGCTAAAGAAGTCTGTACTCTTACCTCTGTGGTGAAATAACATTGACTATCCTTTCCATAAATTGAATGGGGAGTAGGAAGTACTACAGCAGAAGAGCAGCGAGATTAGTGGAATTACTAATCTTCCCCTACTGTGGTGTACTGGGACTAAACTCCTAGGATATCAGATATTTAAATACAAATTTGAAACAAAAAGTCTTCAGAAACCAAATTATTTCCCTTTTTAAAAGCACCAGCATGTGGCTGACAAGCAAAAATTGTCCATTCTAAACATTTTCAATAAAATAAAGAGTGCTAGACATTGAGTCAAGAAGACTTGGGTTCAAATTCTACCTCTGACACAAGCCATATAATATGAACATGTCTTATAGAATTCAAGGAAAGTTGAGACTGTAGAAGATAGAGTACTGGTTCTGGAATCAGAAAAACATGAATTCAAATCCTGATTGAAACACTTATTAGCTGTATCACCCTGGGTTAGTCACTTAATCTCTGTCTGCTTCAGTAACCTTCTTTTGTACCACCAATCTTTACCTGATTGACACCTACAGAATGAGAAATTAGACACTGAAATATTATAGCAAGACGTTTAGAAAACTGGTCACTTTCAAATAGGTGATAGTCACTACACAGGAGGAAAGACCACTGGAAAAGTACATGTTTGAGCCATTGAAAATGTTGACCTGTGTAATTTATAGCTACAGTATTAAAAGCTTAACATACATCTGCGGGACAGAGAACCATATATCATCCTCCCCTGGTTTGGGGAATGATGCAGCAAATTATAGGATGTCAAAGCAGCCAGTAATGGAGAAAGTGGTGAATTGATCTGAACTTAGGACATGTCCCAAAATTCCACAGCCTAGTGCCTGTTATGGCAGCCATAAGGTGCAGTGAATCAGGTACAATGAAATTACTCTCCAGCTGGTACTAAAACAACTCCAATCCTAAAATAAATTTAGTCCATGAATGGGATTGCTCTCAGTAGCACACATCCAAAACACCCTCCCCACAACATAAACACCAATCAAGTTGCATACATGTTGTATAGTTGTGACCTTTTCCCTTCAAAATAACGTTGTGGTATCCCTGAAAGAGCTCACTGTGTGGGTGGAATCATAGAATTTAGAGCTAGAAGGGACTTTTGAGAAAATCTTACCAAATCCCTTCATTTCATAGGGGAGGAAACTGAAGCCCAAAGAGTTGAAGTGAACTGCCCAAGATCACATAGCCAATAAATGCCAGTTAGAACTTGGTCTTTCAACAGTCTTCTAATTGATCTTCCTGCCTCAGGTCTCTCACCTGCACATCCTATGTGCTGCTGCCAAAATAACTTTGTGTAAGTGTAGACTATGTGACTCCTCTACTTAACCAATTCTAGGGGTCTCCTACTGACTGTGCGACACGTTATAAACTCCACTATTTAGCTTTAAAGGCCTTTTGGTCCCAACAAATATTACCAACTACTCTGAATTGTACTCCCTCTTTTGCCATATGAGATCTAGTCAAACTGGCTTCTCTCTGTTTCTCATATACGGTGCTTTGTTTCTCACTTCTGGGCCTTTCTTCTTCCTTTGCACTGGCTCTTCCCCATATCTGCAATGTTCTCCTTAATCTCCATCTCAGAGTCCTCCAATTCCTGTAAGATGCAACTCAGGCACTATCCCCTGCGTGAAAACTTTCCTGGTCTCACCAACTGCTAGTGACCTCCCTGTCAAATAACCTTGTATTTATCACTTCTGTATACATTTGTCCTGATTCACCATATGCTTATGCTGTGTATCTTTTTACATATAATTGTTGTCTCTCCCATGAGAATGGATGTTTATTGACAGTAGGGATTGTTTTATTCTTTGCACTTTCATACCTGTGACAAAGCAGGGCACATAGTAGGTGCTTAATCAAATGTGTTGGTTGATTTATTGAGCTCTGAGAACATCTATCAATCTTTTTTTTACAAGGAAGTATTCATCTTTTTATAGCTGATTCAGGGTAGTACCCCCTGTGCTTTATTAATGCTGAATTGCATGGTTAATGTTATATAAAAAGGGGTTTTGTTTGGATACTTTCTAATTTTCATTATGCTCTTTAGGATAGGGATAGTGAATAACACTGGATTTTACTGATATGGGGCATCACTCAGATGAAGAATCTTTCTCTTGATTCAGGTTATCACACGCTCTAGAGCTTAGAGCCTCAGAGAATTCTCTAGACTACAGAGCACTGAGAGGTTAAGTGACTTGCCAAGGGTCATATAGCTAGCACATGTCAGACACAGGGCTTGAAATCAAGGCTTCCTGGCTTCAAGAAAAGTTCTTCATCCGAGAGGCCACACCTCTTCTTATTTCACATTTACTGTTGTTAAAAGCACATACAAAGACTGGGAAAAATTCATTGTTCTAAGAACATTTCCACAATTCACTTTATTTCAGAATGCCAGTAACTTTCTTTATATACATACTCACAATTATAACCCTTATGCTCAATGTGCTTGGCTAGGTTAAGACTAAACTATTTGCAACTATTGCCTCCTTCTACTGATTCAATTTGATCTCTGGATTCAAGCTCAAAACCTTCTATCTCTATTTTTGTTTAAGCAAACCTTGAAGTGGTTAAACTCATTGAAGCCAAATAATATTGTAATATCATTGGAGAAATTTTGCATGGAATCAACTAATTTTTTAATGTTGTTGTAGCAGAACTACATTCTTAGAAATTATAGGTAGATGAATAAATAGGATTTTTCTTGTCAGTGTTGCATAGGTGACATATTTGAAATAGAAAACAATTTTCCATTCCAATATTATGTGCTATACCAATCTTTTCTTGGGTCCATTTTTACAATTTTGCAATATATGACTGAGTCTTGAGTACAGAACTGAGTCACAGACTTTCAAGGGATCAATAAGGGTGAAATCTGTGTTATAGCATTTTGGAGCAATTTATTCAATAATTAATTACTGGGTCAATAATGACTAGGTCAATAATTATTACACTACTGGGATATTTTGACACACCCTTTTTCTTCCTCAGGAAGTATGTTGATTGGTATTTGTAGATATTTTATATATGAATGCTATGTTTGAAATTAATAAACTTGTAATTGTCCTATATTTAGATTGCTTGGGTAAGATTCTCATCTTTTTGGTAATAAGTATGGTATGCTTTCCATTAAAGAAGATGGAATCAGGTTTGCATCCGAGAGGATGTTCGTGAAGTATTTTCCTAGTAGTTCGCTCTACAGTGAGATATCACATATTTTCAACCTTTTTCTTGCATGAAATACATTCACTTCATTATTAATAGTTATGATGTTAAATTATATAATTAATAATGTAATTTTCATATTACTGTGTATACAATCTCCACAGCTTCATGAGAGAATTAACAAATTTAGAAACTCTTCTCTTTGCCCTGGATTTTTCTTGTTTAATATTTTTGTTGAATGAATGCTTGCATTGTGGAAGTCAACATTTTATTGGGACCTATCTGATCTTTTAATGAAAATCACCTCTTCAGTTTCCATGAAAATAGGACTGAGGGCAAGCAAGATAAATCATGAAATCCACAAGATAATTCCAAATCCTTATTGTTCTCAATTCAACATCCTTCCTCCTTCTCCCTGCCCCTGAACTTTTGAATTAGAGTCATCAAAAAATGATTCATTTTGTGATCAAAAAGAAGGCAATGGCCACTGGAAAAATGTCAAAAGTTTTATAAAACCTACGAGTGGAAAAATCTGCTACTGAATGAATGATCAAGAGTAGACTGGCCTTGAATAACTGCTTCAGCAGAACTGCTCTTATATAATGTAAGCCCTTTTAGATGACTATGAATTTTCTCAAAAATCCATTTGAGTAGTCAGTTCTTCTAGAGTAACTGGACTGTCCTCAGAATTCAGGCAATCTCTTTTCATAGTGGTTAAAGCCTGAGTGCCTCCTCCTTCTACTACATTTCCTCCTCCTCCTCTTCTTTTTCCCTTGGAATGTACAACCTTCTGTTTCTCTTTTACCCAGGAGCCCTGAGGGTCTTCTCCCAGTTTGATTTTTGTTTTTTACTAAAGGGGTCCTTGAGCAACTACTTTAAAAAGCCTATTCATTAAATGGGTGTATCTCATTCAAAGTAAGAATGTTATAGGACATTAGCCTGAAAGGGCCAAGGTCTCCCATGGCATCCTAAGCCATCTCCAGCCATCATGATGAATATCAGGCCACTGGATCCAGATGGCTCAGGAGAAGAAAGTGAGGTTGGTGACCTTGCACAGCCCTCCCTCACTCAAATCGAAGTCAACTGCAAGTCATGTCTTCATCTTGATGTCATCGTCCTCTTCAAGAACGAAGGGCAAACACAACAATACCACCTTCTACTTGTTTCCTCAGCGCCCCGTGTTTTTGGTTAGAACAATCCAATGCCAAAGCTATAAACTGAGAAGAGTTAACCATGGATCCATTTGAGAAAGTTGAGACGTAATCTTCTTATTAATGATACGTTTTGAGCTCACATATGCTGTAATGCTCCAGATGGAAAAGCTTACTATCAAATGGCTCGAAAATGTAAGTTTCCTTAAAACATTGGAATCTTTCCTTAAAACATAATGGGAAAGAAGGCTATGATTCCCCAAATGCTGACAGTAATGTAGAATAACTAACTAGATTAGGTTTTAGGGAGTTGATAAGTTTGGAAGGGAAAAAATTACATCTTTATTTTTACTAACTCTAATGGAAATTTAATATTTTCTTCAATTATATACGTTGGCAACCAAACAGTATACAAAGAACATGTTCAAATTGACCAACGAGTTCAGGAGACCAAAAAGAGTTAAGAACCCCTAAAGTTGACTACTATAAGAAATCAAGGACAAAATTGTTCCATTTATAATATTTGCAGTTTCCTGACATAAGGAATTTTCACTTGTATATGTATAAAAGATTTTAATTTCCACTATTTCTGAATATGACATTTTTCTTTGTAACTGTACATTAAGACTTTACTTTCTTATTATGTATTTTCCTTTCTTGATAAAAGGAAATATTTACTTAATTTTAACTTTGGATAACATTAGGTTAAACTTTTCTCTTACTTACTCTAAGCTCCCTTAATTTTCACAAGCTTATTTTATTTTAGATTTTTTTATTAATTTTGAACTTAAATACAAAAAAAGATTAAAATAATTTCAATTTATATAACTCAATGAAAGGAAAGTATTCAGTATCAAATCGTGTCTCCATTTGATACTTTAAAAAAACTATATAATACTACACATTGTTTTCACAGCTACACTGTTCCTATGTGTGTCTTCTGAGTTTTACTTTTGTTCTCTGCTGTACAACTTTTTTTCTCCCTCCATCCCCACTCCTACACTAGAGGAGGCTACCAGTAGGCATTGACATGTGTATCTATGAATATATATGTAAATACATACTTCTGTTATCAGTTCCATATCTGGAGGTGGATATGTCCTTTGTAGCTGATACAAGGATTTATACTACTCAAACAATGTAGTCATTCATAGTCGTATTTAGAATAATACTGTTTTATTGTATACAATGTTGCCTTGATTCTGCTCCTTTCCCTCTTCATTATTTCCTGCAAGTGTTTCCATGTTTTTCTAAAATCAACCTGCTCATCTTTTCTTTCAGCACAGTAGGGATCCATCACAATCATATGCCACAATTTTTTTAGCCACTCACCAACTGATGGGCATGCCCTCAATTTTTTGTGACCACAGAGAGCTACCATAGATATTTTAAAATATGTAAGTTCTTTTCCTTTCCCCTGATCTTCATGGGAAGACCTAAAGTGATATTACTGGGTCAAAGGGTTTTCACAATTTTATAACTCTTTGCAAATTATTCCAGATTGCTCTCCAAAATGTTTGGATTAGTTCACAGTTCCACCAACAGGGTATTAGTGACCCAATTTTTATACTTCCCTTCCATCATTTGTCATTGTCACCTTCTATTATTTTAGACACTCTGATAGGTATGAGTTGACATATTAAAATCATTTTAATTTGCATTTCTCTAATCAATAATGATTTAGAGCATTTTTATATGATTATATATTGCTTTGATTTCTTCATCCAAATACTGACTGTTTATAACCTTTGATCATTTATCAATTGGGGAATGACTCATATTCTTATAAATTTGACAATTAACTATATATATTTGAGATATGAGAACTATATCTGAGAAACTATAAAAATATCATCCAGTTTTCTGTTTTCCTCCTCATCTGGCTCCACTGGCTCCATTTATACAAAATCTTTTTAAATTTAATGTAATCACAATTATTCATTTTACATCTCACAATACTCTCCATTTCTTGTTTCTTCATAAATTTTTTTCCTATGCATAAGTCTGATGGGTGATATGTTCTATGTTCTTATAATTTTCTCATGATATTTGCATTTATATCTGGATCATGCATTCATTTTGACTTTGTGTAGGTAAACATCTTAAGATGTTGGTCTACACCCTACTTCTGCTAGCCTGGTTTCCAGTTTTCCCAACAATTTTTAACAAATAATGAATTCTTATCTCAAAAGATTAGTTCTTTATATTTGTCAAACATAAGGTTGCTACAATCATTTACTATTGTGTATTGTCTATTCTGCTCAGCTGATCTAGCTTTCTGTTTCTTAACCAGTATAACATATTATTATAAGTACTTTCTTATAATATACTTTTAAGATGTGGTACTGCTAAACTTCCTTCCTTTGATTTTTTTCATTAATTCCTTTGATGTTCTTGACTTTTTATTCTCCCAAATAAATTTCATTACTATTTTTTCTAGCTCAATAAAATAATTTTTTTGGCAATTTAAATAACATAGTATTGTATAAATAGATTAGTTTAGATAGAATTGTTATTTTTATTATATTGGCTCTGCCTACCCTTGAACATATTATTTCTCCATTATTTATATCTGACTTTATTGGTATAAAAATTGTTTTAAAATTATATTCATGTAGTTCCTGGGTTTGTCTTGGCAGGTATACTCCCCAGTATTTTATACTGTTTATAAATATTTTAAATGAGATATCTCTTACTACCTCTTTTTGCAGAGTTTTGCTAGTAATATGAAGAAATTCTGATAATTGATGTGGGTTACACTGCTAAAATTAATTGTTTCAACTATCTTTTTAGTGGAGTCTCTAGGATTTTCCAAGTATTTAATCATATCATTGGCAAAAAGAGATAGCTTTGTTATTTCATTGTCTATTCTGATTCATTTGATTTCTTTTTCTTCTCTTAATGCTATTGCTAACATTTCTAATAGAATATAAAATAATATTGGTGATAATGGACATCCGTGTTTCATTCCTAATCTTATTAAGAAGGCTGTTAGCTTATCCCAGTTAACAAATAAAGCTTGCTGATGGTTTTATGTAGATACTTCTTATAATTTTAAGGACAAATCCATTTATGCCTATGCTTTTAAGTGTTTTTAATAGGAATGAGTGTTATATATTGTCAACAGCATTTTTCTGTATGTATTTGTATAATGAGATGATTTTATTATTTTTGTTATTGATATAAATAATTATGCTAATAGTCCTCTTTATGTTAAACCATCCCAGCATTCCTGGTCCTGGGATAAATGCCACTTAGTCACAATGTATAATCTTTGTGATATATTGTTGTAGTCTCCTAGCTAGTATTTTACGAAGGATAAAACAGGTCTCTAATTCTCTAATAATTTTCTCTAATAATTCTCTAATAATTTTCTTTCAATGTTTTTGATGATCCTGGTTTGGGCATCAGCACCATATTTGTTTTATGGAAGGAGTTTGGTGGGACTCCTTCTTTGCTATTATTCAAAATAATTCACTTAATATTGAAATTAATTGTTCTTTAAATGTTTGGAAGAATTCACTTGTAAATCTATGTGCAGCAGATTTTACTTGAAGGCAGAAACAAAGTGATTTTTTTACCTTTGTTGTATCCCCAATGCCTGCAATATTGCCTTGCTCATAAAAATGTTCCTTGAACTCAGTCAATTAAATTTAGTGAATATCAGAGGCAATGGGTAGGGCTGGATGCCACCAGCAGTACATGGTACCTTTACAAAAATTAACCACATAGGAGAGAGTAAAGTTTTATAGTTAAATGCAGAAAATTATAAATGTTAAATGCATCCTTTTCAGATCACAATATAATTAAAATTATATATAGTAAGGGACCATGGAAATAGAGATTGAAATTTAATTAAAGACTGAGTAACTTAATCTTAAATTATGAGGGAGTTAAAGAACAAATTATAGAAACAATCAAGAATATTACAAAAGAAAATGACTAATGAGACAACATATCAAAATCTATGGGATACCTCAAAAGCAGCAGTCAGAGGAAAATGTATCTCTCTAAATGCTTATATCAATAAAAGAGAGAAAAAAACAGAACAATGAATTAGGTATGCAATTAAAAACACTAAAAAATAAACAAATTAGAAATCCCCAATTAAATGTGAAATTGGAAATCCTAAAAATTAAAAGTGAGATCAACAAAATTGAATGTAAGAAAACCATTGAATTAACACCTAAAACTAGGACAATTCCTAGTTTCATAAAAAAAAATAGCTAAACTCTTGGTTAATATGATTTTTACAAAAAGAAAAGAAAACCATCACTGGTATCAAAAATGAAAAGGGAGAACATAACACTAATAAAATTAAATAAAATCAATTAGAAGGAGTTATTTTGCCTAACTATGTGCCAAAAATTTTTAACAAATTAAGGGTAGTGAAAGAACACTTACAGATTTTTTCAGTTACTCATTTGTAAAATGAGTTGGAGATGGAAATGGCAAACCACTCCATTATCTCTTCCAAAAAACTTGAAATGGGGTAAGAAAGAGTCAGATGTGACTAAAAAATGGCTGAACACAAATATACAGGAATGTAACAAAATATTATAATGATTTAATGTGGATATGACAACTACAAAAATATATTGGAAGATTTTTATGAACTGAGACAAAACAAAGTAAGGAGAACCAGAAAAATAATCTACACAATGACCACAACAATATGAATATAAACATGAACAAAAATACACTTGAAACTGAATGCTGTGAAATTATAATGGCCAACCTTTGCCTCCAAGAAGTTATATGAGAAGGTATGCTCCCTCTTGTTATGTAGAGGTGTGGAACATTTCTCAAAATATCAAGCTTTTCAATGAGCTTTCTCAGTGTTGCTAAACTTTATTCTTTTCTTGTTTTTATCCTTCCTTATAGGAGATGTCTCTTATGGGGGTGATACACAGAGAAATGTGAGAAATAGAAAATGACATGGCACTAAATTTGTTTAATTATGTTTTTATTTGGGAGTTGAAGAAGTCAAAATCAATTTTGTAAATTAAAAAGAATTTATTTACCAATGTGTAAGAATGAGTGGACAACAAGGAAGATGGGTAATCATTGCTCTCAGGACCCATTTGGAGTTCATCTTAGGAAGGAAACTGGCAGTATGAGGGGCTTCCAAGGCAGACTCATGAGAATGTGAAAGCCCTGCAGATGATTTTTTGCAAGGATTGATTGAAAAATGGAAATGATTGATCTGAGAGAGATTTGAGGAGACATGAAAGAAAGCTTATATTAAAGCATATGAAGGGTTAATATAGAGAATAGAAATTAGTCGTGTTCTGCTTCGCCCTAGAAGCAGAAATTTGAGCAATTGAAGAAAACAAAGGCATCTTTCAGTTCAATGGAAAAGCAGACTTTCAAAAATCAGAGCTGTCCAAAAGCAAAATAAATTACCTTGAGAAGTTTAAATCATCCCTGGAGGTCTTCAAGAGGAGACTTGATGACGACACTGGGTGCACGTGTAGCAGCCAGTCCAGCTGAAATATGGGTTTGAAATATGGGTAACCTTGAGTTTCCAACTTAGAGATTCTCTGAAACTTGGTTTTCTAGACTTCAGAAGTCTGAACAATGGCATAGCTAATCATGACTTCAGAAGAGAGATAGTGAAATAGAGATGTGGTGGACTGGAGGTGTGGCAGAGGTAGTAGCATGGCACAGTAGTCAGGACACTAGACTGTGAATCAGGAGGACCTATCCATGCTTAGACAATTAATTAATCACTAGATCCCGGGCAAGTTACTTAAACTGTACCTTAGTTACCTCATTTACAAAAGGAGGGTAGAGACAGAGGTGAACATTCAATGAAATTCACTGTGCTCAACTATTTGTTCCAAGACAGAACTCAGGGGCAAGGGGAATGTTATAAATAATAAACATTTTAAAGTGGTTTTTAAAAGATTCACATAAGAATAACTAATGAAACAGGTTTATTCCTCAAATTGAAATGTAATGGTGAAACAACACTAAATGTGAGGTTAAAAGACTTGCTGCTTTGCTACTTACTACCTGTGAGACCTCAGGGATAAATTCCTTATGTTTTTTGAACCACAGTTTCCTGATCTTTGAATAATAATGCTCAATCCACCTATTTCCCAAGATTTTTACAGGGCTCAAACAAAATACAGCACATGAAAGAGATTTATAATCAGTAAAACACTACACTCAAGGAAAGAAATTAATTTTTTTTAAAAAAAAACTATGTGATAAATAGAAGTAACAAATGCCTCAAAAATACAACATATTTTGCAGCGACACTTTTCTCAGGGGTTTGGTTTCTTTTGACAAAAAAAAGAAAAAAATTTTTTTTAAATAATCAATTATTTGCTTCAGGAGAAAACGAAATTTCTGAAAACAGGCTCAAAATGACAAGTTAAGGTCAGGCTGGTTTCCCAACATACAAAAATCACGTGGGAAGATTTTTGGAATGTCAGTTTCACATACCAATTCAGTTTTTAAAGATGAGAGCCACATCAGGAATTGAGCTACCTTCTTAGAACAAAGCTGAGAAATGCTCTTGATACCATGTAATGGGGAAGAGGGATAGAAATGGAGAGGAAAGGGACATATTTTATACTACCTTGTACATGCTTCTCATTTTTCTCCTTGAGAATATGCATCTACCCAGTAGATCATAAACTCTCTGAGGGAAGAAACTATTCAGCTTTTGTCTTTGTGTTCCTACCAGTTAGTGCAGTGGTTTATACATAGTGAGAGTCTAATAAATATCTGTTAGATTAAATTGACTTCATAAGCACAGATTTTTTTCAGAGGTGGGACAGTAATGATGGCTCTTTCATCTCCACCCAGTCTGTCTTACTTGTCCATGTGTTTTTCACTCCTTCACATTGCTTTACTTCTCATACTCCACTTTCCTTCTTACACTTTCTCTCAGTTTCAAATTCCTCCATCTTGCCTTCTCTGAGCCAGCCTCCTTCAAAGGAATCTTTCTTGCTAGTGCCTTTTGATTCACTCTCTAGGGGGTCCAACACAATGCAATGAGCAGTTCCTTCACCTGGCTTCTGGGGTGAGCAAATTGGCAGCAAACCTGGATGTAGTTGACATGGAGGCAACAGGACTACCCTTGAAGGAAGACAGATCACCGTCATCATAAACATAAGTGATGATCTCATTGGTGAGTGATAAACAGGGGCAGGAACACAAAGACAATGTGATTGGAATCAAGAGTGACTGCTGCTATCTCCCATCCTGTTTCAGCTGTCAGTAAGGATGAGACACTCAAATGCCTATCAGAAATGCCTTTCCAGGTAGCCTAACCTTGCCACAGCTACAAATCAAAATCAAATTCATCAAGTCTTGGTGTATTTGAATATTTTCTTTATATTATTAGCAATCACCTAGGTGACAATCAGCTTGACCATGTGTCAATCCCAGCCAGTACTTGATATGTTCCAAATTAGCAAATTGCTTATGCCTCAGTCTATTTCTTTGATTCATATAAAAGTGCTAGGAAATAAAGAATCATTGTCCAGGTAAATCTGTTTCTGAGCAAAGGAAATGAATTAGTGGATCCAGGTTAATGCTACAAAATAGTTGTCCATAGCACACAGTACACCATCATATTCAATACCAAAACATTGCCTCACCCATTAAGAATGTTCATACGTAGAAATACACACCTGCAAAAATATAAATACATAATACATTTAACAGTTGATTTTAAGGCATTCATTATTGTTAGATATAGCAAATGTTTTAAAAGAAAGGAGCAATTCTTCAGAATTTTAGCTACCATTTAAAATTTGTAACAATCAATCTCTCCAAATATTTAAAATAACATTTTATTTTATGCTTTGAGTTTGTCTGTCCATATTCAGCTAGAACAGGGTACCTTTGTACCTATACAAGGTTGGGCTGAAGTTAACGAGAGATCAGAAAAGAATTCTTACTCTGCTATGCCCTTCATTCACATTCTGCAGCCCACGCACTCACACTGAGATTTTTATTCAAGTAATTTCAAAAACAATCTATGTTATCAGCCAGTACCAAAAGTTGAACTAAAATAAATTCCTTTTTTTTCATATTATTGGAAAGCTAGTGTGAAAGAATGAAGTAAGAACCAAAACAACCAACTACACCAGTTTCTTAGCCTCTCCTTTGGATCTTTTCATGTTCCCCAGTCCCTTGAAATTAGCCAGTCTATCTCAAATAGTAAATTTTCCCTGCTTGCCCTAAAAAAATGCCTATTTCATTAACTCTGCCTAATTCACAGGAAAGTAAACCAATGTCTAACACCTTTTAAATGTACCACTACTCCACGCATGGACAAGACTGCTCACCAAGCTACCCTCCAATTGGCTAATTTGTTTTGCTTCATTTTCCATACGTCTTGTAGCCTTTTGATTCCTTACCATGCCAGAGATCAAAAGGAGAGCCTCCCAAAGCAGAAGCCAAGACAAACACCATGAATCCATGTTACATTCCCAGCTAAGAGCCACAAACTACAAAATTCCAAATGGTTTTTACTTATATGGAGACCAAAATCCTAGATTAGAGGCTTTGCTCTGTGTGAAGCATCTTGTAGATTAGCTTCTTCCTAGAGTAATTAATCAAATCAAGTGGTAAAAGATATCAAACTGAGGTTGGGCAGTTTAGCTTGTTTATTTTCAAACAGCAAGAACCTGGGAGTGGGGGGGACCTGAAAGATTAAATATCTAATCTTTATTTCCTGGTTAATGACAGTAAACCATACAGGATAAAAAGGTCAACAATTTATTTAGAATCATTATAGCTATTATTCCATTATTATAAATATCATATTTATTATATTATCAATTATTGTGAATTTATATGTAAATATTATAAATTACTTATAAATGTAGCATAAATAAATGCTTATTAACTGATAGACTGATAGTCAACTAGATGAAATTATGGGGGAGGTCAGCCTATTTGGGAGTTTGATTACATCTTCCTAATGGAGGCAATCAAGGTTGAAACCTTCTCTGGGATTCAGAGTTGCCTAGAGCAGAGGTATCAAACGTACCACTTGGAAAACACTACCAAATGTGAATTTGGCCAGAACCAAATAGAAATGTAACTGGGATATTTCAAGAAATAAATAAAAATACACTATGTCATTTTCTAAGTCAATATGCAGCCTGACGTTATCTTTCTGTATAATTTAGTGGTCCCCATTCCTATCTGAGTTTGACACCAGTGGCCTAGAGCACTGAGAGATTAAGTGATTTGCCCGGAGTCACGTAGATATTATGTCAGAACAAATACTTGAAACCAGGCCATGTCAGCTCTATCTTTACTGTTCTATTGCGTCTTTGACATCATAAAGACTTCAAGAAAATGATGAAAGGACTTCCCAACGTTATCTGAAGTCCCTTGCCACCACTCCAAAAAGAAAGATTTTTAGTGAATTTGGTGAATATTTTGAGCTACTCAATACAGATTATATGTGAATCTTAACTCTTTCAGGAAGGGTTCTATTTCTTGGGGAAGTTCCATAAATTGAAACTGAAAAGAAACAAAATGAATCTAAGACAAAGAAAGGAGATGGAATCAGAAGTAGGTATTCCTACTGGTTTCACCAGAGCACTACTTCTCTTAGAACACCAACCCCAATGAGGGCCAGATCAAGGCCAAATCTGCTGAGGAACCCAGGGGAATAAAGGAGAGAAATTTTGGAGTCTGACTATGAGCGAGCATTCTAATCTAGGAGAAGAGAGTTATAGCAAATGGGGCAGCTTTATTAGCCATGAGTTTGAATTAATTTTAACCAGTCTCTTCCCCAGACTAGTATCAACTGAAAGTCTTGATCACCTACTTAAAGCACAGATCCCCCTTAATACCAATATCTATTCATTCATCATCAAAATCTGCCTTAGTTTTCTGGAATTTGTGTGTTTCCATAGCTTCTCTCCTCATTTTCTAACTATTGGGCTCCAAAGAACTGTTAATAAATGAATTTATCTAGGCAACTCCACTTCTGAAGACTGGCATCAACATCAGTGCTTTGCCCTGAGCTTTCAGTCTCACTTCTAGTCTCAAAAAAGATGTCTCCAAACAGGAACCCCACTATCTTATATTTTAAGAATTTAAAAAAGTAGTTTCCTGTAATCTGCATATGTTCAAGTTAAAGGATCATGGACTCAGAATTAGAAGGCACTTCATAAAACATGTAACCCAACCTCCTCATTTTACTATGAGAAACTGAGGCCCAGGGAAGGTAAAAGATCCATGGTTACATAGGTAATGGGCATCAGAGGTGAAACCAGATCCTTTGACTCCAAAGATCATCCTCTTTCCACTATACCATACTGATTGATGCCTTCTCTCAATGTCCATCTACTATGTAAAATGATGACACTTAAAGCAAGGCATGTATATCAGGGTTGGGCACGTATTAAGTGCTCATCTAAAAGGGATTAGATAGAATACAATTGAATTTGACCATCAGACTTTGGCCTTTGGTGACCAAATGGTCCTTTATTAATAATTCTGGTTTAAGGACAATATGCATCTTAAAATGTTCAATGGGGGGAAGAGCCAAGATGGTATAGTAGAAAGATATGCTAGCTCCAAATGCACAGCCCATAAAATACCAGTAAAGAAGAACTCCCAACAAATTCTGGAGCAGCAGAAGCCACAGAACAACGGAGTAGAGGAGATATCTGTTCCAGAGAGCCCTGAAAAACCAACGTGAAAGGTCTGTTGCACACCAGACCAGAGCAGAGCCCAGCCCTGCCTTGGCCACGTGGCACTGAGAGGAGCAAATCCAAGCAGCCTTCCAGACGGAATCTCCAGAGGCCATGCAGGTCCCTCCACCCACAGGTGACAAAGGTCAGTGGGAGGGCCCTCTGAGAGGGGAAAAGGGTGCTCCCATAACTCAGGCCCCCTCGGGAGTCAGCAGCAGAGGCAGCAGTGGACTGGGGCTCCCAAAGCAGGCAGGAGCTCGGATCCATTGTTGAAGGTCTCTGCATAAACGCCCTGAGGGAACTGAACCTCATGAGGCAGCCCTGCCTCCACCTGAGCACCTGAACTTAATCTCACACTGAATAGCAGCCCCACCCCCACTAAAAACCCTGAGTCTGGGAAGCAGCATTTGAATCTCAGACCCCAAGCACTGGATCTGGAGGCATGGTGGGTGTGGAGAGAAAATTCAGAAATCAAGTCACTGGCTGGGAAAATGAGCAGAAAAGGGAAAAAAAATAAGACTATAGAAGGTTACTTTCTTGGTGAACAGACATCTCCTCCCTTCCTTTCAGAGGAGGAAGAACAATGCTTACCATCAGGGAAAGACAGAAGTCAAGGCTTCTGTATCCCAAACATCCAAAATAAATATTCCATGGGCTCAGGCCACGGAAGATCTCAAAAAGGATTTTGAAAATCAAGTTAGAGAGGTGGAGGAAAAACTGGGAAGAGAAATGAGAGAGATGCAAGAAAAGCATGAAAAGCAGGTCAACACCTTGCGAAAGGAGACCCAAAAAAATGCTGAAGAAAATAACACCTTGAAAAGTAGGCTAACTCAATTGGCAAAAGAGGTTCAAAAGGTCAATGAGGAGAAGAATGCTTTCAAAAGCAGAATTAGCCAAATGGGAAAGGAGGTTCAAAAGCTCACTGAAGAAAATAGTTCTTTCAAAATTAGAATGGAACAGATGGAGGCTAATGACTTTATGACAAACCAAGAAATCACAAAACAAAACCAAAAGAATGAAAAAATGGAAGACAATGTGAACTATCTCATTGGAAAAATAACTGACCTGGAAAATAGATCCAGGAGAGACAATTTAAAAATTATGGGACTACCTGAAAGCCATGATCAAAAAAAGAGCCTAGACATCATTCTTCATGAAATTATCAAGGAAAACTGCCCTGAGATTCTAGAACCAGAGGGCAAAATAAGTATTCAAGGAATCCACCAATCACTGCCTAAAAGAGATCCAAAAAGAGAAACTCCTAGGAACATTGTGGCCAAATTCCAGAGTTCCCTGGTCAAGGAGAAAATATTGCAAGCAGCTAGAAAGAAACAATTCAGGTATTGTGGAAATACAATCAGGATAACACAAAATCTAGCAGCTTCTACAGTAAGGCATAGAAGGGCGTGGAATATGATATTCCAGAAGTCAAAGGAACTAGGACTAAAACCAAGAATCACCTACCCAGCAAAACTGAGTATAATGCTTCAGGGGAAAAAAATGGTCTTTCAATGAAACAGAGGACTTTCAAGCATTCTTGATGAAAAGACCAGAGCTGAAAAGAAAATTTGACTTTCAAACATAAGAATGAAGAGAAGCATGAAAAGGTAAACAGCAAAGAGAAGTCACAAGGGACTTACTAAAGTTGAACTGTTTACATTCATACAAGGAAAGACAATATTTGTAACTCTTGAAACCTTTCAGTATCTGGATAGTTGGTGGACACACACACACAGACAGAGAGCATTGAATAGGATGGGATCATATCTTTAAAAAGTGAAATTAAGGGGTGAGAGAGAAATATATTGGGAGGAGAAAGGGAAAAATGGAATAGGGCAAATTATCTCTCATAAAAGAGGCAAGCAAAAGACTTTTCAGTGGAGGGAAAAAGAGGGGAGGTGAGAGAAAAACATGAAGTTTACTCTCATCACATTCCACTAAAGGAAGGAATAAAATGCACACTCATTTTGGTATGAAAACCTATCTTACAATACAGGAAAGTGGGAGAGAAGGGGATAAACAGGGTGGGGGGGATGATGGAAGGGAGGGCAATGGGAGGAGGGAGCAATTTAAAATCAACACTCTTGGGGAGGGACAGGATCCAAAGAGAGAATAGAAGCAATGGGGGGCAGGATAGGATGGAGGGAAATATAGTTAGTCTTATACAACACAACTATTATGGAAGTCATTTGCAAAACTACACAGATATGGCCTATATTGAATTGCTTGCCTTCCCAAAGGGAATGGGTGGGGAGGGAGGGATGAAGAGAAGTTGGAACTCAAACTTTTAGCAACAACTGTTGAGTACTGTTCTTGCTACTAGGAAATAAGAAATACAGGTAATGGGGTATAGAAAGTTATCTGGCCCTACAGGACAAAAGAGAAGATGGGGACAAGTGAAGGGAGGGATGATAGAAGAGAGGGCAGATTGGTGATAGGGGCAATCAGAATGCTCGGTGTTTTGGGGTGAGGGGAGGGGACAAATGGGGAGAAAATTTGGAACCCAAAATTTTGTGAAAATGAATGTGAAAAGTTAAATAAATAAATTTTTTTAAAAAGTAAAAAAAATGTTCAATGAAGAGTATTTATGAAAGATTTCTAAACCATGCTAGCATTAAACAGATCTAATTCCCTCTTCAGGTACTGTTCAATTAAGTACCTATTTTTGGCTTTTGTACATAGGGAAAAGGTAGGTTGGGATAGATCTGGGAGCTGAGATCCAAGTTCCAGAAGGTGAATAGAGGCCAAAATTGCAAAAAGTAATACAAATACATTGTAAAAATACAAATACATTGTAAAAATGATGCAAAATCTCAAGGATCCTCATTTAGGTCTCTAAAACAGCCATGCATTAATATAACGTAATTGATGATATTTTAGACTTTATGCCTGTCCAGTAAAAATATTTATAAAGTAATGAAATTCTGGATGTGCCTCAATGTTTACCACTCTCATTCTGTAGGACCAAGACTAGAGAATCACCATTATGGAGGTTACTGAGGTGGACCTCTACCAGGCTTCTTAAACCACTTATCTTGTCTCTGGTCTTTCTACCTGGTGCTAATCATCATAAGGATGAGGTCTCTTTCAATCCTAAATGTATTATATCCATTGATTGAATAATAAGTAGAAAGAGCAGGGACAGGATAGCTGATTTCAAAAACCTGCTAGCTAATTTGGGGAAATGGAAATCAAGCCTAGAGAAATTAATTGACTTGCCCAATGCCACACAAGCATTCAGTGACAGCACTGGAATTTGACCCCAGGTTCTCTATTTCCAATTTTTTTGTATACATCACACATTTATATTTGCTATAATGAGGATGAGATGATGACCTGTTTTGTTGCCTAGACTGTCCTTTTTCATAAATAACATTTGTACTTTTATTGGGAAATGTTTTGGCTTATCCCATCTGTTTAACCTTATTGGTCTTTTCCACTCTTTGGTCACATCTGTCTCCTCTTTAGTTCCACTCCCCAACCTTGACCTTGATTCTATTTGACCCTACTAACCTTCCAACCATAGCTACAGGAAGAAGACACAATTTACCCATTGTGCCCTGCATCTGTATATGTAAAATCTCATTTTAACATCCATAAATCAGTGTGTAAACTCTGTAAAACTTTCAGGTACACTTTATCTCCAAAATGATAAGCCTGTTGACTAAATTCATTGTTTTGTTATGCCTTGCTTTATGACAATCTTAAGAATATCTTTCTGTCTTAACTCTAAATTGATCAACTATAAAATCAGGTTTGATGAAATATTTTTATCTTTATTCCGGTGACTGGGTGAGTATCCAGAGAGGCTTAGGGTTGGGCTTTTCATCTATCTCTATAATCTTTCCTTTGGTGACTTCTTCAGCTCCCATATGTCTAATAAACATTTCTATTCTGAGCACTACTTCCAGATCTTTCTGTATTCATTCTTAATCTGTCTCCTAAATTAAAATTCTATGTTACCAACAAGTTCATCTGGATCTCCTGTTGGCATCACCCCCAACATAATCAATCAATATGTCCATATTGCATTTCTATCTAACAATCATAGGATCATAAAATCATAGATCTACAGATGCAAGAGACATAAGGGACCATCTAGGAAAACTGTCTCTTGTTATAGGGAAGGAAATTGTGACCCAGGGAGGTTTCTGGACTTCGCCAACATCATACTGGAAGCAAGCATTAGAGATGAGATTTCAATCCAGGACTCTGATTCCACACTAAGGTGATTATCAAGCTCCTAATATGTGCTATTCACTGTGCCAGATGCTTGGGTTGCAAAGACAAAAATAAAACAATCCCTTCCTTAAGGGGGAAAACGTAAATATAATTGTGCAAAACAAAAAATAAAGACAAGTTCATTTCAAGGGGGAAACAATAATAGCTAGAAAGATCAGAAAAAACCTCCAGTAAAGGTGGTCCTTGAACTGATCATTAAAGCAGCCTAGAGATTCTAGGAAGTAAAAGAGAGAATGAGAACATTCAAGGCATGGGGGAAAGCCTATTCAAGACAGAGTTGGAAGATGAGATGCCTTGGGGGAGGGACACCTAACAAGCCAGTTTGGCCAGATTACAGAGTGCAAGAAGGGGAGAAATAGCTAAGTCTGGAAAGGTCCACTAGAACAAGACCCTGAAGGACTTTGAATGTGTAACAGAGGAGTTTGCATTAGAAACAAGAAGAAGCAGAGAGTCCCTGGAGGTTAATGCTTTAGAAATAGCCCTTTGGTAACTATGTGGAAGATGACTTGGGCTCATTTTTTTCCTCATATACTTCCCTAGTTATTTGAAGCCACTACCATCCTTCTAGTTACTGTGGTGTGCAACCCTGAAATCTTCTTAAATACTACAATGCCTTATAGTTAGCTCCCTGTATCAGTAAGCACCCCAGCATACATGGGGAGAGGGAGCTGCTATCACAGGTTCTCAGATCTGCATTCATAAAAGGAAAGGCAACTTTTGAAGGTTAACAATCACTTTAATCAAACACATGCATCTTTCTTTTAACTAAGCATGTATATCATTCACCTAGTTCAGAGGAGTTATCATCCTGAACTTGGAAGAAAATGCAGAGAAATCAAAGTCAACAGACATGACTTCCTCTGCCTGAATTCAACAGAAAGGTCCAACTGTCTGCCCATAGTTACCAGAGAGGGAAGCACCATATCTGACATCTGGGTTCTCCATGTTGGAGGGCTCCTTAGCAGCTTCCCAGAGTCCTCTTCTGGTCAAACAAACACTTTCAGGCAGTAAGGCCTAAAGGAAAATCTCACCCTCACAGTATTTATACCTTTTTAGAGCCAGAAGGCATCCCAGCCCTTGAGAACCAGTGCCTCATTAACAAAAGGTGTGGGCCTTCCTACAAATCTTCCCTAATCAAAGTCCCCTTAATAGGCAAGCCCATTAATGGGTGGGAAAGATCTTTAATCACATTAACAATACAAATACATATACTGCTTCAAGTTAGAGAAATTCTTGTTTCTGCACTTTACTTCTACTAAAGACTCTTGGTTGACAAAAGTAAGATTCAATCAGAAGCGTTTGATTATACTAAAACTTCAAAAGATCCCATTTTGCCTTTACATCCCCTAGCACCTGCCTCAATATATTTTGAATGGTCAATTTTCTTTTCTCACATGGCCAATTCAAGGCCAATTCTCACCCAAATTCAACACTTCATCTCCTTAATAATAATGGCTATCATTTATACTGGACTTTAAGGTTTACAATGGACTTTTCAAATAGTATCTCATTTTATCCTCACAACAATTCTCACAACAATGCTAGGAGGGAGATGAGATTTTCACATTTTATAGATGATGAAATTGAGGTAGACAGAAGTTAAGTGACTTGCCTAGGCTCTCACAGTTATTAAGTGTCTGAGGTCAGGTTTTAATTCAGGTCTTTCTGACTCCAGGTCCAGAGTTCTGTGCATATACAACTTAGTCTCTTTTCATATGTACTCTTAAATGACCTCCTAACTACCTTCTTTACCTTCATTTTCTTCCCTCTTCAATCCATCCTCCACACAGCTTTCAATTAATATTCGTGACACAGAATCTGAACATGCCATGCTTCCTCCCTCCTCTTCATAATAATCAATGGCTCCCATTTGCTTCTAAAATAAAATTCAAAATTCCAGGTATTTAAAGCCCTTCACTATCTGGTTCCTATGAATGCTTTAGTCTCATTTCAGATTATTCCACTTCATAGAATCCCAGTCTAAACAAACTAATTTTTGAACTCTTCTATTAATAAGTAATAGTCTATCTCCTCCTTTCATGTCTTTACACAAACACATGTCCCCTATATCCATAGCACATTCCTCATGAACTTCTGCCTTATAGGATTATTGATTTAGTATAAAGCACAATTTAGGTGCCGTCTTCTAGAGGAGGTCACTACTGATTCAATTAATTATTTTTCTCCTCCTCCTCCTCTTTCTTCTTCTTCTTCTCCTTCTTCTTCTTTCCCTCTTTCTCTCTTTTTCTTTCTCTCTTTCTCTCACTCTCTCTCACCCTCTCCTCCCCACTTTCTATTAATAAGTTTGACCTTTAAGAAAGGCCTTTAAATAGACTGGAAGGCATCTCAGAGGACATCTTATCCTATTCCCTCGCTTTAGAGATAAGTCAAGGTGGAGCCCAAAATGCTGGAGAAAAGGTAGGGAGTTGCCTGAGTTCTCCTCAATTTCCCTCAAAACAAGTTTAAATCATGCCTCAAAGTGAATTCTGGAGAAGAAGAGCCCACAAAGGATTGAGTGAAACAATTTTATAGTCCAAAATAACTTAGAAGGACTACAGAAAAATTTGTCTCACTGTGGTGAAGAGGCAGTACAGCCCAGAGTAGATGGTGTCAGGACAAGGCAGAAAGAAGTCCCTAGATCCAGCACAGATCAGCAATCAAGGCCCTGAAATCTGACTCAGAAAGCTAGTGGGATAGCAGGCCAGCTATGAGGCCTCCAGCCCTGACACAGCAAGCTAGTGTCAAACTTGGAGGCCTTGGAACAGCTGGTTAGACTAGACCCCAGCACAGCTGCAAACAGCCTACCTGGAGAACCCTAAATAGAAAGTGAATGACCAGACCCCTGGCCCCACTCCAGCACAAGAAGCTTGGGATAGTACTCTCTGTACCTGAGGAATATAGCCCAACTTTAAGTCACAAAATATGTTAGACAATGAACCAAAAAAAAAGCCCCGACCATAAAAATCTACTATAGCAACAGGCAAAATCAAAACACAAACACAAAGAGGAAAACAGTGTCAAAATACCTATATGTGAAGTTTTAAAGAGAAATATAAATTAGTCTTGAGTCCAAAAAGTCCTCCTGGAAATGCTCGAAAAGAATTTTAAGAATCAATTAAGAGAGGTAGAATAAAAATTAGGAAAAGAGAGTTACACAATGGAATCATGAAAAAAAGAGTCAACAACTTAGAAAAAAACTCCTTAAAAAGTAGAATTGGCCAAATAGGAAAGGAGGTATTAAAGGTAATTCAAGAAAATAATTCCTTAAGAGTTAGAATTGGGCAAATGGAAGTAATGACTCTAGAAGACATCAAACATCAATCAAAAGAATATAAAAAAAGAAAAGAAAATTAAAATACCTCATTAGGAAAACAAGTGACCTAGAAAATAGATCCAGAAGAGATAATTTAACAATTATTGGACTACCTAAAAGCCTTGATTTAAAAACAAAATCTGAATAGCATCTTTCAAGAAATTATCAAAGAAAACTGCTCTGATATCCTAGATCCAGAGGATAAAATAGTAACTGAAAAAATCCACCAATCATCTCCTGAAAGTGATCCCCAAATGGAAACTCACAACTGTAGTATAGCCAAATTCAGAACTCTTTGGTCAAGGAGAAAATACTACAAGTAACCAGAAAGAAACAATTCAAATATTGGGGAGTCATAGGATTGCACAGGATTTAGCAGCTTTTACATTAAAGAACTGGAGGACTTGGAATATATGTTCTAGAAGGCAAATGAGTTTGGATTACAACCAAGAATCAACTACTCAGTAAAAGTGAGTATAATCTTTCAGGAGAAAAAAATGGATATTCAATTTTCAAACACAAGACTCAAAAGAGGCATAAAAAGATAAATGGAAGAGAAAAAAACAAAAAGTATTCAATAAAGTTAAACTATTTACATCCTAGATGGGAAAATGATATTTGTAACTCTTAAAAATTGAATCTTTCTTAGGGAAGTTAGAAAGGAGCATATGTAGAGAGATGGTGCAAGTGTAAGTTGACTTTGATGGGATGATATAAAAAAATTAAGAGGTGAGATAGGGACTTGCACTGGGAGAAGAGGGAAGGGAAAAGCAGAATGGGATAAATTATATCACATGAATAGGTGTGAGAGACCTAGTACAATGGGAAGACAGAAGGGAGAGGGGTGAGCCTTACTTGAACCTTATTCTCATTTGATTTGTCTCAAAGAGGTAATAATGTATAAACTAAGTTAGGTAAAGAAATCTATTTTACTCTATAGGAAAGTAGGAGGGGAGGAAGACAAGAAAACGGAAGAACTAATAGAAGGGAGGACAGATGGAGGGAGGTTGTGGTTAGAGCAAAACATTGGACAGGTGGGACAGGGTGAAAGAAGAGAGAGTAAAACAAAAAGTATAAACAGGGGAAAAACAGGATGGAGGGAAATATACATATTCAGAATTCTGAATATGAATGGGATGAACTTACCCATAAAAGAGAAATAGATAGCAATGTTAAAAAACAAAATCCTACAATATGTTCTTTACAAGAAACACATTTGAAGCAGAGAGACATACAGAGAGGAAAGGTAAAAGGCTAAAACAGAATATATTATGCTTCAGCTGAAGTTAAAAAAAAAAAGCTGGGGTAGCAGTAATGATCTTGGACATAGCAAAAGCAAAAATAGGTCTAATTAAAAGAGACAAAGAAGGGATGACATCTTGCTAAAAGGTACCATAGACAATGAAGTACTATCAGTACTAAACATATGCACTAAATGCTCTAGCATCCAAATTTCTAGAGAAGTTAAAGAAGTTATAAGAAGAAATAAACTAGGCCCTCTCCAGTCATCATGACCTATTTCTTGCTACTGCACTCCCATGACTCTAGAGGACAGAATGGGGCTGATGACATTGCATAGCTCTTCTTCACTTAAATATAATTCACTTGTAAATCAAGACATCACCCATTTGATGTCATTGGTCTTCTGCGAGAATGAAGGATGAACAACAGGAAAAGATAGTATAACTATGCTAATGGGGGACCTCCACTTTCCTCTCTCAGAACTAAATAAATCTAACCAATATAAACAAGAAAGAAGTTAAGAAAGTGAATAGAATTTTAGAAAAGTTGAATATGATAGACCTCTGGAGAAAATTGAATGGGAACAGAAAGGAATATACCTTTTTCTCAGTGGTATATTGTACCAGTGCAAAAATTAACCATGTATTAGGGCATAAAAACCTCACAGTCAAATGTAGGAAGGCAGAAATATTAAATACACCCTTTTTAGATCATGTTGCAATAAAAATTACATTAAATAAAGGAGCATGGAAAGATAGATCAAAATTGAATTGGAAACTAAAGAATATAATCCTAAAGAATGAGTGGGTCAAGCAACAAATCATAGAAGTAATCAGTTATTTCGTCAAAGCAATTGCCAACAATGAGACATGCAGCAGCAAGCACCCTAGATACACAGGAGGGCCTGCTATACAGGTTCTTAGATCTGCTTTTCTGAAAGGAAAGCAACTTTTGAGGGGTCAGCAATCTACTTTAATTACATTTACCAACAGAGAAAATACAAGCAGAGAAATAAAGACCAGCAGACAGGGCTTCTAACTGTCTGATCATAAGCAAAACATACATCACAGATCAGCGACAGATCCAACTGTCTGACCATTACATACCTAATTACCAGAGAGAGAAACACCAACATCTGGGTTTTCAAAGTAGGGGTGGGCAGGTTCCTTAATGGCTACCCAGAATCTCTCCAAACCTTCTTCCAAAGAGTAAGCACCCAAAGTACAACCTCACCTCAGAGTATATATGTACTTTTCAGAGACAGAGGTCCTGAGCCTCCTGACCCGGTGCCTCATTAGCAATACATAAAAGGTATGGGTCTTTCTGCAAAACAAGTCTTCCCTAATCTGAGGCCCATTAATGGGTGGAGAAGATCTTCCATTAACATAAATCTCATTAACATTACAAAACAACATGTAAAAATATATGGGATTCCTTGGAAGCAATACTTAGGAGGAAATTTAAATCTCTAATTACTTACATCAATAAAACAGAAAAGGGTAGACCAATGAATTGGGAACACAATTAAATAAGCAAGAATAAGAATAATAAGAATATATAATAATATATAGTATATATAATACATAAGAATATATTATATACAGAAGAACAAATTTAAAATCCTCAATTAAACATGAAATGGAAATCCTGAAAATCAAAGGAGAAATTAAGAAAATTCACAGTAAGAAGACCACTGAAATAATAAATAAAACTCAGAGCTGGGTTTATGAAAAAAACCAATAAAATATACACATCATTTGTTAATTTGATTCAAAATAAGACAGAAGAAAGCCAAATTACCAGTATCAATAATGAAATGAATGAATTCCCCACCAATGAAGAGGAAATTAAAGCAATAATTAGGAGCTATTTTATCCAATTGTATGCCAATAAATCTGACAATCCAAGTGAAATGGATGAATCTTTATGAAAATATACATTGCACAGATTAACAGAAGAGGAAATATAATATGCAAAAAAAAAAAAAAGCATTTTAGAAAAATAAATTGAAAAAACCATCAAGAAATTTCCCAAGAAGCAAATGTAGGGGATGGAGCCAAGATGGTGGAGTAAAAAGATGGACCTGCTCTAGCTCTCCCCCCATAGCCCATAAGAAATGACTCTAAACAAATTCTAGAGCAGCAGAAGCCACAAAATGACAGAGAAAAAGAGATTTCCAGCCCAAGACAGCTTGGAAGGCTGACAGGAAAGGACTATTGCATTGAGCTAGGAAGGAACATAGCCCAGTCTGAGCCACTCAGCAGGGACAGTACTGGAGAAGGCTTCAGGGTATGGAATCACAGGTAGCAGCTATACTTCCCAGATCTCTCAACCCACAAACAGCAAACACAGTTTCAAACATCAGTGAGAAAGCTCTTTCACCTGAGTGAGAGTATTGTGCAATCTGGCCCCAACTCCAGCCAGAGGGCAGCAGCAGCCACTGTGGCAGCAGAGTCTACTTTTGGAGCCTAAAGACCCTGGGGGAATCTATCAGTCAATCTGAGTCTCAGTCCTAAGTGGTGATCCTGGGGTGAGGAAGAGCACTACTGTGTTGGAGCTGGTGAGGGCTCTGGAGAGGGAATCCTACTCTCAGATCCTGGGCAGAAAAGAGTGCTTGTGGTTGCTCCAAGACCAGAGTGCAGGCTAGGAGAGTTTACCCTGGATTGTGACGGGGAAAAAAATAAGACTATAGAAGGTTACTTTCTTGGTAAACATATTTTCTTCCATCCTTTCAGATGAGTAAGAACAAAGCATACCATAAGAAGAAGACATCAAAGTCAAGGCTTTTATTTGCAAAACCTCCAAAAGAATATGCAATAGTCTCAGGCTGTGGAATAGCTCAAAAAGGATTTTGAAAATCAAGTAAGAAAGGTGGAAGAAAAATCAGGAAGAGAAATGAGAGCAATGAAGGAAAATCATGAAAAGTGAGTCAACAGCTTGCTAAAGGAGACCCAAAAAAGTGCAGAAGAAAATAACAGCTTTAAAAATAGACTAACCCAAATGGCAAAAGAGGTTCAAAAAGCCAATGAGGAGAAGAATGCTTTAAAAAGCAGAATTAGCCAAATGGAAAAGGAGGTTCAAAAGCTCACTGAAGAAAATAGTTCTTTAAAAATTAGAATGGAGCAGATGAAAACTAATGACTTTATGAGAAACCAAGAAAACATAAAACAAAACCAAAAGAATGAAAAAATAGAAGACAATGTAAAACATCTCATTAGAAAAACAACTGACCTGGAAAATAGATCGAGGAGAGATAATCTAAAAACTATTGCTCTACCTGAAAACTATGATCCAAAAAAGAGCCTAGACATCATCTTCCAAGAAATTTTCAAGGAAAACTGGCCTGATATTATAAACCAAGAGGGCAAAATAGAAATGGAAAGAATTCACTGACGACCTCCTGAAAGAGATCCCCAAAGGAAAACTACTAGGAATATTGTAATCAAATTCCAGAGTTCCAAGGTCAAAGACAAAATGTTACAAGCAACCAGCAAGAAACAATTCAAGTGTGGTGGAAATACAATCAGGATAACATAGGATTTAGCAATTTCTACACTAAGAGATAAAAGGGCTTGGAATATGATATTCCAGAGGTCAAAAGACATAGGATTAAAACCAAGAATCACCTACCCAGGAAAACTGAGTATAATATTGAGGAGGAAATGGAATTTCAATGAAATAAGAGAACTTCCAAGCATTCTTGCTGAAAAGACCAGAGCTGAATAGAAAATTTGACTTTCAAATACAAGAATCAAGAGAAATATGAAAAGGTAAACAGGAAAGAGAAGCCTTAAGGAACTCCTTAAAGTTGAACTCTTTACATTCCTACATGGAAAGATGCTATTTTTAAGTCATAAGACCTTTTTCAGGATTAGGGTAGTTAGAGGGAATATATATATGTAGATGTGTATGGGTATGTATGTATGTATGTGTATATTATATATATGCAGACACATGTGTGTATGTATATCTATATATACACACACATTTTTGTGTATGTACATATATACATAGACAGAGGGTGCAGGCTGAGCAGAATATGAAGAGAGAATACCTAAAAAAGTTAAATTTACTGTTGAATGGAATGTACTAGGAGTAAAATAAAGAGAGAGGCAGAATGTAGCAAATCATCTCACATACAAGAGAGAAGAAAGAGCTTCTACAATGGAGGGGAAGAGGGGAGAGATGAAAGGAAATAATTGATCCTTACTCTCATAGAATTTGGCTTAAGGAGAGAATAATACACACTTAATTGGATATGGAAATCTATTTTACCCTGCAGGAAGGCAAAGAGGAAGGGGATAGGAGAGGGAAGGTAATAGAAGGAACAGCAATTTAATGAAAGAGATAAGCAGAAGCAAACACTATTGTGAGAGGACAGGTCAAGGGAAAGAATGGAGTAAATGAAAGGCAGGATGGGACAGAGGGAAATATGGTTACTCTTTTACAACATAACTATAATGGAATTGCTTTGCCATGTTACATATGTATGACCTGTATTGAATTGTTTTCTCAATGGGGGTGGGGAGGGAGGGAGGGAGAGTGTATAGAACACAAAGCTTTAAGAATGAATGTTAAACAAGGGCAGAGCCAAGATGGCAGAGTAACAACATGGACTTTCTAGAGCACTCCCACCAAGCCCAGCCAAATACCTGTAAAAAAAATGTCACTAAACAAATTCTGGAGCTGCAGAACCCACAGAATGACTGAGTGAACCAAATATCCAGCCTAAGACAGCCTGGAAGATCACTGTGAAGTGTCTACCACAGAGCACAGTCCAGTGTGGGGCGCAAGTTCACAAAGGGGACCTGAACAGGCCTTGGGGAGACTGAATCTCTTGCACCTGTGATGGTTTCCAGACTTCACAACCCCAAAACACTCAGGATAAACTGGAAGGTGAGTAGAAAAAACCTGTGGGACCAATGCAGGAGATTGGAATGGTGTAGCCCCAGCTCCACAGTGGCAGTAGGGGGAGGGGTAGAGGAATCTACAGCAGCAGCAGAGGCAGCTGCAGCCACTGTTTCTGGAACTCTAGGCTCACAGATTGTGGGGGGATTGAGCAGCTGACAGTACACCCCCCACTCCCACTGAAAGCAGAGAACTACCTTGACAAAGAGCTCAAAAGTCAAGTAAATGGCTGGGGAAATGAGCAAAAACCAGAAAAAGAATCAGACTATAGTCACTTACTTTGGTGACAAGAAAGAACAAAGCATACAAACAGAAAAAAACAAAGTCAAAGCTCCTTCATCCAAAGCCTCCAGGAAAAATAAGAATTGATCTCAGGCCATGAAAGAGCTCAAAAAGGAATTTGAAAATCAAGTAAGAGGAGTAGAGCAAAAATTGGGAAGAGAGAGTGATGCAAGAAAATCATGAAAAATGAGTCAACTGCTTGCTAAAAGAGACCCAAAAAATGCTGAAGAAAATAAAACTTTAAGAAATAAACTAACCCAAATGACAAAAGAGATTCAAAAACCCAATGAGGAGAAGAATGCCCTAAAAAGCAGAACTGGCCAGATGGAAAAGGAGATCCAAAAGTTCACTGAAGAAAATAATTCCTTAAAGATTAGAATGGAGCAGGTGGAAGCTAATGACTTTATGAAAAATCAAGAAATGATAAAACAAAACCAAAGGAATGAAAAACTAACAGAAAATGTGAAATACCTCATTGGAAAAACAACTGACCTGGAAAATAGATCCAGGAGAGACAATTTAAAAATTATGGGACTACCTGAAAGCCATGATCAAAAAAAGAGCCTAGACATCATTTTTCATGAAATTATCAAGGAAAACTGCCCTGATATTCTAGAACCAGAGGGTAAAATAAATATTGAAAGAATCCACTGATCAACTCCTAAAAGAAATCCCAAAAGAAAAACTCCTAGGAATATTGTAGCCAAATTTCAGAGTTCCCTGGTCAAGGAGAAAATATTGCAAGCAGCCAGAAAGAAACAATTTGAGTATTATGGAAATGCAATCAGGATAACATAAGATCTAGCAGCTTCTACAGTAAGGGATCGAAGGGCTTGGAATATGACATTCCAGAAGTCAAAGGAACTAGGATTAAAACCAAGAATCACCTACCCAGCAAACCTGAGTATAATACTACAGGGGAAAATATGGTCATTCATTGAAACAAAGGACTTTTGAGCATTCTTGATGAAAATACTAGAACTGAATAGAAAATTTGATTTTCAAACGCAAGAATCAAGAGAACCATGAAAAGGTAAATAGGAAAGAGAAATCATAAGGGACTTACTAAAGTTGAACTGTTTACATTCCTACATGGAAGGATAATATTTGTAACTCTTGAGACTTTTCACAGTATTAGGGTAGCTGGAGGGATTATATACATATAGACAGAGGGCACAGGGTGAGTTAAATATGAAGGGATGATATCTAAAAAAATAAAATTAAGAGGTGAGAGAGGAATATATTGGGAGAAGAAAGGGAGAAATCAAATAGGGCAAATTATCTCACATAAAAAAGGCAAGAAAAAACTTTTTCAATGGAGGGAGAAAGAGGGAAGGTGAGAGGGAAAAGGAGAAGCTTACTCTCATTTGGCTTAAGGAGGGAATAACATGCACACTCAATTTGGCTTGAAAATCTATCTTACACTACAGGAAAGTAGGTGAGAAGGGGATAAGTGGGAAGGGGGAAATGAAAGAAGGGAGGGCAAAATGGAGGAGGGAGTAATTAGAAGTAAGCACTTTCAGGGAGGGACAAATTCAAACAAGAGAATAGAATAAATGAGGGGTAGGATAGGATGGAGGGAAATATAGTTAGTCTTTCACAACATGACTTTTATGGAAGACTTCTGCATAACTACACATGTATAACCTATATTGAATTGCTTGCTTTGTCAGTGGGAATGGGTGGGAAGGGAGGGAGAAAAGTTGGAACTCAAAGTTTTAAAAATGAATGTTAAAAATTGTTTGTACATGCAACTGGGAAATAAGATATATAGTTATGGGGTATATAAACTTATCTTGCCCTGCAAGAAAATAGAGGAGATGGGAATAAGGGAGGGGAGAGGTGTGATAGAAGAGAGGGAAGATTGGGGGCAGAGATAATCAGAATGCATGGTGTCTTGGGATGGGGAAGGGGAGAGATGGGGAGAAAATTTGGAACTCAAGATCTTGTGAAAATGAATGTCTAAAACTAAAAATAATTTTTAAATAATTTTTAAAAAAGAATGAATGTTAAAATTTGTTTCAGCATGCAACTGGAAATTAAGCTATACAGTCAATGGAGTATAGGAATCTATTTTGCCCTACAGGAAAATAGAGGGGAGGGGGATGGAAAAAGGGGGTAATAGAAGGGAGGACAGACTGGAGGAAGTGGTGGATGGGGTGCATATTGTCCTGGGGTGGGGGTGGGTAGAGATGGGGAGAAAATTTTGAATTCAAATTCTTGTGGAAGTGAATGTTAAGAACCGAAAAATAAATTATATATTAAGAAAAAGAAAATCTCCAAGAATTGGGTTCACAAGTGAATTCTACCAAAAATTTAAAGAACAGTTAATTCCAGCACTCTATAAACTATTTAAGAAAATAGATGCAATCCTATTAAATTCCATTTATTACACAAGTATGGTGCTAATACCTAAACTAAAAAAAGCCAAAACAGAGAAAAAAAACAGTAGACCTATTTCTCTAAAGGATATTGATGCAAAAAAATAAATAAAATCCTAGCAAGGAGATTACAGCAATGTATCACCACACTATGACCAGGTGGGGTTTGTGCCAGGAATGCAGGGTTGGATATGCAGGATAGGAAAACTATCAGCATAATTGACCATATCAATAATAAAACCAACAGAAATCATATGATTATCTCATTAGATGCTGAAAAAGGTTTTGACAAAATATAGCACCCATTCCTGTTTTTAAAAAATACTAGAGAACTTCGGAATAAATGGAGCTTTCCTTAAAATGTTAAGTAGTATCTATCTAAAATCATCAGCAAGCATTATCTATAATGGGGATAAGTTAGAAGCCTTTCCAGTAAGATCAGGGGTGAAGCAAGAATGCCCATTATCACCACTATTGTTTAATATTGTACTAGAAACATTCACTATGGCAATTAGAGAAGAAAAAGAAATTGAAGGAATTAGAACAGGCAAGAAAGAAACAAAACTATCACTCTTTGCAGATGATATGATGGGGTACTTGGAGAATCCTAGAGAATCAATTAAAAAACTATTTGAAACAATTAACAAGTCTAGTAAAAGTTGCAGGATATAAAATGAATTCACAAAAATCATCAGCATTTCTATATGTTACCACCAAAGCCCAGTCACAAAAGACAGAAAGCAAAACTCCATTTAAATAAGTGTAGACAAAATAAAATATCTGGGAGTCTATCTGTCAAGATAAAGCCAGGAATTATATGAACACAATTACAAAACACTTTTCACATAAATGGAGATGAGCTAACTAGCACAAAGGAGATTAAGCAAATTATCCAATGTCACAAGGGTCATAAGAATTGGAGACAGAATCTGAATGGAGCCAGGTCAATGCTCTTCACCCTAAATCACACTTTTTCCCAACATTTAATCACAACCATCACTTCTCAGCCCTTCCTCAGAGGAAGTATGTCTGATGACATGACCCTGTTTATCCCTTTCATAAGACCAATGGGAAACTGGAAGTAGTACAGCAGAAGAGCAGGAACATTAATGAAAATTACCTACCTCCTCCTACTGTAGTTTCATTATTAGGTCTGATCTTCCCGGACACCAGGTACATCCATATTTAAATGCAAATTTGAAATCAAAAACACTGCAAAGTCAAATTATTTCTTTATGTATTTTAAAGCACTGTGCAACCAATGAGGGCTCACCACTCACCCATGAAATAATTAAAAAGCAATTCATGCAATACATTGCCAGGGAGAAGGTTTGAGTCAATTATGATCCTGCATAGTCCTGAATTCTCTCCTGAAGAAAACTGAGTATGGCTTTCAAATCAAAGACAGAGTCATATCAAACATTATTATGGATATATACATACGTATGTATATATATATTATATGCATACATATATGTATATATACATATTATATATCTATATGACATCAAAGTGATTCCATTAAAAATGCAATAAACATCTTATTCATTTGATGGAAATCTCCAATGATATTAAAACATTACTTGAGTTCAATAAGTATAAAGCAATATATTACATCAATTTTTTAAAATTATTTCATGGGTGACAAGTTTTAAACAATTCTCCCTTTAAGACATCAAATGCTATGCCATTCTCACTCTCTTTGGGTCTATTTTATATATTTGTAGTATGTAACTAAGCAATTAGTTCCAATATGAGTCAAAGGATTTGATAGAATCAGTAGAAGAGCAATAGATGGTATAAGACTTTATTTAATATTTCATTTTTATCCTATTATTTTTATTGATTCATTCAATTTATTAAATGAAACTAGATATTTACTTATTCAATGATTTATTCACTTTATTCAACAATTACTGAATTGATAACAAGCTGTTCTTTCTACTTTTGGGACATTTTGATACATTCTTCCTGTTCCTCAGGCAATATGTCATTTTTAATAAATATTTATGGATTTTTTAAAGTTAAATATAGGTACTGAGTAGTGCACTAGACAGAACACAGGAGTCAGGAAAACCAAAAATCAAATCTGACGTCAGGTACTTACTAGCTACATGACCCTGGGCAAATCAACTGCTTGCATAAAGCTAAAAGAAGCAGAAGCCACTTCAGTGTCTTCACCAAGAAAATATTATAGACCATTGGTCCACAGAGTCCCAAAGAGTTATACATGACTAAACAACCGAACAAAAATAATGGATGTACCAGGCACTGTACTAAGTATTGGAGATGCAAGGAAAAAATAAATCTGTATTATAATGCTCAATCCTCTAAAACATCTCAGCACTATATATTTAGAGGTGGAAGTAAGGAAAATTAATTTTAATGCTGTATCTTTTGATTATTAATATTAATCGTTATCATTTTCTGTTAAATCCATCTCTTAGTTCAAAAGACACTTCTCCCATTCTAGCTGAGGAATGCAATAACTCTCAGACCCCAAGACTTCTGCCTGGGCAGGGACCCTCAATTTATCCCATAAATGAAAGCCAACCTGAACTTCTATTTGTTGTTCAGTCCTTACAATCCTTTCCAACTCTTTGTGACCTCATTTGGGGTTTTCATGGCAAAGATACTGGAGTGGTCTGCCATTTCCTTCTCCAACTCTTTTTACAAATGTGGAAACAGAGGCAAACAGGGTTAAGTGACTGTCCCCTGGGTCAGCTTGGAACCTAGGAAGATGAGTCTTCTTGACTCTAGACCTGGCACTATATCCATTGTGCCACCTAGCTGCCCAGCTTGAGTTAGTGAAAGCTACTAAGAAGTGACTATTGTTTCTTTGATTTCTAATCACAGTTCAAGTGACCTGGCAGCTAAGCTAGAGAGATCCTTACTGAGATGGTTTTCCTTGCCCAGATTGCTGGGGGTTGCTGAATCTCATGACCAAGGCTAGTTCTTCACCTGACTCCCAGTCATGCCACCCCACTCCACAATAATGAAGTAACATAGAGGAGTTGAGAGCTCTTAGCCCATCTCCTCACTAAGTGTCCACCAATCAGGGTTGCCTTTTGTTTGTCAGGAGAGATCTCAATAAGGTGCTATGAGGAAGACATCACCTATATTTAAAGTTGTCTAGACATGCCCTTGGTATCTTTAGCCACTGAAGGAGATTACTGAAGTCATTTTATCGATTATTTACTAGCTTAATTTTGCCCAGAACTCTGTCTCTTAGAATTTCATATGCCATAGAAGGAATGTTAAAGATCATCCAGTCTGATGCTCTCATTCCACAGATGAGGAAGTTAGAAAGTGACTTGCTCAAGATCACACAGCTAGTGTCAGCCAGGATCAGAACCCAGGTCTCTTCAGTTTCACATCCAGAATGCTTTCCACTGTACCATGATGTCTTTCTGGTTCCACAACTGAAATCATGGTGTAGGTACACCCTCGGTCAGCATGGATCCCAACAGATCCTCTACCATTTTATAGATGGTTTCCATGCGTTTCTACAGCCAAAAAAATATCAACTGGTAGCCAGCCTTCTTATTTAGGTTGTTCTTTGGACACACCCTCCATCATCAGTCCCATACTCACACATACATACATCAAATGTTCACTTTTGTCTTTGAAAGTACATGTGTACATATGTATGCATATGAATAAAGGAATGAATGACAAAGAATCAGAGCACCTGGGTTCAAATCTGACCTCTGACACTTATAAGCAGTTCAGCCTTGGCCAGGTCACTAAATCCAGGAGCCTCAGTTTCTTTGTCTATAGAATAAAAAGGCTTCATTAAGTCAGCCTCCAAGGTTCTATCTAGCTCTAACACTTTGTTTTCTCTGCAAACATTGTTAGCATTGTAGAGAGCACTAGCATCCTCCCAATTATGCAAACACTGGCACTTCAGTGTCATCCTTGACCCCCCCCCCCTCCCATTCATCACTCATATTTAATCCATCCCCAGCTTTTACTGATTCAACTTTTACACTCCTCCTCCTTGTCTGCTCTCCGCTATGCAGTCATAGCCCTGGTATAGGTCACCGTCACACCTTGCCTGGATAACTGCAATAGCTTTCTAACTGGTCTCTCACCCTCAAATCTCTCCATCCTCTAATCCAGCAGCCACTTAGCTACCAAGAGAATTCCTTATAAAGCACAGTTCTAACCGTGTCACTGCTCCCCTGCTCCCCAATCACCTCCAGGATCAAATAGAAAGTTCTCTATGCAGCATTTAAAGCTCTTCATCATCTGGGCCCTTCCTTCCTTCCCAGCGTCCTTACATGTGCTCTGTGACCCAGCTATACCAGCCTACTTGTAGTTTCTCAAACACAACACTTCATCTCCTCTCTCCATGTTTTTATACTCATTGTCTCCCACACCTGGCATGTTTTGCCCCCTCACCTTTGCCTACTAGTTGTCCTGGCTTCCTTCAAGGCTCAGCTCACACACACCACCTCTTCTGTAGTTCTTTCCCAGTTTCACCCACTGCTGATGACTTCTTCAAATTACCCTCACTTACTCTTGTATATATCTTGTATGTACCTAGATATTTATTTGTTGACTCCTCCCTTAGAGAGTACTCTCTTTGAGGACAAGGACTGTTTTTTTTTTACCATTCTTTGTGTCACCAAGAGTTATCACAGAGCCTGACACAAAGTGAATGTTTAATAAATGTTTGTTCACGAAACTGATGATTGTAATACTTCGATCTCATGATCCTAAAGTCACTTAACCTTCATGGGCCTCAATTTCCTTATCTGTAAAACTTAGAGATTGAATTAAATGGCCTCTGAGGTTCTTTACAACTCTAAATCTGTAAGCCCAAAAGAGATTGCTAAAGGTCACCATGGGTAGAGTGTAGGACTTAGGATCATGAAGACCTGAGTTCTCATCCCAACTCAGACACTCCCTAGCTATGTGACCCTAGACAAAGTGTTAAACCTCTCCATGTCTCAGTTTCTACATTAGTAAAACAGGAATGATAATAATAGCTAGGACCTACCTCACAAGTTTGTTGTTAGGATCAAATGAAATGAATCTACATATATAGACCACTTTGCCAACCCTATAGTGCTCTATAAATACTAGCTATTATTATTCTTAGATACAAAGTTTAAAAAAGAAGAATCCAGAATATCCCTGCTGCTTTATTTGTCCCTAGGACACCTCTAAGGCATTCAGTGATGTCCTCCATGAAACCCTGGGATGGGTGTGCCTCAACAAAGACTAGGTAAGCATGTTCTCCAATGTGAGGTGTGGCATTTAGGAAATAACAATCTTTTTTTTTCCTGCTTGAGTAATCATAGTCAGAAGGAACATGTAGGAAAAGTCATCAACTTAAGGGCAGGCAACCTGGTACGTAGGCAGATTAAGACATCATTTCACCCCACTTTTCAGGAGAATCTTTTCATCCCACTTTAAGTAGTATACTGTACTGGTTATTTATTATTATTGATAATGAGATGAAGTTAGTTATAATATTCTTTGGGCAGCTCAGAGGAGGAGACATGTTTACTGTCTAATCTTGATATCCATGCTCTTATAAACATATGCCATAGCCTTTGCAAATAGGAAATATACGTGTGCTGTGGAGCTCAGCTGGAGGTGCAGCCTTAGTTGGTCTCAAAGTAATTGTCTGAAAGGGAAACTGGCCTGTTTAACTGGGAGTAAATATAATTTATCTACATCAAGGCAAATAAACATAATTCTCACATTTTCCTCAAAAGAAAACTTAATGTCAACAATTTAAACTATGACCCTAGGCATTAGCCAAAACGTTTTGTTCTAGGAATCCATGTAAGAATAACTAATAAGATTTATCAGTTTGCCTTTCTGTGCCTTGAGGATTCTATGCGGATATATTCATATGCATGAAACTGGAAATCTTCTCTCATGATAACAGAATCTGAAATCTAATTCCCAAAGATTATCACTATCTCTTTTTCAAATTGCAAATTGATGAGAATACATAACTAAAACTTCCCCAAAAAGTTAAATGTTAGTTTCATTTTTGTTTATATTTCCATTTTCCTTATTGTCATTTATCAAAAGTCACCCTGAAAGAGAATGAGTCTATACCCAGGGCTCACAGGGCAAAGGGGTAGGGAGAAAAAGGTGTTTGGGGCATCTTGTCCTATTCTGACCTCAGGCACGATTGTCAGAGAAGCAAGTTACCTCCCCCATGTCCTCTCCCATCCCTCAGCTTCTGCCATCAGCAATTTCTTCTGCTACAGTTCATCAGGGCACATGGGTTGACAGAGTACTGCTAGGTACTACGTATGGGGATAGCAGGCTCTGGGTTCTAGTGGTAGGGAGGAGTATCATACCAACCCTCACTGGGTTTTTGTACCTGGGACAAAGCCCTATTAAAATAAAGACTGGAATTTGAGAATACCTCAAAGGACAAAGAAAATTTTTGTGTCATTTAATGAGCCTGGTCCTTGTAGTATTAAATAGAATGTAATCTTCTTAAGATCAGAGGCTGTTTATTTTTCTTCATATCATAAGTCCCTAGCGAAGTGCCTGGTACACAGTAGGCACTTAATAATAACATATTATTAGCATTATATTATAATAATTAATAACAATCAGGCTTGCTGATTAGATGACTGCTCTTCCCTGGTTACAGCTGAGGGTGCATGTATTGCCTCATTAGGACAGCCAGTCCTGGGACCCACTGAGGCACACCACCAAACCACGAACCAATCAGCTTTACTTGGGACTTCAGACAGATCAAAGTGGCCCATTACCCTCAGAGTTTGCATCCCTTTCAAGGGAACACACAAACTACTCAGAACCACACATCTAAATATGTTAAGGCAGCTAAACTGGCCTTTTTTGTCATTGAGTCCTCACCCAGCAACGTGGAATTGGTGAAGAGCCAAGCCTGGCTAGAGGGCATTATTGTGTTCCTTAACTGATGATATGCATAATTTGAGAAACTAAAGATCCTGATGAATGCATCTTATCATAAATAACCTTCTTGCCCTACAACTAACAGACATAATAATAAGCAATTCCTAACAAAACTTAAGACGAAGGCATAAAAAATACAATGGAGGATCTCAGAGTAATTTCTTTTACTTCAATGTTTCTTCACAGAAACTGAATAAAGATCAATTTCTCTGGTCTTTTCTTCAGGAATGCTCAGAATAGAATCCTCTATTTCATCAAAAATCCACTTTTCCCTTGTAGCATTATACTCAGTTTTGCTGGGTAAGTTATTCTTGCTTGTAAGCCCATATCTTTTGCCTTCTGGAATATCCAGCCCACAAAACTCTTGAGTGCAGACGGAACCAGACTAAAATTGAAATGAGAAATATTTAATCAAATAAATAAAAATACAATACAACTGATGTTAATGTCATTTTCAAAGTCAACGTGTGGCCCCCAAGATTCTCATGTGCAGTTTTAGGGGCCCCATTTCTCTTTAAGTTTGACAACACTGCTCTAAAAGATGGGTGCAATTTCAATGGGTAAAAATGAGAAGAAAATGTAGTCTAGGCTTAGGAAAGAGCTTGAGCAAAGCCCTTGAGGCATGAGAGTAGGATGCATCTTTAGAGAGGTTAGAGGTGGCCAGTTTGGCTGGAATGTTAATGCTTAAAGATGAAAAATATGAACAAAGACTTGGAAGGATTGGTGGTGCTAGGTTGGAGGCAGGGGGGTGGGAGCTTGAATGCCAAGCAGAGGAGTATAAACTGTATTCAGGAGATAAGAAAAAAAATTTTAGAAGTGCCATAACCATATCGATACATGAGGAAAAGGATACTGGAAGTAGTTCTGAAGTTTTGATAAACTGGACAAAGAGGCACCTGGAAGGAAGTTATTGCAATATTCCAATCAGGTGTGCTCATGAAGGGGCAGTGGGAATGGAGGAAGAGGTGAATGAAAAAGATTTTGCAGACGTGAATTCAACCAGATTTATTAACTGTTTGGATATGAGGTGGGAGAAAGTACAACGTTCTTATTCTGTAGGTACAGAAACCAAAGCACCCATGAGTACTTTCCCTTAGTTTATAAAGATAATAAAGGAACATTGATATGATTCAAACCCAGGTCCTGACACCAAATCCAATGCTTGGTCTCGCTCAATCCCACATCCTAAAAGAGCTAGGTTACCTCTAGCCAAAGGAGGCCTAGGAGAGGACTGGAATTGTGTGGAGGTGACATTCCCCACACCCCAAAGGTTAGGAATTTGATATCCCACTTCTGAAGGTTTGCAAAGTCCTGTGATGGTCAAGGAATTCCTTCATGAACAATCTGAGGTACTTCCTCCAAACATATCAATATGCCAATGTGACACAGATATTGAATAACTTATACAAAAACTCCTTTGACAGTATTTCCATTTATTTACAGAGAGCTTGTTTTCAGCAGAACAAAGTGATCAGAGGTTACAAAAATGGTCATTTTCCACAGCTGAAATCTGTTTCTGAGTGAATCCATGATGAAAAGACAATGCATTTTCTGGTTATTTTCTATTGTCAGTGCTGTTGTTGTTTAATATCTTCAGAATTGGTTTCAGGAAGATATGTTCTACGAAAAGGAGAGAGAACAACTTATGACATGATTCATAAATGTGAAATTGTTATTTTAATGAATCCCAATGAAATGGTCTAATTTTTAAATGAAGTCCTTATCAATGGCTTTCTGGAACCATTCCATGGTGTCGTTCAGCCTTATCCACTGCCTCTGAGATTCACCAAACTTGATTGAAATGTTCAAGAACATTTCTCAAATTTGATGAGCAAGGGAATATGCTAGACACTGGGGATACAAAAGTGAAAAAATCACACTGTCTCTGACCTCAGGAGACTTTATAATCTAATACAACGTGTAAGAAAAAAGCAAAGTGTGAAAGGGCCATAGAAGACGCAATTATAAAGACCTCTTGGGAAATTTGAGGTGGGAGAGATTGCCCAAAGGATTACTCAGACCTTTGGGGAGATCTCTTTAAGGTCCAATCTAATTATCTATGGCCCCACTCTATCCCCATTAACAGTGAGATGGTTATGAATGTTTTTGCATTGGGTAAGATTTTAAAAGGTCCCTCACTGTAGGAAAATATTTAATTAAAGTGAGAATAGAAATCTTGCATTTGGAAGGATGATCCTGCACCTTGGCTTGTTATCTTGCAAGAAACATTCTCTTAAATCTCCCTCACTGACAATTTTCAATCTTCCCAGTCCAATTTTCTCATTAAAATGTACTTGCATTACCTTTCTTTCAAGGTGATTATGAGAAAAGAACATTGAAAACCCTGAACACTACACATATGTGAATTGTTATTCTCTCTACTCTTTAAAAAAAAATTCTCTTTCTCCCTTTCTTTTATTTCATCTATAAAAGAGATAATAGCAGCACCTTCCTCTGAAGGTTATTCTGAAGACCAAATGAGATGACTTATATTAAGTACTTGGCTTACTTTAAAGAGCTCTATTGAGTCAAGTTAGCAAGCATATATTATGCACCTACCTACTATGTGCCAGGCACTGTGTTGAATGCTGAGCATATAAAGAAAAAAAACAGCCCTGCTCTCAAAGACCTCACACACTAAGTGGGAAAGATAACATGCAAACTACTATGAATGAACAAGATACATGCAAGATAAATTGATGGTGGTCTCTGAGAGAAGGTGCTAGGATAACAGAGGATTGGGAAGGCTTTTTTGTTGGAAGTAGAACTTTAGTTGACATTTGAAGGAAGCTAGGGAAGCCAGAGAATAGGATGAGGAAGGAGAGCTCCAGGCATGAGGCACAGTCCATGAAAATGCAGAGTTGGGAAATGTAGTGAGTATCTTGGATGAAGAACAAAGAAGAGGACAGTCACTGCTTCCTGAGTACTGAGAGGGGAGTGAGGTTTAATAAGCTGGGAAAGACGTCAAAGGGCTAGGTTATGAATGGTGTTTAAAGCCACTGGAGTTTATGTTTGATCCTGGAGGTAATAGGGAGTCCCTGGAATTTATGGAATGGAGAGTGTCATGATATGGTCAGACCTGTGTTTTACAGAGATCACTATGACAGCTGACTGGAGAGGGGAGAGAGTAGATTCAGGGAGATCAACCAAAAAGGCTGTGACAATAGTCCAGGTGTGAGTTTAGGAGGTCCTGCTCCAGGGTAGTAGCAGAGTTAGGGGAGAGTGGGTGGCATACAGGAGAAACATTACAAAGGGAGAATTATAACAGGACTTAGAAGCAGAATGCATATGGCAAAAGAAAGAATGAGAAGTTGAGGATGACCCCAGTTATGATCCTGGGTGAAATGGAGAATGGTGATGTCATCATCAACAAGAAAGTTTAGAAAACTCGAGGTTTGAGGGAAAACATAACAAGGTCAATTTACATGTGTGATGATGATCATGATGGTGATGTTTTAATTGCCCAGACTATAGCTTTTCCATGTCTTAGATAATATTTGCAGATTTACTAGGAAATATCTTTTTTTCATTCCAGTTTCATTTTTTTTGTTAATTTATTTTAGTCTTCAATATTCATTTCCACAAGATTTTGAGTTCCAAATTTTCTCCCCATCTCTCACCTCCCACCCCCACAAGATGGCAAGCACTCTAATTACCCCTTCCCCCTGTCTGCCCTCCCCTCTATCACCCTATCCCCCTCTTATCCCCTCACCTTCACTTTCTTGTAGGGCAAGATAGATTTCAATACTCCATTGCCTGTACATCTTATTTCCCAGTTGCATGTAAAAACAATTTCTAACGTTTGTTTTCAGAACTTTGAGTTCCAAATTCTCTCCCTTCTTCTGTCCCTTCCCAGTCTCATTGAGAAGGCAAGGAATTCAATATAGGTTATACAGGTGTAGTTGTGCAAAACACTTCCATAGTAGTCATGTTGTGAAAGACTATATTGCCCTCCATCCTATCCTGCCCCCCCATTTAATCTATTCTCTCCTCTAACTTTGTCCCTATTCAAAATTGTTTGCTTCCAACTATTACCCTCCCATATGCCCTCTCTTCTATCATCTCCCCATCTTATTCCCCCCCATTTTCCTGTAGGGTAAGATACCGAATAGATTGTGTATGTTATTCCCCACTTAAGCCGAATCCAATGAGAGTAATATTCACTCATTCCCTCTCACCTCCTTCCTCTTCCCTTCCATTTTAAAAGCTTTTTCTTGCTTCTTTTATGTGACATCATTTACCCCATTCTATCTCTCCCTTTCTCCTTCTAGGAAATGTCTTGCCTTGTCCCATCTGCATAATTCTATTGGTCATCTCCTCTCTGGTTACATCCCTCTCTTCCCTAGTTCCATTCCTCAACATTGACCTCGATTCCATTCAACCTGACCAACCTAGCAACCCTAGCTGATGGAAGAAGGTTCAGGATATTTACTCATTGAATCCACTGTTGGCCTCTGAAATCTCTCAGTATCAGATCTGACATCCATAAAACAATTTGTAAATTTTGTAAAATTTTTAGGCACATTTTATCAACAAAATGGTAAGCCTGTTGACTAAATTGGTTGTTTTCCAATGTCTTGCTTTAAGGTAAACTTTAAAAATATTTTTTTTTCTGCCCTAACTTTTGATTAATCAACTATAAAATGAAGTCTAATGAATGACTCATCTTCCCTCTAGCCACTGTGTGAGCATCACAAGAGGTTCTGGTCTAGAATTTTGTTCTCTCTCTGCACTCTTTCCTTTGGTGACTTCTTTAGCCCTCATATGCATAATTGCCATTTCTATCCAGATGACTTATCCTAGATATATAGATATAGATATGTGGATAGCTATAAAAAGGAATAGATACATCTTCCCTCCACATAGCCTTATCTATATGAATATTTATATACACATATATTCACCCATAACATACCTCCTGAATTAAAGGCCTATGTTACCAGAAAGTTCACCTGGAAGTCCTATTGGCATCTCAATCTCAACATGATCAATCAATATACCTTGAATTTCATTTCTATCAGTCATTCATAGGATCGTAGATCTAGACATGGAAGGGACCTCAGAAGTCATCCAGTCTAACTCCCTCATCTGATAGTTGAGGAAACTTGACCCAGGGAAGTTTCTTAACTTGCCTATTAGCATCATACCAGTAGGTAGCATTGGAGGTGAGATTTGAACCCAGTGTCTTTGACTCCACACTCAATGATCTCTAGGCTCATATTATGTGCTAAGCACATGCTCCAGCCCTTTCCAGAGTTGCATACTTCTGTCTGACATGCATGCTCCTGTTTAGTCAAATAGCCTATTAGGTGTCCCTCACCCAAGACATGTCATCTCTCATTTCTGTGTCTTTGCACAGACTGTCCCTCATTTCTACATTTCTAATTTCTCCTTTTGCCCCTTAGAATTCCTCTGCTCCTTTAATGTTTAGTTTACCTGAGGCCTTTTCTGATCTTTCTAGGTGCTAGTGCTTCCCCATTAAAATTAACTTGTGTTTATTTCCTATTTTGTACAAATTTAATTTAATTTTGTATTTTGTACAAATTTTCTATTTTGCAAGTTGTATTCTATTTTCTAAAATTGTATTTATTTTCTATTTTGTACAATTAATTTGTACATTTTTTTCATTCTTTTCCTATGCCCTTAATGACATCTGTGTTATAGTCCAGCAAAATCTGTTAACTTTTTCAAACATGATTCATAAATGTTATTCTGTCTCCTTTTGTGCCTTGGCAAAATTTTTCTCTGTCTGTTATACATTTCTAATAGAACTCCCCATTTAGTATAGAGCACAACTCTGGTGCCATCTGTTACTAGAGTTCTTTACTGATCCCCATGGTTATTACCTCTCTCTCTCTGTCTCTCCCAGTCTCTCTCTTTCTGTCTATCTCTAGTTTGTATTAATCTCAATGAATTACTTAAGAATTTATCCAGTGTCTTAAATAACTCCTGTGTCAAAGACACTTCACTAGATGCTAGGGATACAAAGACCAAAAAACAAAAACAATCCAGTCTCTTTCCTCAATGAACTTACTTTCTAATGAGGAATACACACTTACCCATATATACACATGTGTGTTGGTGGATAGGCACATCCTATTTTATATATATACACATTTATATTATGTGTGAGTATGTGTGTTAAATCCATATAAAGTAGAAACAAGGCTTCAGACAGAAAGAGGAATTTGAGCTGAATCTGAAAGGAAACCAGGGATTCTAAGAGACAAAGAAAAGGAGGGAATGCTTCCCAGGAATGGGAGAAGCCTAGTAGAAAGGGCCTAGAGCTGAGAGGTGGGGAGTCATGTATGAGTAACAAGTAGGTCTATGCTTTAGAACGGTGAACATATAGAGAATAATGTATGAATAATGGAGTATTTTAATGAAATCAAGTTGTGAAGGGCTTTAAATATCAAAGAAAGAAATCTGTATTTTATCCTACAGGTAATAGGGAATCCACTGGAATTTACTGAATCCTGGGGTGACATGGTGTAAAGTTAATGGAATATAAACATCTTCCCTGTCCATTAATAGGCCTATGTGACCACATGTGTTCCATGGGCCATGTTCCCAGGTCTAAAAGTACACAGGTATTTCAATCACAGATATCTTACTGCTTTGAGCTCCAACCCAGTTCACAGCTGCGACACATCCTGAGTCACATAAAGCCTCGAGGCAGAGTCAATCAAGCTCTTTTCTATACCTTTCCAATTAAGTGCTGAGGCATATAGATTTTCAAGCTTCTAGGAGCTAAGCCAATCAGGTGCCAAGCCTTTGTTTGAAAACCACATGTATTGTATTGCTTGGAGGGAGAGGAAGTGGCAGATGGAGGAACTTGACTAAGGGGACTTGCTTGTGGAGAGGCTGGACTGTAAGAACGCTTAAGATATCGGTGCTCCCTGGGTTGATGATGTGTACAAATATTTTTGTGACTTTATTAAGTCTTGTTTTCTGGTATCTCAATAGTGATGTTCTGAATAAATATTTTGGTTTGGTCTTGAATGAAGACAGCTTATTGTATTTTGTTGTTCAACCGAGGAAGTACCTAGGTATTGAATATCACATTGGTGTTACACATGGTTTAGGAAAATCATCCTGGTAGCTGTGTGGAGGATGGATTGGAATGAGGAGAGGCTTGAGGGAAAGAGACCAGGGAGAAATGATGAAGACCTGAACTAGGGTGGTGGCTCTATAAGAATGAAAAAAGAGGTGAATATGAGAGATCTTGGGAAAGTAAAAAGAGTATATTTGTGCAACTGAATATAGGGGGAGGGAGAATGTGGCATCAAGGATGAGAATCTAGCTAACTTGAAATTTACAAATTATGGGATTCCAATTTGGAAGATCTTTGCTGCACTCTTCCATCTTCATTACTAATTCTGCATGATAACATTCAGGAACCTTCTCCAGTCGAGTAAGCCCTTAAGCCTCCCCCTCACTGTTGGGCCAACAAGAAAGGCCTTTAAGTAGTCATAGCTATCTATATTCTGAAAAGCACCTCTGAAGCCACCAGACCTCATGCCCTCACGTCACAGGAGAGCCAACAGACCCAAGGACATTAAACAAATTGCTCAAGGTCAGAGAGGTCATAAGAATCAGACACAAGAACTTAATAGAGCCAGGTCCTCCTGTAGCATTGTTCTCCCTTAAGACCCTACTTCCCCCCAACACTCCATCATCAACATTATCCCTCAGTCCTTCCTCAGAGAAAGTATGAGTCAGCAGGTAAGAAGTCAGGGAGAAGATACTAAAGAAATCTATGCTTTCTCTTCTCTGTGTGGTGACATGACATTGTCTATCTTTTCCATAAACTGAATGGGGAGATGGAAGTAAGACAGTAAAAGAGCAGAAAGATTAGTGGAATTACCAATTTCCTTCTACTCTGGTTTCATTACTAGGACTAAACTCCTAGGATATCACATATTTCAATACAAATTCAAAACAAAAAGTATTCAAAAAACAAAATCATTTCCTTTTTGAAAGCACTGTGTAATATGTGGATGGACAACAAAAAATTGTCCATCTGAACTTTTTAATCAAAGAAACAGTGCAAGGCATTGAGTTAGGGAGATTAGGGCTCAAATACTACCTTGGATACTAGCTATACAATATGAACAGGTCTGTTGGCTTTAAGAGGCAGGTTGGTTGTTTAGAAGATAGAGCACTGGATCTGGAGTCAGGAAAACAAGAACTCAAATCTTGATTCAAACACTTATTAGCTATGTGGCCCTGGGTTAGTCACTTAACCTTTGTCTGTCTTGGTAACCTTCTTTTGTAAAATAAGGAAATAATAGCACCTGTCATAACTACTGTGGAAGAAAAATAAGCCTGAGAGGCTAGAAGGAAATGTTTGGACCCCTGTGCTCACCTACTATGTGTAGTTCTTACATTTTTGCTGTTCAGTTCCAATTGTGTCTGATTCTTCACGATGCCTCTTGGGGTTTTCTTGGCAAATATACTGGAGTGGTTTGCCATTTCCTTCTCCAGTTCATTTAATACATGAAGAAACTGAGGCACACATGGTTAAATGACTTGTCCAGGGTCACCCTGCAACCAGATTTGAGCTCTGGAAGGTGAGTCTTCTCCACTCTCTCCACTGTGCCGCTTATCTGCCTGAAGTAATTCTATCCTTTGTCTTTCTTTGTAAAAATTAGTTCCATTGATAATTTCTATTTTTATACCATTTTGGGGGTATATCTCTCTGTGTCCCTCTGAACCTTCTCTTATAACAAAGAAAAATCAGTCAAACAAAAGTAAGTACTACAATGACCATATGCAATCTTCTGCCACAGTAATTCCATACCTCTCGGCCAAGAAGAAGGGAACATATTTCATTATTTATTCTCTGGGACCAAGATTTGTTATAATAATGACTCTGTGGTTTTCTTTTATAATTTGTGTTCTGTTACATTATTGCATACTTACATCTTCTAAGGTGATTTACTGTATTTTTTCTTAACACAGTAGATGCTCACAAGAGTCACTGCCAACATAACAGCAAATACAATTGCAGTGAACAAAACTTCTATAATGATGGCATCGATGGTGGAGGCCTTCCTCTCACATCTTTCTCCCATGTACCACCAGTCTTTACTTGATTGACACCTACAGAATGAGAAATTAGACTCTGAAATATAGCAAGACATGTTTAGAAAGTTATTTGGTAAACATTCATCCTGGTCATTTTCAAACAGATGTCAGTCATCACAAAGGAGGAAAGATCACTGGAAAAGTACATTTTTGATCAGTTGAAAATGTCGACTTGAGTCGTTATGACTTCATCTTTCACAACACCATTCTGTTCATGGTCATACAGGTAGGAAATAATGGCACCAAGATTCTAACCCTAATATATCGGCTCCAAATCCAACATTTTCTATTGCCCTAAAAGACGAAATTTGGCAACTGATTAGATATATACAGTTAGTGAGAAAGAGGAGCTGAGGATGAGACTATGCTCGAGAACCTGGGTGACTGGAAGTATGATCATAATGCCATGTATTTGTATTGTACTTTACCAAACTGACAAAGCATTTTACAGAAATTATTACATCTAGGCCTGTAAACAACCCTGTTAGGCAAACACCATAGGCATTATGATGTCCAAGAAAGAGACTCAGAGATTAATTGACTTGCCTTGGGAGGTGGCCAATAAGTATCTGAGGTAAGAATTAAACCGAGGTCTTCCAGACTCGCTGTCCAAAACTCTATGTATTATGTACATTATAGTATTCCATTAGAATTCAGGCAATGTCATTATTTTTACTACTAGCCATAAAAGGACATGAAATTAATTACAGTACAGTGGCATCTGCAATGGAAAGCACACTGTATGTGGAATCAGAGGATTTGGGTTCAATTCCTGGATCATCTTCTACCTGTGGGACCTCTCAGAGGGTTGGATTTAGTGACGGCTCAGGTCCTTTTCGATTCTGAGTCTATGATCATAAGATTCTATAAATATTCTGTGGACAGTAATGTGAGAGTTACAGTCAGGGGAACTCACCTTTCACCAACTTTCAAACCGATTTTTTTTGTAACTGAAGACATTTCACAAAGAAGATCAGTGTATACCTGGAGATGCTAAAGCTGTCTCCTTACCTGCATTCCGCTTTGTCATGGCGGATAACACAGACACCATCGTTCTCACAAGTGAATCCTTCACAGCCACTTACATTAGGTTTTGATGGAGACACTGGGATAGATGATGGTGGCTCAGTGTAAAGGAGATGTGATATATCTAAAGGAGAAAATGGCGCATGGATGGAGGTTGGGTTTTGTTTTAATAACCATGCACTTAGAGTCTTGTAGAACTGAAGGTCGAGCAAATCAGTCAAAAATCATTAACTAATATTAAGCACTTAATTTGTGCCAGGGATACAAAGAAAAGAAAAAAATAGCCTGTCCCTGCTCTCAAGGTGTGTCCATTTATAAAGGAATCGACAACAATAACCATATACATAAAAGATATAAAGAGCAGATACAAGATAAACTGAAGGGTGAGGCAATAGCAGCTGAATTTCCCATCACTGGAGATCAAGGGGAGGATAGATGACTGTTTGATGGGAATATTGTAGAAGACACAAGTGTTCTAATGAAGAAAGGCATGCTGTATGTTTTAGGAGGTTTCAGAGTAGAGAAACTGGCACAGTTAAATCTCAGAGCTCAGTTAACACATTTTACCTGATTTTATTCATCAATCAGAAAACACCTGTGCCTTAAGCAACTGCTATGGGCCAGGCACAACAAACACAAAGATAAAACTACAATTGTATGATTAATACAGGACCTGGAAGAATTGATGAAGATGTCACTTTTGTGGCCTATGGAAATATGTATCTCTCTCCATAAGAACAGGACACTACAAGATGCACAACAAGGGATGTGATCTGGTGTTTCTTCTATCAAACACATGAAAGTCAAAATTTTCCGACACTATAAACTGGGTCATCTGCTATCACAAGACTTCTTCTCAACTCTTAACCTGCTAAATCAGAGAGAGCAAAGACTACAACATGTTAGAGCCAGGGACCTTAAGTTATAGAGAGTTCCATCCCCTTCATTTTACAGATGAGGAAACTGAGGCCTAGAGATGGCCCGAGGTGTGTTGGGTGATTTGGTGCAGATCTTTAATTTCACTAGTGTACAAAGCTTACAGTGAGGAAACTTCTTCTAGCAGTACAAATGGACAATTAATCTCCAATTTATAGTCTTGGAGAGATCCCTGACCTTCTGAGAGATTAAGGACCTTGCCCAGGATCACATGGTCAGTATGAACAGGGACCAGATCATCCTGACTCTGATACTACTTCTCTATATTCTATGCCACACTGTTTCCTACAAGGTGTGCTTAACATGAAAAAATTTTAGCTCTAATTAATACAACATGAAAACTATGAAAATTACAATATGAAATATACTCTGATTCCTTGTTATGGTGCAGAAGTGATCCAGGGTATTCAAAGGTAAAGTACATAGTACTTTGAGTAAAGTACATAAGTAAAGTACAAGCTCTGGCAGGTCCAGGGATATGCTAGAGCTAGTTCAAACCAGCTCACAAAAGCTGATTGTTAAATTTTCAGTAAACATCTATACTTTGGAAAACAGCAAATGCTATCAGGATATGATCTGAGGCTCTGTTGTACTAAGCAATGTGAGGGTTAAAATTCAGGTCAGGGGAGAGAGTGCACCCATCAGGCTGAAATCATGGATATTTTGAAGTGTTGATACGCATTGCCACAGCTCACCTGTTTTAAGAACTAAATGGATAATTTTTACTACTAGAAATTTATGCAAAGAAACACAAACACACATACAACTTCCAGAAACAATAAGACTGAAAAACAAAAAAAAATTAATAAAGCTTACTTTAAAATAGGAATGAATTGTTTGGGCTTTGTGTGACTTAAATGACATTTAAATTTTTTTGTGTCTCAGACCCCTTTGGAAATTTGATGGAACCTATGGACCATTTCTCAGAATGTTTTTAAATGAATAAAATAAAATGAAAACAGTTACACTGAAATACACTTATCAAAATCTTTTTTTTAAGTCACAGGCCCGTGATTTAGAGCCCCTTTTGTTTCAAATTTCAGTTGTTTTGGTTTGTTTCCCTAAGACATAGAATGTCATATATATCATAAAATGCATGACATATTTCCCCTTCTTTTCTTCCGAATCTTTCTACAACAAACCTAAGACAGTCTCTTTCCATCTTTATGTGTGTTCTCTGCGACAAGATAAGCAAGAATCACAATGAGCTACCGAAATAGACATCATAGAACTTTGTTGATTTAAAAGGTACCTAAGAGATCATACATACCTGCAACCTCGAGGCCACATGTGGCCTTCTAGATCCTTGAGTGTGGGCTTTTGACTGAATCCAGATTTTACAGAACAGATTCTTTTATTAAGGGGACTTGTTCTGAGAAGCTTAGATCCAGTCAATATATAATAATGACAATTCTATAAATTGTCATAATAAAAATGACAATTCTAACTAAATTTTTATATATACTATATATATTATACATATAAATTTATATTAAATATTTATTTACACGTACTATAATTTACCTATGCAGTGTCATACCAATCAAACTACCAAAAATTATTTCTAGAGCTAGAAAAATAATAACAAAAAGTCAAAAACATGGAGGGAATCAATGAAAAAAAATGTGAAGGAAGACAGCCTAGCAATACCAGATTTCAAACTATATTACAAAACAGTAATGATTAAAACAATCTGGTACTAAGAAAAAAGAATGATGAATCCATGGAATAGAACAGATACACAATACACAGTACTAAATTGTCACAGTAATCTAATATTTGCTAAGCCCAAAGATCCAAGTTTTGGACACAAGGACCCTCTAATTGATCAAAATTGCTGGAAAACCTGCAAAGCAGCTTGGCAGATATTAAGTATACTCCAACAACTCACATCCTACACCAAGATAAGGTCAAAATGGGTACACATTTAGACATAAAGGGTGGTCAAGTGCAAGCTAAGAGAACACGGAAAAATTATACCATCTACCCAGTACAATATGTAATTATGTTTTATATGATTTTATTTGGACAATTTGTATGATATTTCTTGCCTTTAATTCAATGGATGCGGGAAAGGTGAGAGGGAAGGAAAGAATACTGAGCTCAAAAAAAAATTTTAATGAATTCTTAAAATAATAAATTTACTAGAAAAAGAAAAACGTTCTGTACAGGAGAGTCATCTTGCATTGACATACCTTCCATGGTCAGAAGTATGTACACATTATCTCCTTTGATAAAATCTCTGCTTTGCAGCCAGTGGTGGGTTATGAAGAAATTGGTTCCACTTGTGTGGCCTCTGCTATATGATGTTCCATTAGGGAAAGTCGCTGTCACTCCTACTTTGGAGGGCTTGTCCCAAAAAAAATTTCCATTTTCTTTACCTGAAAAAGCACTTCATATTTATGGGTCATATCAAGTAAGCTCAAGTTTTCATGAGGTTAGAAAAAAGCAAGTGATAGTACAATGGTATAAAAATGACAACCAAATAAATGGCGTTTATGCCCAGGGATACTTTCTCTGTCAGATCTGTGGAGTTTGTTACTGCATTCTTAATGCTAAAGGAATACATAACAGACAGAGGTCTGATGATCATCGATGTGACATAACTGGAAAGGTACCAAAAATCTTAACCCAAAATATCTGTTCCACTGACCTGTGGTAATCCCACCATTGGAATCACTTTTTAGGGGCTTTCTTATTCATTTTAACTGCCTGAAGAGCATATTGTACCTGGATAGACAACATATTAATACAGATTAATTTAATTTATTTAGTTAAATTAGTCAAAATTATTGATTGTCACCTGCTGGGAAACAAAGTCTTGAAGGGATCTGACATCAAGAAAAAAATGCAACATGCCAATGAGGTCCGGAAGTAGGGGACCCAAGTTAGTCAGGGGCAGTTATAGAAACTTAGGAGCTCAAAAGGGGTCCTGGAGAGAGGGAAGGGAGGAAGAGATTATTCAGAAAATAAACTTTGCTTAACTTCACAATTTTGCTCATGCTACTTCTATCTTCCCCAAGATATTCAAAAATGAAAAGACACAGAGCCCAACGATTCTTATGGAATCTACTGAAGAGGCCATTTCCTGCTTATATGCCTGTTTCTTAACCAACTGAGGGAATTTTTTAAATATACTCAGAAGTTCAAAAGAGAGTTCTTTGACTTTTTTCAGACCGCACCAAAATCACCCCTATTTCTATAGCATGGAACGCTTGTGCTATTATACAACATTGGATCAAAGGTTACTATATTTAGAAACAGAAGGAACCTTAGAGAAGGTCTCCTCCAACCCCCTTATTCTGAGAACGGGGAAGCTAAGACCCAGGAAGATAATATAATTTACTCAAGATCATACAGGGAATGTTGTTTCCATTATGCTGTATGTTCTGAACTCACTATTACCTGTTATAGTTCCTTAGCAAAATGGATTGAGGAAATAACAGAGAAATCAGTACTGACCCTATGGAAGAGAGTTCCACTCTCTTCTCTGTGGCTCTAAAGATGGCACATTCTAGACTGTCAGCTGATCCTGTCATCTTGCCCTGCACTCAGAGTCCAGGGCCAATAATAGGTCTCAGCCAAAGTCTCATTTGTACATTGTTTAGTTTCAATAGCTCAGAGTGTGTAAATAGCAGTTGTTTCTGTTCTGGCTAGAAACCTTGAGGCTCTTCCCCTCTCAAATTGATTCCTTTGAGAAGGCAAGCTAGATCATCCTTTGCCTCAATTCTGACCTGTCCTTTAACCATTGAATGGGTGTTGCCTCAGACAAACTGAGACCTGGGAAAGACCTTAGCTTAAAAAAGGCAAGGTCTCCCACTACATCTGATGCCATTGCCAGGCATACTGACCTTTGTCTTGCCACTGGACTTGGAGGAGAAAGTGAGGCTGGTAACTTTGCACAGCCCTGCCGCACTTAAATCCAATTCATTTTCAAGTCAAGACATCACCCTCCAGATGTTATTGGTCCTCTTTGGGAAAGAAGGACAAAAGCAACATGTCTATCTGTCTGTCTATCTATAATGAGGGAGACTTCTGTATATGGGTTCTGTGCATTTATTTCCCTCTAAGATTACCATGTTTCTTACCTGCTTTATCACAGAAGTTCAACCTTTTCACAATAAATTTCAAAATTCAGGCTCACAATAATCTTTTGAGAAACCCTCTTCTTTTCTCCTTACCAAGCCCCAAGAGTGTACAGTAAAAATAATGAAGCCAGAAGTTCACTTCCTATATACTGCTCCTTTTCAGGAACTAGAAAACAGGCATGATACTTGGACCAATCTTTACAAAATTTTCATTGAATAATTATAATGTTTTCCTCTTTATCAATGCCATTGTTTCATCAGCTGAGTTTGCTTAAGCTGTTCATTCATTCCACAATCATTTATTTAATAATTCTCCTCTATTCAAGAACTGAATTATGCCATTATGATATACAACCCTAGTGTGACCAGGGTAGTTGGGTAGCACAAAGGATAGCCAGGAAAGTAAACTGACCAGGGAACCAGAGTGAGACAAAAAACAGAGGTTGAGAATTAATTGAGGGGAAGGATTATTCTTTGAATCAGCCCATACATTATATGGGCTGACCTTCTTGTTCCAAGTTTCCATGTTGGAGCTTTGATTGCCCATTGTTCTTGACCTTCACCTCCAGACAACCACTGCAATACTCCTTCACAACTCTCCTTCTTCAAAGACTATAGAATCCTGTACCAGACCCACTGGTGGTCACTATTAAATGATAAGCAATCTAGTTCAATTTTCATCCTTTTTTCTCTTCCTCCTTTTCCCTTCCCTCCCTCCCCAGCTTTCCAGTGAAATTGTATATTGTGTCAGGAATAAAGAAAAAATTCACAAACCAATTTTTGTAAACGGATCTGTAGTCACACTCCTCTGGTTGGACATGCGCCGACGCATATCAGGACCTTGATCCAATAATGTCATTGTGGCTTGTTGCCATGGACATGGCCATTGTAATTGGTCATCATTGGCTCCAGAAATCAGAGAGAAATATATCCCTACCGTATTCTGATCACTTACATCTAACTGAATCTGAAAGGCATAGCCTGCTTTAGAATAAAATGGAGGGCTAAAAATGATTTCGCTTGAGCTAATGAGTTCCATGAAATTGCTTATCTTCCAAATGTGATGAGGACAGTGTGTTTCTGAAAGGTTGAGGTCATCAATGGAGAGACCACCAGCTGATGCGCCAATACCTCGAGTTCCTTCAAATACCACCCTGAATTTGGTGGTAACTGTCAATGGTACAAAATGGAGTTGCCAGGTTCCAATGACTTGATCTATAATAGAAGAGAAATGTCAACTTTTTAAAGTCAATCAATTACTGATTTAATTACTAGTGAACCAGATAGCTCCCAGCTCCCAGGACTAAATGGTAGGTCACAAATCAGTAAGTTTCTATGCCATAGTTCCACCCACTCTTCAATTCCAAAATTTTACTTCCTGATATCATGCCAGATCACAAAGCCTGAGGGAATGTTTGAGGACTTTTCCAATAACTAATGAAGTAATCTCCTAAACTTTTCTAGAGTTATACAGTTAGACAAGCAGCCATATTCAGAGATCAAGTTCTACCTCTGTTCTGCTCACAGGAATGTGAGAATTTATACTGATAATAGCTAGAAATTATGTAGTACTTCAAGGTTTTCAAGACACTTTAACAAAAAGCTCATTTGATCCTCATGGTAATCATACAAGAAAGGTGCTATTATTATTCCCATATGAGAGAAAAGGAAACCAAAGCATACAGAAATTAAATTACTTGTCCAGGGTTACATAGGAAAGACAAAATAAAAACAGAAAACCTTGGACTAGATGAACGCTAGGGTCCTCTCCAGCTAAGAATCCCATGCATGTCACAGACCATCAAAAGACAAAAGGCCTGGCATGATAAAGGGGAAAAGCCCAGACAAATCGGACAGAAAGCGTCTGACAAGTTCTATGAAAGGAAGCAAAGAGCTATAAAAGTTTTTAGCCCAAAGTCAACCTTAATTCCCCAAGGATGAAATCTCATACCTTTTACTTCATCCACCAGAGTTAGAGAACTGTTATCATGTTCTGAGGTATACTGTCTGATGTAGATCTTGAGCTGGTCATCTTTGTTACCACTGTTGTAGTAATAAAACTGCAAACACTGAAACCCTCTCTTGGGGTAAAATATTCGGCTTTCCAGGATTGCCTTTTCCCCCTCATTCACAGAACTGCTGTTGAAGTGCATAAAGAAACCACAGCCTGGGAGAAGACAAAGAAGAGACTTGAGATTTGAAGATCTTGGCTCCAGAAGGGAAATTTCACAGATGGGTGTACTTAATATATGAAGCCATGATAAGCTTATTACGTGTGTGTGCATGCATGCATGTGTATGTGTATGCATGTGCATATGTGTACTATAAATTAAGCTACAGTTATGACTTGAAAACTAGCTCACTGAATCAATACAAAGTGAAATATTAATTGGCCACATACATGTAAAAAACACCTAAAAAACCCTACATGTACAATAGCGAATCAATTTGCTTTTTCACGGCTCCATGAACCACATTTGGCAAAAGGAAAAACTGAGGCATGCAAAGATGGAAAGGGTCAAACACCATTATGTCATTTCAAACATCATTTAAAACCCTACCATAACAGCCAGGCAAAATGAGGCAGGTTCAGGGATATGCTGGTAAATATTTAACAACCAGAATTCTAGGAGGGGGGAAGAACGTGTATGCATGACAGATTTTTATATTTAATCTACATGATCATTTTCTCCATCACTTTCTAAATCGAGACATTCCACAACAACAAAACTTGCTTCGATTTGCATATTTGGTGATTTCTGAAGCATGAATGTCTACACAGAAAATTTGAGTCCAGTTTGGAGATTCTTCCAGATCTGCACACATGCCCTCCCACTCCTTCTACAGCAAGAACAGAGGTGCTCTATGGAATGTGCCCCTAAGGAAACACCCATCAGGAATGGGAGAAAGGAAGAAGGAAGACCAAACAAGGAGAGAGACTCATTGCCACAGTTAACAAGTGGTTTCTACAACTGCATATACTAGGGTTAATTCAAGAATGTGAATGTCCTCTAAGGAAATGGAAATGCCCTTCAGTTCTGAGGATTGTAGAAACAGTGACACTGAAGAAAAGAAGGCCCTTTGATAGTCTGCTCTGACTGGCGTTCTTCCTGAATTCTTGTGTCTTATCAGCCAATCGTGATGATGAAAATAACAATAGCTACCTTTTATATTGTGATTTTTATTATCTGTGTACTAAGCTAAGAACTTTACAGGTATCTGACAGCAACCCTAGGAGGTAGGTGCCATTATTAACTTTATTTTACAAATGAGGAAACTGAGGCAGAAGGTTGTGTTTTTTTTTTTTTAAGCAACTTTCCTAGTACCACGTAGTTAGTAAGGAACTAAGGTCAGATTTGACCTAAGGTCTCTTCTGACTCTATGCACCATAACCACCTGGTTGAGGTAACTATGTATTTAAAAGATTAAGAAAAGAGGGCACCAAAAACTTAAGAGATCCAGAGCTGTAAAAGGTACCTCATGTGCCACCTGGTTCAGCCTCTTCATTTTACATATGAGGAAAATTAGGCACAGCAGGATTAAGCAATTTTGCAAAGACAATAATAGAATTGGAACCTACGTCCTCTGACTTCAGGTAAGCCTCCCCATGTACCAGGCTGCCTCCCTTGAGTTTCACCCTCAGGTGTCAATGGAGAAATGTAGCTGAAGGAGGATGTGGGGTCTTTAAGAATTATTGTTCTATGCATAGGGAAATGTCTGCCTCAGTTTCCCTAGTGATCAATCCAGTTTAAACAGTTCAAATTTCATTAGTTGTTTCACTTTTCTGACCCTCAGTTTTCTCATTTGTAAAAATCTTCAGATTTGTAAAAGTATAAAACTTGGATCAGATGTTCTCAAAGTTCCTTACTGCTCTAATATTCAATCACTATAATTCTACTTACTCAACTTTCTGAATAAAATTTGCCTTAGAAAGATTATGGGGCTGGCCAGAGTGGGTTATTTGCTTCTAAACTAGGTACTTATGGGTTTCTTCATTAATTTTTGTTAGGTAACCCCGTGTTCAAAGTGAACACTGAGACATGTAAAACATGGTCACTGTCCTCCAGGAGTTCACATTTTATGGGAAACACAATATATTTGTAGAAAGAATAAAATACCTTAACAAATTATCTGATTGTAAGTGATAATTCTCAGACTCAAGGAAAAGAAAAAAAGTGAGTTCAGATCCTTACTTCAGCCTGTCCCCCTTTTCGTAAACCTTCCTGTTTCTTCCATCCCCTGAACACAAGAGCAATCTTACCTTACACTTATCAAATTTTCCCTCACCTACCCAAAAATCATTCCATGAGCAAATTAAAAAAGGGACCCCCCAGGTCTGTTTCCTTAGTCTCTAGGCAGTTTATAAAGAAGTGATTATTAATAACTTTATGGTGTAAATAACATGGTTTCAATAGCCAGAGGATATGGATTCAAATTCTACCTTTGACACTGCCCCTATTACTTTGAATAAAACACTTATACTCCTGCACCACAATTTACTAAACTGTAAAATGAAGCATTTGAACAAGATGACCTCTGAGACCCCTTCTACGTCTGAACCTTTAGGCCCAGGATTCTGTCTCTCTTAGGGTCCTGATCAGACCATTCAAACTAGTGTAACTACTCTAAGTTTTAGCATCTGGTTTTACGTTTGTTACCAGAAACAGATCTGTCAGGTGTGGGACTAGTAACATGGTGTTTTAAGATGACTACTCCAAACCAAACTTCAAAGGAAAATATATTGCAGTTAGAATAAAGGAGACATCATCTACAAAGAGTTTTCCCTTGTTTTGACCACCTGAGAAGTTTAGAATTTTCAAGGAAGAAAAAGCATACAGGAGAAAGAGAGACACAGAAAGAGACAGAGGAGAGACAGTGACAGAGAGACAGAGACAGAGAGAGGTAAACAGAGACAGACAGACAGAGACTTCTTTTCCCTAGGAAATTATATCTTATCCGTTTCTCCTCTTCTGGCCCTAATGGTTTAGTGAAATATCCTGCAGAACCGCAAAGAGCGTTATAAAAATTCCCTCTCCCATCTATCCTTTCTCAGACACTCCCTGCAAACTCAGCGTATTAATTGATGCAAACAGAATTGTTGGCCTAAATGGGCGGACAGACAACTAACGGTAAGCCTTAATTTGTCTCGAATATAAAGAGGGCTTGAGATTTTGGCTCCTCCTCTTTCCCCGTACCCTGTCACCTTCTTTCCTTCCCACTCACCAGTCCCCAGTAGAATTCCTAGGGAATGGAAAAAATCCATAACCACTCACACCTTTCTAAATTCCCTCCTGCACACACACATACACACACACACACACACACACACACGAGACAAACTAGCTTAAGCCATTTCTCTTCAGGTTGGAAGCCTAAGATCTGAACTACAGACCAAAAATCTAGAGCTGAAAATCCACCCTTGAGAGGAAACTGAGAATTGGGGAGGTTAAGAGACATATTGGAAGTAAAATCACAGGTGAAATTCCAATCCAGAGTTCTACTATGCCAGAATCACTGTTCTTTCTACCTCACCATCGTCCACCCTCAGTAAGTTGTTGCAGGAAGGTAAGAGAGAAGATTTTAATCATTTTAATTTGCTACAGCAACAGGTCAAATTCCCAAACTGCTCTTAGAATAAATCTAAAACTAGATAATAAGTTTAAGAAGACTGATGGATCTTAGAAACAAGACCCCATTTTGCATTTAGACAACATTTACCTTCTTCCATTAGAGCAACAGCCTGATGTAGGAGATGAACTTCCTAGACTGGGAATCAACAAGACCTAGGTTCCCATCAGGTCTCTGACACTGGCTACCTGTGTAACTCTGGGCATGTCACTTAAACTCTGTGAACATCAGTTTCCTCATCTGTAAAATGAAGAGGTTGGATTAGATGCACCCCTAGCAACTCTAAATGTCCCTAGGGCATGACTAAGCTGGTAAAGGTAAATGCTAAGAGGCCTGCTGAAGAAAACAAGGAAAGGTGTGTAAGAGTCAACTCCTTTGTCTGTTGTTACCTCTGCACTTGTCCAGGTATGATTGATCAGTGTCTGGCCCACCAGGCACCTGTGAAACCCTCTGCCAGTCACCACTATCTTCTGAACTTTGAATCATGCCACAGATATTTTCCAGTTCAAAATCACACGAATCCAAAAAAGTTAAAGAAGAAGCTACAGAGAGAAAAAAATCATTGAATTCCTTAGTCAGGAGGTAACCTATTTTTAATTCAATGAATAACTGAACTGGGTAATAAGGAAGGCATTGATGGGGAGAAGGAGGCCGGCAATCTTGGGCAATGAGTTGAGTGCCCTGAAGAGCTCTGATTAATGCCATCTCACAGAGCCAAAATAGAAGGGAACTCAGCACCTTGATAAAGCTGCCCTAACTTGGAAATGTTCTTAAGGGATGTGTTGAGTCAATGCCTACTTCTTTCTGTCTTCCTCAAATGACTGAACTGGCTGAGCAATAGTCCAGCTTCTTCCATCTCTCTTCCTTAGGAATTCATTCATTTCATTGTCCTCCAGGTACTGTCTGAAAACAGTTTTCCATATGTCAAATACACCTATTCCTGGCTCTGTAGCAGTCCTTCCAAAACCTGTCTGGTAGAGAAATCCTGATGCCAAACTGACATTTCCAAGGGCAAATATAAATCCATACCCCACAATGGATCAGCTATGTTTCCAATCAGGAAGATCTGTTTAGAAGAAGAACGCCATTAAGTCTTCCTTGTAGCCACATAGTGTTTGAAGGAGTCAGTGCAATCTAGTGGCTAGAGCCCTAGTTTGAAAATCAGGCCCTATTTATGACATATAAGGTTTGTGTTCATCAGTCAGTAAGTCAACTAGCACTTATTGCTATAAAGCACTTTTCTATATGCCAGACACTGTGGTAGGCACTAGGGACATAAAGAAAGTGGGGGGAAAATATTTCCTGATCTCAAGTCCAAGGGAGTTATTTCAGGCAAGTCATTCAGTGCCCTAAGGCACCACTCTAAGATCATATATTATAAAATAGGCATCGAGCTACGTTGGTAGGGAAAGTTTTCTCACTAGGAAGGAGCCAATTAAATCTCATTCCAATAATCATGACTGACAGTTATGTGATGATTTATAGTTAACACGGCCTTCCTCAAAATGAATCTTTAAGGAGATTGGTAAAAATAGTACTTCTGTTATATAGCGGAGGAAACTGGGGCAATTGACTTGGCCCAACATGACAAGGCTAATGCATGCAGAGTCATAACTTTGTTCTTGGTTTTCTAACCTTACACCAACGGCCCCCCAACTGCCTCCCTAAAACACTATGTTGCAATGATGCAGATTTCATTCTAAATGTTCTTCCCTCGGTTTTCATTATGACTAAATTTTTCCTAATTGCAGGAAATAGTAGTTTGAAATTTTTCCCCTCAGAGCAGGTGGAAATAGCCATGGATCCCAAGAGGCCAGGATACTTACAGCAGTTATAGAGTCGACTCAATTTCTCAATGTCATAATCACTGAGATCCAATCGTTGTCCAATTGCATCAAGGAACTTAGGCATTTTTGTTATAATTGTGGGTTCTGTTCCCCTTCGGAAGGCATTTTTGCCATAGTGCATCAAAGATGTGTAGTCATAGGGAACACCCAAGGAGTCTGATTCCGTTTCATTAGAAATATCGAAATGATTCAGATAAACTGAAATAAAAATAAAATAAATGATATAAAAATATGAATATTAAATTGTAAAGCTTAATGTTTATTAACCTTGGGTTATCTTATATCAAAATGAAGGCAACTGGGAATAATATTTTCTTACAAAGTTCTATTTTTTGCATATATTTTCAACCATCAGTATGAGGTGTTCTCAATGAAGAAACTCTTCCCACCAGTGTAGATGAGCAACTTACACTTAACTAATGGACTTAGAGAATTGCTTGGGGGCCTTGAGAGGTTCAATGACTTGTGCTTGGTCATAAAGCTAGTACATGTCAGAGGCAGATCTGGAATGTAGGACTTCCTGACTCACAGGCCCACACTCTACACACTGTCATGTTACATGGTACTATAGGGCATGACATTTCAAAAGTGTGTAGTATGGGCACATATTTCATATGCAATACAACATAAAGGTATTTGATAAACTACAATCATTTCATTACCATGGTTAAGCTTTGAGTAGAATTTATCAAGCCCAAGAGCTGCCTTTTGCCTTTCCTTGTTTCCCCAAAACTTGGCACAGTGTTGACACACAGTAGGTGCTTAATAAATGGTTGTGATTGACTGAATGTTGTGCAGAGTAACAGGAGTTGTAAGGGGGTGATGAGAGTGATGCCAGAAAAGAAAAAAGTAAAAAGAAAAGAAAGAAAAGAAAATTGATTAAACACTTTTAAAAATATGCAGAAGAGAGTAGGAAAAAAATAAGAAAGAACAGATAAGAAGGGCAACGTTTTTATGGGGTTAAATAAGAGATAAGGAAGAGGAGGAGGAGAAGAATATAGGATAGAGAGAAATGCACAGTTAGTACTCATATCTGTGAATGTGAATGGGATAGATTGATCCATAAAACGGAAGCAAATAGCACAATGGATTAGAAACCTGAATCCAAAAGTAGGTTTTTTACAATAAATATACTTGAAACAGAAAGACACATACAAAGTTAAAATAAGGGGTTGTAACAGAATTTATTATGCTTCAGCTGAAGCAAAAAAAGGCAAGTTACCACTCATGATTTCAGACTAAATAAAAGCAAAAAAAGAGACCAGATTAAAAGAGATAATCAAGGAAACTACATTTCACTAAAAGATACTATAGACAATGAAGTAATATAAATAATAAACATGTATGCACCAAATGGTATAGCATCCAAGCTCTTAAAGGAGAAGTTAAGAGTTATGGGTCAGTTAATCATAGGATGGCAAAAATATGCTAGTGGGAAACCTCAGCTTTCCCCTCTTAGAGCTAGTAAATCAGAGTGAATTTAAATAGTAATTGTTTCTCTTTTGGCCAGAAACCCTGAGGGTCTTCCCCTCCAGGTCTGATTTATTCATTTATTTATTGGGGTGGGGGATTGGTATTAAAAGGGCAATCCCTTGGCTCACTTTTTTAAACAATCCTAATGACTAAATGGGCACTTCCCTCAGTTTAAGCGAGAACTTGGAAAGACCTTAGCTTAAAAGGGCCAAGTTCTCCCACTGAATCCAAGGCCATCTACAGTTGTCCTGACCTATGTCTGGCCACTATAACCAGATGGCTCCAGAGGAGAAAGTGAGGCTGGTGACTGCACAGGCTTTCATCATTCATAACCAATTCACTTGCAAGCATTATCTTCCCAATGTCATGGTCTCCCTTGAGAACAAAGGACAAACCATACAAATAAGAAACAAGTTAAGGAGATGGATAGAATTTTAGAAAAGATATATATATGATGGACCTCTGAATAAAGCTGAGTGGCATTAAAAAGGAGGCACACAATATATGCAAGTAAATGACCAAAGATCCAAGTTTTGGGGTCCAGAATTCACTATCTGACAAAAACTTCCAGGAAAACTGGAAAGCAGTCTGGTAGAAATCAGGCAGAGAAAAACATCTTACTCCATACACATATAAAAGGTCAAAACTGACCCATGATTTAAACATAAAGAGGGATATCACAAGCAAAGGAGGAGAGAGTAGGAAAAATTAACTGTCAGATCTAAGAATAAAGGAAATGAGGGAAGAGTTTAATGCAGCACAAGAGATAGAGCAGATCCTGAGAGGTAAAATGGATCATTGCAATTGTAAGCTAACAGATTTTGGCAAAACAAAAACAATGTACCCAAAATTAGAATGAAATTACAAAAAAAAAAAAACACAAAATTTTACAGCAAGCTTCTAAGATAAAGGTCTTATTTCTCAAATATGTGGTGAATTGAGATAAATTTATAGAATTAACAGTCATTCCCCAATTGATAAATAATCAAAGATATGAATAGGTTTTTTTCAGAAGGGGATATCAAAATTATCAATACTAATATTTAAAATGCTTTAAATCACTAAAAATTAGAGAAATGCACATCAAAATAACTCTGAGGTACTGCTTCATAGCAATCAGATACATTAACATAATAGAAAAGAAAAATGACAGATGCTGAAGGAAATGTGGAAAAAATACGTACATCAATGTACTGTTGGAATTGTGAACTGGTCCAAATATTCTGAAGAACAATTTGGATCTAAGCTGAAAAGGCTATAAAACTGTATATATCTTTTGATCCCAACATGCCACTACTAGGTTTATATCCCAAAGAGATCAAGAAAAGGGATAGAACCTTTATGTACAAAAATACCTATAGCAGCATTTTTTGTAGTGGCAAAAAAAAAAAATTTGGATATATGATGAAATACTACTCTATTGCAAGAAATTATAAAAAAGGTGGTTTAAAAAGAAAAACCTCTGGGAAGACATATAAACTAATGCATTATAAAGTGCGCAGAATCAGGAGATTGCTGTATAAAATAACAGCTATGTTCTAATGATAATTAACTCCAAAAGACTCATTTGTTCTGATTAATACAATGATTCACAACTCCAAAAGACTCACAATGAAAAATAGTATCCCATCTCCAGAGAGGGAGAAAATAAACTCTGATTGGTAATTGAAGTAGACTTTTTTTCAACTTATTTCACTTGATTTTTTTTGCAACTTGGATAAAATAGAAATATGTTTTACATGATATCACATGTATAACGGGCATCCTACCACTTGTCCTCTTAATTGGTGGGGGGGGAGCTGAAGGGAGAGATTTAAAACTCAAAATAAAAACAAATGTTAATAAACTAAAATGATAAAACAAAAAAGAGAAAAACACATCATACCCATTAAAAAGGGTGGAAGAATTGCCTAGCTTAAAAGCCACTGAGTCTCCCAGAACTTGCAGTCCATTGGCATAAAGCCAACAAGACACACCACATCACAAAGAAGCACTGAAGTAAGACTTTAGTAGAGTAAAAATATATTTAAAATTATCTACATTTAAAGATGAATCAGGTTGTTCAGTCACTTAAATTCTCTACAAAGTGGTTTGATAAAAATCTAATGTGAAGTTTTGTATTAATTTCTTAACTAGATTCTAAATATTTATATGAGGATGTCATGACATTCATAACTTATGTAATATCCACATCAAGTGGGGAAACAAGGGAGGGAGAATCCCACGTCACCAGCCTCCAGCTTAAAGTATGCCTTCACTTGAGTGTATTCTTTAGAGTGCTGGCCCTTGTTGTCTGTCATCCCGGAAAACAGTTCCCACTGCTAGCTGACCAAGAAAGATAAGAACACTGCCACACACTGTAGTCACATGAAATTATTTATTTAGTTGATTATTTATATTATATGTAATATAATTACATTATATATAATATTTACACTTTAATATAGTATACTATAGTAAATATCATACCGAGATGCTAGCTATATATGAAAGGCAGCATCATTAATGGAAAGTGCCATAATTAGTTTCAAAATCTGACTTTACCATTGGTTAGTTGGCTATGTGATACTGAACAAATCTATTAAACACTTTGAGATTCAATTTCTGCATCTCTCTGCACAGCTGCCAAAAAATATTTGTTCTGAACTTCCACTGTCTTAATAATTTTCAATTTTTCTCTCTCCAGTGGCTACTTCCTTGCTACCTACAAATACTTGTATGCTTCACCCTCACTTGGTGCAATCATCCTCACTATATCTGACATCACTCCTATATCTCTCTTTTTTGTAATTAAATTCTTTTTCTACTTCCTTTCCTCTCACTTTCTTCTTAAATCTCTGCAATCTGACTTTTGACTTCATCATCAATCTAAAACTACTCTTTCCAAAGTTAATTGACAGATTAATCTTAATAACCAAATCCAATGGCTTTTTTCCCCTCAATTCTTATCCTTCTTAACTTCTTTAAAGTTTTTGATGCTGTTAAACATCTTCTCCTCCTTGATACTCTTTCCTCTTTGAGATTTCATGATGCTACTCTCTCTTGGTTCTCCTCCTGGCTGTCTGACTGATCCTTCTTGGTCTAAATTGCTGAAATTTTGTGCAAACAATGACCATCAATTGTGAGTGTGTCCCACATCTGGTCTTGACCTTCTCTTCTTCCTCTGTGTTATCTAGCTAGGTAATCTCATCATCCCACAGGGGTTCAGTAATCATCTCTACACGGATGATTCTCATATCTATTTATCTAGCTTCCAATTACATCAGGATCAAATATAAAATGATTGCTTGACTTTTAAAGTTCTTAACAACCTGTCCCCTTACATTTATGTCTGCTTATGCTTTAGTCCACACATAACCCCAGTTTCTTGATGATCTAGTTACAATGGTCTTCTTGCTGTTCCTTATACATGACCCTCCATCTCCTGCCTCTGTGTCTTTTCGCTGTCTCTCCCTCAAACCTGAAATGCGCACCCTTCTTATGTCAGTCTTCTGGACTATCACTAGCCTTTCCCCCTTGCTAATGCCTTCTCTCTAAGAGTATCTTCCATTTACACTGAATATACCTTTTATGTAAATAGTTGTTTGGATATTGTCTCCTTAGAATGTGAACTCTGTGAAGACAGGTGCCATTTTTAAATTTTCTTTGTTTTGCTAATGTTTGGTACAAAATATGTGTTTAATAAAACTTGTTTACCCACTAATGATTGAAAGGAGACAAGCTCCCTCCTGTTTCTAGTTTCCAACTCTCTTATACAAAAAGGAAAACAAGCAAGGAAATTGTACCTGGCAAAATTCTGTCTCTCATTATTGTGATATAGTCATCTCGATCTGGACGGGACTGTTCATGCCAGAATCCCAGGGCATGTAGGAGCTCATGTTGAACTGAACCTATTTTGTCACAGTAGGTTCCTATAGAAAGTGACTGCTTGCCAGCTTGGATATTTCCTACTGAAGAAAAGCACCTAAAAACAAGGCATAAAGTGGTAAGATAACTGACACTAGAACCAGATCTCAAAGCTTCAATTCAACCATGACTTTCAAATTACTCCTCCCAAAAAATCTTTTACCAGGTACAAGCTCTAACAAATAACAGAAATGATCAATTCTAGCTTTACCTCATCTCCCTGCTCCTACTCCTCAGTACTGAAGGGACTGACAAACGGTAAAGTTGGTGAAAGGAAGAAAGGTAGAAAGAAACAAACAGAAACAATGAAGAGTCCCAATAATCCACGATCTCAATTATTAACAGCAAAATAATTGAAAGGTGGAGAAGAAAAAAAGAGGAGGAAACTCAATTAGTGAAAGAAAGTTTTCTGAATGTAACTACTCATGGCAGAATAAGACTGTACCACAGTTGGGTACCTATGGAAAATGTCTTTTTGTCAATGTCTATTTCTTACTAAAGAATAGCACCAAAAAACAAGGCACAAATAGGTCAATGACTGACATTGTGATATTAGTTGATAACTGACATTAAATTTAAAGCCTGCACCACTTCTGTAAATGATGTTGAGAAACATGATTATTTCGCATGGCTAAATAATAACTGTTCATCCTCAAATAGGAGTTCACAGATGCATTAGCAACATGACCAGAGATGGACCAGAGATAATTATAACCATTAAGGGAGAAAGAGCAGAGTTCCCATAAGAAAGTCCAAGAGTGGTAAAAAGTCTATAGTAGAGATCTGGGAAGTAAATTCCAGCAATAAGTGTGGGACTTGTAGCATTCTGACTGGGTCAAGCAAGTGCCCAGGTGCCAAAATTTCTAGTAATATGCCCTGAGATACCAAAGAAGACCATGAAGATCCAGGGCTCTGAACTCCAAAGATGAATAAAAGCCTAAAATCTACTATCTGCAATGTGTGTGTGAGTGTGTGTGTGTGTGTGTGTGTGTGTGTGTGTTAGTATAGATACACTACCTGGATTTGGAAGTCAGGACAGGTGAAACTGATTGATAACTAGCAGGGTGGACTATCCCAACTGAAAACAGAGCAGGAAGTAGAATATGGTCCTGGCCTCAACCCTGGCCAGTTCAGAAGCTAATGCTAGTAAATGAGTAAATAGAAGAAGATACAGACTACTAAAAAGTATTATAGAAGCAGGGATACCCCCAAATCCACACTACAAGAAGTAACTCCATAAGAGCAGCAAGCAGCAAGTCAAAGGAAAAGTGTGTTTTCCACAATAACCACATGAATACCTAAAAGAAATGAAGAGATCAAAGATGAAATGAAAGTTCCAAAAGAATGAACTTGAAGAATAAATACCCAAAAAGAGAAAGTAGTAAACTATGCACATAAAGACTCCTTAAAAACTAGAATACATGAGTCATATCAGTGTTTCCAGGAAATAGCAAGAAGTAATAGAGCAAAATCAAAAGATGATGAAAAATAGAAAGAAAACAAATTTCTTGCAAAAAAAAAAAAAAAGACTGATGTGGAAAAAAGATCCAGGAGGATAATTTTTAAAGTCTGGACTCTATCTTTCAAGAAATCATAAATGAAAATTGCCCAGTAGGAGGCAATTAGGTAGTACAGTAGATAGAGCACTGATCCTGCAGATAGAATACTGAACCTGACTTCAAATCTGGCATCAGACACTTTATACTTACTAGCTGTGTGACCCGGAGCAAATCATTTAACCTCAATTGCCTCACCAAAAAAAAAAAGGAAGAAATAAAACTGCCCAGTTTACCTATTGACAAATAAATGTAGACTAGGTTCAGAAAAGACATAATTTTGGTTGTTTGTTTGTTTTTGACATAGACATATTATGAACTTGTTTTGATTAACTGTTTATTTGTTGGAAGGGTTGGTTTCCTTTTTCTCTTTTCAATGGGTAAGGGGAGGAAAGGAGAAGGATCATTAACAATAATTATGCCAAGGAGAAAAAAGGAAAAAGAGAATGACCATTGAAACATTCTTAAAAGTGCAGAGACATATACAGAAGGAAGTGTAAACAGGTAAGTTTTGGATATAAGGTATTGAATTAATATATACTTTTCAGAAAAGTAGGCAACATGAAGGATAAATTAATAGTTTCATATAAATCCTATTTTTATGTTCTACTTTATATACTGAAATGCTCAATTTGTTGGGGGTTTCTTTTGGTAAGTTCAGAATACCAGGCTACAAATAGAGGTGAAACCAAGATGGTGAAGAGAAATCAGGAAGCTGACTGAGATGTCCCCAGCTTCCCTTGGAAACAATCTTAAATCAAGCCCCTAAAAGAATTCTGGAGTGACAGAATTCACAAAAAGACAGAGTGAAACAATTTTCCAGCCCAAGATAACTTAGAAGGACTTCAGGAAAGGTCTGCCTCACTTGGGTAAAAGAGGGGAGTGGAGCCCAGCACAGGTGGTATCTAGGTAAACCAGGAAGAGGTTCTTAAGCACAGCAGAGATCAGCCCCTGAGGCCCTGTGGTCCTGCGGTCCTAGCTCAGCACGTCAGTAGTACAGCACACCAGCTTTGAGGTCTCGAACCCCAATGCAACAGGCAAACTGCCAGCTCCACAAACCCGGGGCACAACAGGTACCACTATGCCAGACCACTGTAGCACTGTGGGCAAGCTGCCAGCCCCAGAGGCCCCGGGACAGAAAGTCAGTGACTGGCCCCCAATGAAAGAAGTTTGGGGCACTGCTCCCTGTACCCCAGGAACAGAGCTCAACTGGAAAACCAAAGAGAGCCCTGACCATAGGAAACTACTATGGTGACAGAGAAGATCTAAAAACAAACTCAGAAAAGGACAACAGTGTCAAAATGACTACATGTAAAGCCTTAAAAGGAAATAGGAATTGGCTTCAAGCCCAAAAACCCACTCGGAAGAACTCAAAAATGATTTAAAAACTCAACTAAGAGAGAGGCAAAAGAAAAATTGGTAAAAGAAATGCATGTAAATTATGAAAAAAAGAGTCAACGACTTGGATAAGAAAGAACAAAAATTGACAGAAGAAAACAATTTCTTAAAAATAGTATTGGTCAAATGGGGGGGAGGGAGATCTACTAAAGGAAACTGCTCCTTTAAAAGTAGAATTGGGGTGTTCTCTTGCAGGGGGGTTACTCATTTGCAAGAATGTAAAATAAAATAAGAGCTTTCCTGGCTTCAATGAGTTGTTCTTTCTAGAGAGCAAGCACATTTCTCACAATTTGCATGCTCATCTGGGATACAAGCATCCAGGAAGGAAATGGCCACTGTAGAGAAAGGGAGGCACCCCATCAATTTCAACAGTCTAAACACTGCAGGCTAGCATTTCCCCTCTTCAGACTGCTTATGTCCTGAGATTATTTTTGGAACCACTGTGAATCCAGGAATGTGGGTAAAATAGTGGGTATATATTCATGGCAACCAGGCAACCCTGTGTGCAGGTCAAGTTTCATTCCTAGGTTTGTTGTGTTCTTGTATCAATCTTAAATCAGTACTTTCAAAGAAACATTAGCACAACTGCAAATATCCCTGGAGTTTTTCTATTAACTCCTCTCATCCCAGACCAAATTAGGAAGAGTTTTACCTTCCCCCAACTAGCAAAAGGAAGGAGGGGAAAGAGGCAACAGCTACAGTGAGAGCCCCACTGGTAATGTCTCTAGGCCTTACCATTCATCCATGACAGCATGAGGTGAGAAACCAGCTGGCCTCCAAACTTGGAAGAGTGAACACAAGAAAGAAAATTTCTACAAGAAGATGCTCAGAAAATGCTCTGCTAGAGATGGCTGGAATAGCACCCAGACCAGAAAACTTCATCATATGATGTTCTCCTCAATCCGCCAGTCAGCTGTATGAAAGGAGACTTCTGAATCTTAAACGGACAATTTATTGCTCACCTTTTTCTTTTGGGTTGCTGTATCTGTACTTATTAAAGGGACTGCCCCCTTTGATTTCTCGATGTGTCAATCAACCTCTCCCTTTTCTCCCCTTCCCATAGTTGTTATACTTACTTAAAGGGGAGATGGATGAAGGGAAGAATTCATACGAGAAAGAGAGTAAGGAAGTATTAACTAGATGTAAGAAAGATGTGGAAACAGAATTTGAATAAAAGAAAAGAGGAGGAAATGTGAGAAACAGAAGGAGTTCTGTTTCCATAGGATTAACACTACGTACTCCCATATTTGCAGGAAAGATAACTGGATGTAACTAGTTCCAATCAGAGCTGTAACTTGGTAGAACCAAGTCTATGACTGGGTAGAAGGTCACAAGATTGTACACATGCTTAATGAACTGTTTAATATTTACCCACATATCCCCAGGGTGAAGCAAACTAATTTGAATACACATTCAATGCATGACAAGGGAGGGGGAACACATCTAGGAGAAAAATATGGAATAAGTGATTCAGGAAACTGTGTTCAGCCAATGGGGCACACTCATTCGCAACAATGTAAAACAAAATAAGAGCTTTCCTGGCTTCAACAATAATTGTTATTCTTTCTAGAGCAAACATGTTTCTCACAATACTGAGATAAAGTAATATGGACAAGATAGATTTACAAATATCTAAATAAATACTCAAATTAGTTTTTTTTAGCACTTGCAAAACCACAATAATAAAATAGAAGTAGAATTGGTCAAATGGAAAAGGAAGTACAAAAGCTAACTGAAGAAAATAATTCCTCAAAATTTTGAATTGGACAAGTGGAAGCTAATGACTCTATGAAACAGCAAGAATCAGTAAAACAGAATAAAAAGAATGAAAAAATAGAAGAAAATGTAAAAGATCTCATTGGAAAAACAACTAACCTAGAAAATAAATCCAGGAGAGATAATTTGAGAATTATTGGATTACCTGAAAGTCATGATCAAAAAAAGAACTTGAACAGATCTTTCAAGAAATTATCTATTCAAGAAATTATCAAGGAAAGCTAACCTGATATCACAGAACCAGATGATAAAATAGTCATTGAAAGAATCCACTGACCACTTCCTGAAAGAGAACCCAAAATGAAGACTCTAAAGAATATTGTAGCCAAATTCCAGAACTATGAGGTCAAGAAAATACTACAAGCAACCCAGAAAGAAACAATTCAAATATTAAGAAGTCACAGTCAGAATTACACAGGACTTAGCAGCTTCTACATTAAAGGATCAGAGGAGTTGTAATATGAAGTTCCAAAAGGCAAAACAGCTTGTATTACAACCAAGAATCAACTACCCAGAAAAAATTGAGCATTATTTTCTGGGGGACAAAAGATAGCCATTCAATGAAATAGAGGATTGTAAAGTTTTCCTGATGAAAAGATTAGAGCTGAACAGAAAATCTGATCTGAAGACTCAAGAGAAGCATAAAAAGGTAACCAAGAAAGAAAAAAAAGCTATTTAATAAGGTTAAACTGTTTATATCCCAACTTGGGAAGATGACACTTGTAACTCTTAAGAACTGTATATTAGGGCAGTTACAAGGAATATACTTACACAGAGGGTGTGGGTATAAGTTGACCGATGTTATGATTACAAAAATTTATTAAGGGGTGAAAAAAGGATTGTACTGGGAGAAGAAAAAGGGAGGAGGAAGAATGGGGTAAATTATATCACATGAAGAGACATAAAAGACCTATTGCAGTAGAGGGAAAGAAAGGAGGGGTGAGCACTGTTTGAACATTACTCTTATTGAATTCATCTCCAAAAAAAGAATAACATATACATACACTCAGTTGGGTAAAGAAATCTATCTTACCCGATAGGGAAGTAGGAGAGGAAGGAGAAAAGAAAGGGGGGAGTGATATAAGGGAGGTCAGATTGAGGGAGGTGGTGGTTAGAAGCAAAACGCTAGTGAGGAGGGACAGGGTGAAAGGAGGGAGGGGAGAGAGAGAGAGACAGAGAGACAGAGAGAGACAGAGAGACAGAGAGAGACAGAGAGACAGAGAGAGACAGAGAGAGAGAGAGACAGAGAGAGAGATAGAGAGAGAGACAGAGAGAGTATAAAAAAGGGAAAATAGGATGGAGGGAAATACAGAGTAATCATAACTATGAACGTGAATGGAATGAACTGTCCCATAAAACATAAATAGATAGCAGAGTGAATTAAGAACCATAATCCTACAATATGTTGTTTACAAGAAACAGATTTGAAGCAGAGACACACAGAATAAAAGTAAAAGACTGGAGCAAAATATATTGCATTTCAGCTGAGGCAAAACAAAATCAGAGATAGTAATCCTGCTCTCAGACAAAGTAAAAGCAAAAAATAGATCTAATTAAAAGAGCTAAAAAAGGAAACTCCATCTTGCTAAAAAAAAAGAAAAAGGCACCACAGACAATGAAGTAATATCATTACTAAACATATATACACAGCATGGTATAGCATCCAGATTCTTAGAGGACAAGTTAAGTGAGTTACAGAATGAAATAGTGAAACTATACTAGTGGGGGATCTCAACCTTTCCGTCTCAGGACTAGATTAAAATCTAACTACAGAATAAACAAGAAAGAAGTTGAGGAGGTATATAGAATTTTAGAAGAGTTAGATACAATAGACTCCTGGAGAAAACTGAGTGGGGATAGAAAGGAATACACCCTTTTCTCAGTGGTACATGGCATCTTTCTAAAACTGACCATGTATTAGCACATAAAAATCTCATATCCAAATGCAAAAAAATAGAAATATTAAGTGCATCCTTTTCAGGTAATGATGCAATAAAAATTACATTTAATGAAGGGCCATGGAAGGATAGATTAAAAATTAATTGCAAACTAAATAATCTCATCCTAAAGAATGAGTGAGTCAAACAGTAAGTCATAGAAACAGTCAATAATTTCACCAAAAAGAATGACAATAATGACACAACATACCAAAATTTATGGAATGCAGCCAAAGCAATACTTAGGGAAAATATTATATCTCTAAATGCAGCAAAAAGGCAGATCAATGAACTGGGCACACAATTTTAAAAACTAGAAAAAGAACAAATTAAAATTCCTAATTAAACATCAAATTAGAAATTCTGAAAATCAAAGGAGAGATTAATATAATTTAAAGTAAGAAAACTACTGAGCTAATAAATAAAAATAAGAGCTATTTTTTTAAAGAAACCAATAAAATAGCTAATCTTTGGCTAATTTGATTAAAGAAAGATGAAAACCAGATTACCAGTATCAAAAATTAAAAGGGTGAATTCACCACCAATAAAGGGGTAAATAAAGCTAGGAGCTATTTTGTCCAACTGTATGCCGATAAATCTGACAATCTAAGTGAAATGGATGAATATTTACAAAAATATAAATTGCCTAGATTAACAGAAGAGAAAATAGAATATGTTAATAATTCCATTCTAGAAAAAGAAATTGAATATGCCAACAATGAACTTCCTAAGAAAAATTCCCTGAGCAGATGGATTTACAAGTGAACTCCACCAAACCTTTAAAGAACTATTAATTCTAATACTATATAAACTATTTTTAAAAATAGATGAAAGAATCCTACCAAATTCCTTTGACGTAAATATGTTGTTGATGCCTAAAACAGAGAAAGAAAATTATAGACCAATTTCCCTAATGAATACTGATGAAAAAAATTAAATAAAGAACTAGCAAAGAGATCATAGCTATTTATCACCAGGATAATAAACTATGATCAGGTGGGAGTTATACCAAGAATGCAGGGCTGGTGAGTATTAGGAAACCTATCAGCATGATTGACCATATCAATAACAAAACCAATAGAAATCACATGATTGTCTCCATTGTTGCAGGAAAAGCTTTTTATAAAATACAGCACTCATTCCTCTTAAAAACACTAGAAAGCATAGGATAAATGGAACTTCTCTGAAAATTATAAGCAGTTCCTAGTTAAACCATCAGCAAGTATTATCTGTAATGGGGATAAGCTAGAAGCCTTCCCAATAAGATCAGGGGAGAAGCAATGACGTCCATTATCCCCACTATTATACAATATTGTACTGGAAAGGTTAGCATTAGCTATAACAGAAGAAAAAGAAATGGAAGAAATCAGAATAGGCAATGAGGAAACAAAACTATCAATCTTTACGGAAGATATGAGAGAATACTTAGAGAATCAACTGAAAAAACAAGCTGAAATAATTAACAACTTGAGCAAAGTCTCAGGATATAAAATAAATTTACATAAATCATCAGTATTTCTACATATTACCAACAAAGCCCAGTAGCAAAAGATAGCAAAATTCCATTTAAAATAACTGCAGACAATAAAAAATATTTGGGAGTCTACTTCTCAAGACAAATCCAGAAACTATATGAACGCAATTACAAAATACATTTCACAGAAACAAACTAAGATCTAAACAATTGGAAAAATAGCATTTGCTCATGGATGAACTGAGCTAATGCAATAAAAATTATAACTCTGCCCAAATTAATTTCCTTATTTAGTGTCTTACCAATCAAACCATCAAAAATTATTTTATAGAACTAGAAAAAATGATAAAATTCATCTACAAGTACAAAAAGTCAAGAATATCAAAAGAACTGATGGAACAAAATATGAAGGAAAGTGCCTTGACTGTACCAGATATAAAACTATATTGTAAAGCAGCAATCATCAAAACTATTTGGTATTGGCTAAGAAATAGAGAGGTGGATTAATGGAATAGATTAGTTTAGATTCAATCAATAGATTACATGACATAGTAATAAATGAAAATGAAATGAATTGGAAAAAGTAATCTACTGTTTGATAAACCCAAAGACTCCAGCTTCTGGGATAAGAGCTCAATATTTGACAAAAACCGCTTGCAAAACTGGAAAATAGTATGGCAGAAACTAAGCATAGACCAACATCTCATACCATACACCAAGATAAGGTCAAAATAGATATGTGATTTAGACATAGAGGGTGATACTATATAAATATATATATATATATATGTATAATCCTCAGATCTTATTTTTGTAGGTTTTTTTATTAGAGTTGTTCTATTGTCTCTTCCCTGTCTCCCTGAGCCTCTTTCCATGCACAAGCCAAACATCTGAATCACATAAAGATCATGACATAAAGTTAATTGCTTTGATTTACAACATGCTAGAAGCCTCTGTCCTTAGGAAATTCTTAAATGTCAGATCTTTCTCTTACCCACTTCCTTTGAACACTGAAATATAGTTGTCTTCTCCTTCCCATGGTTTAAAGTCAATGCAGGATTTTAAGCGGTACCGTTCAAATGCTTGCAGGATAACTCCTTTAGCATTCATTTCTAAAGAAAAAGAGGAAATCAAAACAGTGCCTATTAATCACCAATCAGATCCTGGTTATCGAGATAGACTTTCCCCACTGAGCTAAAACTTGTTTCTTAAAGGCCACCAATGGCCAAATCCAAAGTGTCCTTTGTCAGGTCTTATCTTTCTTGCACTCTACAGTTTTTGACACTAGAGATGCTACTCCCCTTCTTCACATTTCCTCTTCCCTTTGCTTCAGAGATTCTATGTCCTCTTTCTTCTCCTCCTACCTCTTTAACCTCTCCTCTATCTTCTTTGTTGGTTCCTTGCCCTCATCCTAATCTTTCCACATGAGTATTCCTCAAGGGTCTGTCCTCAGGCCTCTTCTTTTTCTCTCCTTTGGCAGACTCATTCACTTCCATTACTTCAGCTTCTGCCTCTATGCAGATGGATCCTCAACATCCTCATCATCCTGACAACTACCATTTATATTGTGCTTACTATGTGCCAAGCACTGCGCTAAACATTTTCACTATTATCTCATTTGATTCCTAAATGCAGTTGAGAAAAATGAAGAAAAAGAGATCAAGTGACTTGCCCAAGATCATACAACTTGTATCTGAGTCCAGATTTGGACTCAGGGTCTTCGTTACTCCAGATCTACCTCTCTATCCACTGAGCCACCTGACTGTCCTAAACATGTCTTTAGCCAGAACGCCTCCTCTTAGCTAAAGACTCATATTTCTGGCTACAGGACCTCTCTACTTGAATGTTTTGCCTGTATCTCAGACTAAATCCGTACAAAAATGAGCTTGTCATCTTCCCTCTGAATCTGTTCATCCTTTTTAGATCGGTCTTTCTTTCAGGCACACAATCGTTCCCCTTTTTGCTGATTTTGTAGTCTAGAAGTTGTCCTTGACCCTTCCTACTCTGCTTCTCAACCCTAATTACTCTGAAAGCCAATTGCCAATAGTATCTAGAGAGCTGGCCTCAGGGTTCTCCTCTCCCACCTGTGAAAGGCCCTGAGGAAATTACATAGCCTTTCACATAGCCTCTCCAAGACAATAAATCGCAAAGAGAATACCAACCTGCACTAACAGAAGCGGCTTCTTCATCTGGAAGTTGTCTATACTAATGAAATCACCCTTTCAGTCCTTATCCCTGTCCCTATCCTGTCAATTCTACTTCCAAAACATGCCTCAAATCTTTCCTCTACTCCTTGGCCACTGTTACCTCCCTAGAAAGGAAAGAAACAAGGATTTGTTAGGTACCTTATATGTGCCAGGAAATATGCTAAGTACTTTACAAATATTATTTCGTTTGATCTTCACAACAACCCTGGGAGGGAGGGGCTGTTATTATCCCTATTTTACAGATGAGTGTTATATTTATGTTTTAGAATTTTATTAAACTCAGTTTACCTCAGTTTCCCCATCTATAAAACTGGAGATGATGATAGAACCTCTCTTCCAGGGTTGGTATGAAATGAAAAACTATTTGTAAAGTGCTTGGCAAACCATAACGCACTATCAATTCTAGTTATCATATTATTATCAATAATTACTAAAATTAAGAAGTATCAAGGTGACTGGCCTGAATAACTAAAAACATGCTGAGAAAGAGAATAACTGAGTACTATAGCCTTCCAAGGTTAAATTCTCATCTCTGGTCTACAGAAAAGGCCCAGTCAACTGCCTTTTCACGACATGGAAGTGGCCCTGAGTTTTTGAAAGATGGAACAGTGGAACACTATGAACAATCAAACAAAGTCCTAGCTTGTTCAAACAAGCAAGAAAAGTTGTTAATACAGTCCTGGAAACAAAATATGTTTTTGTATGGACCAGACCAGCTGAATATAGAAGGGTCTCTCACCAACAAGGTAGTAAGTAGAGTTGGTACCTCATAAACAAAGGAAATTACAAAATGGCTCTTTGCCCTAGCTTTCTCCATTGGTGATGAAGCAAGTGCAAAAAAGAAGGCAGAAGCTAAAAACAATCATAGCTATGAGTTAATCTACATAGTATTTGGATCTTGGTAGTCTAAATGGGGGGCTTGGTCCAATGACCAGTGAGTGGATAGATTACTAGATGAACTGAATATCACTATGAATCAAACTAGAAAATACAAAAAAGGTACTGCTAAATGGAACGGCTGCTCACAGATTGTCCTTAAAGAATCCAGAAGCTAGCTAGCAACAACCGTTTCTTTGTTAAGCAGAAAGATTTGGTAAATAAAGGTAACACCATTTTAGAGTATAAGCTCATTATAAAACCTTAAAGAGCCAAATGGCATAAAATCATAAGCACTATGAAAAGCAATGGAAGGGAAAACAAAACCAAAGAGAGTTTGATGTGAGACACAGCTAAACCTCAAAGTTATTTAGGAAATAGGACAACAAATAGATGTGACAGGGTACAAATTTGACAATATTTCTGTACTATTGTACTATTGTACTATTTTCATCAATAGTGGTAGATCTACCACATTTGGACTGTAACATCCCAATGGAGCACATGAGGAATAGTACTTTAGAAAATGACATCATGAAGAGTGGTTGGACCAGACTGAACATATACAGAAGAAATTCATGCTGAAGACAATACCATTTTAAAAGCACTGAGGGACTGATTTTCAATGCATCTCAGATGAGAGGAAACACAAAAAGAAAAAAGAAAAAAATAGTGACAGTAATATTGCCTTCCCCAAAAGGCAACCAAAAAGATGCTGGTAACTACTGAATCACATATTTATTTTCTAAACTTTATTAAATCTTTATCAAAATATGCTAAGCTCCTTGATGGTACCCTATTTAGAAATGTGAAATGAGAACTGGCAATCTTTCATAGATTATTTTCTATGGTAGAACACACCTCTACAGTCTTATAATAGATGCAAAAGTATAGAGATTATAAAATGTTGCTTTGTATTAATTAACAAAAAATAATCTCCAAATATTTGGTCATGTAAAACACAACTTTTTAAGTTCTCTTCTAATAAATTATCTCCCATTCAAATATTAAGATAATACAAAATTCTGTGATCAGTGCAATGAGATCCACAGCTATTACAAAAATATAAATGACCAAATCTATACAAGAAAATCCAAGTAAAAAAAGAATTGTTTATTACTCAGATTATGACATGGAGTTGGGTTGGCAGCCTACCAAAAGAAGGACAGAGCTGTGCTTAGAACTGAAGAGAAGAAAGATTACATACTAGATTGGGTTTAGAAGATTATACAGCACTGTCAGTTTTCCTAATCTTCTCCTTAACACTACAATGAATATTTTGGTGCCACATTTTTTAATTACATTTTGATGCTATATGACCGCTAATCAGGGAGTATCACTGCCTGTAAAGAACATTGTTAGTGACACAGATTTCAATGGAGAGAAAACATGTACATGAACTGCAAGAGATTACTAGTAGTAATTTATGGACAAGATTTTGCTTAGATGTATCCAAAGCAAAAAAGAGAAGACAGGTAGTAAAAGGAGAAAAAACAGACGGATAGCCCAAGGGTTGCTCTTGCATCCATACAATATCAAGAGACCTAAAGGAAAGCATCCAGGTAGCTCCTCTATGCAGTACTAAAGGGAAGGCAATGGACAAGAATCCCACAAAATGAGAACGTACAGATAAATTTGTATTCCCAGGGAGCTCATGAAATCCAAGCTATGATACTTCAATAAATAACAATATAAAATTTTCATGCCTGGATTGATCAAACCTCAACAAAAATTCCCAGTCAAGTCAATAATTTATTCCATGGCTTTCTGACTGTTAATTTCTCTAATTTCCACCATTTATGCAATATATAAATAAATATACTTTCAAACACAAATGTTTCCAAAAATAGAGCATTTTTTCTTAAAGAATTAGTATCTGGGGCAAATATTACAACTTATCAACAATTATTTATGAAACTCCTACTGTATGCAATACATTCTTTCAGGCTCAAGAAGATGCAAAATGTGGATATGCTATTGTCTCTGCCCTCATGAAGCTTGTAGTCCTATAGAGGATTATGAAATACAAACTTATTTCAAAATTTTGAAAACTACCAGGTTCTGTTAGTTTGTCCATAAAGTCATACCCATCATAGACTTGAGTCACAACCCCTTTCTAGCCTTGTTAGTGATCTTTGCTACTGCTAAGCTCAGCATTTTGAAGGCAATCTGATAAAGAATCTTTCCAAAATTAACCAGACTGGTCTTTAAATGACAGAAAGTCTGTTACTATCCTAAAATAGGAAAACTTTCCAGTTTGATAGGACCTGCTATTGCTTCTATAACACTAATATAACTTCTGAAAACCTAGGGTCACCTCTAGACCATAAAGAGAAATGAGAAGAAGTATTTGCTGAAGGAGAAATACAAGAGTGTGTAGAAGCACGTAAGAGAAATACAAGTGGCTCTTTGAGCATCCATCTCCCAACCATCTCATTGATCTAGGGCCTAAGTGATCATATACTCCAATCCTTCTATTTGACACATAAGGAACGAAGAACCAGTAAAGTTAAGGAACTGACCACTAAATTGGCTGATAGATGGTGCAGTGGAAAGAGTGATAGGCCAGAAAGAGCTGAGTTTAAATCCAGACATACACTATCACCCTGGGCAAGATATTTAATTTCTGTCTGCCACACTTTGCTCACCTGCAAGGTGGGGATTATAAATACAACCTCCAAAAGCTATTATAATTATCAAATGAAATAATATTTGTAAATCAGCTTAGGAATCTTAAAGCACAACTAACTATTATTAATATTATTGCTCTAGATTACATGAGGAGTAAGTGGCAGTAAGGATTTGAACTCAAATCCTTGGACTCTATGTGGGTTCAGTGCTCCTTCCACAGCAACCTTCCTGCTTCCCTGGTTTCAAAGAAAGGTGAGAAAAAATGTATTTAATTTTAGAAAGTTCCATCAATGACAATGATCAGATATGATTCCAGTAGGCTCTTAAGGTGGTTGTTTTGAAAAATGAATTAATTTTTCAAAAATTTTTTATAGCAATATATTTGTAGACAGTCTTCTGGGTATTTATAGCCAATGTACCTGACCAGTCATCTCAGCCTCCTATTTCACTGCTTCTAGATATAGACCACATAACTATAAGTCATAGGATTTAGTAATCTTAGGATGAGGAAGGACTTTGACCATCATGGTCTCCTTTTATAAAACTAGACAATAGAGACAGATACATGTTTTTTATGCCTGTCTCCATTTCTCTTCCCAGCTGACTTCCATTCTGAGGTGAAAATACAAATAAAAACCTTTCAGTCTTCAACTAAAAGAGGTCTGGACTCAACAGTCCTTATCACCTGTAGCTTGGAGTTTGAAGGAGACCAGAATCTGGGACAGGGGGCAAAAGGACAAGAACTCTATCCCAAATGATGTACCTACCTAGACTATCTTCAAGGACATAAGGGATGATGTGAGGCCATCTATAGTTGTCACCAACAATGGAACTTCTGTCTCCCTGAAAAGGAAAATAAACACAGGATATGTTTTTCCTGAGGTTAGGCAGCAACTTCGGGAAGGATAGGTGTTTGTCCCAAGGAGGAAGTCAGTTTAGGGATCTCCCAACCAGTAAATGAAACAAATCATTTGTGCATGTATGAATGTAGTTTACCAGAAATTCTGTAAGAAGTGAGGAGGAGAATAACGCATCTGTAGCATTGATATTTGGTAGGACAGTTTGGAAAAGAAGCCTGCAAAGATTATATTAGTCAATGATTATGGGAGAAACCCAATCACCATTGGTAGAAAAGCTTTAATGAAGATTCTTAAATTCACTTTAGCTAAATAATTAAGGAGAAAATGATATCAAAAGCTCATTAAATAGAGCTGCACTGTTTCAGAATCCATGGTCATTCAGACATATGCTAGGTTAAAAGTCTGCCACTGCACTGTAAAAATGGAGTTTATTTTTTAAAATTGTTTAAAAGGGAGAATTATGTTTATAGTAAATAAACTGTTTTAAAGCTCTCTTTTTGTTCTACCTGTTTTGATCAGATGATGGGCCTTACTGATTACTGTCATTTAAGTCTGTTCATCAGATGGTAGGATCTCTATGAAGGAACATTTTATTAGCTTAGATTAGATAATTGCAGACCCTAAACTTTTAAGGATAGATATTTTCTCTTTTCTGTCCTTTTTTTGTCTCCTCAGTTGTTAGTATAGTGCTCAGAACTTTTTAAGACATAATAAATCATTATTGATTGACAAAATGATTACTTGAAATGAATAAAATATGCCCTTTCAAAGTATTTTTATATTTAGATTTTTTAAAATCAAGTAATTTGAACTGACTTTTTCTTCAGTTCATCTGAATTAGTAGGGAAAAACTTCCAGGTTGGTAACCTGACATAAGCATAGCAAGTTTATATATAATCATAATGACCAAGAAGCTTGGTCCTGGAAAAAAATTGGGAAAATGTAAGCCTCTCTCCCTTCCTTGTGGAGGTGGTACAGTATGGGCATAGAACATAGCATTCATTGTCAGACTCAGTTGATATATTGATCAGGTTTGATGAATACTCCTCCCCTTTTTATTCTTTGTTATGAGAATAATTATTCCATCAAACATTTATTAAGTGCCTACTCTGTGCCAGGAATTATACTAAACATTGGGTATACAAATAGATGTAAAAGACAGTTCCTGTTCTCATGGAGGATACAATCTAACTGGGAAGACAACATGCAAACAAGGAGAGAGGGAGACAAAGAGAGAAGTACAGAAGTATAAAGCAAGCTGTATACATAATAAATAGAAAATAGTTAAAAGGGAGAAATGACTGGAATTTAGATGCATTCAGAAAGACTTCCTGAAAGAAGTCAGACAGGTCAGTAGTTAAAGTGGAAAAAGGGAGAGTGTTTCACAAATGTAGGATAGACAAAGAAAATACCCGGAGATGGAGTGTCTTGTTCAGGGGACAGTCATGAGACCAGTAACACTGGGTTAAAGAGTATTTGTGGGGGAATAAAGTACAAAAAGACTGGAAAAGTAGGAGGGGACAAGGTTATGAAGGGCTTTGAATGCCAACCGGAACATTTTGCATTTGATCCTAGAGGCAATAGGAAACCATTTGAGTTTATTGAGTAAGAAGGTTACATGATTGCATCTGAATTTTAAGAAGATAACTGAATGGAGAATGGATTGGAATGGGGAGACACCTGAGGAAGGAAGACTGATCTGCAAGCTATTGTAATAATCTATGCATGAGATGATGAGGGTCAACACTACAAATGATGACATTGTCAGAGGAGAGAAAGAAATGTATTTGAGAGATGATGAAATTGATAGACCATGGCCCTATACAGGACAGCCCCTATACATGGGGTGCAGGGTGAGAGATGATGAGGAATCCAGGATGACTCCTAAGTTGTGAGCCTAAGGGACTGGAAGAATGATATTGTCCTCTACAGAAATAGGGAAAGTAGGAAGGGGGGAAGTTTTAGGAGGAAAGATAATGGAGTTCTCTTTTGGACAGACTGAATTTCAGATGTCTACTGGACAAGTTAAAGATATCTGGAAGGTGGTTGGAGATGTGAGACTGGAGGTCAGCAGAAAGATTGGAGTATATTTGAGAATCATAAATGAAAGATTAGTGATTAAATTCTTGAGTGCTGATGAGATCAAGTGATGTAGTTTAGAGGGAGAAAAAAGGGTTCAGGACAGAACCCTGAGGGACACCTATGGTTAAGGGGCATGTGCCAGAGGAAGATCCAATAAAGGAGAGAGAGAGAAGAATCAGTCAGACAGGTAGGTAGCATACCAGGAGAGCATGGTGTCTTAAAATCCAGAGATAAGAAAGTATTAAGAAGAAAGGAGTGATCAACAGACAGGGCCAGGGTCTCACATTGCATCCTAGGCCATCTCCAGTCATCCTGATGAATATCAGGTCACTGGACCCAGATGGCTCAGGAGAAGAAAGTGAGGCTGGTGACCTTGCATAGCCCTCCCTCACTCAAATAAAAGTCAACTGCAAGTCCTGTCATGGTTCTCTTCAAGAATGAAGGACAAACACAACAACAACAACAAAAGCTTCAGACTCTGATCAAGGAGATGAGGCTTGAGAAAGGTCCTTAGATTTGGTAACTAAGAGATCATTAGCAACATTGGAGAAGGTAAACCATTTTAGTGGAATGATAATGTGGGAAGCCAGAGAGGGAGCACCTATTACAGGCAGCCATTTAAAGGAGTTTAACTACAAAAGGCAGAAGATATATAGCATATTAATTAGCAAGAATATAAGGAACAAATGAGGGGTTTTCCAGGATAAAAGAGTCATGAATATTTTTATAGAGTAGGAAATGAATCAGTAGAAAGAAAGAGATTGAAAATAAAAAGTGGAAGGAGATGACAATCTATTGTAGAAGATGGGTTGGAATGGGGTCAATTAAACAAGTAGTGGACTTAACTTTCATAAGGAGTAAGATCATTACATCATGTAAAACCGGAGTGAAGAAACAGAAAACTGGACAAAGTAACCTGAGTGCTAGGATATGCAGAAGTGGAGAGTTCAAGGCAAAGGTCCTCAATTTTTTCTATAAAATATTAGGCAAGATATGCAACTGAGAAAGAAGGGAAAGGGAAGCCATGGGAAGCTTTAAGAGGGATGAAAAGGTTTGGAAGAACCACTGTGGAAAGTAGGATAGGAAATTGATAAGGGAGGTACAATAGAATTGCCTAGTAGCAATAAGGACCTAGTTGAAGTTATATAACACAATTGTAGTGCACTCAGTCAAAACAGTTACTTGATTTTCTTTATCTTTTTAGCTACAAATGTGTAGGCATGAAGGTGATGAATGATAGAAATGATCCAAGACTGAGACATGGCTAGGTATAATCAGTGATACAATAATGGGCCTAAGGACTCAAGAGAAGAAGACAATGTAGAATTGGATTGGTTCATCAAGGAGTCAAGATGAGAAGAAGAGTGAGTGACTAAGGCTAAGGAGATAGCCTGGAAGAAAATTGAGGGATCAAAAGATGGAAGGTCATGGTGTGCATGAAGAGTAGGTTAATATAAGAGAAGGCAGAGGGAGAGGTGGAAAGGCAATGTATTTGTCCTTCATTGTCAAAGAAGACCATGCCATCAGAGAAATGATGACATGACTTGCACTTGACTTTGTTTTGAGTGAGGGAGGACTGTGCAGGTCACCAGCCTCACTTCTCCTCCAGAGCCATCTGAATCCAGTAACCAGACATTCATCAGGATGACTGGTGATGACCCAGGATGAGGTATTTGGGGTTAAGTGACTTGCCCAAGGTCACACAGCTAGTGAGTGTCAAGTGTCTGAGGTGAGATTTGAACTCAGGTCCTCCTGACTCCTGCACTGGTGCTCTATCCACTGCACCACCTAGCTGCCCCGGTGGAAAGGCAATATATTTTAAATGGATAAAGAAATTTCAGAATTCTTGAATGTGAAGTGAAATATTTTGGGGTAATGGCAAGATCAAGGGGATGAAAATCTTTCTGTGTAGTTCAGATGAGGTGGAAGAGTAGCTCGTGGGAGGTGAATAGTTAGAGGAAATGAGTGGTTAGAGTATTTTAGAGATAATCAATGTATACGTTAAATTCTCCTAGTATGAGCAAAGGAGTTGAGGACTAGAGAAAAATTGCAAACCAGGTATCAAACTCATTGTGGAAGGAAAGGAAGTGACTTTAGACAACAACTACTAGGATTTTGATCAGGTGGTAGAAAAGAATATCATGAGTGTCAAAGGAAGAAACACTATTGAGTGATGGAGGAAAGGACAGAATATGGAAGTGGGAGAGGGGAGGAAAGAGTATTCCACCAACTTCTCTCAAACAATGAGCCCAGGAAAATGAGGGAAGGTGCATCCAGTCCTAGAAAGAGTGGCTAGGGAGGCTGTGTCATCAAGGGAAAGACAGATTTCACAGTTGGTAGATACAAAGAATAGAAGAATAGAATTCTGATGAAGGAAAGTTTGATGCCTCTGCACAGGGATTTGAAAGGGCACACTGGCAGAATTATGCGGAGCTAGGATAAAACTCTGTGGAGAATTGAGGGAGGATGGAAAGGAGGACTCCAGTAGTAGGGGATTTGGAGTGAGGTTCAGATGACGATCTAGAGTTCAGAGTTCCTTCACTGGAATGTGAAGGATATTACCAGGTGTGAGAATGTTCATCACTGAGTGAAGGGTACTATTCCTCTACCCCCAAAGAACAGACTTGGCTGGAAATGCGAGGCCTGAAGTTGAAGGGAAGGTTGTTCTTTGCAATGGAGGTTCTCCACATTCCAATTGGGACATTGGGCTGGAAGCAGGAAGTAGAAGATGCCTTGTGCTGGTATGATAAAAGTGGTTGCTTTGAGGATGATGGAAGGTGCCTGGTCTAGCCATAAGCCACATTTCCTCTGGGAACATGCTATACTGAGTAGGAGACAGAAGACTCGGGGTTACAGTGAATCTACATGCTGGGATGGAGAGGGAAAGGGGAAACTAATATATGTGGAAATGAAAGCAATGTAAAATTACAAATTATCAATTTTTAAAAAATTTTAAACCCAACAGGTTTAGATGAATATATTCTGAATATATATTGTTAATGATAATGACCTTGGGACTAATTTATGGTAATTTGCAGTAAGGGAAAGATTATGATATTAATACGAATCAAGTCATTTTTTCCAGCACAATTTGTTTATGAGGTTTTATACAAATGGATTGATAAGTGATTCCCATTGATTCTGTGCCACCTGCAATGATTAGGGTTAACATGCCCCCACACTTCAGAGAAGTAGCATTTTTGCTTGCTTTGGTCAATGGAGGCATTGATATCACTGCAGCATTCCAACTTACCCCACCAAGGTCAATGTCTCCCTCAAAAAGATTCAATCCTGAAGCTGTGGCAAAACAAGACCTGATATCATAAAATGAGTAAAACTTTCCACCTACACATGGAATTTTCAAAAGTAAGGAATTCACAAACCATCATTGATGTCAAATATATCCTCATCCTTGTCACCATCCACATTGATTACTACAAAGACAAATAAAAAAGACACAGGAGAACAAAGGTTAACCTTGACATATTTCAGAGGCAAGAATATCTCTCAGTCACCTCATCATGAAACTGTCGTTTATCATACTAGAGTTACATCGTGTGCTCTCTTTTTCTATCTCCCTTAAGAATTGACTGACTTTAGGAATAAATCAATACAGTTCATAACAAATAGCTCCCTCTGTACAAGATGAAAACCTGACTGGGAAGACATGCTATTGATAGACAAAGTCTTCTCTGAATGGAAACCAAATTGGAACCGAATGTTGAAGACTAATGACATCACCATTATCTCATCCATATGTGGCCACTTCAATAAAGAATGAAGCTTTTAGTAAATGACACAGACCAAAGCTTTAGGGTTAAGTCTGAATTCCCTTCTAAATCCCTAGGGAACCGAAACCATGATTTCATATGACTCTATATGAGAACAGGTGAATATTAGATAAATGTTATATTTGGTCCATCTAATCTGGCAGATCCCTTCCTTTAAACTTGATGTTTTCAGAGCGATCAAGTTAGATTTAAATAATAACCCATTCAACTCACATACTATTTAGATAATACAGATAAATCTACTATCATAATATGGAAGGTATTTCGATGATTTCAAGAAGCAGTGTGAACCCAACGGGTGGAAGAGTCAGGTTTGGAATCAGGCAGACCTGGCTACAAATCTGCCCTCAGACACTCGCTAACCATAAGTGCCTCAGAGTACCAAACTTCAAGAAATTTGAGAACCTAAAGCAAGCTTTTACTTGAATGATTATTTCCTCTTAAACAAATCCCAAAACCTATGGGACATGTTAATGTACCATTCCTGGAGTCTTGATTTGATCCAATCATTCAGGAAAGTAATTTGGAATCCTATGAAGAAAGTCAAGAAAATGTCCATACCCTTTCACTCAGACATCCCAATGCTAGGCATATGACACAAAGAGATTAATGAAAAATATTGTGTGACCCTGTGAGGCTCAGTTTCTTCATCTGCAAAATAGAGATCATAACAGTATCTACCTAATAGGTAGATTTCATAATATCTATCTAGTAGTTACTTATTAGGTAGATATGATTATTAAAAGAGATAATATCTATAAAGAATTAGCACAATGCCTGCCTGGCACACAGTAGGCACTATATAAATGCACATTTCCTCCCTCTTCCTTCTACCTCACAAGGTTATTGTGAGGGTCAGATAAGATTTTATGTGTACTACTACACAAACTTTAAAATACATAAATGCAATGCGTTGTTTTATTATCATCATCGTCATCATTGTCGTTGTTGTTTTCACCACTCACTTGTTTTGGTCCCAGACCCTACACATTCAATCATCATCATATGGTTCCAATTATAGATATTGACAAAGTCTAGGTACATAGAATATAGGGTCATTCTGCTTTTGGTTAGAGTACTTAAATATTTAAGGGATATGATGATGGTTGTGATGCATGGATTATTTTCTTATTCATCTAACAAAAAGGAGACTAGAACTTCCTCAACTCACCTAATACTCTGGGATCGAATCAAGGTCTAGATGTGACTCTGGGTTCTCAAAGGTTCTGTTGGCAGGCCCAACAGTTTGTGATTCAGGGACCAGGCTAGCTAAGTTTGGAAAAGCTTCTCAACTTTGGGTTGGTCACCAGATGATGAATGGTGGGTACCCAATGATGAAGACATATACTTAGATGTAGAGGTGTTATATACAACACGAACCAGTGGAAGAATGATGACAACAATAGCTGGCATTTCTATAGCACATTAAGTATTTCAAATAAATTATATATTTGATTTCATTTGAGCCTCGCCTCAACCCTGTGAGATAAGTGCTAGTAACCCCATTTTATAGAGAAGAACACTAAATTGGAAAAGGTCTTACCCAAGGTCACATAGGTAGGAAGGATATGAAACAGGATTCAGTTCTTGTTGAGAAAACTCGGGTCTTTTTGGCTGCAAACCCAGCACTCTACCAACTGCACCATGCAATTTCCCTACCCATAGATGAAATCATGTATCATTGGAAGTGGTGAAAAAAATAGAAGTCAACAAATGACTCACCAAAGTTTTCTGGATTTGGCTAAAGAACAAAAAAGAGAAGAAAACACATTATCATGATAGACAAGATTTATCAGTGCTTCTCTTGATTACTGTCCTGTATAGTAATAAAGGCATTCATTTACTATCTCACTAATAGTGGTCCTTGACCCTCAGAGTACTAACTTGCATGAAATTTGAGAATCTAAACTGAATTTTTATTTCGATGATTATTTATCATTAAAGAAACAACAAACAAAAATCCCATGAGGCACATTAGTGCACTATTAGTGAAGCTCTAAATTAAACCAGTCTTTCAAGAAAGTAATTTGGAATAATGTGAAGAAAATCATGAAAATGCCCATACCATGTGAATTAGAGATCCCACTGCTGGGCATATAATCCAAGAAAATGAATGGGAAAAAAGAATGGCTCCCACATACATACATATAAACATACATACATACATCAAAATATTTATAACAGCACTTTTGTAGTACCAAAGAACATAAGACAATCTCAATATCCATAGCCTTGTTAGCTAAGTAACAGGAAAGGAATATGATGAAATATTACAATCGTCTAAGAAACTATGAATATGACAACTCCAGAGATGTGTAAGAAAATTTCTATGAACTGAGATAAAGTGAAACAAACAGAACCAAGATATAGTGCCAATACATAATGGTTATAACAATGTAACTATAAAGATCGAACAAAATCATTTGAAACTGAGTGCTGTGAAATTACAATGGCCAACCTTGGTCTCAAAGAAGTTATTTGAGAAGAAACTCCCCCTCTTTTTTGTAGAGATAGGGAAAAATCAGTGTAGAATATCCCATATAATATCAAACTTTTGGTTGAGTTGTCTCCAAATAACAAAATGCTTATGTCTCAGTCTATTTCTTTGGTTCATCTAGACAATATAAAAGATACAAAATCAATGTCAGTTATACCTATTTTCAGCCAAAGAAATGAACTGGTGATTTCAACTTAATGCTATAAAATGGTTGCCCATAGCACACCATATACACCAAAGGGTTACCTCAGGCATTGGGAATTCATCTGTATGTAGAAATACAAATATGCTTATGCAATACATTCTAGTAGTGGAATTTAATATAACAAATACTTTTAAAAAGAAGATTATCTCTTCAAGATTTGGCTGCTCTTTTAAATTTAGAACTTCAGGTTTCTCTCCAAGCCTTTGACATTTGATTTAGTGCTTTGATTTTGTCTGTCCACATTCAGCTGGTACAGGGTACCTCTCTACCTGGGCAAGGTTTAACAAAAGTTAATGAGGGATCAAAAAAGAATTTTTACTCTGCTGGGACCTTCACAATCCACAGGCAAATCACTTACACTGAGATTTCTATTCAAGTAATTTATTTTTAAAAATCTATACATCATCAGTCAATACCAAAAATTGAACTAAAACAAATTTCCCTTTTTTCCACATTACCAAAAGCTAGTTTTGAAATAGTGAAACAAAAACAAAAGCAACCAACTACAACAAAATCTCTTTGTCCCCTATTTTTCTCCCTTGGATCCCTATCCTGTTTCCCAGTCCCCTACAATCAGCTAATCTATACTAAATAGTAAATTTTCCCTGCTTGTCCTGAAAAAGCCTTCCTTTCATTGACCCTGCCCTATTGCTATGAAAGAAAACCAGTGGCTAAATCAGTTTTAATGGTGCTACTACCCCACCTTGGAGGTAGTACTATCCATGGTATAACCTGGTACCCTTCAGTCAGCTTATTTGTTTTGCCTTATTTTCCATATATTTTGTAGCATATGCCTTTTGATTTCTTACCATGCCAGAGATCACAAGGAGAGCCTCACAGAGCAGAAGCCAAGGCAAACACCATGAATTCATGTTGTATCCGGAGCTAAGAGCTGCAAAATGAGTTTTACTCATATGGAGACATTAGAGCCTTTGATCTGTGTGAGGCATCTTGTAGACTAGCCTTTTCCTAGAATACACAAGAGAGTAAAGACCATCAAACCAGGCACCTTTCTGAAGATGGGCAGATAATCCCATTTATTTTCAAGAAGCAAGTGCCTGGGAGGAGCTAACCTTGGAGGTTAAATATCTTATCTTTATTTCCTGGTAAATCACATGGTAAGAAGATAAGTGCTAATTTTAAACCATACATTTCTTCTTCCATTGAACTAGCCATTATATATTTTTGATTGGTGCAGTGTTTAATAAGTGCTCATTGACCAATTGACTAATAATCAAATGGATGAAGTTACAGAGGAGGTGGGCCCTTCCCACTGAGACCATCCAGATCCACTGGGGATGAGTTGGTTGGCTTGGGGTGTTGTGGGGTATAGCCACTCCTATGTACCGGGTTTATAAAAATGTTTGAATGTATGGGGTGTTAAGGGAGGGCTAGCATTTTTCGCAATAGTTTGGTGGTTTGGTTTGTTTTTTTTTTTTTATATATGAGAAACTTCTTTATATCATCTGGATAAACTATACTCTGCTTGCACACTGTACAAAATATTCACTTAGCTAAATAAATAAGACATAAAACATTATTGCAAACAGCTTTTACACTACTGGCCCAGGCAAGGGTGCTCCTGTAATCCTGTGTCTCCCGTGGGACAGAACATGCCTTTGGGGGCTTAGATAGGCAAGAGACCTAGAGAAAACACAGTTAGGGACTGGGGGGAGAAGGGGTCCCAGTACAAAAGGAAACAGACTCCCCCCCCAAGGTCATGGGTTAAGGATTGCACCAAGGCAGTTTCCAACTCAAGTCTTGGATGAGGTGGGAATGGGGAAGACAAATGCAGAAATGGAGGGAATAAGATGTAAAAGAAGAGCAGATGGGCAGGCTCTTGCTCTGGCCCTTCTCCCAGGGATCAGGAGACACCTAGATGGAATACTTAGCCAAATAACTTTTGTCAAATATCACCGAGTGGCAAAATAGATAGTTATCACCCCAAGGCCTGCTGTTGATACCATGTAGGCTGTGACCCACTGGCTTAACTGGACAATGGAGCCCATGAACAAAGATGGTGCCACCTGAGAGAGGAGGAAGGCACTATCCAGGATGGCTAAGTCCAGAGGGATGCCCTGGCCTGGGCTTCTAGTCTCAGCTGCCTCCCCAACTACCACCCTCACCAATACATCACCTATAGTGGGGATGAGGAAGGAAAGAGGTCAGTACTGGAAGCCCCTGAATGTCCATTAGGAAAGGGTCCCCCAGGTTTGGAGCCTGCCAAGAAGCTGATGGTCAGGCTGTCACCACTGCTATTGCTGCCAGTGTCTCCTCTGTATCTGCACAGGAATTCTAGCTTCTCACGGTGGTAGTGAGGACAGAGTATGATGTGATTCTAAAAAGCAAAATGATGTAGGAAAAGCTAAAAAGAATAATTATCTCATGAAAATAAGGGGTGAGAGGAAGAACTGATACAGAGGAATTAGATGGGGGAGGAGGATGGGTAGTTCTGGAATCCCACTCCTAACAGGAATGGGTTAAAGAGAGAAATATTATATATATATATATATATATATATATATATATATATATATATATATATATATATATATATATATATATATGTATATGTATGTATGTATGTATGTGTGTGTGTGTGTGTATATATATACGTGTGTATATATAAAAGTCTTCTAAATTCAGAAATAAATAAGAAGGCAAGGGGATAGAGTGGAGAGAGAGTATAATGGAGAGATTCTCAGGGGTGTAGGTTAAGGAACAGGAGGGCAAGGTAGCAGGTAAAAGTGAGGAGGGATAGCAAAGTTGAGAAGGATAGTGAGGGAACATAAGAAGGAGGAAAATATACGTAATTATGGTTTGGAGTGTGACGATGAATTTACCCATAAATAGAAACTGATACTAGATTTAAAATTTTAATTTAACAATATTTTGTTTTTTGGAAATGCTATTTAAAATGAGAGAAACACACAGAGACAAAATACAGGTCAAGAGTAGAATTTATTGTGTAAAAAAGCAGGGATAGTAATCTGATCTCAGATAACATTAAAGCTAGAATCGGATTTAATCAAAAGAAAAATAGGGAAACTACACTGTATGAGCAATATTAATCAATAGTTTTAGGCCACATAAAATAAGGGGAGAGGGGGGAGGGGGAAAGGGAGAGGGGGAGGAAGATAGAGAGAGGGAGGAGAGAGGGAAGTAGAGAGAGAGAGAGAGAGAGAGAGAGAGAGAGAGAGAGAGAGAGAGAGAGAGAGAGAGATACCCATCAAAATAGACCCAGAAACAATACAAATATAAACACAAAAACCTTTTATACAAATTTAGATCTAAATAATTGAAGTAATATTTATCATGCATGGGCATGTAAGGCTAAAATAATTAAAAAGACAAGTTCACCTAATTAATCTATTTATGCAATACCAACCCAATTAAATTATCTAAAAGTTATCTCACTGAGTCAGAAAAAAAAAAACAGGGTTCATTTGGAAGAGCAAAGAGTCAGGAACTTCAAGGAAACCAGAAGGAAAAAAGGTGAAGGGACTAAATTCAGTAGTATCAGACTTTAAACTATATATGAGGTGAAAGCAATGCTAAAGTGTAAAATGGATAATTCTGATTATTTTAAATTAAATTTTCTCTGTATAAATAAAACCTATGTAGCCCAGAATAGAGGGAATGCAAAAAACTTGGGGAGGGGGAACTGTCATAGAACAATCTACCAGATAGAATGTGATTAGATTGGAATATTGGTGTGGTATAGGAAATGATGAGCTGGTGGAATTAGAAAAATATGGAAAGACTCGGACCCATGAAGGAAAATGCTTTCCACCTACAGAGAAACAGATGACAAATGGAAACAAACATAATATGTGTTTGGCTTTATATGTGTGTATGGATATGGAGATATGTGTATATGTATGTGTGTATCCCACTTAATTATATCCTTCGGGGGGTGGAAATAAAGTAGCACAGCAGAGGAGAAAAGAAAACACACAAGTTAAAAAAAAATGGACAGCTTTGAAAATAACGTGTAATATGTATCATACAGGTTTTCTTGAAATGGAAATTTATTGCTTTGTATTGACTCCTCTCTTATGTGTACATGGTGTATACGTGATAATTTTTTTCTTTTCTTATTTTGTATTTAAGTTTAAATAAATTCAAATGTAATGAAAAAAAGAGCCAGATGAACTACTGGTGAAACCCAAAACATTATCTTTGTTTTATAATCTAGTGACCTAAGGGATTTCTCTAGCTTTATTCCACTGACCATGGACAGGAAATCAATTTTCTACTAGTGGAACCATTTCAGTCCTCCAGAAGCTGTATCTGCTTCGTCCAAAACTGAGCCCCCAGATCTCTTCACATGTATCTTGGCAATAGGAGGTATTTAGGGACTGCTAAAATTTCTATCTCTAGACTACTATGTACCCCTTCAACTTCCATAGCATCTATGATAAGATACCAAGCAATCTTTCCTGTTGCTGGCTGCCAAGTTATAAAACCACCTCTGACCCTGATACCCAAGGCAACAAGGTTGCCAACAAGTATGGACAGGATGGCAAACTCCTTGGCAATTCTCCTTCAAAGAACTGCCATGTGGGAAACTGCCCAGGTTGCCAGGGAAAGAAACTGGCTTGTAGCTTTTAGCTCAGATATAAGGGACATTGAATGCAAAAACAATTTCTCACTTGCAAATGAGTTTGAGCCAAGCAACCCAATAAAAGCAAAAAGGGACTGGACCTGTGATTTCACTGATATAGGAGGCCTGAGCATGACCTCTATCAAGACAGGTTCAAACCACATCTGCAATTTAGAGTTGCCTAGAGTAGAAGCCTCAAACATGCCACAAGGGGAACACTACCAAATAGGAATTTGACCAGAACTAGATTAAAATATATCTGGGAAATAATTAACAAAATAAATAAAAAAGGAACAGAATATAGGTAATATTAATATGTGGTTTTCTAAGTCGATCTGTAGCCTAAAGGGATCTTTATGGATAATTTAGGGATTCCTATTTCTATTTGAGTTTGACATCAGTGTCCTAGAGTACTGATAGATTAAGTGACTTTCCATGAAGGCAGGGCTGGATAGCTCCTGTGTCCCTGAGGAGGCTGCTGAGGGAGTGTTCCCATATCCTGGATGACAAGAGTCTGGATCCCGCCATGGAAAGTACAGAGATATATTACAGTTGCATGTGTGCTCAACCACATGTTCCTGGATAAGAAAATCAAATGGCCAAGAAGTTGAGTACCTGAATCTTAGAAAAAGGAAGGGGAGATTCCCTAATAATATTAAATTCCTAGAGAGATTCAGAACCATCTTTTTGTTTGGAGGAGGAGGAATGATTTGACAGGACTAAACTCTTAGACAGGGGAGAAACCTGAGCTCTAAGCAGAGAGAAATTCCAAGGTAGCCTTTATTGTTGTTTTGTCAATTAGTCACGTACGACTCTTCACAAACCCATTTGGGGTTTTCTTAGCAAAGATACTGGAACAGTTTACCTTTTCCTTTTCCAGCTCATTTTACAGATGAGGAAACTGAGGCAAATGGGGTTAAATGACTTGCCCAGGGTCACACAGCTAATAAGGGTCTGAGGATGGTTTTGAACTTAGGTCTTTCTGACTCTAGGACCAACAATCTCCGCACTGCACCACCTAGGACAGCACCAGCCCCTTAAAGTGCAGTGCTGGAACAACTCTATAACAGCATTAATGGTTACTTTTCTCTACCATTACTTATATCCACAGTTAGACCAGTTAGAACTGGTCCTCCATTACACACAACTGCTGCCATCTTTTTGGCCAAAAGTCTGTCATCTATAGGACTGTGGAAGTAGGGTGGAAATTAGTATCGGCCCTGGGAGACAAAATAATATCATTTAGCATTTATATGTTGCTTTAAGGTTTGCACACCACTTTACATATATTAACTCTTGAATCATTACAACAACCTTGTAAGGTAGGGGTTGATGTCCCCATTTTACAGTTAAGGAAACAGGCAAACAGAGGTTAAGTGACTTGCTAAGGATTAGACAGCTAGTAAGTGTCTGAGGCAGGATTTGAATTCACGTCATCCTGACTTCAAGTCCCACACTCTATCCATTCAAGGACAGACTGCCCCTCCAGATCCTTCCAAAAAAGGATCCCTGCCAGGCTTCTGAAGTCCTCTATCTTGTCTCTGTCCTTGCTCATTTTGTCATTTTGCTGATGTTCATTTTGTCAACGAAGTCTTACTTCACTCTCAATGTATTACCTCCATTAACAAAGTTATAGGTAGTAAGAGCAGGGACAGGACAGGTGACATTAAAAACCTGGCAGTCATTTGGGGGATGCAGAAACTGAGGTCTAGAGAATTGAAATGACAGCACTGGGATTTGACCCCAGGCTTTCTGTCTCCATATCTTGTGTCACAAGTTATGATAATGATGTTCTGTTTTATTGCCTAGACTAGAGTCTTTCTTCGTCTTAAATAATATCTGCACATTTACTGGGAAATGTCCTGGTTTGTACCATTTATCTGATGTTACTGATCCTTTCCTCCTGGTCACATTCCTCTCCTCTTCAGTTCTACCCCTCAACCTTGACCTTGATTCCATTCAACCCAACCTTCCTACCTTAGCTGGAGGAAGAAGTTTTAGGACATTTACCCATTGTGCCCTGGATATCTCTTGTTTTAGCATCCATAAAACAATCTGTAAACTCTGTAAAACTTTCAGGTACACTTCATCTCCAAAATGATAAGCCTACTGACTAAATTCATTGTTTTGTTATGCCTTGACTTACAAGCTTAAAAATATCTTTCTTCCCTAGCTTTAGATAAATCAACTATAAAATGATTAATAAATCTAAAATCTGATGAATAAGCATGATTCATCTTCCTTTGGACCACTCTGGGAGTGTCCCCTGAGGCTCAAGGCTGATTTTTGCCTCTCTCTACACCCTTTCCTTTGGTGACATCTTCAGCTCCTATATGTCTAATTGACACTTCTGTTCAGATGACTCATCCTGGTTACACACACATATATATGTATATGAACATATAACTAAGGTTGTATATACATGAATACATAAATATGTATCCCTTATATGTCCCTTGAACTAAAGTTTCATGGTACCATCAATTCATTTGGATATCCTGTTGACATCTCAAACTCAACATAACCAATCAATATATCTTGAATTTCATTTCTATCCATCAATCATAAGATCACAGGATCATAGAATCATGGATCTAGAGATGGAAGGGACCTCCAGAGCCAAAGAGTCAAACCAACCGTAAGATGAAATAACTGTGGTCCAAGATCATCATGGTAGCTAGCATGAAAGGTAAGATTTGAACCCAGGGCCTCTGATTCTACACTCCTTTTTTTATTAACTTATTTGTTTTCAGTTATCTACAATCACTTCCATAAATATTCAGTTTTCTCCCTTCTCCCTCCCTGAGACAGCATGCAATCTTACATGGGTTCTACGCATACATTCTCAGTAAACACATTTTCACACTAGCCATGTTGCATACAAGAATTAAAATGTGATTCCACACTCTTTAAACTCCTATTATATTCCAGGCACTGAGCAAGGTGCTAGGGATACAAAAACAAGAATGGGATAGTCCTTACTGTCAAGGAGTTTGCAGTCTAACATAGAAAAAACAGGCAAATATAATTTTACAAAATACAAAATAAGTACAAGCTCATTTCAAGGGGCAAGCACTGGCAGTTAGAAGGATCACAAAAAGCCTCATGTAAGACTTGCTTCTTGAACTGAACATTGAAGAGGTTAGAGATTCTAAGAGGTGAAGGTGGAGAAGGAGAGCACAGCAGTCATGAGGACAGTCTATATAGAGTCAGAGGTGGGAGATGGGACACCTTGGGTTGGGAAAACCTAACTGGCCAGTTTGGCTGAATTAAAGGGAAGAAATACATTAGTCTGGAAAGGTCAACTGGAACAAGATCTGCAGGGCTTTGAATGTCAAACAAAAGAATTAGTGTTTAAAACTAGAAGCAACAGGGAGCCCTTGGAGTTTGTTGAGTAAGGCTATGATAAAGTCAGGCCTGTGCTTTAGGAATATTGCTTTGGCAGCTGCATGGAAGATGGATTGGGCTCATCATCTTGCCCTTAACCTTTTCCTGCTCCAAAATTCCCTATTTTGAGGCTACCACCATCCTTCCAGTCACTGGCTTATGACTCTGGAAACTTCTTAAACTCTACATTGCCTCATATTTATTCAGATTCTAAGTTTTACTGAGGATGATTTTCTTCTCTCACTTATTCAACTCACTTCTTAAGGAAGCCTATGTTCACTGAATGGGTGTTGCCTCACTCAGAGCAAGAACCTGAAAAAACCTTACCTTAAAAGGGTCAAGGTCTTCCATTGCATCCTAGGCCATCTCCAGTCATCCTGATGAATATCTGGCCACTGGACCCAGATGGCTCAGGAGGAGAAAGTGAGGTTGGTGACTTTGTACAGCCCTCCCTCCCTCAAATCAAAGTCAATTGTAAGTCATGTCATCATCAGTTTGATGTTATGATCCTCTTTGAGAATGAAGGACAAACCACAACATGGCCACCACCCTAATTCGAACCCCCATCTCCATAAAGTAATAATAATGGAGAGCATTTATATAGAATATTAAGGTTTATACTGCACTTTACAAATATTTTCTGATTTAATCCTCAAAACAAGCCTGGGAGGTAGGTTATAGATGAGGAAACTGAGGCAGACAGAGGTTAAGTGACTTACTCCAGTTCACATAGCTAATAAGTGTCTGAAACCAGATTTGAATCCAAGTCTCCCTGACTCCGGGTACCAGTATCTATCCAATGTGCCATAGCAGATATCTTTCACCTAGACTCTTCCAAAGGTCTCCTAATTAATCTTCATGCCTTCATTTTCTTCCTCCTTCAATCCATCTCCCCACAATTTTCAACACATTTTGCTGACACAGAGACTGACCATATCCTGATGTCTCTCACCTCTCTAAAATTTTTGATGGCTCTCTTTGCTTCCAGGATAAATTCAAAGGTTAAGCATTTAAAGTCCTTCATAGCCTGCCCATTACCTTCCCAGTCTTGTTTTAAATTATTGCTATTTAGGAAATCTCTGAAAGTTCCTAATAAAAACTGACCCCACCCTGAAATCATCACTGATCTTCAATGATCAGCCAGTCAACATGTTTCTATCTTGAAGTAATTATAATAAAATCCTTTTAATTTTCCTTGTCCTGAGTTTTACCTCATTCATTAGGATGAAAGCCAAAATGAAAAATTTTACTTTCAACAATATCCAAGGATGTACTTCCTCAAGAGAGACTAGGGAAGCAGGGTCTCCAATGTGAGGTATGGCACTAGGGAAATGGTATTGTTTAATCTTTCCTATCTGGTAAGTCCCAGTCATAAGGAACATGTGGGAAAAGTCATCAACTTGAGGGCAGGTGACCTGGTGTCTAGGCAGATTAAGACATTATTTCATCCCTCTTTCCAGAGGATCTGGAACCTTTTCATCTCACTTTAAGTACTGCACTGTACTAGTGGTTTATTATTACTGTTAATGAGATAAGGTTACTCATAATATTCTTTTGTATGGCATGCTTACTGTCTAATCTTCATACTCACATGCATATGCCATATCCTTTTCAAATAAGATATAAATTAATTCTGTTTGGAAAGGTTAATGTTCACAAAACCAGTATCTACTGAGGGCTTATTTTCCCCAGAGCCTTGATCTCCATGAAGGCCAAGAGAGCTTTCCATGTGGTTACTGTCATCTTGAGTAGCCTCTTTCTGTTTCCCATGGCAGAGGAATGATGTCTTCCCAGGAGAACCCAAACCTTTTGGATTACTCTGCTCTAGAATTCCTTACCCCAGTCAAGGTCATAAGCAGGACAAGAAGAGAGAAAGAGAGGGGAAACACACACACACACACACACACACACACACACATACATTCTAAGCTCAAGAGAATAAACATTTCTCTGAGTGTGATTTTATTTTATTTCTAATTTATGGCATAACACAAACATTTCCATAGCATAGTAGAATTTTTAAGAAGATGATTATATATGAAAATGTAAATCTATTACATACAACTTATCATTCCTTTTAAATATATAATAAAGTTATGATATAAAACATTCTTTTTTCTTCTCTCCCCTCTCCCCCCTTCCCTAAAGATGGCTACCATTAGACATAAGCAGGTAGGATGGATGGATGGGTGGCTAGATACACAGATAGATAAAATATATAAAATTATTCTACATGCGCTTCTCATTATCAGTTCTTTCTCTGGATGCAGACAGCATCTTCATGGGTGCTTTGCAGTTCATTTGGATATTTATAATAACCAAAATGACTTAGTTGCTCAAAGTTGCTTTTAAAACAATATTACTGCTATTGTATAAAATGTACTCATGGTTCTATTCATTTCATTTTACTATTTTGTGCAATTCCAAGATCACTGAGCTCATTATTTCTTATAACACAGTAGACACAATCATATACAGCTTGTTCAGTCACTCCTGTATTGGTAGGTATCCCTGCAATTTCTGGTTCTTTGCAACCACAGAGAGCAGCTATAAATATTTTAGAACATATAGGTTCTTTTCCATTTTCCCTGATCATCCTTGGAAATAAATGGTATTACTGGGTCAAATAGTTTAACGACTCTCTTGGTATAATTCCAGATCACTCTCCAAAATGGTTGGATCAGTTCATGGCTATACCAACAATGAATTAGGATACCAATTTTTTCCACATTACCTCCAACATTTGTTGCTTTCCCCTTCAATCATTTTAGCCAATTTGATGAGTATAAATTGATATCTCAAGGTTGTTTTAATTTGTATTTCTCTAATCAGTAATGATTTAGAGCATTTTTCATATGATTAACAATTGTTTTGATTTATCTAAAAACTGCCTAATCATATCCTTTGATCATTTATCAATTGAGGAATGATTTGTATTCTTATAAATTTGATAAAGTAATTTATTTATATAGTTGAGATATGAGAACCTTAGCTGAGAAACTATCTATAAAAATTTTCCCCAATCTTCTGCTTTCCTTTTGATCTTGGCTACATTTGTTTTATTTGTACAACACTTTTTAAATTTGATATAATTGAAATTATTCATTTTATACCTCACACAATTTTCTCTTATTTATTCATAAATTATTATAGCTAGGTCATATATCCATTTTGAGCTTATAATGACAAATGGTGTAAAATATTGTCTGTGTCAAATTTCTGCCAGACTGTTTTCCAGTTTTTCCAAGAATTTTTGCCAAATAATGATTTCTTATCCCCAAAACCCAAGTCTTTACACTTGCTAAATACAAGGTTACTATATTCAAATACTGCTGTAAATTGTATTTCTACTCCATTCCACTGACCTACCTTTCTTTCTTAGCTAATACCAAATAATTTTGAAAATTACTGCTTTATAATATGGTTTGATTTGATATTACTAAATCTCCTTCATTTGCATTTTTCATTAGTTCCTTTACTAATCTTAACTTTTTGCTCTTTCAAATTAATTTTGTTGTTATTTTTCCTGTGGAAGGACCCCAACAATATTCTATGTTGATTTTCTATGAGTTACTTTGCCAGACAAATGCACTAGATACAAAGCTTGTTTGTCAAAAGAAACCAATCAGTAGTCTTCAGTGACACATGTCTCTGCTGGTATTTCCTGGCTGACCATGCTGAGAAATGCCTTTCCCCAACTTGGCCCAAACCAACCTTGCAGTCAACTGTTCCTACAAAACAATCTGCTTTTGTGTCCCACCTGTCCATGGGAACAATTGTCCATTCTTTTTCCCAACCCTTCCCTGAGCCTCCCCTTTCTGATTTTCAAGCATAAATCATCCCTGTCTCTCCTGGGCTGGGGGCTCCTTTGTACTTTGCAATGGAGTGACTTGACACTAACATCTGGTTTTCTTTCTAATAAAAATTTTCTGCTTTCAATTCAGCTTGGACTTCTTTGCATTGAGGAGTGAGTTTTGTCCAATTAACATTTCTAATTCAGTTTTTTAAAATTGGTAATTGGGATAACATTGAATATATAAATTAGTTTAGGAGAAATTGTCATTCTTATTATATTTTCCCTGTCTACCCATGAATAATTCATATTTCTCTAATAACTCAAATCTAATTTCATTTGGCTAAAAAGATTTTTTAAAATAATTTTGTTCATATAGCTCCTGGGGGAAAGGTGAGGTTTGCAGGTGTATTCCCAAGTATGTTATACTATCTAGAGTTATTTTAAATGGTTTTGTTTGTGATATATAGGAATGCTGATGACTTATGTGGATTTACTTTATATCCTATTACATTGCTAAAGTTATTGTTTAAAATAATGGTTTAGTTGAGATTTTGAAATTTTCTAAGTATATCATCACATCTGTAAAAAGAGATAGTTTTATTACCTCATTGCCTATTTTGATTCCTTCTGTTTTTTCTTCTCTTGCTGCTATTCCTAGGATTTCTAACACAATACTGAATACTATTGGTGACAGTGAGCATCCTTATTTCATGCCTGATCTTACAGGAAAGACTTCTAGCTTGATCCCATTACAAATAATGCTTGCTGATATTTTGAGGAATTTTTAAAATTAATTTAAGGAAAAGTCCATTTATACCACACTTTCAAGTGATTTTAATGGAAATGAGTATTGGATTTATCACAAGTATTTCCTGCATTTATTGACATGATCATATGATATTTTTATCTTTATTATTGACATAATCGATTATGTTAACAGTTTTTCTTATCCCCTGCATTCCTACTCGGCCAAAATGTACAGTCTTTCTAATATGTTGCTGTAATCTTTTAGCTAATATATTATTTAGGATTTTTGCATCCATATTCATTAATCAAATTCATCTATAATATTCTTTCTGTTTTTACTCTTCCTGGTTTATATATCAGTATCATACTTGTTTTATTAAAGGAGTTTAGTAGATCTCTTCTTTGTCTATTATTTCAAATAATTTATTTACTGTCAGAATTAGTTGATCTTTAAATGCTTGATAAAATTCATTTGCAAATCTGTTTGTTCCCAATTTCTTTTCTTAGGAAGCTCATTTATGGCCTGTTCAATTTCTTCTTCTAAAATATGTCTATTTACAAATCCAGGTACTATAGGAACACAATTACAAAACTCTTTTCACTCAAATAAAGTCAGATGTAAACAACTGGGAAAATATCAATTACTCATAGGTTGACTGAGCTAATATAATAAAAATGACAATTCTACCTAAATTGATTTACTTATTCAGCACTATACAAACTACCAAAACATTTTATAGAGCTAGAAAAAATAAAAACATAATTCATCTGGAACAACAAAAGATCAAGAATATCAAAGGAACTAATGGAAAAAATACAAGAGATGATGGTTTAGCAATACCAGACGTAAAACTACATTATAAAGCAGCAATCATTAAACTATTTGGTACTGGCTAAGAAACAGAGTGGTGGATCAGTGGAATAGATTAGGTACACAACACAGTAGTAAATAATCATAGTAATATGCTGTTTGATAAACCCAAAGACTACAGCTAATGGGATAAAAACTCACTATTTGACAATTTCTGAGAAAACTGGAAAATAGTAAGGCAGAAACTAGGTATAGACCAACATTTCAATCATTTATAAAGAAAAGGTCAAAATGGGGGTCCATGATTTAGATATAAAGGGTGATACCATAAGCAAATTAGGAGAGCAAGAAATAATTTACCTGTCAAGTCTATAGAAACGAGAAGAATTTATGACCAAACAAGAGATAGCATTACAAAATGCAAAATTTTGCTTATATTAAACTAAAAGTTTTGTACAAACAAAACCAACACAACCAAAAAAAAGGAAAACAGAAAGCTGGGAAATAATTTATGCAGCCAGTGTTTTCTGATTTAGGCTTAATTTCTAAAATATACAGAGAACTGAGTCAAATTTGTAAGAATATAAGTCATTCCCCAATTGATAAATGGTCCAGGTATGTGAACAGGTATTTTTCAGATAAAGAAATCAAAGCTATCTATAACTATATGAAAAAATGGTATAAATCACTATTGATTAGAGAAATGCAAATTAAAACAACTCTGAAGTACCACCTCATATCTACCAGATTGTCCCATATGACATTAAAGGAAAATAATAAATGTTGGAGGAGATGTGGGAAAATTGGGACACTGATGCACTGTTGATGGAGTTCTAAACTGGTCCAACCATTCTGGAGACCAATTTGGATCTATGACAAAGAGTAATCAAATTGTATACCTTTTGATCTAGCAATACCACTCACTACTAAGTCTATATCTCAAAGAGATTATTAAAAAGAGGGAAAGATCCATGTGTACAAAAATATTTATAGCAGCTCTTTTTGTGGTGGTAAAGAGTTGGAAATTGAGGGGATGTCCATCCATTAGGGAACAACTGAACAAGCTGTGGTATATGAGTGTAATGGAATGCTATTGTGCTATAAAAAATGATGAGTAGGCAGATTTCAGAAAAACCTGGGAAGACTCATATAAACTTATGCTGAGTGAAATGAGCAGAACCAGGAGAACATTGTACACAGTAACAGTAACACTATGCAATGACCAACTGTGATTGACTTAGCTCTCCTCAGCAATACAATGATCCAAGACAATTCCAAAAGATGCATGATGGAAAATATTATTCATATCCAGAGAAAGAACTAATAGAGTCTGAATACAGATAAAAGCATACTATTTTCACATTTTTTGTTGTTTATTTTTCATGATTTTTTTCTTTTGTTCTGTTTGTTCTTCACAACATGACTAGTGTGGAAATGTTTTGCATCATTGCACATTTATATATAGCCCATATATAAATGGAGATTTTTATAGCCTATATCAAATTACCCACCATCTTATGGAGGGAAGGGAAGAGTGGAAGAAGAATGCAAAATATTTTCCAAAAATAAATGCTGAAAATTATCTTTACATGTAATTTGAAAAAAAATGAAATACTATTAATTGAAAAAATAGATAAAATAAAATAGGTCCATTTACATAGCATCCTTCCTCTTCTGCTAATCTAGGCAATTTATATTTTTATAAATATTCATCCATTTCACTTAAATTGTTAAGTTTATTGGCATATTTTATTTTATTTTTGACAACTTATTATTGTAATCATGATTTAATCCCTTGTGGGTAATTCTGCCTTCGGATTTCCTTCACAGACAGAATACTGCCTCAAAGTGAACACAGAGAAGCAAAAATAAAGAGGTCAAGCAGTTGTGCTCCTAAGACAATTTGAGAGGACCTCAGGTAAGACAAGACCTCCAGAGGTGAAAGTTTGGCCTGAGGAGACTCCACTCCAGGCTGATTCCACTGTAGGCCCTGGGGGCAACTGGGCAATTGGGTTGGGAAGCAGACCAAGCCTAAAGAACCTTTGCCTCATGACCTTTCACTTCACAATCTCAGGAACTTTCACTTCCCAACCTTTCATCTAGGGAACAGTGTAGGGATCAGACAGCTGAGAGTGGAAGATTAAAGGACTCCAGCTGTTTTCCAGATGCCAGGCCTATCGGTGCTGACCAGACATGATCTCAAGCTGTGAATGTGGGTGAGGAAGAATGAGCACATGTCACATGAATGTGCACCAAAGGGAGCAAGAGCATTTTTAGGACAGTGTGGCTGGGAGACCAAACTGTGGCTTAGGAAAAGAGAGAAGTACCTGACAATGAGCCCCCAAACAGAATTCAGAAAAATAACAGTAAGAAGAACTTGAGGCCTGGGATACTATTAGCAAGCACCCTTACACCCACCCAGGAGGGCCTACTGCACAAGTTCTTAGATCTGCTTTTCTAAAGGTAAAGCAACTTTAAGAGGGGCAAACAATCTTATTTTAATTACATATACCAACAGAGAAAATGCAAGTAGCACCAATAGACAGGGCTTCCAGCTGTCTGACCATAGACAATACATGCATCGTTACCAGAGAGAGAAGCTGGAGGGGCTTCTTAAAACAGCTGCCCGGCGTCTCAGTTGGCACAAGAACCTTCTTCCAAAAACTAAGCCCCAAAGCGAAACCTCACGTCAGAGTATATATACTCTTTTCAAAGCTGGTGGGTACAACCCCTAGTGACCCAGTGCCTCATTAGCAATCAGCAAAAGCCTCCCCCAATCAGGCTTCCCTCAATAGCTCCACCTGAGGTCTATCAATGGGCAGAGATGATTTTTTACTCCCATTACAGATGCCATAACTCACAACTTGGGATTAAAGTATGTTTCCAATAATAGGTTATTAAAAATAAAATTAAAAATTAAAAATGAGTATGCAAAGGAAAAAGAACCTGACCATAGATACCTACAATGGTGTAAAAGATGATCTGGGTTCATACTCAGAGGAAAATAGTGAGGTATAAAAAGCTACTTCTACCCCAAAGAGTAAAGTCAAATGCTCACAAGTCCAAAAAGAGTTCTTGGAAAAATTTTGAAAGGACTTCAAAAATCAAATAAAAGAGATCAAGGATAAATTGGAGGAGGGGGAAGCAATCCAAGAAAATTATGGAAAGGGACTTAAACAATTAGGAAGAGATCCAAAATCTTAAAGAAGAAAATAACTCCTTGAAAACCAGAATTAGGCAAGAAGAATTGAATGACATTACAACACTCCAAAAAATAATCAAAAAGAAATCAAAACAATAAAAAAAATTGAAGAGAATCTGAAACATCTTATTAGAAAAACAACTGATCTGGAGAACAGATTTAGGAAATACAGTTTAGGAATTGTTGAACTACCAGAAAGTTATGATAAAAATAAAGAATCTTGACACAATATTCCAAGAAATTATTAAAGAGGGCAAAGTAGAAATAGAAAAAATTCTACCATTTATCACCTGAAAGAGATTCCAGGAGGAAAATTTGCAGGAATGTCACAACCAAGTTTCAAAACTTCCAGGTTAAGGAGAAAATATTACAAGTAACAAGAAAAAAATTAAATACTGCAGAGATATAATCAGGATTTCATAAGACTTAGCAGCTTCTACAATAAAAGACCATAGGTCTTAGTGCATTATGTTTCAAAGAGCAAAAGAGCTAGGGTTGCAAACAAAAATAACTTACCCAGTAAAGTTGAGTACAATTCTGAAAGAAAAAAATGAACTTTGAGGTATTTTTAATAGAAAATTTGATATGTAAGATCCTAAAGAAACATAAGGAAAACATTAAAGATTAATTAAAGAGACACATTAAAGACAAATTCATATGAAAATGTTATTATATTTACATATGTGTGTGTTTTATATATGAAAATGTTATTATTAAGGCTTTTTTTAGCAGTAGACAGTCAACTCATTACTACACTAGTTTGAAAGAAATGTTTGGGCTGAGCTGGGTATGATGGGTGATTATAAAAAACAAAATTGGGTAGGAAAACTTAAAAAGTGCAATTATTTCATACAAATGGGGTATAAAAAGGAAGAACTGAATTGAAGAAAGCAGATGTGATTAAAGAGCTGGTAACGTTTCAACTTTACTCTCATCACGTCTGGGTTGAAGAAGAAACAATGTATACATCTGGGGGGGGTGGCGTAGAAGTCTTCTGGACCTGTAGAGAGGTAAGAGGACTAGGGTACAGGATAAGGTAGGGACTTTTAGAAAAGTCTATATATTAAGTTTTAGGAGGGTGGGGGTGAGAGGAAAGATATCTGAGGGGTGAGTAGGATAAGAAACAGGAGAATAAGGGAAAAGATAAAGTAATAGGGATAAGGTAAAAAGAGACTGAGGACAGTCTTGAGTAAAAATAGAATGGAGGGAAATTCACAAATAGTGATTATAACTTTAAATGTGAATGGAATGAACTCACTCATAAAATGGAAACAGCAGAATAGATTAAAAATCAGAATCCATCAATATGTTGTTTACAAGAAATATATTTAAGAATGAGAGATACACATAGAGTTAAAATGGAAGGTTGGAGTAGAATTTGTTATGCTTCAACTGATGCAAAAAAAAAGACAAAAGTAGTAATCATGATCTCGGACAATGATTTAATTAAAAGTGATAAACAGGGTAACTACATATTGATAAAATGTACCATAGATGATGAAGCAATATTGTACCATATCTATCTTAACCAAATACTATAGCATCTAAATTTTTAAAAGAAAAATTTAATAGATTACAGCTGGAAATAGATAGCAGTATTTCAATAGAGGGAGACTGTAATCTTCTCCACTCAGAATTAGATAAATCTAATAAAAAAAATTAGAAAGAAGTCACAAAAGTGAATAGAACTTTAGAATAACCTAAATATTATAGCTATCTGGAGAGAATTGAATGAGAGTAGAAAAGAATACACTTTTTCTCAGTGGTTCATTGTCTCTTTACAAAGATTAACCATATGTTAAGATATAAAAACATTATAATTAAAAGCAGAAAAGCAAAAATTTCAAAAGTATCTTTTTCAGGTTAGAATACAATAAAAATTAAATTTAATAAGGAACCATGGAAACACAGATTAAAAACTAATTGGAGATTAAACCACCTAGTCTTTAAAAATGAGTGGATTAAATAACAAATCATAGAAATAATCAATAATTTCACTTAAGAGAATGACAATAATGAGACAATATATCGAAACCTATGAGATACAGCAAAAGCAGTAATCAGAGGAAAATGTGTATTTCCAAATATTTACATGAATAAAAGAAAGAGCAGACTGATGAATTGGATATGCTATTTAAAAAACTAGAAAAAGAATGAAGGAAAAATACCTAACTAAACACTAAATTGAAAATCCTAAAAATTAAAGATGAGAGTAATAAAATTGAGTGTAAAAAAATCCATGAAAAACACTAAAATACATAAATCATTGGTTAAGTTGATTTTTAAAAAGAAAACCAAATCACTAGTAATAAAAATGAAAAGTGCTAATATGCCACTAATGATGATGACATAAAAACAATTATATGGAATTATTTCTCCCAATTATATGGAATCAACATTTCCTAGACTAGAGTTCTTTCCAAGCCTGCCAGAGACAAACAGGCTGAGAGAAGTACCTTCCTGGGATCCTTTGCTAGTATAATCCTGTGTTTCCCTCCCATAAGTATCTCCCCTTTCAGTAAAACCTCAGCTAGTGCAACTAGGTGGTGCAGTGGATACAGCACCAATGCAGGAGTCAGGAGGACCTGAGTTCAAATCTCACCTTAGACACTTGATACTCACTAGCTGTGTGACCTTGGGCAAGTCACTTCACCCCAACTGCCTCATCTTGGGCCATCTCCAGTCATCCTGATGAATATCTGGTTACTGGATTCCGATGGCTCTGGAGGAGAAGTGACGCTGGTAACCTGCACAGCCCTCCCTCACTCAAAACAAAGTCAAGTACAAGTCATGTCATTATTTCTCTGATGGCATGGTCTTTTTTGGCAACAAAGGACAAACACACTCAAAACCTTAGCTACAGCCTTCGTTGCCATGTTATTACAGGTGGAGGCTTCCTCTCTGTCTCTCCCAAAGGATGCAATTTGTATAAAGTTTGATGTGGAAGACCAGAGGAAAGCCTAACTTCCCCTAAAAATCATGTTTCATATGGGAGGTCTCAGGCCTTATTATTCTTACATAAATTTTGCTTTTAATTCTCTAAGTACCTACTTCATTCCTCAGTTAAAAGTAAGTTCTCCAAAAACAAGAAAAACCTCTCTCTCTCTGTCTCTCTGTCTCTCTCTGTCTCTGTCTGTCTCTCTGTCTCTCTCTGTCTCTGTCTGTCTCTCTGTCTCTCTCTCTCTCTGTCTCTCTGTCTCTCTCTCTCTCTCGTGTGTGGTGTGTGTGTGTGTGTGTGTGTGTGTGTGTGTGTGTGTGTGTGTTTGTATCCCCAGGACCTACCACTGAATCCGGCATTTAGCAGACAGTTAGCAAGTATTTGTTTAATTGAGTTGAATATGAAAGGTTTCTGACAAAGAACAAAGGCCAAGTGACCAGTCTGAGAAGTCTAGAATGCTATTCACCCACCAGAGTTTTGCCAGAAGTTGGACCAAAAAGTTTTGGTAATGTTCTAGTTTTTTAGGTCTAAACCTTCCCATTCTCATTCATTCTCTATTGCACATAGAGACTTGCAACTGGATGTGCATACTCATGATTTGCTTGTTCAGTCATGTCTGACTCTTCATGACCCCATAGACCATATTGTCCATGCAATTTTCTTGGCAAAGATACTGGAGTGGTTTGTCATTTCCATATCCAATGGATTAAGGCAAACATTGGTTAAGAGACTTGCCCAGGGTCATAAAGCAGAACTTCTGTGTCTGAGGCCATATTTGAACCCAGGTCTCCCTGACTCCAGGCTCAGTGTGCTATCCACTGTGTCATCTAGCTGTTGAGCCTTAGTTGGTCCCAAACCAATTGCTACAAAAGCAAAGCAGGCTAATTTGTCTAGGTATTAATAATAATTTGTCTAAATTCAGGCAAATAAATGTTCTCACTCTCCAATGACCCCAAAAAGGAAACTTAATATCAACATTTTTTTCTATTGCAGTACGGTATTTTAGTTTCATCTGTCCTTTTCTCTACCTCCTTTCCTTTGAAAAAAATATATTTATTTATTTGCATTTTTCTAATCAACAGTGATTTAGAGCATTATTGACTATGACTATAATAATTAACTCCTATGACAAGACTATAGATAACTTTGATTTCTTGTTCTGAAAACTGCCTATTCATATCAATTGTAGAATGGCATTTATTTTTATAAATTTGGCTGTTACCTATATATTTAAAAAATACGACCTTGATCATAGAAATTTCCTGTTAAAATTTTGTTTATTACCTCATTGTCCATGGTATCTTTTAGAAAAAAAAATGTGGTTTCCCTAATTATCTCTTTTAATTAGGTCTATCTTTTACTTTTGCTTTCTCTGAGATCATATTTGCTACTCCTCCCTTCTTTTTTTTTAATTTCTGCTGAAACATGAGATTCTGCTCCAACCCCTTATTTTAATTCTGTGCTTATGTATGTGTGTGTATGTGTGTTTGTTTCTTTTTCAAGTGTATCTCTTATAGGCAACGTGCTGTTCAGTGTTGGTTTCTAATCCATTCTGCTACCTGCTTCCATTTTATGGGAGAGTTAATCCCATTCACATTCACTGTTATAAGTACTAACTGTATATTTCCCTCCATCCTATTTTCTTCTATGTATGCTTCTCTCTCTCTCTCTCTCTCTCTCTCTCTCTCTCTCTCTCTCTCTCTCTCTCTCTCTCTCCCCCCACCCAAAGTCTGTTTTCTTTAACCATTGCCTCCTTTAATCCAACTTCCCATTTATCATCTCTTATTTTTAATCCCCTTCCCCTCCTACTTCCACATTGATTAAGATAGATTTTTATATTCATCTGAGTGTGTGTCTGTATTCTTCCCTCTGAATCAAATCAGATGAGAATGAGGTTCAATCACTGCCCACACTCCACCATTTCCCCCTTCACTGTAAAATCTCTTCCTTGTGTGCCTTCTATGTAAGATAAGTTTTCCCATTCTTCCTCTCCCTTCTCCTTTCTCCCAGTACATCCCTCTAGATCTTCATCTTGTTTTAAAATTGGAAATTGCTGAGTATTAAGCAATTAAAACTTGCCTATAAAATTGAAAGGTATATTCATTTATTGCTTATATTTTTGGACTAATCATTGGTTTCATTTATCAAAACCTACCCTAGAAGAGAACAAGTCTATGCCCAGGGCTCACAGGGAAAATGAGGCAGTGAGTTCTGCCTAAATAAATAAGGAAATAATTCCAAATCATTGGTTCTGATCAGTTCAAATTGAGCTCCATAGGGATGAAAGGGTGAGGGAGAAAGTATTGGGATAAGCCTCAGGCAATTTGATCTTAGGTACAGTTGTCATGAATAAAGGGATGACCTGTGCTGTTCTCCTCCTTCCCAAGCCTCCATCATCAGGATCTTCTTCACCTCCTCCCTGGAATAACCCACCAGGATGGGAAATGTATCACACAACCACTCACTAAATTTTGGTGCCTGAGACAAAGCCAGAGAGGAAGAGAGAGAGAGAGAGAGAGAGAGAGAGAGAGAGAGAGAGAGAGAGAGAGAGAGAGAGAGAGAGAGAGAGAAAGAGAGAATAGAATAGAATTTGAGAATACCTCAAGGATCCTTTGTATTTCCACTCTGCCATCTGATTCTAACAGATTTGGACAATTTTTAAAAATACTCTGTTAGACTCTTGTTTCAGTCATAGTGGCAGGGTGTTGACTTCCTAAATTTTTTCTCCTTGTTCTTTTTCCTGGGTCAATTATTTTTGCTAGGGTATACCTTATACTTTCTTCTATATTTTCAGCCTTTTAAATTATTTTAACATTTCTTGTTGTCTCATGAATCATCAGCTTCTTTTTTATCCATTCTAATTTTTAGGGATTTTGTTGCTTAAAAAAATTTTTATAACTCTTAGAACAAGCTATTATTTCCCTTTCTAGTCCTTTCTTCCATAACTGTCATTTGTTTTCCAATTTTCCCTCATACTCTCATTCCATTTATGGGAACATTTTTAACTCTTTTTAAAAACTCTTCCTTCATCTCTTCCATGAATTCTAGTTGAGTTTGAGGCCATACTGTATTTTTTCATGAAGCCTTGCCTGAAGACATGTTGGAGTCATTCTCTTCTTCTGCATTTGTGCCTTGAGCTTCCCTGTCATGATAATTCATTCCCTTGGGGTTTTTGGTTTGCCCATCCTTCCAGCCTACTTCTTAACGTTAGACTTGATGTTAGGGCTGGTCTCAGTTGCATTTTGGAAGAGAAGGTCAGGGCTGGTTCTGTTGCTGCTTTCTTGTGGTATTGAGTGTTGTGTTATTCCAGTATCTTAAGGACAGACTGGAAACCTATGAGCTTCCAGTGCTCACAAAGTGGTTTGATCTAGGGCAAAGTCTAATTGCTACCTGCTTTGAGCTCTGCAATTTCTAATATGGGTTTGGGTCTGTGCAAAATTAGACTGCTTGACTCTGCCCTTATCAGCCAGCTAGAAAATTCTGTTCATTCAAAGTGGCAGAATTATAGGCTTCCCTTTGCTCTGGGATTCCTGCCTTTGTTACTCCTCTTTAGGCTGTGCTAGATGCTAGAGGTGAGCTCTTGTTTTGAGGTGAAGCCTTAGCCACTGCGGGGGCCTGCTGTGATCTGAACTTTCTCTCTTCTTGGTTAACTGCCCAGGGCATCCCAACCAGGGAACTCCACCAAACATGCAGGACTCCTCATTCTGATCCTGGATCTGCAACTCAGAACTAGCTAGTGAGTGACAAAGCTGCCAGTTGGTACTTGCCACCATCATGGTGACATAATATGGTCCTGGTAGAGCCCTGGCATAGACTGGATCTTTTCTTGACTCTCCCATGTACTCACATGCCCTACAAACCCCAGTATCTATATACCTCCCTATCTTTCTCCCTGTGCAAACTGTGCTACACAACCCATTCACTGTGACTTTGTCTGGATTTCCCCATCAGGATTCTGTCTGGTGCTTTTTCTAGACCTATTTGTGTCTGGAGAAGGGAAACCACCATACTGTATCCTATCACTTGGCTTCACCCTCCAAAGTAATTTTCTTTAGTGCATCCCAGGAACCATTTTGACAAGGAATGTATTTGGCTTAATCATCACTATCAAAGATCTTATTGTCTTATTGATCAATTCATCAGGAAACATTTATTAAGAACTTCCTATGTGTCACTGTGCCTAGTGCTGGGGATGCAAAGAAAGTCAAAAACATGGTTGCTACCCTCAAGAAGTTCCCATTCTAAGGGGGGAGACAACATTAAAACAACTATAGAAGATATATAGTATGAATGGAAAGTAATTTCAGAGGGATGCCACGATCATTGACAGGGATATGGAAAACTGGTATTTGAGCTGAGTTTTGAAGGAATCCAGGGAAGGCCAATGGCAGAGGTGAGAAGTAAGACCATTCGAGACCTGAGTACAGTCACAGAAAAAGTATGGAGTTGGGAAATGGAGCATTGTCTTCAAGGAACACCAGATACGCCAATGTAGCTACATCGAGTATATGGAGTGAAGTATAAGAAGACCAGAAAGAGAGGAAGGAGCTAATTGATGAAGAACTCTAAAACAAACAGATGTAATTTGCCTTGCATTTATACAGAAGATTTATAAAATAAAGCCCATGTTCATAGTAATTCTGCACTTAGAAGGTAGTTATGGAATGGCCTGTATATTATAGATATTACAACCTGACATGGATGTGTTCCCATAATGTTGACAACCTTTTCCCTCCAAGTAACAAACAGCTGTGTTTCATGTTCACAACTCCTAACTTTGCCTTAGGTAATGAGGAGACATTGACGTGTCTTGCAGAGGGGAGTGAAGTGATCAGACCTGTGCCTTAGGTATTATCTCTTGCTTCCTCTTTCCCTTACCTCATCCCTTAGCTCTGAGATCTTCTGGCCCTAAATAAGAAATCCATCCACTCCCTCTTGCTTGGCTGCCTGGGAATAGTTTATCTAGGCTGTAGTATCTTTGAAAGCATCAGACGTGAAGGCATCAAGCTGGACCTTTTGTCACTTGTCAGCATTATGCCCTACATCCAAAGTATTCCATTTCTGCGGGTGGTACAAGGGTCAGTGGCATTGTAATTATACCATAGGACCTTAGAAATATACCTTAGATCACAATTATATCAACAAGTATTTGTTTACTCTCTACTTAGGGCAAAGCATTGTGCTGGGCTGATACCAACTTTAAATACATTATAGTATCTGCCCCATAGAGCATACAGTTTAGTGAAGGAATATAACACCTTCAGAGATGCCTAGAAAAAACAATGAGTACATGATAATTGCATTAGAGTTGTGTAAACAAAGAGCAAAGTCACAAATGCTTGTGGTGAGGGAAGAAACTTTAAAGCAAAGACCTGGCCCACAAAACTCCCAAGTGCAAACTAAACGAGATTCAAACTTAATTGGGAAATATTTAACAAAACAAATAAAAAATACAATGAAATGCATAATGTTAATGTGTTTTTTAAGGTATCATGTGGCCCAAAGACATCCTTTTTTACAGTTTCAGTGGCCCCTATTTCTCTTTGATTTTAGCACCACTACTGTCAGGGATGGGTGTAATTTCAATAAGTAAAGATGGGGAAAAAGTATGTTCTAGGCTTAGGAAGTAGCTTAAACAAACCCTAGAGGCATAAGTAGTGTGCAGGTTTAGAGAGGGCAGAGATACCCAGTTTGGCTGTAATGTTAATGTTTAAAAATGAAAAATATGAAATAAGTCTGGGAAGATTTGGTGGTGCCAGCTTGTGGTGGGATTTAAATGCCAGGAAGAGGAGTGTAAACCATATTCTGGAGAGAAGAAAAATTTTTATTAAGAGAAGAAGCATAACTATATAGATACATAAGAAAAGTTCTACAGGAAGTGGTTATGAAGGATGAATCAGAGGAAGAGGGAACTTGGAAGGAATTTATTGACATAGTCCAATTGGGTGGTTCTGAAGGCATATGTTCATGTTGGGGCAGCAGAAATGGGGAGAAGGATAAAAGATTTTGCAGAAATGGATGCAACAGGACTTATTAACTGATTGGATATGAGGTGGGAAAGAGTACAACACTGTCATTTTGGAGGTAAAGGAACTGAGGCCACCAAGAGCATTTGCTAAAGGTTACAAAGATAGTAAAGTCACAAAGACAGGATTCAAACCCAGATGCCCTGTCACCAAATCCAGCACTCATTCCACTCATTGTTCTGCCAGTCCCAAGTCCTCAGCCAGGGAGATAGACCACCTGTAGCCAAAGGAGGCATAGGAGATGATTCCAAATGACAAAGTGGCTAGAGTTGTCAGGAGGTGACATTCCCCACATCCCAAGGATTAGCAACTTGATTTGAAATTTCTCAAGGACTGCAGGGCCCTGTATTGGGCAGGAAGTTCCATCATGAACAGCCCGGGTGACCTCTTCCAAATACGTCAATACAACCAAAACGACACAGAAACTGAATGACGTTAAAAAGAAGAAAAAAATTCATTGACAGTTTTTCCAATTTTTGGCAGAGGGTATGCTTTTCAACAGAAAAAAAAAGTAATTATAGGTTACAAAAAAAACTGTCATTTCTCACAGCTGAAATCTATTTCTGGACGAATTCATGATGAGGAAGCAATACATTTTCCTATTTTTTTCTGTTGTTGTTATTGCAATGCAGATGTGGTTTTAGGAAGGTTATCCTGCAAAGAGGAGAAAGAAAAATTTATGACATAATTCACGAATGTGAAAGCTATTTATTGAATGAATCCCAATGAAATGATCTATCTTTTAAATGAAGTCCCCATCAATGGCTTTCTGGAATCATTCCATGGTGGCATCCAATCACACCCACTGCCTCAGAGATTCATCACATTAAAACGATTGAGTTCAAGGAGTATTTCTTAAATGTTATGAGGAAAGCAATAGGCTAGGCACTGGGGATACGAACATGAAACAAATCACCAGTTTTTCTGCTCTTAAGGAATGTATATTCTAATACAACATATAAGAAAGAAGTATGCTGTAAAAGGAGCAAAATTAAGACAAATATAAAGAGCTCTAGGAAAATTTGAGGCAGGAAAGACTGTCCAAATTATTGATCTAACTTGTTGAATTCTCTTTACATAGATTCTAAAATATTAGGATAGGCAAAACTTTTGGCAGATCTCTTTAAGACTGGACCTCCACTAACAGTGAGATGGCTATGAAAGTTTATTCATTGGGTAAGATTTAAAATGGCCTCTCACTTGAAAGAAAGTGTTTAATTAAGGTGCGAATAGATATCCAGCATTTGGCAGGATTGACCTGGATCTTGGCTTACCATCTCCCATCAAACATCATCCCAAAACACATTTTTTCTTTCCAGGTCCAGTTTCCCCATTAAAATTGCATCACCACCCTTTCAAAGTTATGAGAAAAGACCCTTATAAACCTTGAAGCACCATATAAATATGGGTGGTTATTCTCTCTCCTCTTTTTATAAAAAAAATTTCTCTTTCCCCCTTTTTCTTTACCTCATCTATAAAATAGAAGCAATAACATCACCTTCCACAAAGGGTTATTGTGAAGATCAAAATGAGATGACATATGGTAAGTACTTGGTCTACCTTAAAGAGCTACACCAAGAAGTATCTATTAACCACCTACCTATTATGTGCCAGGCACTGTACTAAGTGCTAGTTCTACAAAGAAAGAAAAAAAACTGTCCCACTCTCAAGGAACTAATTGGGGGACAATATGCAAACAATTATATACAAATGAGACAAATTCAAGATAAATGGATGATGATCTCAGAGGGAACATACTAGCATTAAAGGGAATTGGGAAAGGTTTTTTATTCAAGGTGGGACTTTAGTCAAAACTTGAAGAAAGCTGAGGAAACCAGAGAATAAGATGAGGAGGGAGAGTTCCCGGCATAAGGAATAATAAATACAGAGTTGGGAGATGAAGTTATTATCTTGTATGAGAAACAGCAAGGAGGCCAGGCATTGATTCCTGACTACTGGTAGGGGAGTGAGGTGTAATTACCTGGAAAAGGTCACAAGGGGCTAAATTATGAAAAATTTTTAAAGCCAAAGCATTTTATATTTGATCCTGGAGGTAATAAGGAGTCCCTGGAATTTATTGAATGGGAAATGGGATGACATGGTCAGACTTGCTCTTTAGGGAGATGAATTTGACAAGGGTCTAGAGTAGGGAGACCAACCAGAAAGCTAGTATAATAGTACAGGTATAAGGTGAGAAAGTCCTGCTCCAGGGTGGGGGCAGTGTTAGGGGAGAGTAGGCAGCATATAGGAGAAACATTACAAAGGTAGAATTATAACATGACTTGGCAAAAGAATGCATATGGAAAGAAAAAAGTGAGAAGTTCAAGATGGCCCAAGGTTGAGATCCTGGGTGAATGAGACAATGAAAATACTGTCAACAGAAACAAGAAAGTTAAGAAAATGGAAGGTCTTGGGAAAAGATCATGAGTCAGTTTATATGTGATGATGATGATGATGGTGACCTGTTTTAATTGCCTAGACCAGGGTTGGGGAACTTGCAACTTTGAGGCCACATGTGGCCCTCTAGGTCCTCAAATGTCACCCTTTGACTGAATCCAAACTTCACAGAACAAGTCTCTTTAATAAAAGAATCTGTTCTGTAAAACTTTGACTCAGTCAAAAGGCCTCACCAATGGACCTACAAGGCCACATGTGGCCTCGAGGTTGCAGGTTCCCCACCCCAGACTTAAACTATAGCTTTTTCATGTCTTAAATAATATTCACACTTTTACTGGGCAATGCCTTGGCTTGCCGCATATGTAAAACCTTATTGTTCCTTTCCTCTCTGGTCACATTCCTCTCCTACTTATTTTCATTCTTCAACCATGACCTTGATTTTATTCAACCCTAAAACATGGCAACCTTAGCCCCAAGAAGTTTTATGACATTTATCCATTGTATCCTGTGTAAGCATATGTGAAATCTCTTGTCATCACATTAAACATCCATAAAACAGTTTGTAAACTCTGTAAAACTTTCAGGAACAAGTTATCTCCCAAATGATAAGCCTGTTGGCTAAATTACTTGTTTTGCTATGCTTCAGCTTATGATGAACTTAAAAGATCTTTCTGCCCTAACTTTAGATTAATCAGCTATGAAATGGAGGCTGACTCATAAACATGACATCTTCCTTCTAGCTACTGTGTGAGTATCCCATGAGGCTCAGGGCTGGGCTTCTGTTTTCTCTCTATATTATTTTCTTAGGTGACTTCTTCATCTCTCATATGTATAATTATCATTTCTGTTCAGATGACTCCTTCCAGTTAGAGACAGAAATAGAGATAAATGTGGACATATACATCTTCATCTCTATTTTATCCATCTATGTATATATATATATGTATGTATGTATATGTGTGTGTATACACATATGTGTGTATACATATATGTGTGTATACATATATTCATATATTATCTACATCCCTAATCTCTCTTAAAGTCTCATGTTATCAGCAAATTCACCTGGATGTCCTGTTGGCATCTCATGCATCTCAACATGACCTGTCATTATATCCCAAATTCCATTACTCTTAATTAATCAAAGGATCCCAGAATCATGGATCTAGAGATGGAAGGGACCTCAGAGGCCATATACTCAAACTCTCACATCTTAGAGACAAGGAAATGATAGCACAGAGACATTTCTTGACTTGCCTAACATCATACTGATAGCAAGCATTAGATGTGAGATTTGAACCCAGGTCCTCTGGCTCCACACCCAGTGATCTTTAAACTCTTATTATGTGCCAGGCATTGTTCTAGGTGGCAGGGACCGAATGACAAAAATGACAGTCTTTGCCCTCCAGCCTTTTACATTCTAACATGGGAAAAACATATACACTTAATTGTACGAAATATCAAATAAATAGAATTTATTTTCAATGGTGGGAAGCACTAGCAGCTAGAGGGATCAGAAAAGGCCTCAGGCAGAAGGTAGTCCTTCAACTGAGCATTAAAGGAGTTGAGTGATTCTAAGAGGGAAAGGGAGAAAGAGAACATTCTGGGTATGCGGGACAGCCTATGGAATATCTTGAGTGAGAGAGACCTAACAGACCAGTTTGGCTGGATTGTTAAAGTGCATTAAGGGGAGAAATAGCTAAGTCTGGAAAGGTAGGCTGGAACAAGATCGTGCAGAGCTTTGAATGCCAAACAGAGGAGTTTGTGTTTGAAACTAGAAACAGCTGGGAGCCACTGTACTTTGGTGAGCAGATAAGTGACAAGGTCAGGCCTGCACTTTAAAAATATTCCTTTGGCAAATGTGTGGAAAATAAACTAGGCTCATCATCTTCCCCATAAACTTTTCCTGTTCTAAATTTCCCTGTTTCTTTGGAGGGAAAAGACCGTCCTTCCAGCTGCTATGGCTTACAACTTTGGGACCTTCTTAAACCCTCCTTTGCCATATATCTAATCAGTCGCTAAGTTTTGCTGAGGCTACCTCCACAACATCTTCTGAATGGTAGAATCCTTTTTTCACTTACATGGCCACCAACTTAATTTTATCCTTCACCTCCTTAATAATAGTGGCTAGCATTTATAAAGAACTCAAAAATTTGAATTGTACTCTACGTATATTATCTCATTTAACCCTTGGTCCAGTAACAGCTAAGGGGGCCTGGTCCAAATTTGTTATGCAATTGGTGTACTTTGCTTAATAAACCAACAAGCTCAGAAGCTTGAGGTTTTGTTTTCACAGTTATTTCAGATTTCACACATCCCACAATCTGGCTTTTGCCTACATTTCCAGTCTTATTTCAGATTATTCCCCTTAATGAAACCTGTATCACAGCCAAAACGATCTCTTAACTCTTTTCATACATGATTCATACGTGGTACTTGATCCGCTCCGTCTGTGATTATGCAAAATTATTCCCTATGTCTATAACACATTCCTTTTATACTTCTTCCTAAAAGAATTTTCCATTTAGTGGAAAAGACAACTAAGGTGCCATCTGCTGTAGGAGGTCTACATTGACCCCCTCAGCTATTCGTTCTCTCTCTCTCTGTCTTTCTGTGTCTCTCTGTCTCTCTCTCTCCCTCTCCCTCTTCCTCTCCCTTTCCTCCTTCTCTATTTCTCCTTCTTTTTATTAATCTCAATCAATTAAGAATATAAGTGTCTTAAGTACATTCTACATTGAAGGCACTACACTAGATACTGTGGATACAAAGACAAAAAACAAAAACAGACTTTGTCCTTAAGGAGTTCCTCTTCTGGTGAAGAATATAAACATATAGACATATATGTCTATATGTATGTCTATAATTACACACATATTTACATATATGCACATATACACATATACACACGTATACCAGGCCACACATGCATAGATACATGTGTATATGTATGTTTATAGACATATGTATATGCATATATAGGTATGTGTATGTATACATATAAACTCATATGCACATATGCATTCATAACAGAAAAATCTGTATGAAGTAAGAGGTTTCAGAGACAGAGAAGAGGAGAGAAGCCTCGCAAGCATGGGAGAAGCCTGGTGCAAGGCCAGGAGATGAGAGGTGGAGAGTCATGTGTGAGTAGTAGAGAGCGGCTGTGTCTAGTGCAACACCGAGCACACAGAGGATAATCATGCATGAGAAGGTGCAGTGGGAATCAAGGAGTGAAGGGTTTTAAATGCCAAGAAGAGGAATTTGTATTTGAGACCGGAGGGAAGAGAGAACCCACTGGAGTATATTGAAAACTGGGGTGAGATGGTTTAGGAACATCATTTTGGCAGCTATGTGGAGAAGGGAATGGAGTGAGGGGAGGCTTGAGGGAAAGAGACCAGTTAGGAGGCTATTATGATGGTCCAAGGAGAAATGAGGAAGACCTGAACTAGGGTGCTGCACAACATAAAGCCTGCAGGGCTGCTTGCAGCCCGCAAAAGGATTTTTGGTGGCCAGTGAAAATGCAGGGTTGCCAATGCTCAATATTCTGTTTGTCACATGACCCACAGCAACCACTAATTGTCATTTTGTCTCTAGTCTAACCTATCTGCGGCCTGAACCTGTTGCCAAGTTGTGCAGGTCTGCTCTAGAAGCATAAAGAAAAGGGTGAATATGAGAGATCCTGGGGAGATATAAACAACATGTCTGTGCAACTGAATGGGGGCGGTGAGGGAAAGTGAGGCATCAATCATGTGAATTATGTGAGGCCAGTGATGAAGATCTCTGCTTGTCTCTTGCATCTACTTGTTACTAACCCAGCATGAAGCATAGAGGAATCTTCTCTAGTGGAACAGGCTCCAAAGCCTCCCCCAAGCTACTGAAGGGTGGCCTCAGGCTGGAAGGTGCCCCAGAAGCCATCTAGTCCCATGAGCCAACAGGTTCAAAGAGATTAAGCAAATTGCCCAAGGTCACACAGGTGATGAGAATCAGAGACAGGCTCTGAATGAAGCTAGGTTGTCAGGCCAGTGCTCTTTCCCCTGAACCACACTGCCTCCCAACACTTCATCATCATCATCCTTCAGTCCTTTCTCAGAGAAAGGACAAGTCAACAGGCAGGAGATCAGGGAGAAGACAACTAAAGAAATCCATACTCTCTCTCCCTCTATATGGTGACATGATACTTGTCTGTCCCTTCCATACACTGAATGGGGTGCAGGAAGTGCTACCACAGAAAAGGAAGAAAATCAGTGGAACTTAAGCCTTCTTATAACACAGAAAATCAGTCAAACAAAAGCAAATACCTTAATGACCATGTGCAATTTTCTGTTCCCATTAAACTACACCTCTGCCCAAAAAAGAGAGCACGTTTCATTATTTTTCCTCTGAGACCAAGAGTTGTTATCATAATGACTCCAAGTATAGTCTTGCGTTAGCATTTTAATTCAATTACCTTAATCCTACTTACATTTTCTAAGTCATATTTGACGTATTGGCGTTGCTCCTTTTTCTGTGTTTCTTTGCAATGCAGAAGATAATCACGAGAATCATTATTAGCATAGAAACAAAAACTGCAATAGATAATGAAGCTGTGACAGCTATGGTGTCCCTAGTGGAGCCCATTATCTCACATTTTTCTCCCCTGTGCCACCAGTCTTCACCTGATTGACATCTACAAAATAAAAAATTGTATTTTAAAATATAGCAAAGCATCATTAAAATGCTATTTCATTAACATTTGGCCGGGTTTTCAAACAAGCATTAGCATAGGGCTCCAAGCATTTCCTCCTAGACTCTCAGACTTATTTTTCTTTTATGTGTAAGAAATTCCAACAGTATTATTATCCTCATTTTACAAAGAAGGAAACTGAGCCAGAGAGAGTAACTTGGACAAGGTAATACGTATCTAAAGCAGGATTTGAACTCTATGTTCTGTGCTCTATGTTCTGTACCACCAAGCTGCCTCTTGGGTTCATAAAAGACCTTCTCATACTATGTAACAATGAAAAGGAAATTAAGACAATTGTTAGGAGCCATTATGCCCAATTAAATGTCAATAAATTTGACATCTAAGAGAAATGGATAAGTATCTAAAAAAACACAAATTATCCAGATTAACATAAGAAGAAAAAAAAGCTTAAATAACTCAATCTTAGAAAAAGAAATTGAACAGAACATCAGTGAACTTCCTAAGGGAAATCTCCAAGACCAGATGGATTCACAAATGAATTCTATCAAACATTTAAAAAACAACTAATCCCAATACTATATAAACTATTTAAATGAATAGGAAGGAATCCTACCAAAATTTTTTTATGACACAAATATGAATTTTAAAAATTTTCCATGTAATTAGGAAATATTTAATAAAATTTTTCAAAAAAATTATTTTATAGAGCTAGAAAAAATAATAAAATTCATCTGGAAGAACAAGAAATCAATGATATTAAGGGAATCAATGAAAAAGAATTTGAAAGAAGGTGATCTAGCCATTACCAGATCTCAAATTGTATTATAAAGCAGTAAATATCAAAACAATCTGATACTGGCTAAGAAATAGAGTAGAGGATGAATGGAATAGATTAGGTACAAATTACATTGTAGTAAATGACCATAGTGATCTAGAATGTGATAAACCCAAAGATCTAACTTTGGAACAAAAATTATTAATTGACAAAAACTGCTGGGAAAACTGGAAAACAATATGGCAGAAACTAGGTATATACCAATATCTCACACTGTGCATCAAGATAAGGTCAAAAGGAGCATATGATTTACATATAAAGGGTGATACCATAAGCAAATTAAGAGAGTATGGAATAGTTTATCTGTCAGATTTATGAATAAAGGAAGAATTCAAGACCAAAGAAGATATAGAGAGCATTACAAAATGTAAAATAGATAATTTTTATGATATAAAATTTAAAAGTTTTTGCACAAACAAAACCAATGTAACCAAAATTATAAGGAAAATGGGGGAATTTTTTTCTAACAAGTATCTCTAATAAAGTTCTCACTTCTCAAATATATAAAGAACTGAGTCAAACTTATAAACATAAAAGTCATTCCCCAAGTGATAAATGGTCAAAGGATTTAAACAAACAATAAAAGCAAAGTTATCTATAGTTATGAAAAAGTGCTCTGAATCACTATAGATCAGAAAAATGTGAATTAAAACAGCTCTCAGGTACTATCTCACACCTGAGTGGCTAATGTGACAAAAAAAAAAAGAAAATATTAGATGTTGGAAAAGTGGCATACTAATGCATTGTTGGTGGAGTTACAAACTGATCCAATGATTCTGAAGAGTAATTTGGAACTATGCCCAAACGGCTATTAACCTGTGCATACTCTGTGATCCAGCAATTCTACTCCTAGGATTACATGCCAAAGACATCTCAAAAAAAGGGGAAAGGGCCTATTTGTACAAAATATCTGTAGCAGCTCTTTTCTGTGGTGGCTAAAATTTGGAAATCAAAGGACTGCCCATGAATTGAGGAATTACACAAGCTGTCTTGTAAGATTGGAATGAAATATTATTGTGCTGTAAGAAATTACAAGCAGGACGACTTCAGAAAAACCTGAAAAGACTTACATAAACTGATGCATAGTAAAGTAACAGAACCAGAACAATGTATACTGGAATAGCAGTATTATCCATTGAAGCAACTGTAAAGGATTTAGCTATTCTCAGCAATACAATGATCCAAGACAATAATCCCAAAAGACTAACGATGAAGCATACTAACCTCCTCCAGACAAGTGATATTTATTGAATTCAAATTAAAGCATGCTATTTTTTACTTTCTTTCATTTTTTTCCTTTTATTCAAGTCTTCTTGTACAAAATGATTAATATTTACACACGCGCTAATAATTGCATGTGTAAAAAAAAGACAACTGGAAAAATATGTATTTGCTGAATTTAAAACATTGAATTGTATAATTTTTGCCTAGAGAATTGGGAGTCTAAGACACATCTATAAGGAGACAGAGAAAGCCATGTATCAGTCCTCCCCTAACTTTGGGAAAGATGGAGAAATTTATTGGATGACAGAGAAGCCAATAATGGGGAAAGTATTGAATAGGTCTGAATCTAGGACATGTCTGTGTTCCATAGCCCTAGGTTTTGGTGCAACAATAGGAATGCAGTGAGTCAGGGAGAATGAAATTCCTCTCCAGCTGCTATTGGAAAAACTGTAAAGCTTAAATAAAATTAGCCCATGAATATGACTGCTATCTGTAGCACACACCCCAAGCAGCATCCCCCACCCCCAACACACATACCCATCAGGCTATGTATATGTTGTACAGTTGTGACCTTTTTTTCTTCTAAGGTGCACAGTTGGTGTACCTGAAAGAGCTCATTGCACAAATAGAATCATAAAATTTGGCTAGAAGGGATTTTGAGATAATCTGAAGTGACCAACCCAAGGTTACATAGTCATAAGCGTCAGAGTGAGAACTTGATACTCAACAATCTTCTAATTGGTCCCCCTGCCTCACATCTCTCACCCCTTTAACATATCCTACATACCACTGACAAAGTAATTTCCTTAACTGTAGACTATGTGACTCTCATACTAGTCCAATTGTAGAAACTTCTGGAGATGACTGGCCTACCCAGGGTGTGACCACAAGGCCAGTAAGTGGCAAAGCTCAAACATGAACCTAGATCTTCTAAGTCTTACTCCAGTGTTGTTTTCACAACATCATTCAGTCTAGTGGGATAAAAAGTTTTTATTATGATGCCTCGAAGCTTTTGAATTATAGGATTTAGAACTACAAAGGACAGTAGAGATTATCTAACCAAATATCTTTATTTAATAGATAAGGAAAAAACCGGAGAAAGGTCAAGTATCCTGTTCATGTCATAGTAAATGACATATTCAAGATTTCAACCCAAGTCTATTGGCTCCAAATCCAACATTTTCCATTGCCCTAAAATACCTTGATATCATTTGTAAAAGTTGCTACTAAAACCACAGGCTCATGTAACCTAGAGTTTATGACACAGTCTCTTCACCAGAGTTACAAAACTTAGAGGCAGTTCTCAATTACCTAGGATTTGTTTTGCTTGGTATGGCTTATTGAATGAATACTTGAATATGCAAGTCAGTATTCTAGTGGGATCCACCTCCTAGGCTTCCGTAAATATATGGCTGAGGAAAAACAAAATAATATATGAAATTCACAGGGAAATCTCATTTCCTCATGTTTGCAATTCAACCTTCTTACTCCTTAACTCTACCACCAGAATTTTGAAATCAGACACAACAAAAAGTGACAAAATGAGCAGATTTGGAGTTCTCTTTTTGTGGCCTAAAGAAAGACAAGATTCATTGAAAAAGCGCCAAAACATCTATATAATCTAACAATTGGGGGAAGGGGAGACAGCTCCTGAATAATCAAGAGAGGGCTGGACATACATAATAACTCTTAAGCAGAACAATTATCTTTGAATGACTGAAGTCTTATTCAATAGCTATCAATTTTCTCAAGAATCTGAGGGGTCAGTTCTTCCAGAGTAAATGGACTACCTTTAGGACTCAGGCACTCTCTTTTCATGATGGCCAAGACCTGAACATCACTTCTGCCTCTTCTTGCTCCTCCATGTTCTCCTTTTTCATATCTCTAGTCCTATACCACCTACTTGTGCCCACAGCTCCCAACATTTTTAGCTAAAACAGTCCAAAGCCAAAGCCATAGCCCAGGATAGTTGCCCATAGATTGGTTTGAGGGAGCTGAAATGTAGCATTCTCATTAATTAAACTTTTTGAAGGCACAACTGATGTATCATCCCAGATGGAAGAGCATGTTTTCAAGTGTACTGAAAATGCAAGTTTCCTTAAAATATATTTGGATGGGCTAAAAGAAAGCTATGATTCCTTGAAACCTGATAATTTACAGCACAACTAATTAGACTAGATTTCAGTCAGTCCATGAACTTACAAAAAAATTATTTTCTTTATTTTCACCAACCTCTGATGGAAATTTAACATTTCTGGCAAACAACCATTATTCTAAGAATGATTCCAGATTGCCAAAAGGATGCAGCACAACAAAAAAGGATAAGACCCCTGAATTAAATATTGAAATAATAATTGCTTTGGAAAATAGGGGATAAAATTGACCCATGGATAATACTTGCATTTTCCCCGCAAAAGGAATTTTCTCTTAGATATGTGTAAGGATTTTAATTTCCAGTACTTCTGGATATCTATGACACTTTGTTTTGTAACTGCATATTAAGACTTTATTATCTGGTTGTATGTTTTTCTTGATTAAAAAAAGAAAATATTTATTTAATTTCAACTCTATATAGTATTTGATTAAACTTTTCCTTAGGTACTCTGTACCCACTAAATTTTCAAAAGCTTATTTTACTTACTTTTAAAAGTTCCTGAGTTCTTTCAAGTCCCACCTAAATCTCTTACATTCTAGAAGACCTTTGTATATCCCTTATGATCATAGACTTAGAGCTGAATAGACATATGTCACACTCAACATATCCAAATAAAAAGCTCATGATCTTTCCCTAAAACCCTTTCCTCTTCCCAACTTCAATTATATTGTCAAGGACACCATCATCCTCTTAGTCACCCATGCTTACAACCACTTGCACTCACTCCAGATAGCCAATCTGTTGGAAGGAAGGAAGGAAGGAAGGAAGGAAGGAAGGAAGGAAGGAAGGAAGGAAGGAAGGAAGGAAGGAAGGAAGGAAGGAAGGAAGGAAGGAGGGAGGGAGGGAGGGAGGGAGGGAGGGAGGGAGGGAGGGAGGAAGGAAGGAAGGAAGGAAGGAAGGAAGGAAGGAAGGAAGGAAGGAAGGAAGGAAGGAAGGAAGGAAGGAAGGAAAAGGGAAAAAGAAAAAAGGAAGAATCATGTATAATCATAAGATTCTATGAATATTTTATCAGTAGCATTCTGAAGGTTATAGGGTATGTGGGGGAGGGGACTCTTCATCAACTTTCAAACCTCTTTTTTGTAACTGGAGACATTTCACAAAGAAGCCAAGTAGATCAAGGTATTCATGGAGATACTAAGCTGATTTCTTACCTGCATTCTGCTTTCTCATTGCGTGTTACACAGATGCCATCATTCTCACAGGTGTAGTTTTCACAGTGATTTATGTATGGATGAATAGGGATGGATAATGGCTCAGTGAAAAGGAGATGTGATATATCTAAAGGAGAAAAAGGTACAAGAATAGAAGTTAGAATTGTGGGTATGGTAGAACACTTAAAATACTGTAAAAATTAAGGCTGAGTCAATCAATCAACAATCATTGACTAATATTAAGCACTTAATTTGTGCCAGTCATGGTGCTAAGTACCAGGGATACAAAGAAAGGAAAAAAATAATCTGTCTCTGCCCTTAAAGAGTATCCATTCTAATGGGATAGAACACAATAACTAGGTGCATAGAAGATATAAGTAGAGTAGATGGAAAATAATATGAAAGGTGAGGCATTAGGTACTGAGTTCTCCATCACAGGAGGTCTTCAAAAGGAGGCTGGATGACCATTTGATGGGGATATTATAGAAGACATGTACATTGCAATGCAGAAAGACATGGTGTATGTTTCAGGAGGTTTCAGCGTGGTGGGAAACTGGCAGAGCTAAATCTGTGTTTGCTCAGAGCGAACACATTTTACCAGCTTTTATCGATCAGTCAGAAAGTGCCTGTGTTTTAAGCACCTACCATATGAAAGCACTGAGCACAAAGAAAAATTATAAATGTGCAATTAATACAAGATCTACAGACTTGATGAAACTATCAATTTTATTGCCTACAGAAACGTTTTTCTCCCTCCAGAAGAATATGACAATGCTAAAGGATGCATGCCAAAGGATATAATCTGGTTTTCCTCCTATTGAAAGTCAAAATTTCCCAACATTTCTAATTGGGCCACCTGCTTACAATAAGATCTCTTTGTTTCAAGTCTTAAGTCAGGAAGATCAAAGGGTACAGCATGTTAGAACCAGAAACCTTAAGTTACAGATAATCCCATCACCTTCATTTTATAGAAATTGAGGTCCAGATAGTCCCCCACCTCAAGTGTGGTATTTTGATGTAGATCTATAATTTAATTAGTATACAGAGCTCACTGTGAGGAAACTCCTTCTATGAATACATAATGACAACTAATCTTTAATTTATTAGCTTGGTGAGATCCTGAGTGAACAGAGGAGTTAAGGACTTTGCCCGGAATCACATGACCTGCATGAATAGAAAGTAGGACTTGAACACAGGCCATCTGGACTCTGAAGTCAGTTCTCTATGCTCCGTGTCATACTGCTTCTCATAAGGTATGCTTAACATGAATTAAATTATGACTGTAATTAACAAAACATGAGAACTATTTAAATTGAAATATCGAACATACTTTGATGTTTTATATATAACCTCTTATACCTGAAAAAAGAACACAGAAACTTCAAAGAAAATCACCTGTTGCCACATAAAGAAAAATATTTTCTTGCTGAACAAATTGTGGTATGTAAAGATAATGGAATGCTGTTGTGCTACAAGAAATGATGAGCAGGTGGACTTTAGAAAAATCTGGAAAGACTTATATGAACTGATGCTGAGTGAAGTGAACAGAGCCCAGAGAACATTATACACAGTAACAGCCACATTGTATGATGACTGACTTTGATAGATCTAACTTTTCTTAGCAATGCAAGGACCTAAAACAATTTCAAAAGATTCATGATGGAAAATGGCATCTACATCCAGAGAAAGAAATATGAAGTCTGAATGCAGATTGAAGCATATTATCTACTCACTTTTTTGTTTTGTTTTGTTTTTTCTTTCCCATGGTTCCTCCCATGTTCTAATTCATCTATACAACAGGACTGATGTGAAAATATGTTTAATAAGTATGTATATGTAGAGCCTATATCAGATTGCATGCCATCTTGAGAAGGGAGGAGGGGAGGAAGGTGGAGCAAATTTAAAACTTGTGGAAGTTAATGTTGAAAATTAAAAATAAATTTATTTTTTTAAAAAATAAAAAACATTCTCAATAGCAGAGCCACTTTGTATGGACATACCTTTCATTGTCAAAAGGATGTAAGCAGTATCTCCTTTGATAAAATCTCTGCTTTGTAGCCATTTGCTTGTTATAAAGGCACTAGTTCCAAATCCTTGACCTCTGCTATATGATGTTCCATTAGGGAAAGTTGTCCTCACTCCTACTTTAGAAGGCTTGTCCCAAAAAAAGGTTTCATTATCACTATCTGAAAAAGCAATTCATATTTCTGGGTCATGTCCAGTAAGGTCAGGTTTTTGTGAGGTTACATAAACACAAATGATGGTACAATGATGGAAGCATAAAGTTATGAAGCAACTAAATGTTGCTTCTATCCTGTGATCCTTTCTCAGCCTGCTCAGTGGAGCTTGCTACCACATACTTGATGCTGGAGGAAAACATAGTTCTATAGGCTGAGTTGATGTTCACCATTGTGGTATAACTGGAGACTGATGCAGTGTAATTTGCCCAGGATCCTACAGAGAGCGCTATTTCCGTTGTGCCATATGTTCTGACCCCAATAGAACCTCTTTTAGTTACTTAGTACTACTCAAAATGTGTTGAGGAAATTACAAAGGAATCAATACTGACTTCATGGAAGAGAGTTCCATTCCCTTCTCTGTGGCTCTAAAGATATGTATAAATAGTATGTACAAATATGTACATATGTATGTACTAGCTTTGCAAATATTAATATACAAGTGTGTATGTGTAGGTATGTATGTATATACACACACATACATACACATATATGTATGTATACTTATAGCAACTTTTTTGTGTTGGCAAAGAATTGGAAATTGAAGGGATGCCCATCAATTGAGGAATGGCTGAACAAGTTATGGTACATGATTGTGATGGGATGCTATTGTGTTATAAGAAATAATGAGCTGGATGGTTTCAGATTTATATGAACTTATGCAAAACAACATGAGCAGAACAAGGAGCTCATTGTACATAGTAATATCAATATTGTACAATGATCAACTGTGAATGACAGCTACTTTCAGCAAGCCAAGATAATTCTGAAGGAGTTATGATGAAAAAAAGCTATCTGCCTCCAGAGAAGAAACTGATGGAGTCTGAGTACAGATTGAAGCATAATTTTTTTCACTTTTTCTATTTTTCTTGCTTTTTTGCAACATGTTTAATATGGAAATGTGTTTTGCATAATTTCACATGTATAATTGATATCAAATTTCTTGCCTTCTCAATGGGCGGAGTAGAGGAGAGAATGGAGAGAATTCAGAACTCAAAAATATTTTAAATAAATGTTAAAAATAATAATTTTTTAAATTTAAAAAAAGAACACAAAAAAGTTTGGCATCCAGGATTAAAAAATAATAAAAGTAGTTCTCTTCTATTCAAAAACTGAATTATGAAACTATCATATCAACCAGGGTAGTTGGTTCTCACCAAGAGTCAATAGAAAAGTTAAGTGACCAAGGAACAGGAATGAGACATAAATCAGAGGTTGAGAATGAATTGGGGGTAGTTATTACCCTTTGAATCAGCCTGTACTTCTCATGTGGCCACCCTTCTCATTCTAGATTTCTCTATGGGAATATTTATTCCCCTCATTCTTGGCACTCACCTCCCCACACAAGACAATACTCCCTCACAAATTCCCCTGCTTCAAAGACTCTGGGATTTTGTACTAAATCTATTAGTGATCTCTATTAACTGATCATCCCTTTTTCTGAAACTCCCTTCTCTTCTTTTCCCTCCCTCCCTCCCTTCCCATTGAAATTGCTATATTGTGTCAGCAATGAAAAAGAAAAACAAAACACAAACCAAGTGTCTTGAATGGATCTGTTGTCACACTCCTCTCATTGGACATGCGCCTACGAATATCAGGATGTTGATCCAATAGCATTATTGTGGCTTGTTGCCATGCACATGGCCACTGTAATTGTTCATCATTGGCTCCAGAGATCAGGGAGAAATATATCCCTACCTTAGTCTGATCTCTTACATCTAACTGAACCTGGAAGGCATAGCCTTCATTAGAATAAAATGGAGGGCTGTAGGTGACTCCCCTTGAGCTAAGGATCTGCGTGAAATTGCTTATCCTCCAGATGTGATGAGGGCACCAAGACTCTGAAAGGTTGATGTCATCGATGGAGATACCACCAGCTGATGTCCCAGTACCTCGAGTTGCTTCAAATATCACCCTGAATTTGTTGGTAGCTGCCAATGGTACATAATAGAGTTGCCAGCTCCCAGTGGGTACATCTGTAATAGAAGAGAACTGTTGGCTTTCTAAATCAGCCAATTACTGAATCATGTATTAACAAACAACAATAGTTCATAGCCTCCAAGACCAAACAAGTCAATAGTGTTCTATGTCATGGTTCCATCCACTCTCCAATTCAAATATTTTACTTCTCAATATTCATGCCAGATCACATGACCTGAAAAAAATGTTTAATCACATTTTTAGTAAGCTATGAAACTGCCTACACTTTTCTAGGTTTAAAGAGTTGAGCAAATAGACGTATTCAACTACAAAGTTACATATCCATCCTGTTCACAATAATGTAAAAACCAATATTAATAATAACTAGAATTTACATGGTGCTTTAAGGTTTGCAAAGCATTTTACAAATAGCTCATTTGATCCTCCCAACAGCACAAAATTTGCTACCCACTTCCCAGTGATAAGACACAGAATACTATCAATCATTAGAAAGATTGCTTCCGAAATCTTGCTCCCTAGAAACTCTCCCCAGTGTTTTGATATTTGGAGAATTTACCTGGCCTATTAGAACAGGAAATAGGGGAACAAGCATTTATTAAGCATCTACCATGTTCTCTGAGAGGTAGGTGCTATTATTTTTCCCATTTTCCGGATGAAGAAACTGAAGCAGACAGAGCTTAAATGATTAGCCCAGGGTCAAATAGGTAGCAAGAGTCTGAGACTAGATTTGAACTCAGGTCTTTGAAATAATACACTTTGTCTGATATTCACGTCAAAGATTGTTTTAAAGGCATGTATCAATAGGATCATAGAGTTACAGCCAGAAGGCAATTCACTCATTTTATAGATGAGAAAGTTAAGTCTCACAGGGGTTATGTGGCTTACCCTTACTAGCAGGTAGTACGTGGTAGTACCATAATTTGAACTCAGGTCCTTGGATCCCTAGTCCATCACACTTTCCACTTTACTATATTTATTTATCTCCTGTAACATCATCTTCAAAGTCTAGTCATAAAAGCAGAAAATTCCTGGATCTCTTTTTATAATCCCATCATGTCCTAAACATTTCATGAGTCTGTTTATATTTTGGATCTAAGAACTTTAAGATTCTATTAACTTGAAAATCCTACAGATATATGAGCTCCTTGGAAACAAATTTGGAAAACTTAGTACCAGTTTCCCAGTGCCAAGCATCTCTGTCTAATGTCTTGATATATTTACCTGACCTATTGGTACAGGGGAAAGAGGATCAAGCCATTATTAAGCACTTACTATTCGCTCTGGGAGGTAGATGTTAGTATTATCCCTATTTTACAGCTGAAAAGATTAAGGTACATGGAGGTTAAGAGACTTGGCCAGGGTCTGAACTCTTCTCTAGTTTCAGTGCTCCATCCACTGCTCCACCTCTCACACTATTTATGTATATAAAGCTATGTCAATATAGAATTGCAAACTTAAAATAAGGAAGGAGATGAGGGGCTTCTAAACCAACTCCTTTCTAAATCATTCATTCTAGCTACAACATCCCCAAAAGTGGTCATCCAATATCTACTTCAACATCTTCAGTGATAGGGTAACCGTTTGTACCTTCTTCCCAAAACAGTCGAATCTATTTTTATTTCCCCAATCATCAAAAACACATTTCTTTTGGCTCCTCATAAAACCAGTCCTTCCTTGTTAATGTACTATGGCCATCTTCCCATGGATACCAACACACCTTATGCCCTCTTGGGAGGGAAAAGCATTGTGCTATAAAGGAAGGAAGTTTCTGACATGTTGGGGAAAGAGAAGCAAAGAGCTACAGAAGGTCTCAGATCAAAGTCAAACTTAGTTTCCCCGAGAATGAAATCTCATACCTTTCACTTCATCCACTAGAGTAAGGAAGATTTTATGATGGGCTTTGAAATACTCCCTGACGTAGATCTTGAGTTTGTCGTCATTATTACCACTGCTGTAGTAATAAAATTGCAAGCACTGAAACCCTCTCCTGGGGTAAAATAGGCGACTTTCCAGGATTGCTTTCCCCCGCTTTTTCACAGAGCTGCTATTGAAGTGCATAAAGAAACAGGAACCTGGGAGAAGGTAGAGAAGAGACTTGAGACTTGAAGACCCTGGCTCCAAAAGGGAAATTTCACAGGTAGGTATACTTAATATTAACACATGAAGCTATCATAAACTCAGAATTTTTTTTTTCATGTCCTACAACCTAATCTACAGAGTCAGGACCTGAAAAATTAACTCATTGACTTTACGCTAACCAAGTATTTGTCAATTGACCATATAGGTATACAAAAAACCACATGTACAATAGTAAAACACTCTGCTTTCACATAGCTTCAGGCCTAATCACATTTGGCAAGAGGGGAAACTGAGGCATGGGACTATTAAAGGACCACACACTATTATGTCATTGCAAACCCTGTCACAGCAGCCAGGAAAAATGAGGCAGGTTCAGGGGTGAGCTGGTAAATATTTAACAATTGGATTTTGGGGAGGCGGGGAAGAAACTGTATGCATGACAGATTTCTAAGTTTAATTTGCATGATCATTTTTTCCATCATTTCTTTAAGTGTAGAAATTCAACCCCCCCCCAAAAAAATCAAGCCCTGATTTGGAATGTTTGTTGGTTTCTGAATCATGAATTTTCACGCTGAAAATTTGACTCCAGATTGGAGATCCTTTCAAATCTACACACATGCCCTCCCATTCCTCCCACAAGATGAAAAGAGGTGCTCTATGGAATGTGCCCCTAAGAAAACACCCATCAGGAATGGGAGAAAGGAAGAAGGAAGACCAAATGAGGAGACAGTTAACAGTTAAACAGTTAACAAGTGGTCTACAACTGCATATACTAGGGTTAATTCAAGTCAAGAATTTGAATATCCTCTCAGGAAATGGAAATGCCCTTCAGTTCTGAGGATTACAGATATAGTGATGGTAAAGAAAAGAAGGCCCTTTGATAGTCTGACCTGATTGGTGCTCTTCCTGAATTCTTGTGTCTTACCAGCCAATCATGATGATGACAATAATAATAGCTAACATTCATATCATGCTTTCCATTATCTGTGCACCGAGCTAAGAACTTTACAGCTGATTATCCCCATTTTACAAATGAAGGAACTGAAGCAAATAGAGATTAAGTGCCACATAGCTAGTAAGCCTCTGAGGTCAGACTTGAACTAAATTCTCCCTGACTCTAGGCCAAATGCTCTAACCATTGTGCCACCTGGCTGAGGTAACTATGTATTTGAAGGATTAAGAAAAGAGGGCACCAAAAACCTTAGAAATCTGGAGCTGTGAAAGGCACCTCACACACCATCTGGTCAGGGTCCTTCATTTTACATATGAGGAAAATGTGGCACAGTAGGATTGAGAGAATTCCCAAAGACAAATGGAGATTTTGAATGTAGGTCCTCTAATTTAGCTAGGCATCCCACAACACCATGCTGCCTCCCTTGAGCTCTACCTTCATTTGTCAGTGGAGAAATGTAGCAGATAGAGGGTGTGAGGCCTTTATGAATCATTGCTTCATGCTCAGGGAATTGTCTACCTCAGTTTTTCTAGTGAACCACTCAGTCTAGAGGGGTCCGAATTGCATGGATGATTTATCTTTTCTGAGCCTCGGTTTTTTTATTTATAAAAATCCCCATATTTATAAAACTGCAAAACTTGGGCTAGAGGTTCTCAAAGTTTATATTTGCTCTAATACGTCAGCACTGAAATTCTACCTACTCAACCTTCTGAGTGAAATTTGCCACAAGACCAAGGGGCTGGTCAGAGTGGGTTATTTGCTTAACTAGCTACTTAAGAGTTGCTTCATAAGTCTTTGCTCAACACCAGCTATGTTCAAAGTAAACACGAAGATATAATAAAATATAGTCCCTGCCTTCTGGGAGTTCACATTTTATGGAAAAAACCAATATATTTGTAGAAGGCAAAAAAGTTTTAAATTATATCTGATGTCAAGTAATAACAATTCCAAAGCAGAAGGGGAAGAAAAACAAAAACCTCAAATTCAGACTTGCTTCAGTCTGCCTCTCTATAACCTTCCTGTTTCTCCCACCCCCAGAACACAAGAGCAATTTGCACTTTCAGTTATCATATACTCCAACTATCCAATGATCATGTCCTAAGAAGTTTAAGAAAGGGAGCCCCAAAGGCCCTCTCTTTAGACTCCAGGCAGTTATGAAGAAGGGATTACTAAAAAGTTTATTACAGAAAGAGAATTGTCTCAGCAGTCAGAAAACATGAATTTAGATCCCACCTCTATTGCCCCTGAGTAAATCAGTTACCTCTCCTGCATCAATTTACTCAATTGTAAAATGAAGGTGTTGAACAAGAGGGCCTCTTCTAGCTCTGAACCTCTAGGCCCAGGATTCTGCCTTTCTTAGTGTCCTGACCTGACCATTCTAACTAGGGTAACTGCTCTAAGTTTTAGCATCCGATTTTGCATGCTTGTTACTAGAAACAGAGATGTCATGTGTGGGACTAGGAATGTGTTGTTTTAAAATGACGTTAGCCAAAACCAAACTGCAAAGAGAAACATGAAATAAATAAATGAGGTGTCATCTACCAAAGATTTTCCCCTTCTTTGATCACCCGAGAAGATCATATTTTTCAAAGAAGTTCTAAATCTGTAATCCTTGGGCACAACTAAGCTGGCAAAGGTAAATGATAAGAGGCCTGCTGAAGAAAGCAAGGAAAGGTATGTAAGAGTCGAGTCCTGGTTATTACCTCTGCACTTATCCAGATTTGATTGATCAGTGTTTGGCCCACCAGGCACCTGTGAAACTCTCTGCCAGTCACCATTATCTTCTGAACTTTGAATCATGCCACAAATATTTTCCAATTCAAAATCACATGAATCCAAAAAGGTTTTTGAAGAAACTACAGAGAGAAAAAATCACTGAATGATTCCCCCATCAAGAGGTAACCTATTTTTAATTCAATGAATAACTGAGTTGAGGAAGGAAGACCCTGTAGGGAAAATGGAGACCAGTAATCTTGGGCAGTAAGTTGAGCGCCCTGAAGAGCTCTGATTAATGCCAGCTCACAGAACCAAAATAGAAGGGAACCCAGCAGCTTGGTAAAGCTGCCCTAACTTGGAAATGTTATTAAGGGATGTGTTGAGTCAATGCCTACTTCTTTCTGTCTTCCTCAAATGACTGAACTGGCTGAGCCAGTCCAGCTTCTTCCATCTCTCCTCCTTAGGAATTCGTTCATTTCATTGTCCTCCAGGTACTGTCTGAAAACAGTTTTCCATATGTCAAATACACCTATTCCTGGCTCTGTAGCAGTCCTCCCAAAACCTGTCTGGTAGAGAAATCCTGATGCCAAACTGACATTTCCAAGGGCAAATGTAAATCCATACTTCACAATGGATCAGCTATCTTTCCAATCAGGAAGATCTATTTAGAAGAAGAACGCCATTGAGTCTTCCTTGTAGCCACATAGTGTTTGAAGGAGTCAGTGCAATCTAGTGGTTAGAGCTCTAGTTTGGAAATCAGGCCCTATTTCTGACATATAAAGTTTGTGTTAGTCAGTCAGTCAGTCAACTAGCACTTTTTGCTATATAGCACTTTTCTCCATGCCAGACACTGTGGTAGGCACTAGGGACACAAAGAAAAGAAAAAACCAAATGTTCCCTTAGCTCACATTTAATGAGAGTTACTCTGGGTAATTCTTTTTGCCTCTCAGTACCTCATGGCAGCACTGTAAGACTACAAATTGCAGAGGAGGAATTGAGCTACATTGGCAGGGAGAATTTTCTCACTAGGAGGGAGCCAATTGAAACTCATTCCAATAATCAGGGTCCAATAACAGCTCACAGTGCTGTGGGGACTTATAATTTACACAGCCTTCCTCACAATAAATCTAATTTATAGAGGAGGAAACTGAGGCAAGTAACTTGTCCGAAGTGACATGACTAATCAATGACAAAGCTGTGATTTGACTCCTAATTTTCTGACATCATGCCCACTGCCCCCAAAATCTGCCTCCCTAAAACACCAGGTTGCATCAGTGCCGATTTAATTCTAATTGTTCTTCCCTCATTTTTCATTATCACTAAACTTTTCCTAAGTGCAAGTCAAGCAGATTGAACCTTTTCCCCACAGAACAGGACAAAACAGCGATGGTTCCCTAGAGGCCTGAATACTTACAGCAGCTGTAGCGACGATTCACTCTTACAGAGTCATAATCACTGAAATCTATGCGTTGTCCAATCATATCTAAGAAGTCAGGGTTTCTTGTTACAATTGATGGTTCTGTTCCTCTTTGGAAGGTAGTTTTGGAGTAATGCATCACAGATATGTAGTCATAGGGAACATTCAGGGATTCTATTACCTTTTCACTAAAACGTATGAAATTTAACTCTGCATCTAAAACAAATATAATAAAATAAATTATACCAATCACATAAAATTAAAAGTATGAATAATATTAAATTTTAAAAGCTTGATGTTTATTAACCTTAGGTTATCTTATATCAAATATAAGGTAGCTATGAATAATGTTTTCTTTCCTGGTTCTTTTTTTGTGTCCGTGTCTGGTTTCATCAGTGTGAGGGGCTCCTAGTAGGGAATCTCCTCAAACTAGTGCAGATCAGCAACTTAATTCTAACTTTTGGCCTTAGGGAATTACTTGGGAACACTGAGAGTCTCAAGGACTAGCCATTAGTTATGGAGCTAGTATGGGTTAGAGACAGGTGCTGAACTTGGGTCTTTCTGACTCTCAGGCCTACACTCTATCCACTGTGCCATGTTGTATGGTACTAAATGGCATGACATTTCCACATGTGGTATGCATACACTTATAACTATTTCGTTACCAAAGTAGAAATATTCTTGGTGCTATTATAGGGCAAGAGCTGTCATCTGCTTTTCTTTGCTTCTCCAATGTCTGGCACATAGTAGATGCTTAATAAATGTTTTTTGACTGCCTGGAATATTCTGGGAGAGTAATGGGAGCTCTAAGGGGGTAGTGATAGTGATGCAAAAGAAAAAAAGGCCATTGATTAAACATTTTTTAAAAACTCAGGAGAGAATAAAGGAATTTCAGAAAGGGAAATTCAGACAGGAATGGTGGCATTGTTACTACCACATTAAATAGAACATATGTTTTTTAAAAAAATGCTTTACATGCCCCGTTCATGGTTTCATATTCAAACCTCTTTTTATATCCTTTGAATATTAAAATTATTGTGTTTGTTGATAACAGTCTAGTTCATTAAAAATAACAAAATAAGGCCAAGTTGATATAATAAAAATGGCAATTCTACCTAAATTCATTTACTTATTCAGTGCCACACCAATCAAACTACCAGAAAATTATTTTCTAGAGCTAGAAAAAATAATATCAAAATTCATCTAGAAGAACAAAAGGTCCAGAATGTCAAGGGAACTAATGAAAAGAAATGCTTGAGAAGGTGGCCTAACTCTACCAGATTTCAGATTGTACTATATGCCAGCAATCATCAAAACTACTTGGTACTGACTAAGAAATAGAGGGGTAGACCAGTGGAATAGGAATAGACACAGTAGTCAATGAATATAGCAATCTACTGTTTGATAAACCCAAGGATCCCAGCTTCTGGAATAAGAACTCACTGTTTGACAAAAATTGCTGGGAAAACTGGATAACAGTGTAGCGTAAACTAGGCATAGACCAATGCCTGACACCGTACACAACAATAAAATCCAAATCAAACATGATCTAGGTATTAAGATTGATACTATAAACAAATTATGGGAGGAAGGAATAGTGTATTTGTCATATTTATGGAGAAATTTTGACTGAACAAGAGATAGAGAACATTATGAAGTGCAAAATGAATAATTTTGATTACTTTAAATTGAAAAGGTTTTGCACAGACAAACCCAATGCAACCAAGATTAAGAGGGAAGCAGAAAACTGGGAAAGAATTTTTGCAATTAGTGTCTGTGATAAAAGCCCCATTTCTAAAATATATAGAGAACTGGGTCAAATTTACAAGAATACAAGTCATTCCCCAATTGAAAAATGGTCAAAAGATATGAACAGGCAGTTTTCAGAGGAAGAAATTAAATCTGTAGTCATATGAAAAAACTCTAAATTGCCATTGATTAGAGAGATGCAAATCAAAACAATTCTGGGGTATCACATCACACGTATCAGATTGGCTAACATGACAAAACAGGAAGATGATAAATGCTGGAGAAGATGTGGGAGAGTTGGAACACTAATTCATTATTGGTGGAGCTGTGAGCTGATCCAACCATTGCAGAGAGCAATTTGGAACTATGTCCAAAGGGCTACAAAAATGTGCATACCCTTTAACCCAGCAATATCACTCCTAGGACTGTATCCCCAAGAGATAAAAGTGGGAAAAGGTCCCATATATACAAAAATATTTATAGCAGCCCTCTTTGTGGTTGTCAAAAACTGGAAATCAAGGGGATGCCCATCAATTGGGGAATGGCTGAACAAGTTGTGGTACATGAATGTAATGGAATACTATTGCACTATAAGAAATGATGAACAGGAAGACTACAGAGAGGTCTGGAAAGACTTATATGAACTGATGCTGAGTGAAAGGATCAGAACCAGGAGAACTTTGTACACAACAACAACCAGTGTACGAGGAATTTTTCTGGTAGACTTAGTCCCTCATAACAATGCAAGGATCTAGAAAACTCCCAACAGACTCTTGAGGCAAAATGCTTTCCACATCCAGAGAAAGAACTGTGGAACTGGATCACAGAATGAAGCAGACCACTTTCTCTTGTGTTATGTTTTGTTTTGTATTGTTTTCGTGATTTCTTCCATTCATTTTAATTCTTCTATGCAGCATGACTAAGGTGAAAATGTATTTAATAAGAATGTATGTGTACAACCTGTGTAAGATTGCATGCCGTCTCGGGAAGAGAGTGGGGAGGGAGGGGAGAAAAAAGGGGAGGGAGGGGAAAAAATCTAAGATGTATGAAAGTGATTGAAAACAAATAAAATAATTTGTTAAAATAAAAATAAGCTATATGACATGGATACATTCTGAGACTAAAGAACTGCCATCTATATTGTGCTTTACAGTTATACTGCAATTCCAATATATTTCATTTGATCCTTAATGTTCCAGTGGCATAGATAGCATAATATATACATATATATATATATATAATTTTCATGAAAGAAGAAACTAAAGCTAAGTAAAGTTAAACAACTGTTGGAGATTGGAGGGCTAAAAGAAACCTCAATGCCCATGTAGCCCAACCCATTGAAGATCATTCAGCCAGTAAGAGGCAGAGCTGGAATTTAAACCTAAATATTTTGATTTCCAAACCAATGCTCTTTCCATTCTATCCCTACTACCCTCAAGTCATTCCTAGTTGTGAAGTTTTATGATTTTATTATACCCACATACTTTCTGCCATGCTTCCAAAATGGATAGAGTCCTGGCATTGGGACTAGAAAGAGTTAGGTTTAAGTCCTACCACTGACATGAGTAGATTATGTAATAATGAACAAGTCACTTAAATTCTCAGTGCTTCCAGGCAGCTCTTTAGGACAATAAGTTCTAGACTAGTTGATGATCTGCATCAGTAGATGGATTTCTCCCCAATGATAAAATCACAGCTCCTGCCCATCCCCACCAAAATAGGAGCTTAATATTGTATGCAAAGCCTAGGATTGTGGTGTCACGTACATATGTTGACTTTCACTGAATCTTAAACATCATCTTTTAGCTACTTATAGAAACTTGCATTGGTCAGTACCATAGGTGGTTGAATGACAGCAAAGTTACTTTAAACTAAAAGATGCTCAGGAATGAAGGTGAACCAGACCTTGAAGTGGTGATGCAGAGGTCCATCTGTTAGCTTCAATATCCATGGATATTGTAAAAGCTCAGTCCCCTCTTTCCCAGCTACCACACATCTGGTGAAAGGAAGCTCTGACAGAGAAGTACCAATAAGAGATGATAACAGAAGTGGAATTCTTGAAACATAATGGTAAAAGGTGGGAAGAAAACTATTGAAATGTGGAAGTAGAATTTATTGGAAGTCATATTGAAAAGATTATTGGCAGGTAAAAAAATGATGGGTACGAAGAGGTGATGATGGGATATGTTGCACAGAAAGGATAATGAAAGGAAAGTGCATCAGAAAGGAATGACAGAATCAGGAGAATTTTGAAATTTTGAAATAACACTTTCTGAAATATGATCTATACAGACATATTCAGTTCAATACTTCAATATGGTTTCATCACTTTAGTTTCTCCCTCTACCACCATAGATTTCAACCTCACAATTATCTGAGTAAATTGTCTTCATGAGTGGCTATAGTTGGAAAATTCATTTCCAAGGGGGCAACCCTCTGGTGACACTTCATAGGTAACCTACATTCATTACTAGGACCCTACCCAAGAATTGTCTACCTTGAGGTAAAGTCAAGATGGGAGAGAAGAGGGAGCATCTTATCCAAACTCTCCCAACATTCCCCTCCAAACAACTTTAAAATAAGACATTAAATCCAATCCTGGAGCAGCAAAACCAACAGAAGGTAAGGATGAGACATTTTCCCAATTTAGGACATCATAGGTCAGAAGGAGAGATCTGTGGCACTGGGTAGGGACTTGTTGGGAATACAGAATGCTGGCAACACCATCTGTTGACCTTGAAGGCAGCAGTAGTGATGTCAAAAGTAAGAACAATAGTGCCAGGAGCTCTCAACACCTGGAAAATGGTAAAGGGATTGAACACCTGGTAAGAAAGACATTACATGGGACCCACTTGTGGGCATGAGATACAGGACATGGTACCATTTACAATCTCTAAAGCCCATGACCTAATTCCAGGTCATAATTCCAAGGAAGAGAGGAGTACTTGTGGTTGCAAGGGAGCAGGGGCCCAAATTCCAGTGAGCAGTTCCAGGGCAGAAGATGAGCAAGAGTCTGGCTCCTGGTCACAATTTGGGACAGAGAAGAGCCTCTAATGCCTATTGTGATAAGGGAGCAGATGTCTTTCCTGGATAGGGGCTAGAACCCAGACCAGGACAGTAGTGATCACACCTCTCCTTGGATCACACCACCTCGGAAATACTTAAAACTTAAAACCAGAACTAGCTACGAAAACAGAAGTGGGGAAAAAAAGCCTGACAGCTCCACCCCAAAGGCAAGCAGATTACAACTCTAATATAAAGTTCAAAATCAAGTTAAGGCTGGAAAAATATGGAAACAGCAACAGTGAAAGAACTTAAAAATAATTTTCTACTATGGTGAAAGAGAAGGTCAAGACAGAAAATATGAAAAGACAAAAACATGAAAATATCTACCAGCAAAGTCTCAAAGAAAAATGTAGATTGGACAAAAACCAACAAGAATTTATAGAAGACTGAAAGATTTTACAAGAGCAAAAAAGTGGCTTCTAAAAGCAAAAAAAAACAGCAGAAGAAAATGGGAAAAAATGAGGAAAAATTAATAGCTTGATAAAAAAAATACTGAAGAAAATAGCCCTTTAAAAAAGATAATTGACTCAATGATGAAAGAGGCAAAAAAATGTCGCCAAAGAAATTAGCTTCTTAGAGAATGGAATTGGACAAATGGGGAAAGAGTTGGTTTTTTTTAAAGATGCACTGAAGAAAATAATTCCTTAAGAATTAGAATTGGAACCTAATGACTCTATGTGACATCAAGAAACAATAAAACCAGGTAAAAGAAATGGAAAAATATATTTAAAAAACAACTGACCTAAAAAAATGAACGAAGAGAGATAATTTAAGAATTACTGGATTACCTCAAACTCATGATCAAAAAGAGAGACTAGCCACCATATTTTAAGAAACTAAAGAGGAATACCTCTAGATCTAGAACTGTAGGGGGAAATAGAAATCAAAGGAAGCCATTGATAAGCTCCTGATAGGGATCCCCAAATGAAAACTCTCAGGAGCATTACAAGTAAATTCCAGAAACCTCAAATCAAGGAGAATGTACCACAAGCAGAAAGAAAAAAAACAGAACGATTCAAATACCACACGACCAGAGCCAGGATCACATAGCATTTAGAAACTACCACAATTAAGGAATGGAGGGTTTCAAATATGATTATTGGGAGACAAAGAAGCTGGGGTTACAACTAAGAACAAACTCCCTAAGGGAGGTGGAAAAATTGGGACTCTAATGAACTGTTGGAGGAACTGTGAACTAGTTCAGCCAATCTGGTGAATAATTTGGAACTACTCCCAAAGAGCTATATAATTGTGCATTCCTTTTGACACCATAATATTACTACTACATCTATATTCCAAAGAGATCAAAGAAGAAGGAAAAGGACCTATATGTATAAAAAAATGTTTCTAGAAGTTCTTTTTGTAATAGCAAAGAATTAGAAATTGAGAGAATGCCCAGCATTTGGAGAAGGGTTAAACAAGTGGTGGTTTATGATTGTGATGGAATACTATTGTGCTCTGAGAAATGATGACCAGGATGCTTTCAGAAAAACCTGGCAAGACTTATATGAATTGATATAAAATGAAGTGAACAGAATGAGGAGAACATTATACACTGTAACAACAATATTGTACAATAATGAAGTATGAATGACAGCTAATTTCAGCAATATAATAATCCAAGACAATTTAAAAAGACTTCTGATGGAAAATGCTATCAAACTCCCAAGAAAGAACTGATGGAATCTGAATGAAGATCAAAGCATATTTTTTAACCTTCTCTATTCTGGGAGGTGGGGTTGTCTGTTCTTTTGCAACATGGATAATATGGAAATATGTTTTGCAAGGTTTCATATGGACAATTAATATCAAATTGTTTGCCTTCTTAAGCTGGGGGGAATAAAAGAAGGGAAAGAGAGACTTTGGAACTTCAAACTTTAAAAAATGAATGTTAATTTTTACATGTAATTGTGAATAATGAATTCAATATTCTTTTTAAAAAAATAAAAGAATAATATGTCCAGCAAAACTAAGCATAATACTATTGAAGGGAAAATGCATATTTAATGAAGTAGAGGACTTCTAGGCATCCCTGATGAAAAGACCAGAGCTGACTAGAATGACATACACAAAATTAAAATAAAGATATGGAGCAGAATCTATTAGGCTTCAACAGAGGTAAAAAAAAAAAAAAAAAGACAGGAAAACAAAACACAATTTCAGACATACAAAAGCAGAAAAAGACCTAATTGAAGAGATAATCAAAGAAACTACATTTTGCTTACAGATACCTAGATAATATAGTACTAAACAAATACATAACAAATGTCATAGCATCAAAATTCTTAAAAGTAAAATTTAATGAGTTAGAGGAAGAAATACAGTAAAACTACACTGAAGAGGACCTCAACTATCCCCTCTCAGAACTAAGTAAATCTAAAAGAAATAAGAAAAAAGTTAAGAAGATGAATGGAATTTTTTAAAAGATAGATATAATGGACCTCAAAAGTATATATCTTTTTCTCTGCTACACATGGCAGCTTCACAAAATTTGACCATATCTTAAGGTATAAAAAGTCCATAAGAAAATGCAGAAAAGCAGAAATATTAAATGAATCCTTTTAAGACCACAGTGCAATAGAGGACCTTAGAAGAATAGATTAGAATATAAATTCCTTAAAGGTACAAACATTTTCATTTTATAAAGATAGACCTAAACAAATAGAAAATTATGAACTGCTCATTGGTAGATGAGCCAATATGAAAAAAATGATAATTCTACTTAAATTAATTTACTTATTCAAACCATACCATCCAAATTACCAAATAATTGTTTTATAAATCTAGAAAAAATAATAACAAAATTCATCTGGAAGAACAGAAGGTAGAGAATTCAAAGGGAATCAATGAAAAATGTGAAGGAAGGCAGTCTAGCAGCATCAGATTTCAAAGTATATGACAAAGTAGTAATCATCAAAACAATCTGGTACTGGATAAGAAATAGAATAGTTGACCAGTGGAGCACATTAGGTACACAATATACTGAAGTAAATGACCATATTTATTTAGTGTTTGATAAACAAAAAAAGATCCAATCTTCTGGGGCCAGAATTAACTCTTGGGGGAAAATGCTAAGAAATGTGGAAAGCAATCTAGAAGAAACTAGACATAACCCAACATCTCACTCCATATACCAAGATAAGTTAAAAATTGACATGATTTAGATATAAAGAGTGATATCGCAAGCAAATTAGAGGAGAATGGAGAAACTTAACCATCAGATCCATGAATAAGAGAAAAAAAGGGATGAGTTTATGACCAAACAAGAGATAGAGAGGATCATGGGAGGGAAAATGGATAATTTTGATTGCATTAAGTTAACAAATTTAGCAGAAACAAAAACAATGCAGCCAAAATTAGAAGGAAATCAGGAAATATGTAAAAAAATTTGCAGTAAGTTTTTCTTCTCAAATATATAGGGAATTGAGATTATAAAAAATAAGATCATCTCTCAATTGATAGTCAAAGGATATTATCACTGCCACACAGTATATACTCTAAATTACAAATTATAGTGTATGCTATATCATATTATTTATGTAGTTAATATTTACATCTTACACTGTATGATTATATTGTATACAATATTGATATTCCATATGCTATACTGAACATTATGTAAAGATGCTATCTCTATATGGAAGGCAATACAGTAAGGGGGGAAGTTCCATAATTGGTTTCCAGTTCTGGCTCTGCCATTGGTTAGTTGGACTTGAAACACTGAATAAATCTGTGAAACACTTTGAGACTGAGTTTGCTCATCTTTCTACACAGCTACCAAAGTGATTTCTTCCTGAATCTTTACTCTTTCTATGATTTTCAATTTTTCTTTGATGAATGTCTACTCTCTATCTACTAAAAAATACATCTATATCTCTCCCTCGCTTGATCCAACCATCCTCATTAACTGCTATATCTTTCTTTTTATCACTAAATTCTTAGAAGTTCTGTCTCCATTTCCCTTTTCACTCTCTTCTCAACTCTCTGTAGTCTAGCATTTGACCTCATCATTCAATTAAAACTCTCCCTCCAAAGTTAATTGTCAAATTAATCTAAATTGCCAAATCTAATAGCCTTTTTCTCAGTTCTCAAGTTGTTGTGCTTTTACGTCTTCAAAGACTTTAATTTATCATCCTCTTCTTTTCTCTCAGATTTCATGGCCCTGCTCTTCTTGGTTCTCCTCTTGACTACTCCTTCTTAGTCTCCTTTGCTGGATTATCACACAAATAATGACCACCAACGGGGAGTATCTCCCAGAGTTCTTGCCTTAGCCCTGTCTTTTCTTCTTCTGTAGTATCTAGCTTGGTGATCTCATCAGCTCACGTGAGTTCGCTAATCATCTCTAAACAGATGATTCCCATATCTATTTATTCAGCTTTCTATTACCTCAGGATCAAATACAAAATTCTGTTTGGCTTTTAAAGTTCTTAACAACTTGTCCCCATTTTTACCTTTATAGATTTCTTATCCTTTATCCCCCTCCATATCCTTGATGATCCAGTGACAATCGTCTTCTTACTATTCCTTGAACTTGATCCTCCATCTCCTAACTCCATACTTTTTCATTGTCTATTCTCCATGCCTAGAATGTTCACCCTCCTTATCTCAGTCTCCTGGCTTCCCTGGCTGCCTTCAAGACTCAGCTCAAATCTTGCTTTCTACAACTGACCTTTCCTCCTTGCTAATGCCTTCTCTCTGAGAGTATCTTTCATTTACATTGTGTATACTTTGCACGTAAATAGCTGTTTGCATGTTATCTCTTCCATTAAAATATGAACTCTATGAGGACAGATATATTTTTTAATTTTCTTTGTATTGCTAGTATTTGGTACAAAATAAGTGCCTAATAAAGCTTGTTTAACACAATAATAACTGAATGGAGACACCACCTTCCTGCCTCTAGTTCTAAACTCTTTTATACAAAAAGTAAAACAAGGAAGAAAATCATACCTGGCAAAATTCTGTCCTTTATTACTGTGATATAGTCATCTCGATCTGGACGGGAATGTTCATGCACGAATCCCAGGGTATGGAGGAGCTCATGTTGAACTACTCCTATCTTGTCACAGAATGTTCCTATGGAAATGTCTTGTCTGCCCAAATGTCCATTTCCCAATGGGGATTTGCACCTAAAAACAAGACATAAAGTAGTAAGATGACTGACATAGCAGCCTAGGTTTTCTCTCCAGATCTCTAAGTTTAATATAATTATTACTTTCAAATCACTCCACACCCCAACCTATGCCAGACAGAAAGGCTAACAAAAAACAGAACTGGTTGATTCCAGCTTTACCTCCTTTCTTTGCTCCTATTCATGCACTACTGAAGAGACTGACAGACAGTGAAATGATAAAAGAAAGTAGGGCAAAAAAGGAGAAATAGAAGCAATGAAGAACCTCAATAATCCACAAACAACTATTAACAGCAGAATAATGAGAGCTGAAGAAGAAAAAGGAGAAAATTCAATTAGTAAAGCAAAGACATTCTGCATGGAATTGCTCAAGCCAAAATATCAAGGCATGGAATTCATGTTCAGCTGTTGTAATTCTGCAGCAGTTGGCTCCTATGGATAATGTCTATTTGTAAACATGTCTAGTACCTACTGAGAATAGCACCTAAAAACAAGGCAGAGAGTGGTAAGATGACTGACACAGTGGCATTGCGTATTCACTGATATTATATTTACAGGCTACAGCACTTCTGGAGATGATATTTATAGGCATGATTATTAACAATCACAGTTAGCCCTCAAACAGAAATTCAAAGATGTGTTAGTCATAAGACCAGAGATGGGCCAGAGAAAATTGTAGCCAGTAAGGCTCTCTGCATGAAGGGAGAAAGAGCAGAAACTGGTAAACTAGAAAGTCAGTGTGTTCCCCTTTTCAAAAAGATAGAGAACAGATGATTAAAACAATAGACTACTGAGCTGACATCAAAATCAACAATGGATGCAGTTCTAGAATGAATTATTAAATGTGTGGTTTGAGAGAACTTATGGAAACTGTAATGAATGTGAACCTGCAAGAGCTTATTACAAACAAGTCATTCAAAAATGACCTCATTTCCTTTTTGGCCAGGCTATCCTCTATTTTCCCCCTGCATCCCTGAGTGGTTTGAACTAGATGGCCCATTTTGTCCCTGCGTAGGGGGCCCCCTGGTCACCTACCCCAAAACCCTTTGTCCAGCTTTCTTTTGCGTGCTGTCTTTTTTTCCTTAGATTGTCGGTTCCTTGAGAACAGGAGCTATTTTTCTTATTTGTATCCCTAGAATTTAGTACAGTATCTTGTCATAGTAAATGCTTAACAAATGTTTGTTGAATTAAATGTTTATTGACTGGTACTTCATGAAATGGCACAAATTTAGTATCCTGAATTTCAGCAAGTCATTTCACAAAGCCTCTCAAAGTATGCTTCTGGCATAGTGAGAGGCACTGGAATAGTAATTTCATTTATCTAGGAAACTCCCAAATGAGGAAACTCTGTGCACCAAGGCATGTAGAAACACAGGACACTAAACAATACATAAAGATCCATGGGTACAAACTGACTTACAAAACCACATATTAACATTATCTATGTTTCATTGTATCTTGATTTATTTTGTTATATATTACCCTATTATATTTTAATCTGGTTCAGGCTGCATCTGGGGATGGTTGAAAGACATGGTATTTAAAAACTCTGGCTTAGATCACTCAGAAGTTAAGTGACTAGCCCAGGGTGTCACAACCAGGTACGGGAATTTAATCCTGGTTTTCTGGCCTCAAAGTTTGTTCTGTAGCTACCATATCATGGAATCTTGTGGACAAAATATGGAAAGATTCCATTCAATCCAACAAGCAATTATTGAAAAGAATTGAGGCATGTGATTGATTACAGTTATGGGGTTTGAAACGGGTTGCATAACAATACCTGAAAATGTTGATTAATGGAACGATGTTAGGCTTCATCAAAGAATGGATTCTATCTTTGTTATCTTTGTTTCCTTACCATGTCTAACACAATACTTTGCACACAGTAAGTGTGTAATTAATGTACAGAGATTACAATAAATATCAATGGCGGCCAAAGATATCAGCTGAAGAGAGAGGAGGGGAAAATTCCCTTTCTTTGTAGACAATTAGGGTATTTGGAGCTTTAGGTATTGGGGATAAATATATAATAATCCTCAGATCCATTTTTATTTCCTTTTTTTTTTTTTTAAGAAGATTTGGGCTACCACCTCCTTCTCTGTCTCCCTGAACTATTTTTCATGCACAAATCAAACGTCTAAACCATGTAAAGATCAGGACCTGGGGCTAATTGCTTTGATTTACAACAGGCTCTCTGTTTTCAGGAACTTCTTAGAATGTCAGATCTTTCTCTTACCCTTGTCCTTTGTAAAAATAAAGATAGTTGTCTTCCCCGTTCCACTGTTTAAATTCAATGCAGGTTTTTAAATGGAACCGCTCAAACGCTCTCAAGATTACTCCTTTAGCATTCATTTCTGAAGAAAAAAAGACAAAAATAATGCCTGTTAGCCACCAGTAGAATCCTCGATTAAGAGCAGGACTTTCTCCTCTGTGCTAAAATCTGTCTCTCAAAAGCCACTAATGCACAAATCCAAAGGTCCTTTTTCAAGTGTTATCTTTCTTGCACTTGCTGAAGCTTCTGATGCTATCAATGGCTCCCACCTTCTTCACACTTTCTCTTCCCTTGGCTTCAAAAATACCATATCCTTTTAGTTCTCCTCCTACCTCTCCTTCTCTGTCTCTTTCCCTTTTCCTCTACCTTATCCTAATCCTTTAACATGGGTATTCCTCAAAAATCTGTCCTTGGTCCTTTTCTTCTCCTTTGGCAGACTCATTCAGTTTCAGAGTGTCAACTTCTGCTTCTGTTCACATGAATCCTAACTATCCTTATTATCACGAGAGCTAGCATTTATATCATGCTTTCCACATACCAGGAACTGTACTGAGCATTTTCACTATTATCTCATTTGGTTCCTAATTTGCCACTGAAGAAACTGAGGCCAACAGGTTAAGTGATCATACAGCTAATGTCTGAGGCCAGATTTGGACTCATCTTCCTTACTCCAGGTCCCCCTCTCTATCCACTGAGTCACCCAACTGTCCTAAACATGTCTTTAGCCCAAACCCCTCTTCTTAGGTATAAACTCATTATTCTGTCTACAAGACGTTTCTATTTGAATGTTTCATCTGTACCTCATACTCAACATGTCCAAAAATCGGGCTTGTCACCTTCCCTCTAAACCAGTTTCTCTTTCTTACATTGTTTTTCTGTCAGAGGCTCTATCATTCACTGTTTTACCAATTTTGTAACCTGGAGGTTGTCCATGACTCTTCCTACTCCTCCACCTTTCAATTCTAGTCATTCTGAAAGCCAATGGTATCTAGAGAGCTGGCCTCAGAGTTAGGAACACCTGAGTTCAAGTCTTACCTTTGATATATACTGGCTGAGAGACCCTGAGGAAATCCCGCAGCCCCTCAGTAGCCTAATCAACTCTCTAAGACAATAACTTGCAAAGAAAGTGCCAACCTAGTTGTCTATACTAATGAGATTCCATGTCCAATCCTTATCCCTGTCAATTTCTGTGCTGTCAATTTCATTTCCAAACTGTCTCAAATCTTTCCTCTATTCTTTGACCATTATTACCTCCACAGACAGGAAAAAAGCAAGCATTTATTAGATACCTGATATTCATTAGGTGCCAGGCATTATACTAAGCATACAAATAATATTTCTTGTGATCCTCACAACAACTCTGTGATGTAGGGGTTTTTATTATATCTTATAGTTGAGGAAATGGAAGCAGGCAGTGGTTAAATGTGTGTATATGTTTGAAGTCAAATTTGAATTCAAGACTTTCTGTCTCCAGGCCCAGCACCCTATGACTCAGAATTACCTGACTTCCCTGTGAAGACTGATTAACTTGCATCTTCACCATGACAATAACCTTCTAACAGTTCTTGTACTTTCCACTCTCTGCTCTCTCCAATCCATGCTTCCCACAAATCAGTATTTCTTATCTCTATTTCCTCATAGGTGTTGCTCTGTCCCTCCTTTGCAGTCATTTCCCTGTTTTGAGCTAGTGGATTATGAGCTCCTCAAGTAAATTATAAACACCTTGAGACCCAGTACATTTAGACCATGGTATAGCAGGAAGTTGATTCAAATTGAATTCAGCTGTGTGACTCTGGGCAACTCATTTAACCTCTCTGGGCATAAGGTTTTTCATCTGTGTGTGTTCTTCCTTCATTGCCAAAGAAGACATGCCATCAGAGAAATAATGACATGACTTGCACTTGACTTTGTTTTGAGTGAGGGAGGGCTGTGCAGGTCACCAGCCTCACTTCTCTTCCAGAGCCATCTGAATCCAGTGACCAGACAGATATTCATCAGGATGACTGGAGATGACCCAGGATGAGGCAATTGGGGGACTCAAGCTGGTAACTGGACATGGCATCTCACAAACAAAGAAAAGTACAAAATGACTCTTTATCCTAAGCCAATCTGTTCCCCTTCTCTATTGGTGGTGATACAAGGATAGATACAAGAAAGTAAAGGGAGAAAATAATCACAGCTTTTATATGGTTTGCAAATAGTTTAACTATTGGTCATCTAAATAGGAGACTTTGTCCAATGACCAATGGGTTCATAGACTACTAGAAAAAATGCATATCACTATGAATCAAACTAGAAGCTAAATGGAAGGATGGCTCACAGGTTCTCCTTAAAGAGTCCAGAATCTAGCTAGAAAACAGTGAGCTCTTTGCTAAACAGAAAGACTTGGCAACCTAGGCTAACACCATTTTGGAGTATAAATTCATTTACAAAGCCTTTAGGAGTGCAATAGAATAAAAATAAAAGCACAGTGAAAAACAGTGGTAGGGAAAACAAGTCCAGATTGATATTCCCATCAATGACAGCATAAAAGTATCATCACTAGATTGATTAACCCTCAACATAAATTCCTCCGCAAAATAATTGATTGCTTGGTTTTCCACTTGTTAGTTTCTCTAATTTCCATCATTAATGCAGTATATAAATACACACATTCAAACACAAATATTATTTAAAATTAAGTATTATATCCCTTGCAAAGCTAGTATCTTAATTCAGTGTGGGGCAGATATTAGCTACTTAGCAACAATTATTTATTAAGCACCTATTGTAGGCAAAACACTCATTGTGGCTGAAGGAGATAGAAAATTTAGATAAACCATGATTTCTTCCCTCTTGTACTTTGCAATCCTATGGAGAATTTGTGAGCTATAAACTTACTTCAAAACTTCGAATACTTTCAAGTTCTATTATTTTATCCATCAGGTCATACTCTCCATAGATTTAGATCACACCCTTTTATAGCCTAGTTAGTGGTCTTCTGTGACTGCTAAATTCATCACTTTGCAGGTAATCAGATAAAGAGCCTTTCCAAAATTAGCCAAGATGACCTTCATATGACAGAGAGTCTGTTACCATCCTCAAACAGAAAAGTTTTCCACCTTGATAGGATCTGCCATTGCTTGAGGAGAACTAATATAACCTTTGAGAAACTGGGGTTACCTCCACACAAGGAGGAATTAGAGGGAATCTTTACTGAAGATGGAAATACCAAGGAGTATAGAAGCACATGAGAGAGGTAAGATGCCTCTGTGATTATCCATCTCATTGATCAGGCTGGAAGAGGCCTGAGTGATCTTTTACTCAAATCCTATTTGACACTGAGGAACTAAGGACCAGAAAGGTTAAGTGACTGATCATGTAAATTGGCAAATAAATGGTGCAGTGGGAAGAGTGATGGATCTGGAGTCAGAAAGAGCTGAGTCTAAATCTAGCCTCACACACTGGCTAGTTGGGTAACCCTGGGCAAGATATTTAATTTCTGTCTGCCTCACTTTCCTCACCTACAAAATGGAGATTATAATTTCAACTACCTGCAAGGGTTATTGTGAGGATCAAATGAAATAATGTTTGTAAATTAACTTGATAACCATAAAATACACCTAACTACTACTGTTATCATTACGGTCCATGGTCGCCTAAATAGTAAAGAGCAGTCAAGATTGGAACTCAAATCCTTGGACTCCATGTGGGTCCAGTGCTTCTTCCACTGTAACCTTCCTGTGTCCCTACCTCCAAAGGAAGGTGAGGAAAATTATGCTCAATTTTAGAAAGTTACAGCATTAATGATAAGCAAGGTAGGATTCCAATAGACTCTTCTGGTAGTTGTTTTGAAAAAAATAATTTTAAAAAATTTTAATTTTAAATAAAAATATATTTGTATCAAAGCTTCTGAGTATTTATAGCTAATGTAACTGATCAGTTATCTCAACCTTTTAATTCATTGCCTCTAGATAAAGACCACGTACCTGTAAGTCATAGGATTTAGAGATTTTAGGATTAAGAGGGACTTTGGCAGCCATAGCTTCTTTTATGAAATCCAACCATAGAGACAGATCTATGTTTTTAATGTCTGCCTCCATTTCTCTCCCCAGCTCCATTCTAAGGTAAAAACAAAAATATTTCTGTCTTCAGTTAAAGGTTACAGCTCCTGTGACCTGCAGCCTAGAGTTCAAACCAGGTCAGCCTAGAATAGAGAGCCAAGTGACAACAAATCTAGCCCAAATGATGTACCTACCCAGATTATCTGCGAGGACATAAGGGATCCTGTGAGGCCATTTAGTTTTCTCATCAATAAGGGAACTTTTGTCTCTCTGAAAAGGAAAATAAACATAGGATATGCTTACCCCAAGGTTAGGCCACTACTTGAAAAAGGTTCAGTGTTTGTTTGGGGGAGGGTCAATTTAAAGAATTCCCAAACACCAAGAGAAACAAATAATTTATGCATGAAAGTATTTTCCCCACAATTCTGTAAGAAGTCAGGAGGAGAATAATGCCTCTGTAACACTGATTTTGGGTAGAACCCTTTGGAAAAGAAGTATGCAGAGCTTATATCTAGCAATGATTATGGCAGAAATCCAGTCACGATTAGCAGGAAAACTGTAATGAATGTTCTTGCACACAGTTTGGCTGAATAATTATCTGCTAGGAGAAAATTAAAGCAAAAGCTCATTAATCTGAGCTGTACTGTCTCAGAATTCATGATCATTCAGATATACATTGGGTTAAGTCTACCACCGTGAAAATGGAGCGTATCTGTAAAAAATTGTTTAAAAGCGAAAGCTATGTTTATAGTAGTTAAGTAAATTGTTTTCAAGAATGCTTAAACCCTGATTTAGCTGTACTTGTTTTGATTAAACAATGGGCCAATTATGGATGACTATTATTCTGTTCGTCAGAAGGGTTTGGTAGTATCTCTGTGAAGTAACTTTTTCTTAAATTATTAGATTATTATAGATTCTAAACTCCTTGAACACAGGGATATTTTCTTTTTTGTATCCCCAACTCCTAGTATGGTTCCTGGAACATATTAGGACTTAAATAAATAATATTTGATTGACAGATTGATGACTTGAAATTAATAAAATATGCCTTTTCAAAGTATTTTCATATTTAGACTTTAAAATCAACTGATTTGAACTGATCTTCTTAAATTTGTCTAAACTGGTAAGGTTTTATCATATAATTAAAACCTTCCAGGTTGAAAACCTGACATAAATGTCAAACTTTTATGCACTTATAATGACCAAGAATTTTGGTCCTAGAAGAGAACTGAAAAAATGTACTTCGATCTCCCTTCCTTGTAGATGTGGGGCACCATGGGCGTGGAACATGGTGTACACTGTCAGACTCAATTGATATGTTAGTTAGGTTTGCTGAATTGTTTCTTCCCCTCTCACTTTTATTCTTTGTTATAAGAATAATTAATCAATTGATAAACATTATTTAGTGCCTACTCTGTGTTAGGAACTATGTTCAATGTTGAGGATACCAAAAAAAAGAGGCAAAAGACAATCCCTGCTCTCAAGGAACATACAATCTAAAAGGGGGAGAAAACATGCAAATAAGGATACATACATACATACATACATAAATACATATGTAGATATGCAGATACATATATATGTATAAAACAACCTATGTACAAGATAAATAGGAAATAATTAAAAGAAGAAAAGCACTGGAACTAAGATGGGTTTGAAAAGGCTTCCTGTAGAAGGTGATATTTTAGTTGAGACTTAAAAGAAGTCAGTAAGGTCAGTAGTTGAAGTAGAAGAGGGAGAATGTTCCAAGCATTCAGGATAGGCAGAGAAAATGCCGGGACCAAGAGATGGAGTGTCTTCTTTATGGAAGAACCAGGAAGCCAGTGCCACGGATCAAAGAGGAGTAAAGGGTAAGAAGACCAGAAAGGTAGGAGGGGACAAGGTTATAAAGGGCTTTGATTGGGGGGAGGAGTGGCATGACTGGAGATTGGAGTGGGATTAAGAATTATCAGTATACTGATGGTAATTAATCCATGGGAGCTGAGATCAGGAGAAGAGAAGACCGCCCAGGACAGAAACCTGAGGGATACCTATGCTTAGAGTGAACAAGCTGGAGGATCAAGTAAAGGAGAGAAAAAAAGCAGTCAAATAGGAAGGAGGATAACCAAGAGAGAGTGACGTCTCAAAAACCTAGAGAGAAGAGAGTATCAAGGAAGAGATCACTGTGGCAGTGATCAACAGTGTCAAAGACTTCGGCCTCTGATCCAGGACAATGAGGACTAAGAAAAGACCATTGGATTTGGTAGCTAAGAAATCATTAGTAACACTAGAGAAAGTGAGTTGTTACAGTGGAATGATAATACGGGAAGCCAGATTGTAAGGGGTAAAGAGAGTGAACGTAACATGGAAATACGTTTAATATAATTGCATATGTATAATTATATCAGATTATAATTATATCAGATTACTTGCTGTCTTGGGAAAAGGGGAGAGAGGGAGGGAGGGAGAAAAATTTGGAACTCAAAATCTTATAAAAATAAGTGTTGAAAATTATCTTTACATGTAATTGGAAAAAAATAAAATATATTTACCAAAAAAAAAGAAGCAGAGAATGAGAGAAGAAAAGGAGGTGGAGGCACTCTATGGTAGACAGCCCTTTTGAGGAGTTTAGTTACAAAAGACAGAAGAAATATAACATGATAATTAGCATAGATAGAAGGATCAAGTGAGGGTTTTTCCAGAATGGGGACATGGGCATATTTTTAGGCAGCTGGAAATGAACCAGTAGAGAGGGAGAGATTGAAAATAAATGAAAGAGTCGGGGTGACAGGGCAATGTGTCGAACAAGATGGGATAGGATGGGATCCCTTGAACAAGTAGAGGGGTGAGCCTTGGTAAGGCATAAGATCACTTCATCATGTGAAGCAGTGGTGAAGTAAGAAATAGCTGCACAAGGAATCTAAGTAATAGGATATGAGGAATTGAGGAGAAGAGAGAATTCAAGGCAAATGGCTTCAATTTTTTCTGTAAAATATGAAACAAGGTTCTTAGCTGAGAGAGTAAGGGGAAGGGGACCATGGAAAGTTTGAGGAGGGATGAAAAGGTTTGGAAGCACCATTATGGAAAGTAGGATAGTGAATTCATAGGGGAGGAATAGTCAAATTGCCTAGCAGTGATACAGGCCCAGTTGAGTTTATGTAGCACAAGTTTGTTCAGCTCCATGTTTGTGTGCATGAAGGTGATGAAAGGGGGAATGAGTCCAAGGCTGAGGCTTCGCTAGGCATAATCAGTGATCTAATAAGGGGCTAGGGATTCAAGGGAAAAGGACAGCATAGAATTGAATTGGTTCACTAAGGAGTCAAGATGAGGAGAAGAAAAAAAGGTGGCTAATATAGAGGAGATGGCCTGGAAAAAACTGGCGAGATCAAGCAGATGAATAGCCTTGTGTGAAGCTGAAGTGCGGTTTGGGAGTAACTCACAGAAGATGAGTAGGTTGAGGAACTGAGTGATTGGAGTATTGGAGAGAAAATCACTATGAATGTTAAAATCGTCTAGTATGAGTACAGCAGTTGAGGAGGAGAGAAAAATTGTAAGCCAGCTATTGAACTCATTAAGGATGGAAAGGAAGTACCCTGGGGGTCTTTAGATAACAGTTTACCAGAATTTTGATTGGGTGGTAGATAGGAATATTATCAATCTCAAAGAAAGAGAGGTTACTGAGTGATGGAGAAAGGGGGAGAATGTGGAAGTGGGAGTGGAGAGGAAGGAGTATTCTGCCACCCCTCAATCAGTGGGTGAAGAAGAATGGGTAAAGATGTAGTCAGTATTATACTAGAAAACTGGACAGCAAGACTATTTCATCAAGGCAAGGCCAAGTATCAGTAAGAGCTAGTAGGTAGAAAGAGGAGAAGAGTAGATTTCAGATGAAGGGAGGTTTGTTGCCTATGGCACAGGCATTCCAAAGGGCATAGTGGAAAGACTGGGTAGAGTCAGAATGTTTGAGTAGAGTTTGGGTGGAAGGGTTGAGGGGAATAGGAATGAGGACTCTGTGTGTAGGGGATGTGGAGTGAGATTTCGATGATGATTTATAAAAGTTCAGAATCACTGGAATGTGAAAGTTATTACAGGTGTGAGAATGTTCAGCATTAAGTGGAGGGCAGTACTCCTCTACCCTGAAAGAACAGGCACTGCTGGAAATGTGAGACCTGAATTTGAAGGGATAGTTACTTTTCTTTGCTCCTGAGATTCTCTACATCCCAGTTGGGAGACTGGGTTGGCAGCAGGAGATGGAAGATGCCTTGCACTGGTACAGATGAGATGTACGTGATCTAGCCACAAGTCATGCTTCCTCTGGGAACACTCTAAACTGAGCTAGAGAAAGAAGGTTCAGTATGCTAATGCCTCTGAATTCTGAGGTGATTAGTTGGAGAGGAGAAGGGGAAAGGAATACATTTGTAAATGAAAACCACAAAAATATAAGTTATCTAAAAAATTATAACCCTATCAGGTTTAGATCAATATAGCCTGACTACATATGATTAATGATAATGGTCTTGGAACTAATTTACAGTAAATCACAGTAAGGGAAAGATGATGATAATCCAAGTCATTTTTTCCCAGCACAATTTGTTTGGGAGACTTTGTGAAAATTCACCGATTCATGATTCACATTAATTCTGCGCTACCTCCTATGGTTAGGGTTAACACATTGGTAGATGAGCTTCAGAGAGGCAGTATTTTAGCTAGCTTAGGTCAGTAAAAGCATTGATATCATCACAATGTGCCAACTCACCCTATCAAGGTCGATGTCTCCCTCAAACAGGTCCAGTCCTAAAGCTAAGAAGACAAGACCTGACATTAGCAAAGGATTGTAAAACACTATCCATGGTTGTGGCATTTTTTAAAGAAAGGAATCCACTAACCGTGATTGATGTCAAATATGTCATTATTCTTGCCACCATCTACATCTATAATTAAAAAGACAAATAAAAAGACATAGGAGAACAGTGGTCAGTCATGGCTGACACATTTCAGAGGTTAGCTCAACATGAAACTGTAGGATATACTAGGATCGCATTGTGTACTCTGTTTTCTTATTTCCCTTAAGAAGTCACTGACTTTGGGAATAAATCAATATAGTTCATAACAAACAGCTCCCTTTGTGCAAGAGGAAAGCCAGACTGGGAAGAAGACCCATTGATACAGACAGGCTGCACTGAATTAGAACCAAATGCTGCAGGCTGATATAGTCAGCCTTGACTTTTCCATATGTGGCCACTTCAATGTGGAATGAAGCTTTTAATAAATGGCCAAAACTTCCCGCTTAGATCTAAATTTCTTTCTAAATTCCTATAGAACAGAAACCTTAATTGTTCTTATGATTCTAACTGAATACAAGTGAATACCAGTGGAATGTCATATGTGTTTCATCTAATCTGGCAGAACCCATTTTTCCAGCTCTTAATTTCTCCATCAAGGGGTGAGGTTGGATTTAAGTAATAGCCCATTGCATACACATATTATTTAGATGATACAGGAAAGTCTACTTTCATGATATATGACTTGTCAGTGATTTCAAGGAGCGGCATGGCATAATGGGCTTAGGGCTCGAATTCAACCTTAGGCACTTAATAACTGTAAGTACCTCAAGTACTAACCTTCATGAAATTTGAGAATCTAAGCTGAATTTTTATTTGAAAGATTATTTGTTATCAAAAACAAACAAACCAACCAAAAAACTAATGAAGATGAGGAAACATCTTCTAACTAAGCAGTTAGGTGGCACAATAGATAGAGCGCCAGGCCTGAAGTCAGAAAGACCTGAATCCAAATCTATCCTTAAACACTTATTGGCTGTGTGACCCTAGGCAAGTCACTTAAACCTTTGCCCTAATCTCCTCATCTGTAAAATAAGCTGGAGAAGGAAATGACAAATCACTCCAGTTTCTTTGCCAAGAAAACCCCAAATGGAATTACCTAATCAGACATCACTGAACCTACTGAAAACTTCCTAACTCCTCTGTGCCACCTAGTGTCCACATACAGTACATTAAGTATTTCAAAAGCATTATATATTTGATTTCATTTGAGCCTCACTACAACCCCATGAAGTAGGTCTTCTTAACCCCATTTTATAAAGAAGAAGAAGAATTTAGAAAAGGTCTCGCCCAGGGCCACATAAGTAGGAAGGATCTGAAACAGGATTCAGGTCTTCTTGGCTGCAAACCCAACACTTACCAACTGCACCATGCAGGTGCCTCACCCATAAATAAAATCACAGATCTGAAGTGCTGAAAGAATAGAAAACAACAGATGACTCACCAAAGTTATCTGAGTTTGGCTAAAGAACAAAAAAGAGAAGAAAACACATTACCATGACAGACAAGATTTATCGGTGCTTCTCTCAATCTTACTGTCCTATATAGTAATAAAGGCATTTATTTACTACCTCATTAATACTGATTAGTTGCCTTCAGAGTACTAACTTTCATGAAATTTGAGAATCTAAGCTGAATTTTTACTTGAATGATTATTTGTCATTAAAGAAACAAATAAATAAAAACCCTACAGGGCACATTAATGCACTGTTGGTGAAGCTCTAACTCAAGCCAGTCATTCAGAAAAGTAGTTTGGAATAATGTGAAGAAAGTCATGAAAATGTCCATATAGTTTGAATCAGAGATCCCACTGCTAAGCATATAGCCTAGAAGATGAATGAAAAAAGAGGTCCCCACATACATACAGAAAAGTATTTATCACTGCACTTTTTGTGTGTGTGTATATATATATATATATGAACAATATCAATGCTCAAAGCTAGGTTAACCAAGTTGTAATACAGGGATGGAAAGGAATATTAGTATGCCCTAAGAAACTATGAATATGACAACTCCAGATATATGTAGGAAGATTTCTATGAAGCTGAGACAAAGTGAAATCAACAGAACCAGGAAAACAATGTACATAACGGTTATAACAATGTAATGATAAAGATTCACAACAAAAACATTTGAATCTGAGTGCTCTGAAATTATGTAATGATCAGCCTTGCCCACAAAGAAGTGATATAAGAAGAAACTCTCCCACTGTCTTTGTAGACATGGGGCAAAATCAATTTGGATTTCCTCATATAAGCAAATTGCTTATGCCTCAGTCTATTTCTTTGGTTCATATAAAAATATAGGAGATACAGAATCCTTATCAATTACGGTTGTTTTCAGCAAAAGAAATGAGTTGGTGGTTTCAGGTAAATGCTATGAAATGGTTGCCCATATTACATAATACACCATCAAATTTGACACCAAAAGATTGTCTCACATGTTAGAATTTATCTGTTTGTAGAAATACAAAGCACTTATGAGATACATTTTGAGTAGTGGAATTTAAGAGGTACTTAAGATATAATAAATACTTTTAGAAAGATGATCATCTCTTCAAGATTTGGCTGTTCTTTTAAATTGAGAACTTCAAGTTTTGCTCCAAGCCTTTGACTTTGATTTAGGGATTTGATTTTGGCTGTCCATATTCAGCTGGTACAGGGTACCTCTCTCCCTGCACAATGTTGGGCAAAAGCTAATGAGGGATCAGAAAAGAATTCTTACTCTGTTGGGCCCTTTACAGTGGGCAGCCAAATCACTCACACTGAGATTTTTATTCAAGTAATTTGTAAAAATATCTATATATCATCAGCCAATATCAAAAACAACTAAAATAAATTTCCTTTTTTTCCATATTACCAAAAACTAGTTTGGAAACAGTGAAACAAAAACAACCAACTACACCAAAGTTTCTCTGTCCCTGTTCCTCTCCCTTGGATCCTCTTCCTATTTCCCAGTCCCCTGCAATCAGCCAATCTGTCCCAAATAGTAAATTTTCTCTTCTTGTCCCCAAAAAGTATTCATTTCATTTACCCTGCCTGACTCACATGAAAGAAAACCAAATGGCTAAACAAGTTTTAATGGTATCCCTACCCCACCCTTGGAGGTAATACTATCCTTGGTATTGCCTACTACCTTCTATTCGGCTTATTTGTTTTACTTTATTTTCCATATGTCTTGTAGCATATGCCTTTTAATTCCTTACCATGCCAGAGACCATAAGGACAGCCTCACAGAGCAGAAGCCAAGGTAAACAGCATGAATCCATATTGCATCCGGAGCTAAAAGTCACAAAGTATGAAATTCCAAATGGGTTTTATTTATATTGATGCAAACATCATAAATTAGAGCCTTTGATCTATGGGAGGCATCTTGTAGACTAGTCTCTTCCTAGAGTAATTCTCCAAATCAAGAGGGTAAAGACTATCAAACTGAGCACCTTTCTAAATTTGGGCAACTTATCCCGTTTATTTTCAAGAGGCAAATGCCTGGGAGGAGCCAACCTGGGAGATTAAATATCTAATCTTTATTTCCTGGTGAATAACAGGAAATCACATATGGTAAGAAGGTCAGCAATTAATTTTAAAACATACATCTATTCTTACATTCAACTACTCATTATAAATTGTTGATCACTGTGGTGTTAAGTAAATGCTTATTGACTGAATGACTGATGATCAATTGGATGAAGGGGAGGTGAGCCCACCTGAGTTTTGACTGCATCTTCCTATGGAGGCTTTCCAGATCCATTGGGGATGGGGATTGACTTGGGGTGTTGTGAAGTGCAGCCACTCCTTTGTATTGGGGTTAGTTAAAAGAGGGGGATCAATTAAAGAACTGACCTTTCTTTTTCCTTTTCAGGGATATCCAGAGGAAAAGAGAAATGGAACCAGAAACATCGTGACATCTACACATTTAGAGTGGGGAAAGCTTAGAGGCCAGCCCAATAACTCATTTTACAAGTTTGAATAGGGAGGCCTAAAGAGGTTAAGTAACTTACTGAAACTCACACAAATAGTACATAGCAGAGCTGGGGATCAACTCCAGGTCCACTGATTGCAAATTCTGAAAGGGGACTTAAGTCTCTAGATAGATAGATAGTTACGTGGAAAGAGGTGGGGGAGGGGGGAATTAGATAGAGAATGAAGGTAAAGAATGGCCAGGTGATTAGAAAACTCACCTGTTGCCTCTGGGCTAGCGTTGTGCCACCTGTTGCTCTCTGGGAATCTTCAGAAACAAAACATGCTACCATTTGCTTCCCCATATTCTCAAATTCAAAAGACACATTGTGAATTATTGAATTTTAGCATAGTTGGAAATATTGAAGTTTCACGGTGCTATGCACACATTAGGTGCTTATGTAGGGGGCTGATCAGAAAATTCCATGACCAATATGATGGGGTGATAAGGAAGAGAATGTTTGACTTTGATTTGATATCCCTATGTAGGCTGAGTGGTTCAATTGAGGATGAATTGGTTGGCATGTGCTACGGTGAGCCAGAGCCATCTCTTTTCCCTGGACCTGTGAAAAGAGGGGTAAGGTACTATCAGTCTTTTTTTCCCTTTTAGAGAAGATGCCCAGGGGAAATGGAACCAAACCCAAGAGTAAACTTGACCGTCAGGAGACCCATGGGTCTGCTAACCCCTTATTAACCCCATTTATGGCCAGAGATAGCAACAGGTGGGAAGGTCTGGATTCAACCATAAAGATTTAATAACAGAGTTGTATTATATTTCATATGTGCTCAACCACATGTCCCAGGATAAGAAAACAAAGTAGCCAAGAAATTGGAGTACCTGAACTCTCCCTTCTTATAAAAAGAAGGGGAGAATTCCCTGGGAGTATGCACTTCCTAGAGAGATTCAGGACCCATCTTCCTGCTGAGAGGAGGGATAATGATTTTACCATTTTGGCAGACAGCCTAAACCAGAATGTGGGTAAGCAAGGGGTTTCAAACCCTCCTGTTAAGTTAGGGGGTGTCTACCACAAACATATAAAGACTTCCTCTGGTGGAATGGGCAGATGAGAACATTTTTTTCCATCAAAGATGCCAAGGTCATCCACTACATCTAGAACCATCACTAGTCACCTTGACTCTGTCCTGCCACTGGGCTGTAGTAAGAGTGATGAAGGCAATGTGTGGTGCAGAGCGCTGGATTGATCATAGACTTATCCTCTCCAAGCAAAATATTCACATTCAACAAAAGCAGGGCCCTAAGGCAAATGACTACCAGAAGAATTAATGTCAACAGATTAGAGTGCTTCTGAGTGGGAACTCTTTATTATTAATTTGGAGGGAAAGTTGAACCAACAACAGTTGGCAACAGTGAAGCACAAAAGGAGTTGACAGCTTTCAGAGATCTGGTATACAGCACTACATTTGCTCATCGGAACTCATAAACATCAAAACTGATTTGATGAAAATTATGGGGAAATTCAGAGGCTGCTAAATGAAAAACAAGAACTCTACAAGGTTTACCCAGCAGGATAGTTCATCTATCTCTAAGAAGGAAGCATATAATTCCATCAAATGTAAAGTACAAGCAACGCTTAGAGAGGTGCAGGATTCTTGATTCAGCCAGAAGGCAGATGAAATTCAGTTTTATGCTGACAAAAATCCAAAGTGATTTTATGATGTCCTGAAGGATACTTATGGACTAAAGACCTATGGTGCATCTCAACTACTCAGTGCTGATGGAGCCACATTGATTAGTGATAAGACATAATCCTAGAGAGATGGGCTGAATACTTTCATAGTATTCTCAACAGACCATCATTAATCAGTGCTGAGGCCAACGACCACCTCAGATTGAAGTAAATCCCTAGCTGAAGTTTCAACTGAAGAAGAGGTTTTAAATTCCATTAGGATCCTTTCATGTGGCAAAGCACCTAGTGCTGATTCTATTCCAGCTGAGGTTTACAAGCTGGGGGTCCATTGGTCATGCAAAAGCTGACTGAAATTTTCCAGGTTATATGGCAAGAGGAGGTTATCCCCGAGGAGTTCAAGGACACCTCCATTTTCCATCTCTAAAGGTAAAGGAAATAGATTGTCCTGTGACTATCTTAGTCCTTGCTGGTAATATTCTTGCCAGAGTCCTCCTTAATAGGCTGATCTTTTGCCTGGAAGATGGCCATCTATCTGAGAGCCAGTGTGAATTCAGAAAGGGCTAAAGAATGCTCAATGTGGTGTTTGCTGCCCAACAACTCCAGGAGAAATGCCAGGAGCAGAACAGAGGTGTGTATGAAATGTTTTTAGATCTGACGAAGGCCTTTGATATTGTTAGTCACAAGGGCTTATGGAAAATTATGTCAAAATTTGGTCACCCAGAGAAATTGGTCAATATTGGTTGTCAATTTCATGACAGCATAGTTACCCAGATTCTGGATAATGGATGATATTCTCTTGCTTTCCTGGTCACCAATAGAGTGAAATAAACCTGTGTGCTTGTTCCCATGCCTTTTAGCACGATGTTTTCAGCCATGTTGTTAAATGCCTTCAATGAGAACAAACGTCTAATTTCAATGGAATGGTAAAATCTTCCCCATCCATTAATAGGTCTATGTGACCACATACGTTCAGTCATGGATGTCTTGTTGCTTTAAACCATGGCCCAACTGTAATAGATCCTGAGTGATACAGAGCCCATTGGGGGAGGAACTTGCCTATGCAGGAGTTTGCTTAGGGGAAGGCTTGCTTGTGAGGAGACTTGCTTGTAGGAGGGCTTTCACACCTTTTGGTACTAAGGCAATTAGGCATCAAGTCAGGAGGATTGTGATGCCTTCTGGCTCTGAAAGTATATATGTATATGTATATGTATATGTATATGTATATGTATATGTATGTATGTATGTATTCTGAGGTTGGTATTTTGCTTTGAGGGTTTGCTTATGAGAAGGAGCTTTTGATCCCCTGGACTGCCTACTCAGATGTTTATGCTCTCCTGGTCCAGTGGCATATGTAGGTGGTTGTATTACTTTGTTCAGACAGTAGGAGCCCTGTCTGTTGATCTTTGTGCTAATTTCTCTGCTTATATTTTCTCTTTTTCTATTTTCTTCATGTTTAGGGTGTTACCTTTCCCCTGAACTAGTGCATGACATATACATGTAATTAAAGAAGGATTGTTAACCCCTTTGACACTGTCTTTTCTTTATAAAACAGATCAAAGAACCTGTACTAGCAGGCCTTCCTAGGTGTGCAAGGATGGTTGCTAATACAACATGCAGTCAAGGTCAGCTACCACACTAATGGTAAATTCTTCAACTTGAAAAAGCTACAAGCAAAGACTAAAGTGGAAGGAGTATTGGTGCATGATTTTTCATTTGCATGTGATTGTGCACTCCATGCAGCCTCTGAATCCTAGATGCAATAAAATATGTATCAGTTCTCTGCTGCTTGTGCTAACTTTGGCCTAACAATGAACACTAAGAAAACAAAGGTGTTCTATCAGCCAGCACCACATCATCAATATGTGGAGCCATCAGTTAAAGCAAACGGAAAAATTTTGGATACTGTGGATAAGTTGACTTACCTTGGCAGTATACTTTCCAGAGATGTACACATTGATAATGAAGTTGATACATGCATTGCCAGAGCTAGCTCAGTGTTTGAAAGGCTCTGAAGGCAAGTGTAGGAGAGAAGAGATATTAGACTGACTACCAAACTGAAGGTCTAGAGCCATTGTGATGACCTCATTGTTGTATGCCTATGAACCTGGAGAGTCTACCAGCACCATACCAGGAATTGAATTGGTTCCATTTGAATTATCTTAGGAAAATTCTAAAGATCACCTGGCAGGATAAGATACCCGACAGTGAGGTCCTTTCTCTAACTAAACTGCCAAGCATTCAAACTCTACTGTACAGAACACAACTCCAATGGGTTGGCCACATACAAATGTCAAACAACACTTGAAAAAAAAAAAAAAGACTATTTTACTGAGAACTCACACAGGGCAAGAGCTCACATGGTGGTCAGAAGAAGCAATACAAGGACACTCTCAAGGTCTCTCAACTCTTTAACTCTTTAACTCTCTCTTGGAGTTAAACATGTAACATGGGAGACACTGGCACAGGACCACTCAGGATGGTGTGTCCACATCAGAGAAGGAGCTGTGCTGTATGAGCAAAGCAGAATTGAAGTAGCTCAAAAGAAAAATGAGATGAGAAAATTTAGAGAATCCACCCCAAATATTCACATGAAATGTTCACATGTGCCTGAACTGTCTTAGAGTCTTCTGAGTTCATATTGGTCTGATCAGTCAGTTGGATACACTGTAACTTGACTCTAATACAGTGATGTTATTTTGGTCTGATTTGAGAACAAAGGACACCAACCAACCAACCAATCATGTATCTTAGCAATAGGAGGCATTTGGGGACTGTTAAAATGTCTGTCTCTGGACTACTATGAATCCCTTCAACTTTCATAGTATCTATGATAAAATACCAACTAATCTTTCCTACGACTGGATGTTATTCAGTTGTATCAGAATCTTCATGACCCCATTTGAGGTTTTCTTGGCAAAGATACTAGAGTGGATTGCTATTTCCTTCTCCAATTCACTTTACAAATGAGGAACTGAGGCAAACAGGATTAAGTAACTTGCCTAGGGTCCCACAGCTAGTAAGTGTATGAGACCATATTTGAACTCAGAAAGTTGAGTCATCCTGATTTCAAGCCCAGCACTCTATCCATTGCTCCACCTAGCTGCTCTCTCCGATTGGCTGTCAAGTTATAAAGATACCTCTGATCCTAATATCCAAGGCAACAAGCTTGGCAACAAGTAGGAATGGGGTGGCAAACTCATTGGCAAGCTCAATATGCCAAATTTCACTGCTCAAAGCCTCTGGGAATTTCCCAGGCTGCCAGAGAAGCTCTAAGCAAGCTTGTAGCCTTTACCTCAAATAAGGAACATTATATGCAAAAATGATGTCCCACCTGCAAATGAATTTCAGTCAAGCAACCTAATAAAAAGGGATGGGGGCTGGACCTATGATTTCACTGATATAGGAGGCCTGAGCATGACCTCTATCAAGACAGGTTCAAACCACATCTGCAATTTAGAGCTGCCTAGAGCAGAAGCCTCAAACATGCCACAAGGGGAACACTACCAAATGAGAATTTGAGTAGAACCAGATTAAACTGTGTCTAGGAAATATTTAACAAAAAAATAAAAATACAACAGAATATAGATAATGTTAATATGTGGTTTCCTAAGTCAATATGCAGTCCAAAGCAATCTTTATGGATAATTTAGGGGGTTCCTATTTCTATTTGAGTTTGACACCAGTAGCCTAGAGCACTGATAGAAGTGATGTTCCATGAATGTGGCAGCATTTGACAGTTTCTGTCACCCTGAGGAGGCTGCTGAAGTGAACTCCTGCCAGCCTTCTGAAGCCGACTATCTCATCTCTGCTCTTGCCACCTGCTGCTCATCTTGTCAATGAGGTCTCATCCCACCCTCAATCCCACCTCCATAAAATGAGCAAGAGGTAGTAAGAACAGGGACAGGACAAGGGGCTTCAAAAATGTGACAATCATCTTAGGGATGTGGAAACTGAGGCCTAGAGAGCTGAACTGACTTGGCCAAGATCACACAGACATTAAGTGAGAGCACTGGGATTTGATCCCAGGTTTTCTGTTTCCACATCCTGCATCGCAAGTTAATATGTTTTACGATGATGGTGGTGATGATGGTGTCTTCTTTTATTGCCTAGACTAGAGTCATTCCTTGTCTTAAATAACATCTGCAGTTTAACTGGGAAATATCTTGAATTGCCCCATTTATATGATGTTTTTGGTCCTCTCCTGGTCACGTTTCTCCCCTATTTAGTTCCCCTCCTCAGCTATGACCTCGATTCTATTGAGCCCAACAACATTCCAACCTTAACTGTAGGCAGAACATTGAGACATTTACTCATTGTATTCCAGATCAGCATATGTGAGATCTCTTGTTTTAACATCCATAAAACAATCTGTAACCTCTATAAAACTTTAGATACACTTTATCTTCTAAATGATAAGCCAGTTGACTAAATTCATTATTTTGTTATGCCTCACCCTTCAACTATAAAATGATGAATAAATCTAGTCTGATGAATAAGTGTGACTCATCTTCCTTCTAGTCTGAGTGAGTGTCCCCTGAGGCTCAAGGCTGGGCTTTTTGTCTCTCTCAAAATTCTTTCTTTTGGTGATCTCTTTAGCTCCCATATTTCTAGCATCTCTGATATAGATGACTATTCCCAGATATACACTGAGACACAGAAACATACAAACACACTATATATGTGAATATATATGTGTATATAAATATAACTAAGGTGAGATGGTTGTATACACATTAAGAAATACATAAATATAAAATACATATTGTGTATGTATGTATGTATATGTATATCATCTAAACTAAATTTCTATATTATCAGCAAGTTCATCTGGATTTCCTGTTGATATCTCTAACTCAACATAACCAATAAATACATCTCAAATTTCATTTCTTTTAATCATCATAAGATCATATAATCATGAATCTGGAGACAGAAAGGACCAAAGTGAGTGCTGTGGTGAGCTTAATGTTCACAAAATCTGTATCTGCTAAGGGTTTATTTTCCCCAGAGCATTTCCCTCCCTGAAGGCTAAAGACTAATGTCTTCTTGAGTAACATCCTTTTCCCTCCCTTTGCAGAGGAATGATTTCTTCCCCAGAAGAACCCAAACCCTTTGGATTACCGTGCTCTGGTCTTCCTTAGTTAGCTCAAGGTAATAAGCAGGGGAAAGACACACACACGTACATTTAGAGAGAGAGAGAAAGACAGAGAGCACAGGGTGAGCTGAATAGGAAGGGATCATGTCTAAAAAAATAAAATTAAGCAGTGAGAGAGGAATATATTGGAAGGAGAAAGGGAAAAATGGAATGGGGCCAATTATCTTTCATAAAAAGAGGCAAGAAAAAGACTTTTCAATAGAGGGAAAAGGGGGGGAGGTAAAAGGGAAAACATGAAGCTTACTCTCATCACATTTGGCTCAAGGAAGGAATAAAATGCACACTCATTTTGGTATGAAAACCTATGTTACGACGCAGGAAAGTGGGGAGAAAGGGATAAGCATAGGGGTGGGGGGGGATGATGGAAGGGAGGGCAATGGGAGGAGAAAAAGCAATTAGAAGTCAACACTCTTGGGGAAGGACAAGGTCAAAAGAGAGAATAGAAGAAATGGGGGGCAGGATAGGATAGAGGGAAATATAGTCAGTCTTACACAACATGACTATTATGGAAGTCATTTGCAAAACTACACATATATAGCCTATATTGAATTGCTTGCCTTCTCAATGGTGGTGGATGGGGAGGGAGGGAGGAAGAGAAGTTGGAACTCAAAGTTTTAGGAACAACTGTTGAATATTGTTTTTGCATACAACTGGGAAATAAGAAATACACATAATGGAGTATAGAAATTTATCTAGCCCTACGGGACAAAAAAAGAAGATGGGGATAAGAGAAGGGAGGGATGTTAGAAGGGAGGGCAGATTGGTGGTAGGGGTAATTAGAATGCTCGCTGTTTTGGGGTGGAGGGAGGAGAGACATGGGGAGAAAATTTGGAACTCAAAATTTTGTGGAAATGAATGCTGAAAACAAAATAAATAAATAAATTTTTTTAAAAAATAAAATAAAAATTAAAAAAAATAAGCAGGAGAGAGAGGGAGGGAGGAAGAGAGGGGAGGAGTGGGGGGGTGGAGAGGGGAGAGAGACAGAGATTCTAATCTCATGGGAATCAACATTTCTAAGACTAGATTTCTTTCCAAATCTACCCCAGTAAAGAGATAGAGGAATCTGTCTGTTCTAGAATGCTTTGCTGGTATATCCCTGCATTCCCCTCCTATAGATATCTCCCCTTTTAGCAGTACTTCTCCTATACCTTTCACTAGCATTCCATTACAGATGTAGGCTTCCTCCCATGGAATTAATGATATGTCTCACCCAAAGAAACTAATTTGTGTAAAATTTACATACGGGAGACTAGAGGCAAGCCTAAGGTCCCCCCAAAAATCATATCCCATGTAGGAGTCCTTAAGTCTTACTCTTCTTACATGTATTTTACATTTAACTGTCTAAGTACCTGCTTCACTTTTCAGCTAAAAGAAGTTCCCTGAAGACAAGGAAGTCTTCCTTTTTTTGTTTGTTTTTGTATCCCTACACCTAGCACTGAAGCTAGCACAGATTAGATAATTAACAACTGCTTATTGAATTCAGTTCAATTTAATTTAATTTGAAAGTAAGTTTCTGACAAAGAATAAAGGCCAAGTGTCTAGTCTGGGAAGTCTACAATGCTGTTTGCCCCCCCACAACTTTGCCAAAAGTTAGAACGGATCCCTATAAGCTTTGGTAACATCCTATATTTTGTTAGACCTAAAACCTCTAATTTCTGCTCATTCTCATTGCCTTGATGATTTAGAACTGAAGGTGCAGTCTTAGTCTCAAAGTAATTGTCACAAAGGCAAATAGGCCTGTTTGGCTAGGAATAAATATAATTTATTTAAATAAAGACAAATAAATATTCTTACTCTCCCTTCTCCTCCCCCACCCCACCCCCAAAAAAAGAAGTTTAATGTCAACAATTTGAAACTTTGACCCTAACCATTAACCAAAAAATTTTGGTTCCAGGTATTCATGTAAAATGAACTGGTGAAAATTCATTAGTTTTCACATATGTGTCTTGATAGTCTATGTGGGTACATTCATATGCATGAAACTGGAAATCTTTTCTCTAATGATCATAGAACCTAAAATCTAATTCCTAAAGATTAACTCTATCTCATGTTCAAGTTGAAAACTGCTGAGCATTAAGCAATCAAAACTTGCCTATAAAGTTGAAAGTTATTTTCATTTTTGTTATTTGTATTTTTATTTTCATTATTGCCATTTATCAAAAGCCACATTACAAGAGAGCAAGTCTATGCCCAGAGCTCATAAGCAAATAAAGGAATCACTCTAAAGCACTGGTCTAGCTCAAGTAAAATTGAGCTACATGGGGGTAAGAGTAGGGGGGAAAAGTGTTGGGGTGAAGAGAAGCAATTTGGGGCAAGTGGGCAAGAGTACAGTTGTCAGGGAAGAACAGGTGACCTGTTCCTTTCTTCTCTTCTAGTCTCTGCCATCAGCAATTCCTTCACCTCTTTCATGGCACAGCCCATTTGGGTGCATGAGCTGATGGGAAACTGAAGTAAAGTATGGGGATGGTAGGCTCTGGACTCTAGCATTAGGGAAGTGAATCACACCACCCCTCACCAGATTTTGGCACCTAGGATAAAGCCCCATCAACATAAAAGAAAAACTAGAATTTAAGAATACCTCAAAGGAACAAGCAAATTTTTGTGTTAACCAATGAGCCTGGTCCTTGTAGTGTTTAATAAAATGTAAACTCTTTGAGATCGGGGGCTGTTTATTTTTGCTTTTGTAGCATCAGTCCCTAGCACAGTGCCTGGCACATAGTGGGACTTAATAAAGGCTTGCTCATTGATTGATTGCTGCTCTCTAGCTATAACTGAGGATATATGTGACAGCCAATCCTGCATGCCAGACTTTGTCCTGATCTTGGCTCACACTAAGGCACACCACCAACTTAAGAACTGATCAGCTTTGCCCAAGACTTCAGACATATTATGACCCATTAATTGATCCATTATCTTCAGAGTTTGTGTTCATTTGTACCTAGGAATATACAAGTTACTCAGACCACACATATATGAGTATTAGCTAAACTCAAATGTACAACCACCTGGTTTATTTCCTTTGCCTCCTTCTGGATGAACCATCATCTGGACTTTTCCTGTCAATGATTCCCCACCCCTCACCATGAATGTGGCAGGGTTTGACGGTTTCTCCCAGTTGAAGGGAATAGCAAGCCTGGGAAGCTGACACTATTTTATTGCTGAACTGATAACATATATAATTGGAGAGACTAAAGATCCTTATGGATGCACTTTTTCTTAAACAAGTTCCTTGCCCCACAAACAACCAAGGAAATAATAAATTATAGGAAATTCCCAGCAAAGTCCAAGAGAAAGGCATATAAAGTACAATTAAGGTACTAAGAGAGTAATTTTCTTTACTTCAAAGGTTCTCCATAGAAAGTATGAAAAAAGATTAGTTGCTCTGGTCTTTCTATCAGGAATGTCTGGAAGTCCTCTATTCCATTAAAAATGCATTTTTCCCCGGCAGCATTCTATTCTGTTTTGCTAGGTTAATTATTCTTGACTGTAAGCCCATATCCTTTGCCCTCTGGAATATCACATTCCAAGTCCTCTACTCCTATATAATGATAACTGCTAGGTCATGTATGATTCCGATTGTAGTTCCTTGAACCTTGAATTCTTTCTTTCTGACTGCATGCATATTTCTTCTTTGACTGGGAAGTACTGGATTTGGGCTACAATATTCCTGAGTGTTTTCATTTTGGAGTGTTTTCATTTCAGGAGAGGATTAGTGGGTTCTCTCTGTTTCCATCTGGCCCTCTGGTTCTAGCAGATCTAAGCAACTGTTACTTTAAAAATATTTCTTAATATATGATGCATAAGTTCTTGTTTTGGTCACAAGTTTGATAATTCTGAAATTTTTTTCTTCAATCTGTTCTCCAGGTCAATTCTTTTTGCCAAGATATATCTTGCACTTTCTTCAATGTTCTCAGCCTTTGACTTTGTTTTAATATTTCTTGTTGTCTCATGAAGTAATTGGCTTCTTTTTGGTCGATTCTAATTTTCATGGAGTCTGTTGTTTGAGTAAGGTTTAATAACTTGTGCCAAGCTATGAATTTCCTTTCTAATCCTTTGTTCTATAGCTCTCATTGCTTTTCTAGGTGTGGACCCATGCTGGGGCAGAAGGAATGGAGAGGATGAGAAGAACAAAAGGGATTTTGCAGAGGAGGATTCAACAGGACATATTAACTAATTGGATATGAGGTAGAAGAGAGTATAATACTCTCATTCTAAAGGCAAAGAAACTGAGCCCCCCCACCCCACCCCCAGGAGTATTGCTCAAGTTATAAAGAAACAAAGTAGCAGAACCAAAATTCAAACCCAGCTTCTCTGACACCAAATCCAGTGCTTATTCCATTTATTGCTAAGCACAATCCCAAATCCTCAGTCAGAGAGATAGGCTGCCCCTGGCCAAAGGCGGAACAGAAAATGACTCTAAATCACACAGTAACTGGAGTTGTGGAATGGTCATTCCTGACACCTCAAGAATAGGAGTTGGTGACTTAATAAATCAATTCTGAAGGATTACAAAGTTCAGGGATGGGCAGGGTGTTCCCTCACAAACAGCCTGAGCTATTTCTTCCAAACACATCAAAATAACTGAAATCACACTGAAATTGAATGACTTTTACAAAAGAAAAATCCATTGATAATACTTTCAATTATTGACTGAGAGCATGTTTTCAGCAGAATAAAAATGATTACAAGTTACAAAAACTATCATTTCTCATAGCTGAAATTTGTTCCTGGGGGAATCCATGATGAGTAGGCAAAGCATTTTCCAGTTTCTTTTTCTTGTCAGCATTGTTACTGTTTACTGTCTTCAAAAATGTTTTCAGAAAGATGTGTGCGGCTAAAAGGAGAGAGTAATACATGACAGAGTTCATAAATGTGGAAGCTATAACTTGAATGAATCCCAATGAAATGATCTCATTTTTAAATGAAGTCCTTATCAATGGTTTTCTGGAATCATTCCAAGATAGCATCTAGCAATACTCACTGCCTCTGAAATTCACCAAATTCCATTGACTGAGATCAAGGAACATTTCTTAAATCTTATGAGCAAGGCAATGTGCTAGGCACTGGGGATACGGAGATGGAAAAAATCACCCTGTGTCTACCCTCAAGGGACTTATGATCCAATACAGCATATAAGAAACAAGCATGATGTGAAAGGGTCAAAGAAGAAACAAAGAAAAAGAGCTCTAGGAAAATGTGAGGCAGGAGAGATTGCCCAAATGATTGTTCTGACCTGTTGGGTTCACTTTATATAGCTTATGAAAAATTATGGTAGGCATGGGTTTTGGCAGATCACTTTAAGCTCTAATCTAATTATTCCTCACTGTTAACAATGAGATGGTATGAATGTTTAAAGATTGGGTAATATTAAAATGGTCCCTTACTTGTAGAAAAATAATTAAGTTTAAAATAGATGTACTTCATCTGGCAGGATGGTCCTGGGTGTTAGCTTACCATCTCCTATTAAACATCCCCCTGAATCTCCCTCTTTAACACATTTTGTTCTTTCCAGGTCCAATTTCCCAACTAAAATGAGGATATTACTACTTATATTACCTTTTTTTCAAGGTTATTATGAGAAAAGGCCCATGTATACCATAAAGTGTCACATAACTATAAATAACTATCCTTTCCTTTTTAAAAAAAAAATTATTTTCACTTTTCCCCTTCTTTTCTACCATAGGTGTAAAAAAGAAATAATAATAACACCTACCTTGGAGAGTTATTATGAGGATCAAAATGAGACGGCATATGTTAAGTGCTTTATCTACCTTAAATAACTATATCAAGTCAAGTCAACAAGCATTTTATATTAAGCACCTACCAACTATGTCCTAGGCACTGTACTAAGTGCTAGTGATGCGAAGAAAGACAAAAAAATAGCCCTGCTCTCAAGGAACTAATGTCAAGAAACAAAATGCAAACGTACAAATGAGACAAACGCAAGATAAACTGATGGGAAGGCACTAGCGTTAAAGAGAAATGGGAAAGGCTTTTTGTTGAGAAAGGCTTTTTAGCTGACACTTGAAGGAAGCCAGGGAAGCCAGAGACTGAGATGAGGAAGGAGAGTTCCCGGCATGAGGGACAGCCAGTGAAAATGCAGAGTTGGGAGATGGAGTGAGTATTTTGTATGAGGAATAGCAAGGAGTTAAGTCACTGGATTATAGAGTACTGGGAGGGGAGTGAGGTATAATAAGATGGGAAAGGTCAGAAGGGGTCAGTTTATGAAGAGCTTTTAAAGTCAAAGGATATTTTATTTGATCCTAGAGGTAATGAGGAGTCATTGAAATTTATTGAATGAAGGTGGTAGTGGGATGTGTGTGTGTGTATGTGTGTGTGTGTGTGTGTGTGTGTGTGTGTGTGTGTGTGTGTGTGTGTGTGTGTGTGTGATATGGTCAGACCTATGCTTGAGGAAAATCAATTTGACAGCTGGCTAGAATGGGGAGAGACTAAATGCAGGAAACCAACTCAAAGGTCCAGGAGTTAGTTAAGGAGGTCCTTATCCATGGTAGTGGCAATATTAGAGTACAGTAGGGAGTATAGGAAAGATATTAAAAAGGTAGAATTTATAGAACCTACAAGATGAAAGTATATGGAGAGTAAGAGAGTAAGAAGTTTAGATGGAACTGGGTTATAAGACTGGGTGAAGGGGAGAATAGTGGTCCCCCTTCATAGAAACAGGAGAATTATGAAGAGGAAAGTTTAGGAAGAAAGATAATTAGTTAAGTACATACATATATGCTATGATGATGGTGGTGATGATGATGATCTGTTTTATTGTCTAAACTAGAGCCTTTCCGTATCTTGCGTAATACTTGCACTTTTACTGGAAAATGTCTTGGCTTGCCCCATCTGCATAATATAAGTGGTTCTCTCTTCTCTCCTCTTTCGTCCCATTCCTCGACCTTGACCTTGATTCCATTCCACCCTACCAACCTTGCAACAGCTGCAGGAGGAAGTTTCAGGACCTTTACCCAGTGGATCTGGTCTCAGCTCATATGAAATCTCTTGGCATCAGATTTAACATCCATAAAATAATTTGTAGACTCCATAAAACTTTCAGGTACATTTTTATCTCTAAAGTGATAAGTCTGTTACTAAACTGGTTGTTTTGCCATGCCTTGCTTTTTGATAAGTTTCGAAATATTTTCTGCCATGACTTTAGATAAATCAACTATAAAGTGGGATCTGATAAAGAAATATGACTGCCTTTCTGGCCAATGTATAAGTGTCCCCTGAGGTTCAGGGTTGGGCTTTTCTCTCTACATTCTTTTGATGTTGACTTCTTTAGTTCCTATTGTCTAATTATCATTTCTGTTCAGATGACTCCAAATATGTAATATATATGTGTATATACATATAGGTGAGTGTGTGTGTGTGTGTGTGTGTGTGTATATATATATATATATATATACACATATATACATACACAATACTCAATAAGGACAGATTGGTTTACCTTTTATATGAGGAAATATAAAATATATATCTAAATTTGTTATTAGTAATTGGGTAATTTATCAGAAAGATTTGGGTAGACCTGAGTATGATATGATTTTAAAAAGTAAAACTGTTTAGAAACAAGGAAAAAGAATAATTATTTTATACAAATGAGGTGCTAGAGGAAGAACTATCACAGAAGAATTAGATGGGGGAGGAGAGCTGTTAGTTCTGGAATCTTACTTTCATCAGGAATGAGTTTAAGAGGGAAAAATATATGTATATACATATATGTGTGTGTGTGTGTGTATGTATGTATGTATACACACATACACAAGATAAAAAAGTCTTCTAAATTCAGAAAAAAAAATAAAAGGCTAAGAGAATAGGGAGTGGGGAGAGGATAAGGAAGGGATCCTGGTGGGGAGGGATAGGTTAAGTAATAGGAGGGCAAGGTAGCTGGTAGAAGTAAAATAGAGGAATCAGGAGGGATAGGAAATAAGAGATACACACAAACATATAAAGACCAGGAGTAGAATTTACTAGGGAAAAAAGGCAGGGGTAGTATTCATGATCTCAGACCAAGTTAAAGCTAAAATAGATTTAATCGTAAGAGAAAAATCGGGAAGCTACACTTTTTGCCAGTCATGTTAATCAATATCATTTTAAACTATTTAAAATATGTAGACAGTATAAAGATGGAATATTGCTGTTGTGTAGGAAATGATGAATCAGTAGAATTAGAAAAATATGGAAAGACTCAGACTTATGAAGGAAGAGGTTACCCACCCTCAGGGGACAAATAAGTATGGTAAGGATGCATATGAGTGAATGTGAATGTAAGTAGTAACTGTTTCTCTTTTGGCCAATAATCTTCAAGGTCTTCCCCTCCCAGCTTGATTTTTTTTTTAAAGGGGCCATCCCTTGACTCACTTCTTAAAGAGGCCTATTCACTGAATGGGGGTTGCCTCACTCAAAGTGAGAACCTGAAAAGACCTTAGGCTAAAAGGGCCAGGATCTCCCATTTCATCCTGGGCCATTTCCAGTCATCCTGATGAATATCTGGTCACTGGACCCAGATGGCTCAGGAGGAGAAAGTGAGGCTGGTGACCTTGCACAGCCCTCCCTCACTCAAATCAAAGTCAACTGCAAGTCATGTCATCCTCTCCCTGATGTCATGGTCCTCTTCTGGAACAAAGGACAAACACAACAACAACCTATTCATGAGTGTAATTATAGATATCTAAATATATGTATGTGTATGTATGCACATATATCTTTGTATGTATATAAATGCATGTATATATGTATATGTATATACATGTGTGTGTATGTGTGTGTGTGTATATATATATATATATATATATATATATATATATATATATATATATATGCTTAATTGTACCTTGAGTGGGGGGGGTGTAGAAGGAAAAGGAAAAAAGAACAAAGCAAAAGATGCGCAGCATAGAACAAAAGAAAACTTACAAGGAAGCAAAGAAAAGATACACAGCTCTGAACACAATGGGAAGTATTTATTATAGAGGCTTTCTTGAAATAGAAATGTATTGCTGTATATTTTGAATCCTCTCGTGTTCTGCGGTACACATAAGAATGTTTTTTTCTTTTCTTATTTTGTATTTAAGTTTTAATATTTGAGCTTATAATATGTTCCTTTATCTTTTCTTATTGTGCATTTGGGTTTTTTTTATTTAAGTTTAAAATAAGATAAATATTTTTTTCCTGTTCCAAACTTCCCCATTTCTTTTGAAGCCACCACCATCCTTCCAGTCACTGTGACTTGTAACATTGGAACCTTCCTAAACTACACATTGCCTTATGTCTAATAAGTTGCTATGTCTTATTGGTGTTACCTTCATGATATCTCTTGAATGGTTGACTTTCCTTTCTCATTTACATGGCCATCACCTTAATTCAAGCCTTCATCACCATAACAATAAGACAATCACCTTAATTCAAGCCTTCATCACCATAACAATAAGACAATAAGACCTGGTATATATTATATAGATAGAACTTTAAGGTTTATATTGCTCTTTACAAAGAGTATCTCATTTAATCCTCACAACAACCTTTGGAGGTAGGTGCAATTATTCTCATTTTACTGATGAAGAAACTAAAACAGAGAAAGATTACATGACTTGCCCAGGGTCATACAGCTAGTATGTATCTGAGGTCAGATTTGAATTTAGGTCAGTGGAACAATGGATGGAGTAGTATGCCTGGAGTCAGGAAGACTCATCTCTCTGAGTACAAATCTGGCTGTGTTCTCTTAGCGAAGCTGCTTAACCTTTTTTGCCTCAGTTTCTTATCTGTAAAATGAACTGGAAAAGGAAATGGCAAACCACTCCAGCACTTTTACCAAGAAAATGCCAAATGGGGTCACAAAGAGTCAGACAGGACTGAAAAATGATTACAGGACTGTATCACCTATACCACTATAGCCATCTTTCACTGGGACTCTTGCAAGGGCCTCCTAATTACTTGTTTTCATTTTCTTCTCTTTTCAATCCATCTACCATGTGGTTTTCAATTAATATTGCTAACATGGAGACTAAACATGTCATGCTGCCTCCCCCTACTCAAAAATTTCCAATGGCTCCCAGTTGTTTTTAGAGTATTTTCAGTAACATAGAGTTGTAGGCTTGGAACCAGGAAGACCTAGGTTCAAATCCAACCTTCGACCCTTGTTCTATAATATGAGCTGGTTTTACGTCCTTATGAGGCATCTAAGTGGTATAGAGGATAGAACACTGAGGATAGAGCCAGAAGTCCTAGATTCATGTACTGCTTCTGATACCTATTAGCTGTGTAACCCTAGACAAGTCACTTAATCTCAATCTGTGTCATTTCCCTCTTTTGTTAAATAAGTATAATAATATCACCTGTCAAAATTCTTACACATAGAAGAAAAAAAAGTCTTAGACGATAGAAAGAAATCCTTGGAGTCCTGTGCTTACAATCTGTGTCTTTCTTTTTAAAAATGAGCTCCATTTATGGAACCCTCCAAAATGGGACCCTCACTTATAACAAAGAAAAACAATCATATAAAAGCAGATACTATGATGACCACAAGTATTTTCCTGCCCCCATAGTCCCTCACATCTGTGCCATGAAGAGGGGACACATATTTCGTTAACTATTCTCTGGGACTAAGATTGTACTTTATTATGATGACTCAGCATACAGTTTTCTTTTAGCATTTGTGCTCTTTTACATGATTGCATACTTACATTTTCTAAAGTCATATCTGATGTAGCAGCCCTGCTCCTTTTTCTGTACTTCTTCTTAACACAGTAGACACTCACAAGAGTCACAATCAACATAGCAGCAAATACAGCTGCAGTGGATGAAACTGCTATAATGATGGTGTCCCTGGTGGAGCCTCTAGTCTCACATTTTTCTCCAACATACCACCAGTCTTTCCCTGATTGACACCTAGAGAATAAGAAATTGGATTCTGAAATATTGTAACAACATATAACTTCAATAGTTACTTGGTTAGCATTCAACATGCTTACATTTAGAGTGTTAGTAACTCCACAGCAGGAAAGATCACTGGAAAAAAAACATTTGCTGAGTTGAAATTGTTTGACTGTGTTATGTCTGACTATGATATTGAGAGGCTAAAATATATCCTCAAGAGAAAGAAAGTTATGTTTTCATCCCTCCCCTGAGTTGTGGAAAGAAGCAACAAGATATAGGATGGTGGCAGAGCAGCCAGCAATAGGGAAATCAGTGAATAGATCTGAACCTAAGACATGTCCCAAATTTTCATAGCCTGGACTCTATTATGGAAACCATAGGGATACAGTGAATCAGAGAATGAAACTACTCTCCAGCTGGTACTAAAAAAACTCCAAGCCTCAAATGAAATTAGCTAGTGAATGGGACTGTTATCTGTAGCAAACTCAGCAAGGACATTCCTACACACATGCATACACAAACATACACATATACACCTATCATGCTGTATATGTTATATTGTTATATACAGAGAGCAACAGTATAGTTCCCTTTAAGTGGTATACCCAGAAGAACTCATCCCATGGGTAGAATCAGAGAATGTAGAGCTTGTATTTAATATTTTGGGATATACTTCTATTTATTCACTGTATATTTCTGCTATGTATATTTTATACATAGAACATAAAGTTATTAAGATTCAGAATTGTTTTATTATGTGCACTTACATACCTAGCAAAGTACCTGATGCATAGTAATAAATATTTGTTGATTAATTTATTAATCCTGTGCCCTAGAGAACATCTATCACTCTTATTCCTTTTTGACAAGGAAGTATTCATCTTTCTATAGCTGCCTTAGGGTAATGTTCCCATTGTTTTGTTAATATTGAATTATATTGTTAACATCATATAAATATGAGGTTTTGGGGTATTTTCTAAATATATAATTATACTTTTTTAGGATAGGGATAGTAACTAATGTTTTATTTTATTTTTTATTTTATTTAAATTTTATTGATAAAAGGAAGTCCCAATAAGATGAAGATCTTTACTGATCCAGGCCAACACCTTCTCTAGAACTTAAAGACTCAGAGAGTTATCTGTTATCTAGACTCTAGAGCCCTGAGAGGTCAAATAACTTCTCAAGGGTCATATAGACAGTACTCATCTGAGAGAGAACTTGAAACAATCCAGTCTTCCTGGCTTTCATCCAACAGGCATTGCGCTTCTCATTTTCCATTGAACTGTCCCAAAAGTATATATAAAGACTATGAAGTGTTCATTGCCCTGAACACGATCTGCCCATTTCACTTTGGGGGGATTGTGCTTTAGGAGTCAATAACCACACCATGGTTGAGAGCCTGGATGACTGGGAGGGCGACGTTGTCCTTCACAGTAATGTGAAAGTTGGTAAGAGGAGAGAGTTTGGGGGAAAGAATAATAAGCTCTATTTATTTTAATATGTTGAATTGGAGATGTCTGTCTATGGGACATACAATTTGAGATATCTCACATTAGTGATGTGAGAGTGGAAGTCAGGACAGAGGACAGGACTATATAATTAGATCTAGTGCCATCGGAATAGGGACTTAATTGAACCTATAAGACCTAATGAGATTACTGATAGAGATGATAAAAAGGGAGAAGAAAAGAGAGCTCAGGATAAAGCCTTGCACGGTCACAGACACCTACAATTAGTGGGCAAGACATAGAGGAAGATCTCACAAAGATGTCTGAAGAAGTAAAAGGAAGTAACAGTTACTGAACTATACTAACTCACAATTTTGTATTCATTTTATTTGAGAATGATAAGTTTTTTAAAAGTACTGGGACTATGCTTCCATAACTCTTCCACCTTCCATAACCACCACCTTCAAAAAAAATAAGTAATTATTTCAATGAGAAGAAATGTTTTTTCAAAACAATATGGTAAAAACCACAATTTTGCTTCAATAACGAATAAATTTTCTTCATAAAGCAAAAAGTAAGAACCCATTTGAATTAAAACCTGGTGGACTATTTTTCATTATTTAATAAGCAATATCATTCTCTTCATTACCAGCCCTTGGAGGACTGTATTGATAATGCATTTTTGCTTATTGTTAATATAAATTTATTTCTTAATGGGAACATTTTTCCCATCCATTAATAGGCTCGTGTGATCTGCTTAAGTCACATGGAAGCCTGAGTCACACGAATCTTATGTCATGTGGACAGGAAGGGGTGGAGCAAAAAGGGTGGAACAGGAAGAGGCAGAGCTAAAGCCTAGCTGAAAGGAAGTCAGAGAGCAATCCAAGATGGGAAAGGCAGCCAGCTAGCATGAGTGAGAGCTTCTTTGTGATTTGTTTAAGGGAGCCTGTTTGTGGGAAGTCTAGCAGGGGGAAGGCTTGGGGCTGGTATTGCCCTCTGCATTATTACTGTGTATAGATTTTTGTTACTACAAGGGATTTGGCTTGCTAGTGTGTGAATAAATGTTTTGGTTCTGTCTTCCTTGTGAAGATTCTGTTGTATTTCATGATTCAGAATTGTGCCGATTCATGGTCACCAAAGGCACTGTGAATATTGAGTTGGCACTACAAGGACATAATATGAATTATGGGACAAAGGCATATGCAATAGAAAATACTGAATTCAGAATCAAAGAATTTGGGTTCGTATCCTAACTCTGCCTCTTTTACCTGTGTGACTTCCATGAGCCTTGTTTCCTCATATGTAAAATCAGAGTCTTGGATGTAATGACACCTCCAGTGCTTTCCAGTTGTAAATCTATGATATTAAGATTCTATAAATATTATGTGGGCTGCACTGTGAGGGATATGGGCATGGAAACATACCTTTCATTAACTTCCAAACCTCTTTTTTTTTAACAATTGGAGACATTTCACAAAGAAGCCATATAAATCAAAGTATGCCTAAAGGTACAAGTTGTCTTTTTACCTGCATTCTGCTTTGTCATTGCGAATAACACAGACGCCATCATTCTGACAAACGAAGTTTTCACAGGAATTTGTTGGAATGACTGACTCTTTTGAAGGGTTAGGTGATGGCTCAGTAGAAATGAGATTTGATATATCTAAAGGAGAAAAGGGTTCATGAACACAGGTTGGTTTTGAACCGAAATCTTAAGTTTTTGAATTAAGATTATGGCAGAACACTTTGAGCCACTGAGAAACTGAGACCTAGTCACTTAGTCAACATGCACCTATTAAGTATTTTAATATGTACCAGCCATGGTGCTAAGTGACAGGGAAATAAATAAACACCATCAAGGAATATACATTCTAAGAGAAAGAGTAGACAACATGTAAGTAACTAGATACAGAGAAGATATAAGCAGAATCTATAGGAGGTCAACTGAGAGGTGAGGCACTAGCAGCTGAGTTCCCCAACACTGGAGGTTTTCAAGAGGAGACTGGATGAGCATTTGATGAGAATGTTGTGGGAAAGATGGGCATTCCAATGAAGGAAGTCATACTACACTATGTGTTTCAGGAGGTTTCAGAATGGGGAAATTGGTAAAGCTATATCTGTGTGAGCTCAGAGCTAATATATTTTACCTTCTTTTAATAATCACAAAGAACCTGTTTCTTAAGCACCTACTATGTGCCAGGCACTGGGGATGCAAAAATAAAGTCATAAATGAGAAATTAATACATGATCTGGCAAAATTGATGAAACTGTCACTTTTAGTGCTTATGGCAATATTTATCTCCTTCCAGAAAATAGAATGCTGCTAAGGGATGCATGTCAAGGGATATAATCTAGCTTTGCTTCTATCAAACATAAGAAGGTCAAAATGCTCCAATACTATGAACTGGGCCACTTGCTATCACAAGACCTACTCTTATCAAATCTTAAGTCAGGAAGATCAAAGATTAGAACATGTTAGAGCCAAGGCCCTTAAACAACAGACAATCCCATCCCCCTTATTTTACAGATGAGGAAACTGAGACCAGAGAGGACTCTTCAAGGTATGGTGGGTAACTTGGCATAAACCTATAATTTCATTAGTGTGCGCAGCTCACAGTGACTCAACTCCCTCTACCAGCACAGATCTACAACTATTCTCTAATTTAATGTCTTAGAGAGATCCCTGGGGCACTGACAGGTTAAGGACCTTACCCAAGGTCATATGGTCAGTGTGTGTAGGATGCAGGATTTAAATCCAGGTCATCCTGACTCACATGCCGGTTCTCTGTCCTGTATGTCTTCTCATAAGTTATACATAAAATGAAATAAATTATGGTTCTAATTAACAAAACATGAGAACCATTGAAATTGAAATAGGAAATATAATCTGATGCCTCATCATGGTAATCAAAGGCAACATCAAGAGTATAAGTTCTGGCAGGTCAAACTGTCTCATAAGAGGTGATTGTTAAATTTTTACTTTGAGTATTTATACTTCAGAAACCAGCAAATGATACAAATAAGGACTTGATTTACTGATGTGTTAATTGTATAGGCTTTTAAAAAGTAATAGAGAAATGTTAATAATTCAGATTAAACTTAGAAATATGTTTTACATACATTTATTTTCTGAAGAGCCAGTTGTTAAACATTTACTCAGCACACCACTGCTCTTACCCAGCTAAAAAAAGGTTACCAGTGGGTCCACTGCGCAAAGCCCAGCCTAGCTAAACTTGGAGAAGCTCAGCATCAGAAGACCAAGTGCCAAGTAATGATTTTACTGGGAACAGAAGTTCATGAAATTACCTAATAGGGCACATAAGAGGTATCTTTTATATCAATGGAGAGAGTGGCCCTGTCAGGCTAAGGTCACAGATCTACACTGATCAACTGTCAGAACTCAGCTGTTTTAAGAGGTAAATGGATAATTCTTTTACTTCTAGAAATATAGGCAAAGAAAAATACACTGACATATATGTGAAGACATATTTCTTCTGTGAATTTGGGATTCAATCAAAGGGCCACACTTGAGGCCACATGTCCCCTCCCCCAATCTAGTCTAATTTTTTCACATTGTAGATGGGGAAATTGAGGCTGAGTGCTGAAAAAGTGTACTACTAAGTCACATGGAGAATTAATAGCAGAGCTGAGATTAAAACTCAGAAGTACTGACTCTGAGACCAGGGATCTTTCCTGTATACAGCCTGGTCTCCCAGTTAGTTGCAAGATCTAAGTTGGATATGTTCTTCCTTACTCTAAGAACCTTCACTGTGGTACTGCTAAATTATTTGATTCACATCATAAACATCTCAAGAGGGTCCAGAAATTTCTCTTGCCCTCCCCTTCCCTACCCTAACCTTTTCTCCAAGACCACATTTCAGACATCTGAACATAGAAACTACACAATAAATTGCCTATTGCACATAAAGAAAAGCATCCTCTACAGGAGAGTCACCTTGTATTGACATACCTTCCACAGTCAGAAGCATGTAAACATTATCCCCTTTGATAAAATCTCTGCTTCGCATCCTTTCATGAGTTATGTAGACACTGGTTCCATATTGTGGACCTCTGCTATATGATGTTCCATTAGGGAAAGTTGCTGTCACTCCTACTTTGGAGGGCTTGTCCCAAACAAAGGTTTCATTATTACTCTCTGAAAAAGCAATTCATATTTATAAGTCACATCCAGTAGGTCAGGTTTTTGCAAGGCTGTAAAAACAAACAAAAGTTAGGATGGAGATAGAGCAACTAAATAGTGCTTACAGAGTGGGATACTTTCTTTGCCAGATGTATGGAGATTGTTACTGCAGTGAGGCTAAAGGAAGGCATAGTAAACAGAACTGACCCACACTATGGCTTGAGCTGGTAATCATCAGTGCAACATAACTGGAGAGGTGCCAAAAATCCTATCCCAAAGTATCTACTGCACTGACCTATTGTTATTCCCGCCATTGGAATTGATTTTTAGGAGTTTTAGGGAGACATGCTCATTTTAACTGGGTTAAGGACTTGTGATAACTTGTTAGGGTATCATATTAATTTATTTTATTTTATTAATGTATTTTGTTTTACTAAATTAGTCAGATTAATTGATTGTCACTTACTAGGGAATAAAGTTCTGAGGGAATCTGACAACAAGAAAAAAGTACCATATGCGAATGAGGTTTGAAAGTAGAAGACCCAAGTTAGCCAGGGGCATTTATAGAATATTGAGTAGAACCCAAAAGGGGCCAGGGAGAAAGGGAACAGAAAAAGAGATTATTCAAAAAATGAACTTTGCTTAACTTCACACTTTTGCCTGTTCTAATGCTGAACTCCATTTCCCACAGCATTCACTCAAAAATTAAAAAAAATTTAAAAAAAACACAGAACCCAGTGAGTTCTATGGAGTCTACTGAAAAGATGAAAGTAAACTATTTCCTGTTTGTTTCCCTGTTTACGATCCATCTGAGGATATTTCAAAATATACCCTGATGCTCAAAAAGGAATTAACAAATTTTTTTTATTCTGGTTGGATCTTTTTTTCAAACTGGACTAGCCCCATCTACATCCCTATAGCATGGAACAAATGCTTTATTAATTAGTATTGGATCAGAGGCTCCTATATTTAGAATCAGAAGTGACTTTAGGGAAGGTCTATTCCAAACACACATTCTAACAATGGGGAAATTGAGGTCCAGGGAAGTAACATGATTTTCCCAGGATCACAGAGGAAGTGCTATTTCCATTATGCCTTAAGTTCTGACTCCAATGTGACATTTCTTAGTTACTTAGCACCCCTCAAAATGGGTTGAGGAAATCGCAGAGGAATCAATACTCATTCCATAGAAGAAAGTTCCATTCCCTACTTTGTGGCTCTAAAGATGGCACATTCTGCTTAGATTACCAGCTCACCCTGTCTTCTTGCCCTGTACCGAGTCCAATGCTCATTACTGTTGGGTCATTGGAGAAATATGGAGGAGGCACTGCTCTCTGGAGGAATGTGGCCACTCAGTATCTTGGAGTCATTCTTCCATGTGACTTGGGCAAGAAGGATTTTCAAAAAATTATTCCAGAGCATTATTTCCTAAGAGGCCTGAGCCATGCTCATTTCACTCAACTATCTCTCCAAACTTCTCTGTCTCTTCCCCAGTCATCTTATCTGCCTGGCACACTTTTCTCCTCTCATCCTCACTCTCTAGTTCCCCCTTCTATATTGTCTTTCTCCATTAGAACTGTACATCTTAAGAGTAAGGATTTTCTTGTTTGCTTGTATTTGTATTCCCATCTCTTAGTACAGTGCCTGGCACATAATAAGTGCTTACCTGATCTCTATTTATCTACCTTATCTTTCTATGATGAGGGAGACTGTTGTACATGGGTTCTATGCATTTGTTTCCCTCTAATATTATTATCTCTGTCACAGAAGTTCAGTCTTTTTTACAATAAATTTCAAACTTCAGGTCAACAGTAATTCTTTGGGATACCTTCCCTCTTTCTCTTTATCAAGTCTCCACAAGGTACATTAAAAATAGAAAAGTCATATCACCCCTGAATATGATGAGTATAGAAAGCATAATAGACAAACTCTTTCAACATTTCCCTCTAAACAACTTTAAAATGATGCTTCAAATCTAATTCTGGAGTGGCAGAAACAACAAAATGTCTAAGTGAAAGATTTTTTCAGCCCAACACAACCTAGGAAGTCAGAAGGAAACAGTGTGGTGGGAGACAACCCAGAGCCCACGTGAGGGTAAACATTAGCTGTGGGACTTGAAGGTGGCCTGCAACAGCAACCACAAATCAATTTCAGAAGCCCTCAAGCCAGAAATGGTAAGAGGATCAGGCAACTGATCAAAAAGAGATCACAGAGGATCCCTTTACTAGCACTGAACACAGGACCAGGTGATGTTTGGCAACTGCAGTAACCACATCCACTTCCAGGTCTTAGCTCCAGGATGAAAAGGTAGTCCCTAAGGGAGCACGGACCCTGAGAAACAGCATCACTTTCAACCAGTCCCAAGGGAATAGGGAATCAGTTTTTCTTATAGTGACAAGAAAACAGGGGCCTTTCCTGGAAAAGAACCAGAGTGCAGAACACACCTCTCCCTTTATCACACTACCTTGGAAGCACCAAAAACTTCCAGACATCCAGAACTAATTCTGAAAATAGCACTGCAAAAAAACCTAAAGCAAGAAACAGTGCCCCTCACTCCAGAAACAGAGCCCAATTTAACATAAAGTTCAATGGCAAGAAATAGGATGGAAATTGAGCAAACAAACAAAAAAGAAGCTGATCATAAAAAGCTACTGTAGTGACAGGGAAGATGAAGAAACAAATTCAGAAGAAGGCAATGAGGTCAAAGCAGCTAAAAGCAATGCCTCAAAAGGGGGGTCAGGGGATTGGACACAAATCCAACAAGAATTCCTAGAAGAAATAAAACATAATTTTCAGAATTAAGATTGGGAGAGGGAAAATTGAGAAAAAAATCAGAAATGCAAAAAAAAATATGAAAAGATAATTAACAGCATGGTAAAAAGAGGCACAAAAAATGCTGAAGAAAATAAAGCCTTAAAAAAACAGAACTGGCCAAACGATAAAAGAGGTAGAAAATTTCAAAGATGAAAATAACCCCTTAAAAAGCAGTCTTGGCCAAAGAAAAAAGAAGTACAAAAGCTCACTTGAAAAAGTAATTCCTTAAAAATTAGTATTGTGCAAGTGAAAGCTAATAAATCTATGAAATATCAAGGGACAATAACAAAGTCAAAAGAATGAAAAATAGAATAAAGTATGAAATATCTCATTAGAAAAACAATTTGCTGATAAATAGATTGAGGAGAGATAATTTAAGATTTATTGGATTACCTTAAAACCACGATCAAACAAAGAGCCTAGACATCATATTTCAAGAAATTGTTAAGAAAAACTGCCCTGGAGGGTGTAGTCAAGATGGTGGAGTAGAAAGACAGACCTGCTGTAGATCTCCCTCCATAGTCCATAAAATATCTGTTAAAAAAAATGACTCTAAACAAATTCTAGAGCAACAGAAGTCACAAAACGACAGAGTCAAAGAAGATTTCCAGCCCAAGACAACCTGGAAGGCCAACACAAAAGGTCTATCACACCAGGGCTCAGAGAGGAGCACAGTCCAGCTGTGGCCAGGCTGCATGTGAAGGACAGGACTGGAGCAGGCTTCAGGGTATGGAATCGTGGGTAGCAGTTGCAGTTCCCAGATTTCTCAACCCATAAATGCCAAAGACATCTTGAAAGGTCAATAAGAAAGTTTTCACCTGGGTGAGAGGGGAGTGCAGTTTGGCCCAAGGCCTGGACCCAGGGCAGCAGCATCCACTTTTGGAGGCCTCTGCCTAAAGACCCTGGGGGAATCAAGTAGTTGATCTAGGTCTCAGTCCTGAGTGAAGGTTCTGGGATGAGGAGGAGGGCTTAGTGGATGGAGATGGGTGGTGGCCTTGGAGAGGGAATCTGATTCACAGATCCTGAGGAGAAAAGAGTGTTTGTGGTTGCTCACAGACCAGAGTGTAGGTCAGGGGAGGAGCAAACTCCTCTCCTTTGATTGTGCCATCTTCGAGGAACTGAGAAATTACAGGTCCCCAGAGTATACCCTCCTCTTGACAACGGACTCAAAAGTCAAGTAACTAGTTGGGAAAATGTCCAAAAAAGGGGAAAAAATAAGACTATAGAGAGTTACATTCTTGGTGAAAAGGTATTTTCTTCCATTCTTTCAGATGAGGAAAAACAAAGCATATCAAAAGAGAAAGACCTTAAAGTCAAGGCTTCTATATCCAAAACCTCCAAAATAAATATGCAATGTTCTCAGGCCATGAAAGAGCTCAAAAAGGATTTTGAAAATCAAGTAAGAGAAGCAGAGAAAAAATTGGGAAGAGAAATGAGAGCAATGCAAGAAAATTATGAAAAACAAGTCAACAACTTGCTAAAAGAGATCCAAAAACAATGCTGAAGAAAATAACACCTTTAAAAATAGACTAACACAAGTGGCAAAAGAGGTCCAAAAAGACAATGAGGAGAAGAATGCTTTAAAAAGCAGAATTAGTCAAATGGAAATGCAACTTCAAAAGCTCAATGAAGAAAATAGTTCTTTAAAAATTAGAAGGGAACAGATGGCAGCTAATGACTTTATGAGAAACCAAGAAATTATAAAACAAAATGAAAAAAATGAAAAAATAGAAGACAGTGTGAAATATCTCATTGAAAAATAAATTGATCTGTAAAACAGGTCCAGGACAGATCATTTAAAAATTATTGGTCTACCAGAGAACAATGATCAAAAAAAGGGCCTACACATCATCTTCCAAGAAATCATCAAGGAAAACTGCCCTGATATTCTAGAGTACATAAAAATTAAAAGAATTCTTTGATACCTCTTGCAAGAGATGCCAAAATAAAAGCTTCCAGGAATACTATAGTCAAATCCCAGAGCTCCTAGGTCAAAAAGAAAATGCTTCAAGCAGCAAGAAAGACATCATTAAAATATCATGTAACTCTAGTCAGGATCACACAAAATTTAGCAGCTACCATGTAAAAGAAATGTTAAATGTTAAAGAAACAGAGGGTATGGAATATGACATCCTAAAAGGTAAAGAAGTTAGGATTACAAGGAAAATTTAGTATAATCCTTCAGGGTCGGGGGATGGACACCTAATGAAATAGAGGACTTTCAAGCATTTGTAATGAATAGAACAAAGAAAAATGGAAATACATGATTCTAGAGAAGCATAAAAAGGTAAACATAAAAGAGATCTCATGAATGATTCAATAAAGTAAAACCATTTGCATTACTCTATGGGAAGATGATACATGTAACTGCTAAGAACTTTACCATTATTAGTACATTTAGAAGAATTCTACACAGACAGAGGACATAGGTATGAGTTGATTATGTTGAAATAATCTCCAAAAAAAATGAATGGGTGAGAAAAAGGAATGTACTGAGAGAAGTAGGAGGGGAGAGAAAGAATAGGGGAATTATCTCACGTAAAAGAGATGCACAAGGAAGGTCTTTTATAGTGGAGGGGAAAATAATGGGAAGTGAATGGGCAATGTTTAAACTTTACTCTCATCCACATTGGTTCAAAGGGCAACACATCATGTATATATATAGATATAGATATGGATATAGATAGATATAGATATACACACATATATACATATATACACATATATACACATATACGTATGCATATGTATGTTTATATATGCATATGTGTATGCATATTCATATATCATATATGCATGTGTGTATGCATATGATTGTATATGCGTATGTGTACACATGTATAATATAGATACATGTACATATATATGTACACATATGTAAACATATATGTATTAGACTGACTACCAAATTGAAGGTCTACAGAGCCATTGTGTTGACCTCATTGTTGCATGTTTGTGAAACATGGACAGTCTACCAGTGCCATGCCAGGAAACTGAATCGCTTCCATTTGAACTGTCTTAGGAAGATTCTGAAGATCACATGGCAGCATAAGGTACCACACACTGAAGTTCTTGCTCGAGCTGAACTGCCAAGTATTCAAACTGTGCTTCAGAGAGCACAACTCCAATGGGCTAGCCACATTGTTTGAATGCAAAATATATGCTTGCCAAAAAGACTTTTATGGAGAACCTGCATGGGGCAGGCAATCACATGGTGGCCAGAAGAAATGATACAAGGAGACTCTCAAGGTCTCTCTCAAGAACTTTGGATTTGACTGTGCAACATGGGAGACACTGGCACAGGACAGTTCAGCATGCTGTGCCCACATAAGAAAAGGTGCTGTGCTCTTTGAGCAAAGCAGAATTGAGACAGCACAAAGTAAAAGCAAAATGCCCAAATTTGGGATATTCACTCTAAATATGCATACAGACTATCTGTACCCAACCTGTGGTAGAGCATTCTGAGCTCATATTGGTCTAATCAGCCACAGTTGGACACACTGAAATTTCACTTTACAATGGTGATGTCATTTCGAAGACAAAGGACAACAACCAATGTGTATACACACACACACACACACACACACACACAAATACTCACATTCAATTAGGTACAGAAATCCATCTTACCCAATAGGGAAGGAGAAGAAAAGGAAAATAAGAGAAAGGTGGGGTTAAAAAGGAGAGTAGATTAAGGACAACAGTAGTCCAATGCAAAACAGACTTCTGAGGAGACAAAGTAAAAAGAGAGAAAGATAAAGAAGACAAAGGGATAGAGAGAAATGTATAGCTACTGATCAAGACTGTGAATGTGAATGGGATGAATTCATGCATTAAATGGCAGCAGATAGCAGAATGGACCAGATGTCAGAGTTAAACTATAAGTTGCTTATAGGAAACACACTTAAACCAGATACACATCCAGTTAAAATAAGGATCTAGGGCAGAATTTATTATGTAGCTGAAGTAAAAAAAGGTAGAGGTAGTGATCATTATCTCAGATAAAACAAAAATAGAACTAATTAAAGTAAATAAACAGGGAAACTTCATGTAGTTAAAAGATGTCATAGAAAATTAACAAATGTCAACATTAAAAACGTGTTCCAAATAGCATAGCATCCAGATTCCTAGAGGAAAAGTTAAATGAGTTATAGTAATAGAGAGTAAAAATTTTACTGGTGGGGCACTTTCACCTCTGAGAGCTAAATAAATTTAAACATAAAATAATTAAGAAAGAAGAGACCAATAGATTTTTTTTTAAGTTAATTATAGACTTCTGGAAAAAAATAAATGGGAATAGAAAGGAATATATCTTTTCTCAGCTGTATATGGTACCTTCACAAAAACTATGCAGTAGGGCAAAAAAAATCTCACAACCAAATGCAGAAAAACAGATAAATAAAATGCACCCTTTTCAGACCATAATACAATAAAAGATTACATTCCAAAGAACCTTGGAAGCAAAGATTGGAAAATACTCTAATCCTGAAGAATGAGTGAATCAAAAAAAAACATACAAAAAATCAATAATTTCATTGAAGAGAACGACAACAAATGAGCCAACATGACAAAATTTATGAGATTCAGCCAAAGTAGTCCTTAGGGAAAAATTTACATCTATAAATGTATACAACACTTCTCTCTATAAGAGAGAAAGAAGGGATCAATTAATTGAGCATGCAACTGAAAAATCTAGAAAAAGAATGAATCAAAAATCCCCAATTAAACAACAAAATATACATCCTGAAAATAAAAAAAAAAGAGAGATTAATAAAACTAAAAAATCCCTGAACTAATAAAATTAGTAGATGGCTGTCAAGGGAGAACAATAAAATAGACAAATCATCTGTTAACTTGACTAAAAAGAAAACTAAATAACTACTATCAAAAATGAAAAGGGTAGATTGTACCCCAATGAAGATAAAATTAAAGAAATTGTTAGGAATTATTTTGTACAATTATATCCCAATAAATATGACAATCTAAGTGAAATGGATAAATGGTTACAAAAACATAAGTTGCCAAGAGTGAAAGAGGAAATTGAATTCTTAACCTTCTTTTAGAAAAAGAAATTGAAGAAGCTATAAATGACCTTCCCAAGAAAAACTTCCCAGGGCCAGGTGAATTACAAGTGAATTCTACCAAACATTTAGGGAACAATTAATCCCAATGCAATATAAACTAATGCAATATAAACTATTTTTTTAAAAGATAAAGAGGTCTTACTAAATGCCTTTCATGACACAAATATGATTTTGCTACCTAAACCAGAAAGAACAAAAAGAGACAAAGAAAACTATAGACCAAATTCCCAAATAAACATCAATGCAAATATTTTAAATAATTTTAAATAAAATTTAAATTAAATAAAAATTAAAATAAATAAAATGAAAAAACTGAATAAAATTAAATAAATAAATAAAGATAAAAAATAAGATAAAATAAAAATTAAATTAAATAATTTTAAATAAAAAATTATCAAGGAGAATATATCAATATGTCACAAAGATCATACACTATGACCAGGTAGGATTTATACCACCAATGCAGGATTGGTTCAATCTTTGGAAAACTATAAGTATAATTGACCATATCAAAAACACAAACAACAAAAATCATATCTCAGTATATACAGAAAAAGTTTCTGACAATATGTAACACCCATTCCTATTAAAAACACAAGATAACATAATAATAATTAGCTTTTCCTAAAATTATAAGTAATATCTATCCTAAAACCAAGAGCAACCATTATCTGTAATGGTGATAAACTTAAAATCTTCCAAATAATATCAGGGAGAAACAAGGATGTCCATTTTCACTACTATTCTTCAATATTGTATTAGAAAAGCTAGCAATAGCAATAAGGCAAGAAAAATGAATAAAAATAGGAAATGACAAACAAAACTATCACTATTTGCAGATGAAATAGTGCTATACTTAGAAAATCATACAGACACAACTAAAAAACTAGTTGAAACAATTAACAACTTTAGCAAAGTTGCAGGATATAAAATAAACCCACATGAATCATCAGCATTTCTACATATTATCAAAGAAATGCAGCAGGAAGTGATAGAGAAATTCCATTTAAAACAACTGCAGAAAATATAAAATACATGAGAGTCTACCTGCTAGAACAAACCCAAGAAATATATGGACATAATTACAAAACAGTCTTCGCAAATAAAGTCAGATCTAAACAACTGGAGAAAATTAATTGCTCGTGCACAGGTAGAGTCAATATAGTAAAAATGACAATTCTGTCTAAATTTATTAATTTATTCAGTTCCATACCAAACTGCCAAATTATTTTTAAGTAATAAATAACAGAAAAAAATAACAAAATTTTTCTGCAAGAACAAAAGATCAGAATATCAAGGGAATCAATGAAAAAAATATAAGAAAAGACAGCCGCGCAGGTTTCAAACTATGTAACAAAGTAATAGTCATCGAAACTATCTGGATTTGGCTAGGAAATAGAGTGGTGGATCAGTGGAATAGATCAGCTGCACAAAATACAAAATAGCAAATGACCACAGTAATCTAGTGTTTAGTAAACCCAAAGATCCAGTCCTTGGGAGCAAAAACTCAGCACTTGACAAAAATTGCTGGGAAAATTGGAAAGCGGTTTGGAAGAAATTAGGCATAGATATCCCACACCATATGCCAAAATAAAATCAAAATAGATATATAATTTAGACATAAAGGGTGATATCATAAGTAAATTAGGAGAGCATGGAAAAAATTACCTGTAAGATCTTCATATAAGGGAAGAATTTATAAATAAGCGGAAATATAGAGAATAACTGCAAGTAAAATGGATAATCTTGATTACATGAAATTAAAAGGGGTTTGCATGAAGAAAACCAATGCAGCCAAAATTAGAAGGACCTAAGCAAGAAATGGAGAGAAAAAATTTACAGCAATTTTCCCTGATAAAGGCCTCATTTCTCAAATATATAGGAAACTGATCCAAAAATTATAAAAATTAGAGCCAGTCTCCAACTGATAAATGGTTAAAGGATGTGAACAGGCCATTTTCATAAGAATAATGTAAAGCTATTTATTAATGGTTATAGTAAAAATGTTTTAAATCACTGTTGATTAGAGAAATGCAAATTAAAATAATACTAAGGTACCAACTCACCTGAAAATAATAAATGCTAGAGGGAATGTGGAAAAATAAGTACACTAATACACTATTGATAGTGCTATGAACTGGTCCAACCACTTTTGAGAATAATTTGGAATTACAACCACCAAAAGTTATAAAACTGTATATACCCTTTGATCCAACAATACACTCACTACTAGGTCTGTATCCCAAAGATATTTTTTAAAGAGGGAAAAGGACCTATTTGTACCAAAATATTTATAGCAACTATTTGTGTGCTGGCAAAGAATTGGAAACTGAGGGGATGCCCAATAATTAGAGAATGGCTAAATGAATTGTGGTATGTGATTGTGACGAAATAGTACTATGTTGTGAGAAATATTGAGGGAGGTGGTTTCAGAAAAACCTGGAAATACCTTTATGAACTAATGCAGTGAAGTGAGCTGTACCAAGACAACAATATTGTAAAAATGGTCAACTGCAGTGGACCTAGCTACTCTGATCAAGATAATGATCCAAGAAAATTCCAAAGGACCCATGATGAAAAATGTTATCCACTTCCTGATGAAGTATGAGTACATACTGAAGCATACTTTTTTCCACTTTACTTACTTTTCATGATTTTTTGGCAACATAGCTAACACAAAAATGCGTTTTTCATGACTTTATATGTATAACTGATACCATATCACCTGCCTTCTCAGTGAATGGATTAGGAGTGGGATAGAGGGAGAGAATTTGACACTCAAAATTTTAAATGAATGTTAAAAATAAATAGATAAAAATAAAAATATAATTTAAAAATAATAAAGTCAGAAGATTACCCTCTAAATACTCTTCTTTTTAAGAACTAGAAAAAGAAGCACAATGACTACAACATGGAGCAATCCTTAGGAACTTTTCAATGACTAAATTATTCTCCTTACCCCCAATACCATCCTTTCTCCTGTTGCCCCTGCTTAACCCAATTCATTCATTCATTCACTCAACAAACATTTATTAATCAAGTCTCTTATATTCAAGAACTGAAATATACTACCATCATGTCCATGTACTAACCATGGTAGTTGGGTGACACGTAGGGGAGTCAGGAAACAGGAGCGAGACACAAATCAAAGGTTGAGAATCAATTGGGGAGAGTGGTTTACTCTTTGCATCTATTCCTTCCTAATTCATACTTCTCATGTGGCCACTCATCTCATTCCAAATTTCTCTATTCGAGCTTCTGCTGCCCACCATTCTTGACACCCACATTAGCATAATTCCTGCAATACTTGTTCACAAGATCCATTAGTCCAAAGACTCTGGAATCTTATACCAAACCAACTGATGGTTCCTATTAACTGATCAGCAAGTAATGCCATTTTCAACCATTCCTTCCTCCTTTCTTTTCTCTTCCCTCCTTAGCTTCCCAGTATAAAGAATATAAAATTCACAAACCGCTTCTCAGAAATGGATCTGTCGTCACACTCCTCTGGTTGGGCATGCGCCGACGAATATCGGGATCTTGATCCAATAGTGTCATTGTGGCTTGTTGCCATGGACATGGCCACTGTAATTGTTCATCATTGGCTCCAGAGATCAGGGAGAAATATACTCCTATATTAGTATCACTCCTAACATCTAGAAGAACCTCAAAGGCATAGCCTAGAGGAGAATAAAATGGAGGGCTAATTATGGCTTCATTTGAGTTACTGAGTTGTGTAAAATTGCTTATCTTCCACACGTGATGAGGACAGCGTGTTTCTGAAAGGTTGATGTCATCAATGGAGAGACCACCAGCTGATGCTCCAGTACCTCGAGTTCCTTCAAATACCACCCTGAATTTGGTGGTAACTGCCAATGGTACATGATAGAGTTCCCAGCTCCCAATGGATGCATCTGTAATAGGAGAAAACTGTTGGTTTTTCAAAGATAGACAATTACTGAGTCATATACTAATGAATAAGAATAGTTCATAGCCTCCATGACCAACTGATAGCTCAAAAGTCAATAATGTACTATGTCATGGTTCCATCTACTCCCTGGTTCAAATATTTTACTTCCTGATAGTCAGGCCAGATCACATGACCTGAGAGAATGCTTGAGCACATTTCTAGTGATCTATGAAATTGCCTACACATTTCTAGGGCTAAATAAATAAAGTCCAGTATTTGAATCAGAATATTCCTAGATCCCTCTCTGTAGGCCCATTTTGTCCAGAGTTAGCTAAACATTCCATGAGACTTTGGGCTTATACAGAACTCTAAGATCCTACTAAGTTGAAAGTCCTAGAAATGTACAAATTCCTAGGGAAAAAATATGGCAAGTTTACTACCAGCTACCCAGTGATAATACACAGATTGATATCAACCCTTAGAAAGATTACTTTCTGAAATCTTGCTCCCTAGAAACTCATTTCAATGTCTTGGTATTTGGGCAATTTACCTGGCCTATTGTCACAAGGTAGAAGGGAGCAAGCACTTATTAGGCATCTACTACATGCCCTGGAAGACAACTACTCTTATCCCCATTTTATAGTTGAGAAAATTGAGGCAGATGGAGATCAAAATATTGGCCCAGGGTCATATATGTAATAAGTATCTGAGGTTAGATTTAAACTCAAGTCTTCCTTGCTCCAGCCTCAGTGCTCTATTCACTGTTCCACCACTCATTCTAAATTTATCTATATAGAAGTAGATATCTTGATATAAGATGCATTGAGGTGGTACAGTAGATAGAGTACAGGATCTGAAGTCAGGAAGACTCATCTTTCTGAGTTCAAATCTGGCCTTAGACATTTAACTAACAGTGACCCTGGGTAAGTTACTGAACCCTGAACACTTTGCCTCAGTTTCCTCATCTGTAAAACGAGCTGGAGGAGGAAATGGCAAACCACTCCAGTATCTTTGCCAAAAATACCCCAAATGGGCTCATGAAGAGTGAAACATGACTGAAACAACTGAACAATAACAAAAACCTTGATATAGAATTATAAACAGAGTGAGGAAGGAGAGGAGGAATCTTCTAGACCAGAATGAGAGCCTGCAGCCTGGAGGCCACATGTGACCTTCTAGGTCCTTGAGTGTGGCCTTTTGACTGAGTCCACGTTTTACCAAACAAATCCTTACATTAAGTGGATTTGTTCTGTGAAGTTTGGATTCAGTCAAAGGGCCACACTTGAGGACCTAGAGGGCCACATGTGGCCTCAAGGTCACAGGTTCCCTGCCTCAGGTCTAAAACAACCCCTCTCCAAATCATTAATTCTAGCTGCAACATCCCCAAAATTGATACTTCAAGATCTACAGTGATAGGACACCCTCTCCCCAAGGCAATACAATCTATTATTTTACTTTCCTAATTGTTAAAAAAAAATTTCCTTTGATTCTTCATAAAACCACTTCTTGCTAGTGTACTATGCCCATCTCCCTTGGATACCACTATACATTATTCCCTCTTACTTCATTCCCTCTTATCACATCCAAGAGGAGGAAGGGAAGGATTTATAAAAAGGTCTCCCAGAAACCCCTAGCCAGTCAAGATCTGAACTAAGGAACTCATCATATCAGTGAAGCATTAAACAGAAATGACCACCATACAATGAGTGGAAGGGAAAGGCAGCATGGCATTTTATCCACAGAGCTAGCCTTGGAGTCAGGAAGACTGGTTTCAAGTTCTGCCTCTAATGCATACTTGTATATGTGCCCTTGGCAAGTCTTTGAAATGTGCCAAGACAACTCTCTAAGATAAGAAATTCAGCGCAGTGGCTGATTTGAATTGGTGAGAAAGAGGAAGTGTCCTTACCAGAATCCCCTACAAACAGCAAAACCGCAGGTGCAGACCAAAATAAAATCAAGGGGGCATAACTGGCACTCGGTAGGATGCTTGACTGGCAGAACAGATTTCCCTCAACTATAGAAAATTACTACCTAGCCACACAGTATACTAGATGAAAGGGGTTTCCAGAGTCCATTAGGTTTCAGTGATCCTGAACACTGAATTATTCAAGAGGCAGCAGTTTGAGATTTAACCTCAAGCCCTCCAAGGAAAAATTCTAGAAAGACTCCTTTAGCCTCTTGTTAATCGCAAGACCTTTAGGTCAATTGCTTGTTCTCTGATTTGTAAAAAATGGCTGTCAGGCAAAGAAACAGATGTTTGGTATCACAAGTCTGAAAAGAGATGGCAGAATGAAAAAATGAAAATCCTGGACCAGGTAATCACTAGGGTCACTTCCAGCTGAGAATCCCACAGGCATCTCAAACTATCAGAAAACCAAAGCACGGTGTTATAAAGGACGAAAGGCAGGGACGTGTTGGAAAAAGAGAAGCAAAGAGTGACAGAGGGTCTCAAATCAGTCAAGCTTAATTATCTGAGGATGAACTCTCATACCTTTCACTTCATCCACCAGAATAAGAGAGCCATTGACATTTTCTGAAGTATACTCCCTGACATAGATCTTGAGTTGGTCATCTCTGTTACCGCTGTTATAGTAAAAGAACTGCAAACACTGAAATTCTCTCTTGGGGTAAAATATACGACTTTCCAGGATTGCCTTTTCCCCTTCGTTCACAGAGCCACTGTTGAAGTGCATGAAGAAACCTGAGTCTGCAAGAAGACAAAGAAAAAATTAGACGCTTGAAGACCCTGACTTTAGAAGAAAAAATTTCACAGGCAGGTATACTTAATATGAATGCATGAAACCATCAAAAGCTCAACTTTTTTTTCATATCCTACAACCTAAGGTACAGTCAAAACTTGGAAAATTACCTCATTGAGTCAATACTAAATAAAATATTAGTCAGTCACATATGTGGGGAGGGGGAAAAGACATTTACAATAACAAAACACTGCTTTTACATGGCTCCATGCCTAACCACATTTGGCAAGAGGGAAAACTGAGACAAAAGACAATCTCAAGTACCAACACACTAAAAATCTAGTATCATTTTACATGGCAGAGTGTGGCTGGTTCAGATGTGTGCTGGTAAATGTTGGGGGCAATATCCAATACACATGACATATTTTTAAGTTTAATTTGCATTAACGTTTTTCTCCATTAACTTTCTTAAATCTAGACAATCAACAAACAAAAAAAAAAATAGAGTCCTGATTGGGAGTGTTTCTTGATTTCTGAAGCATAAATGTTCACATTGAAAATTAGGCTCCAGAGTGAAGCTCCTTCCAAATCTTCACACAAATACACCCTAATCCCTCCACAGCAGGAAAAGAAGTGCCTGTGAGTGTGCCCCCAAGGATGCATACATATCAGCAATATGAGGAAGGAAGATCAAATCAGGAAGGTGGCTCCAGAAGGGTCCAATCTGCATGAATTGTTTTACTTTCTGAGCTTCAGTTTTGTCATCAGTAAAAAATTTCAGGTTTATAAAACTGCTAGATTTCTCTAAGTTTCTTTCTGCTCTAATGTCCTATCACTACAATTCTAATTGCTCACACTTCTGAGTAAACGTTACCTCAGAGAGATCATGGGGCTAGTCAGAGTAGGTTATTTGCTTCTTAACTAAGTATAGATTTCTTCATGGTTCCACATCTGTTATGTTCAAAGTGAAGACTGAGACCTATAAAAATATGATTCCTGCCCTTTATAAGTTCGCATCTTTTGTTGGAGACCATATAGATGTAGAAGGTAAAAAATGTCTTATCAAATTATCTCTGATTGCAAAAGATAACAATTCTCAAACAAAAGAAAAAAACACGAGTTCAGATCCTTGCTTCAGTCTGTCCCCCCTTCCCTAAGCTTCCTGTTTCCCCACCTTCTCCATGCAAGAGCAAAGTCCTTTCACTTGTCATATTCTCCCCTAATTACCCAAAATCATTCCCTGAGATTAAAAATAGGAGTACCTAAGAACCTCTCTTTGGATAGCTTATAATTTAGAAAGTAATAATTACTTATGACTTTACAGTGGAAAGAACATTGTCTCAATAGTCAGAGGACAATGGATTCAAATTCCACCTAAGTCACTGCCCCTGTGACTTTGAGCAAATCAGTTACCTCTCCTGCACCAAAGTTTACTCACCTGTAAAATGAGGGGGATGAACAAGAGGGCCTCTGGATGCCTTCTAGCTCTGAACCTCCAGGCCTAGGATTCTCTCTCTCTTAGTATCCTGACCTAATCATTTGAACTAATGTAACAGCCCTAAGTTTTGGCATCTGGTTTTATGTTTGTTACCAATAACAGAGACATCAAGTTTGGAACTAGCAAAGCGGTATTTTAATACCACTTTAGCCCAAACCAAACTGCAAAGGGAAACATGAAATAAATAAATGAAGTATGTTCTGCCAAGGTTTTTCACTTGCTTTGATCATCTGAGGTCAGATTTTTCAAGGACAAAAACTATACACATTTTAATCTCTCTCTCACACACTTTCTTACACATATACACACACATACACACACACACACATACACACACACACACACACACACAAAACTGCTGAACATATCACTCCTCAGGTTGGAATCCTAAGATCTGAACTATAGATCAAAAATCTAGACCTCTGAGGGCATCAAGTCTTATCAAGTCCAACTCCCTGGTTTTACCAGTTAGGAAACTGAGATTCAAAGGGTTTAAGTGACTTATAAATGGATCTTTTAGCAACTGGGATTAAGCAATTTGCCCAAGGTCACACAGCTAGTCAGTGTCAAATATCTGAGGCTAAATTTGACCTCAGGTCCTCCTGACTCTAGGTCCAGTGCTCTATTCAGTGCACCACTTACCTGCCTCTAAGTGACTTATAGATAGTAAAATTCATGAGAACTGGAAAGGGGGATGGGATGGGTGAAATTCTGAAATCCCCCAAAAACCAGAGTACCAAGGGCAGGTCATTTGGAATGAATTCGGGGACTCAAGCATTCTTGAGGTCAAGGTAAAGATTTATTACGCTTTTCAGCAGGCAAGAGTTCTAAGGGAAACTGCGACCTTAGAGGGGTACAGGGAAAGTTTATATAGTATATTCTACAGTATAACATGTGGCAAGTGTCATGATGACTAGGTGATTTAGAGCAGGATTATGGAGTGGGTGAAGTGTGATTAGTTCTTAAAGGAACATGCACTTTTAGTATCTACTGCACAGGTATTTTACTCAGAGTTCATTGGGAAATAGCCCAAGGCAGGGGGACTACATGGAGGTGTGGTTGTAGGTCTGAAACGTCACTAAGTCAACTAACGGTCAGGACTGAGTAAGGAATACCAGGTTGCTCTTACCAATGTCTTGTTACACAAGATCAATGTATGGCAGTCTACATATGTCTAAGTCTAGGATACACATGATTGGTCAGTGAGTAGTAAAAGTTGTTATGACCCAATATACGGCCAGTTCAGCCAGTACACAACTGGCTAAAACTAATAAATTTTGTAGGTGCCGCTTGCTATTGTAGCAGGAAGGGAGATAACAGGTTTTCCTGGGACAGACTATGCCCTTGGGCTGGGGAGAAACTGCCTGGGATGGTGTTTTGAGGCTAGGGAGAAATGTGATTTTTAGAGAGAAATGTGATTTTAGAATTGGGGTCCAAGCACATGTACCCAAGCACCCCATCAAAATCACAGGAGGATTTGAACCTAGAACCTTCTAAAGCTAGAACCACTGTTGTTTTTTTTAATCTTACCATAGTCAAAACTCAGTGAAATGTTACATATGCAGGAGGGTAAGGAAGAAGGCCCTAATCATCTTAATTTATCACAGTGACAAGTCACATTCTCAAACTACTCTTAGTATGCATTTTAAAGTAGACAATAAGTCTCATAACACATATAGAACTTTGAGATAGGACCCCATTCTTTCTTTAGACAACATTCAGCCTCTTCGTTTAGGGTAGCAGCCTGGTGTAGAAGATGAACTTCCTGGACCGGGAATCAGGAAGACCAAAGTTTCCATCACGCTTCAGGCTCTTGGTATCTCTGTGACCCTGAGCATGTCACTCAAACTTTGTGAACTTTGGTTCTCTCATCTGTAAAATGAAGAGGTGAACTGGGTGCCCCCTGAGATCGCTTACAGCTCTAACTTTATGATCATATCATAGATAGGATATAATGACTATGCTGATAAAAGCAAAGACTGAGAGAGCTACTGGAAAGCAAGGTAAGAGCCATTTGGTCCCACCCATAGTAGTTACCTTTGCACTTGCCCAGGTTTGACTGGTCAGTGTCAGGCCCACCAGGCACCTGTGAAACCCTCTGCCAGTCGGTGTTATCTTCAGAATTTTGAATCATGCCACAGATATTTTCCAGTTCAAAATCGCATGAGTCCATAAAGGTTAAGGAAGAAGCTAGAGAAGATAAAAATCATTGAATAATTCTCTAGTCAGAGAGAATTTTTATTCTATTTTTTATTCTATTTTTATTTTTAGTTCATTGTATAACTTGAATTGAGGAAGAAGGAAGGCAGCCTAGCAAGTCTTGGGTAGTGAGTTTCCTGAGGAGTTCTGATTAATGCCACCCCACATTGCCAAAATAGGAAGGCATCTCACAGCTAGAAAGAGCTGCCTTAACTCGGAGCTGTTCATTAAGGGATGGGTTGAATGAAGGCATACTCCGTTCAGTACTTTTCAAATTACTGAGCTGGCTGAGGAATAGCCCAACTTCTTTCATTATTCCTCCTGAGGAATCTGTACATTTCATTGACATCCAGGTACTATTTGAAAACAGTTTTCAGAGTGTCCAGGAGCAGTCCTTCCGGAACCTGATAGATCCTGATGTCAAATTTACATTTGCAAGAGCAAATATAAATCTATATGTCCCACAAAGCACAAGATGTGTTTTCATATCAGAAAGATCTATTCAGAAAAATACCTTTGAGTTTGCCATGTAAGCACATAGAGTTTATGGGAGTCAGTGTGGTAGTTGCTAAAGAGCTAGTCTGGAAATCAGAAGTGTCTATAGTCACATCCTGCTTCTGGCACTTAAGACATGGGTTAGTCAATCATCAATTAGCAATTGATTGCTATTAAGCACCTCTTAAATGTAAGGCACTGTTCTAAGCACTTGGAACACAATGAAACCGAAAAACCCCAAATGTTCTCTGATCTCAAGTCTAGTGGGAGTTACCCAGGGCAAATCATTTAACCTCTCAGTACCCCATGACAGCACTATAAGACTATAAATCAAAGAACAGACATCAAGTTACACTGGTAGTTTTTTCACTAGGAGTTCCCTCTGCCAACGAAATCTCATTCCAATTGAATTGTCCAGTAATAGCTCACAGTTACGTGGTGATTTATAGTTTATACAGCCTTTCTCGCAATAAACCTGTGAATTTATGGTACAAATATCTCCATTTTACAGAGGCGGAAACTGAGATAAATGGCTTTCCAAAATGACATTGTTGATAAATGGCAGAGATGGCAGAGTCACAACTTGGTTCTTGTTTTTCTGACTTTAAGCCCTCTGCCCCAAACTGCCAACCTAAAACACTAGGTAATTCTAATTATTTTTTCTCCATTTTTTTCATTCTGACTCAACTTTTCCTAATTGCAAGAACCAAGCAAGCTGAAACTTTTTCAAACTGAGCTGGGAGCCACAGTCATGGTTCCCTAGGGACCAGGATACTTACAGCAGTTGTAGAGCCGATTCAATTTTTCCAGGTCATAGTCGCTGAAATCCATTCGTTGCCCAATCACGTCCAAGAAGTCAGGGATTCTGGTCACAATTGTTGGTTCTGTCCCATTTTGGAAAGCAGTTTTGCTGTAGTGCATCACAGATGTGTAATCATAGGGAACATTCAGAGAGTCTGATACTGTATCATCATAAGTATTGAAATTGTGCTCTCTACCTAAAATAAAAATTATATAAATTATAAATAATATGAAATTTTTTAAATTTAGAGTTTATGAACCTTAAGTTATCCTATAGCAAATGCAAGGTGCTGTGAATAATATTATCTTACCTAGTTCTATTTGATACATATCTCTGATTTCATCACTGTGAGGTGCTGCCAGTGAGAAAACTCTTCCCACCAGTGCAGATCAGCAGCATAAGTGTAACTTAAGGCCCTAAAGAATTACTTGGGGGCTTGACGTGTCCTTGGTCATAGAGCTAGTATGCATCAAAGGCTGATCTTGAAGTCAGATCTTCCTGACTCCCAGGCCCACACTTTCCCCATTATATTGCGGGGCATGGTACTGTATGGCACAACATTTCAAAGTATATGGTATGCACACACACTTCTTATGCAATACAACATAAATGTGTTGATTTTTTTTTTTTTACTGTACCTCTGTGTTACCAAGATAGGGTTTTGATTGAATCTCCTCAAGGACAGAAACTATCTTTTTCCTTTCTTTGCTTCCATAGTTCTTGGCACATAACAGATGATCGATAAATGTTTATAGACTGACTGAAGTGTTGTGGAAATAGTAAAAGTCGTGAGGGGACAATGATAATGACACAAAAAAAAAAGAAAGAAAAGAAAATCAATGAAATATTTTTTAATATGCAGAAGAGATCAGGAGAAAATTCAGAAAGGGCTATAATCAAGAAGGGCAGAGTTGTTACTACCATGTTAAATAGAATGTATACTTTTTTTTTAATTTTAATTTTTACATTTGAACATTAAGATAAACTAAGAGACAATGATCTGACCACGAACACCTTATTTGTTAGGCTAGCAGTAACTAATAAAATTGGATCAATGGACTCTCTCAATGATCAAATATCCCAAGGAAGGACTTACCAGCTTAATATAGTTTTGGGAAGGACAGATTTGGGTAGGTAGGGAAAAGGTAACAATTAGTTACAGGGTAGATAGCATCCTAGAGGTGAGGACAGCATAACTGGCTATTTTTTAAAAAGTATGTAAGTGGGGTTAGCAACCACCCTTCTCAGCTAATTAAGGAATGTTAATTGCTTTATAGGACCCATCAGCATCTTGCAGGCTCTGTTAGCTCACCTGAGTTAGCAGACTCCCTGGCACCTAGAAGGATTTGTTAGAAAGAGAAGAATGTTGCAAGAATGGACAATATATCTTTGGGGGATGACAGCAAGTTAACTTGCAACTAACTCAGAGGAAAAGCTGATTCAGGGGTGGAGAAATGTGGACTGAGCAATTACACAAAATGGGGAAATAATATAAAATAGGGCCAGTTATAGAACAGAATAAATTATTAAATGATACAGAATAATTTTAATATCTACAATATAGATTTACAGTTTTATATGCAAACCTCTTTTTCTGTCCTTTGCATATTAAAATGTTCATGTTTCTTGATGACTAAGTTTATAATAAAAAATCTATTTTAAAAATAAAAATAAACTGTGTGATAAGGATACATTCTGAGACTAACTGACATCTATATTGTGCTTTACAATTACAGAGGACTTTCAATACATTATCTCATTTGATCCTCAATGGCCCAGTGGCATATACAGTATAATACCTATTCCCATTTTCTGGATTAGGAAACTACAGTTCAGTGAAGTTAAATGACTGCCAGAGATCACAGAATTGGAATGTTGGAAGGGACCTCAGTGACAGTCTGGTTCAATCCATGAAAGATTATTCAACCATAAAGTGGCAGAGCTAGAATTTAAAATTAAGTCTTTTTGATTCTCTAACCAATGATCTTTCTATTCTATCACTACCATTCTCAGATCATTTCTAGCTCCAAGGTTTTGTGATTCTTATTATATCCACGTACTTGCTGCCAAACCCCAACAACAGAGTCTTGGCTTTGAGATCAGGAAGACTTGAGTTCAAACCCTAGCTGACACTGGCTAGTTATGTATCAATGGACAAGTCAATTAAATTCTCAGAGTCCCCTGCAAACCTCTAAGACAGTAAGTTGTAGACAAGTTACTGATCTGCATCAGTAGATGGATTTCCCCACAATGACAAAATCATAGATCCTGACCAAAAAAAAAAAATCTTGTAATTTTATGTAAAGTTTAAGATTGTGGTGTTATAAGGATATCTTGACTTTCATCACACTTAACCAAAAGTCCTAACCATCATCTTTTGACTCCTAAAAGAAAGTTATATTTGGCCAGTACCATGAGTCACTGAGTGACAGCAGAGCTACTTTAAGCTCTGAGATACTCAGGAGTGAAGGTAACCCAGCCCTAGAAGTAGTGAAACAGAGGTCCATCCTTTAGCTCCAGACCCTATGGAAATTCTAATATCTCAGTTCTCTCTTTCCCAGGTAGCACCTATCCTGTGAAAGGAAAGTCCAGCAAGACATGATAACAGAAGTATAATCCTTGGAACTTAATGGTGAAAGATGCAAATGGAGTTATTAACAACTGGAAAGGAGAATATACTGGAAAAGTTACATTGGAAAAGTTTGGATCATTGGTAGATAAAAATGAGTATGAGGAGGCAATGATGGGATATGTAACACAGAGGGGATAAAGAAAAGAGGGTATATCAGAAAGAAATGACAGTCAGGAGAATTTTACAGTAAATAACAATTTCCAAAATATGAACTATACAGATATATTTACTTCAATGCTTCAGTGAGGTTTCATTGATTTAGATTCTCCCTCAACCACTTTGGCTTGCAAACCCATAACTATCTAAGCAAACAGTCTTCAGGAATGGCTGTGGTTTTTAAAAACTCACCTCCCAGTGGGAAACCCTCTGATGATACTTAGCTCAAATGCTCCATAGGTGACACAAGTCCATTACCAAGGACCTACTCAAGAACTGTCTGGCTATCTTACCAGAACTTGTGGTCCACTGACATAGCCATCCAGATCCCAGGGTGAACACCTCACAAAGAAGTATTGAAGCAGGACTCTCATAACTCTCAAAAAAATTTAAAATTAACTACATTTGAAGAGGGATCAGATGGTTCAAGGTCTTAAAGTCTCTAAAAAGTGATTTGTTAATATCAAGTTAAAATCTGACATGCCAAAAAATTTAATTTTTGAATCAGATTCTTTATGAGAATTTCATGGCATTCATAATCCTTGTAATATCCACATGAAATGACAGAAAGCTTCCTCAAAAATAAACCAGGCAGAGCCCTAAGGCCCCAGCATAAAGTTTAACACTCATCTCACTGAGCATATTATTTAGAGTCCTAGCTAGCCCTTGTTCTCTGTCATCCAAAGAGAGAATTCCCCCTGCCATCTGGGCAAGAAAGACAAGAACATTTTCACACAATGCATGCTCATTACATTTATCTATTTAATATTTACACTGTATATAGGATATTATTTTTATATAGAATATATAATAGCTATATTACACAAAACATTATATCAAGATACTAACTACATATGGCAACATGGAATAGTAGAAAGGGCCACAGTTAGTTTCTAATTCTGTCTCTGCCCTGGCCAGTGGAGTATGTGACACTAAACATATTAAACTCTCTGAGATTCCATTCCCTCATCTCTCCATACAGATGTCAAAGTGAATTTTTTAACCTCCATTCTCTCATTAACCTTCGATCTCTCCCTGTCAACCAGACAATTCCCTACAACATACAAATACATCTATATCTCACCCTCACATGATCTAACTATCCTCACTAGCTCCTATACCTCTCCTATATCAACTATATCACTCTCTCCTTTTGTCATTAAATGTCTTATAAATTTTCTCTGTTTTCTTTCCTCTCACTCTCTTCGTAACTCTCTGCAATCTAGATTCTGACCTCATCATTCAATGGAAACCATTCTCTCCAAAGTTATCAGGGATCTTTTAATTTTCAAATCTAATGATTTTTTTCTCAATTTTCATCCTTTTTGACTTCTTCAAAGCTTTTGACACTGTTGATTATCCTTTTCTCCTTTATACTCTCTCCTCTCTGGAATTTAATGACATTCGTCTCTCTTGGCTCTCCTCCTGCTGATTTGAATGATTCTTCTTAGTCTCCTTCGCTGGACTATCATCCAAATAATGACCACCAACACTGATTGTCACCAAGGGTCTCATATTGGCCACCTGTACTAACTTGCTTGGTGATCTCATCAGCTCATAAGAGTTCCATAATCATAAATAATTCACTAAACAGATGATTCCCATATCTGTTTATCCATCTCCTTATTACCAATGGATCAAATACAAAATCCTTTGTTTGGCTTTTAAAGCTCTTCATAATCTGACCTCTTCCTACTTTTACAATTTTCTTATTTTTTATTCCCTTTTGTATACTTGATGATCTAGAACTAATGATCCCCTTGCTATTTCTTGAACATAACTCTCCATCTCCTGACACCATGCTTTTACTGGCTATTCCCCATGTCTGAAATGCTCATGTTCTTTATCTCAGCCTCCTGGCTACCCTGGCTGCCTTCAAAACTCAGTTCAAATCTTACCTTCTATAACTGGCCTTTCCCTTCATTGCTAACACCATCTCTATGTGAGCACCTCCCTTTTACATGGTATATACCTTGAATACAAATAGTTGTTTGCATGTTGCCTCCTCCGTTAAAATATGAGCTTCTCCAGGGCAGGTACCACCTTTTTGTCTTTCTTTGTATTGCTAATGCTTTGCAGAATGTTTGGCACATAATAAGTGCTTAATAAAAGCCTGTGGATCCACTAATGACTGAAAGGAGGTACCATCCCTTGACTCTAGTCACAAACACTCTTAAACAAAAACAAGAAAGGAAACCATACCTGACTGAATTCTGTCCTTCACTATTATGACATAGTCATCTCGATCTGAACGGGACTGCTCGTGCCAGAATCCCAAGGCATGGAGGAATTCATGTTGAACTGTCGCTATCCTGTCACAGCCAGATCCTATGGAAAGTGCCTGTTTGCCAATACGTCTATTCCCTACTGAAGAATAGCACCTAAAAACAAGGAACAAAGTGGTCATGTTGAGGTTTAGGGGTGCTCAAGACCCCAAAATACCAACACTCTGGGATCTGCCCAAATGAGTTGGACTCAAGCCCTCTTTCAGCCAAAGAAAAACAAAGTTTATTTAAGATCCATCATATTGGGTTGACTCTTGAGAAACCTCACAATTTGTGATGCTTGTATTGATAGAATCTGAGCACCTTCATGGAGACAAGAAGGATGTTATATACAGAAACTGTGGGGGGAACTAGGGGTGGTCTAGTAGTTTGGGGTGACAGGAGGAGGGGTTTAGGGAGGGTCTTGAGGAGAAGTCTAAGGACACTTTTGATGGAACTTGGGTGACTAGAGGTCAGAAGCAAAACAGTGGGATTTTGATGTGATCAAGGGTACGAAATAGCTGCAAGCAATGGGGGGCAACAGATAAGGGAGGACTAGGGTGGGAAGTAGGCTGGGGTAATTCAGAGGTAATAAAGAGCAGTTTGTAACCATGCCCAAAGGGTTATAAAACAGTGCATACCCTTTGATCCAGTAACACCAGTACTAAGTCTGTATCCCAAAGAAATCATTAAAAAAATGGAAAGGAGTCAAATGTACCAAAATATTTATAGCAGTTCTTTTTGTGGTGGCAAAGAATTGGAAGCTGAGAGGATGGCCATCAATTGGGGAATGGCTGAACAAGTTGTGGCATATGAATGTAATGGAATGCTATTGTGCTATAAGAAATGATGACCAGGCAGATTTCAGAAAAACCTGGAAAGACTTACATGAACTGATGTTGAATGAAGAGAGCAGAACCAGGAGAACATTGTACACAGTAACAACAATATTATACAATGACCAACTTTGATAGCAATGCAATGATGTAAGGTAATTCCAAAAGACTCATGATGGAAAATGCTATCCACATCCAGAGAAAGAATTATGGAGTATGAATGCAGAGCAAAGCATACTATTTTCTCTCCTTTTTTTTTTCTTGTGGTTTTTCCCTTTTGTTCTGATTTTTCTTTCACAGCATGTCTAATATGAAAACATGTGTAATATAATTGTACATGTATAGCCTGTACCAGATTGCATGCCAACCGTGGGGTAGGTGGGAATTGAATGATTTTATAATCTTATAAGTCTCATAAAAGTGAACATTGAAAAAAATAGAAAAAAAGAATTACCAGGATGGTTAAGCTCATAACAATCTGAGTCTTTCAAAAATCGCAAAGCAAGATAGGAAGCCTGGATGCAGAACAATTAAGAGATGAAAAGGAAAGTGTTCATTTTCTACTTTGCTCCCATTTTTTTTTTACTATTAGGGAGGTTAATCTTCTAAATGAAGACAATAGAACAAAAACACTTAAAATAGAAATTAAATCTCAAGATAAGCAAGACTATTATGTGAGATCACTTAGAGCACTGAAACATTTTACAGATATGAGTGATCAACAGCTGGGAGTAGCCTTTGAGAAATTCTCATAAACCAGAAAAGGGGACACTGGACTAGAGACAAAACAATGTCTTCTCTTCTTCTAAAGGATGGAGAACAGATGGTTAAAACTACAGACTAATGAGCTGAACATCAAGATCAACAATGGATGCAGTTCTAGAATGAACTTTTAAATGTGGGGTCTGAGAGAACTTAGAGAAACTTTGATGAGTATGGGCCAACATTGGCTTGTTACAACCAAGAAATGCAAGAATAACCTCGTTTTCTTTTCGGCCAGACTACTCTCTATTTTTCATCCGCAGCTCTGATTGCTTGAACAAGACCCATTATACCCTGTGCAGGCTGCCTCCTGGTGAGACAACCTCTCACCCCTTTCCAGTTTCCAGTGTTGCCTTCTTCATAAGTTCCTTGAAGGAAGGGACGGTCTCTTCTTTTTCTTATTTGTATCACCAGAACTTAGTACAGTGCCTGGCACATATTGGATTAAATTTTTATTAACTGGTAGATCAGGGAAATAAAATGGACTTAGTATCCTGAATTTCAGCAAGTCATTTGAAAAAGTCTCTCAAAGTATGATTATGGGATAGGGATAGGGACTGGACTCATTTATCCAGGGAACTCCCAAGTGAGGAAATTCTCCACCAGTGTAGGTAGAAACAGAGGCCACTAAATCATACATAAGTATCTCTATAAGCACAAACTGACTTACAAAACCACATATCAATATTATCTATCATGTTTTATTGTATTTTGATTTATTTTGCTACATATTACCTTATTACATTTTAATCTGGTTCAGACTGCACTAGGAATGGTCGAAATACTTGATGTTTGAAAACTCTGGGCTAGAGCACTTAGAAGTAAAGTGATTGCCCAAGGTCTCAAACCATATGCAAAACTTGAATCCATGTCTTCCTGGCCTCAAGGTCACTTCTATATCACACTGACTCTCGTGGACAAAATATGGAAAGATTCCATTTAATTCAACAGACAATTATTGAATTTAATTGAGGAATTTGGACTGAGAAGCATTTTGTGGTATGGAACTGGTTGAATGAGAAGTCCTAAGGGTATCAATTAATGGAATAATGTCAGACTTCATGAAAGGATAGATTCTATCTTCATCATCTTTGCATCCTTCCCATATTTAACATGGTGTTGTACACATAGTAGGTGCTTAATAAATGGGCAAAATCAGGTTACAGTAAACATCAATGGCAACCAAAGAGATACATATATAAGAGAGAGGAGGGAAAATCCTCCTCTTTGTTTCCCTGTTGACAATTTGGGTGTTTGGGGCTGTAGGTACTGGAGACAAGTATATAATAAACTTTCGGGTTTTGTTTGTTTGTTTTGCCTTGTTTTTTGTTTGTTTGTTTAACAAGAACTGTATCACTCCTCCTTCCCTGTCTCCCTATGCCACTTTCCAGATACAAGCCAAAAACTTTTTGATGTTTGTTTATTTTCAATTGTGTCTGACTCTTCATCATCCCTTTTGGATATTTCGTAGCAAAGATACTAGAGTATTTGCCATTTCCTTCTCCAGCTCATTTTACAGATGAGAAACTAAGGCAAACAGGGTCTTGCCCAGAGTCACACAGCTAGTAAGTGTCTGAACTCAGATTTAAACTCAGGAAGATGAGTCTTCCTGAATCCAGGCCTGGCGCTCTATCCACTGAACCACCTAGCTGCCCAAGTCGAATATAGGCAACACATGCCAATAAGGCCCAGGGGGCTGACAGGGGAAGGGATTGTTCTGATTTACAACATGATAAAGACCCTCAGTTTTCAGAAAGTACTTAAAATGTCAGATCCTTTTCTTACCCATTTCCTTTGAACACTGAAATATAGTTGTCTTCCCCTTCCCATGGCTTAAAGTCAATGCAGGTTTTCAAACGGTACCGTTCAAATGCATTCAGGATAACTCCTTTAGCATTGATTTCTGAAAAAAAAGAGGAGACAAAAACAGTGCCTGTTAAACACCAGTAGGATCCTGCATTTAGAGCTGGACTTTCTCCCCTGAGCCAAAACCCTTTCTCTCTTGTTCACAGAAACAGCCACAATGTGTGATGACTGATTTTGATAGACTTACCCCTTCTCAGCAATGCAAGGACCTAAAACAACTCCAAAGGACTCATGATGCAAAATGCCATCCACATCCATAGAAAGAACCATGGAGACATGACTAATGTGAAGATGTGTTTAATAGGAATGTATGTGTAGAGTCTATATTGGATTGCATGCCATTTTGAGGAGGAGACAGGAGAGAGGGGGAGAAAATTTAAAATTTACGGAAGTGAATGTTGAGAAATAAAAATAAATTGAAAAAGAAAATAAAACCTGTCTCTCGAAGGCCACCAATGATCAACACCAAAGGTCCTTTGTCAGGTCTCGTCTTTGGACTCTCTACAGCTTTTGACACTATAAATGGCTCCCTTTCATACTTTCTCTTCCTTGTTTTCAGATTTACCACGTCCTCCTAGTTCTCCTCCTACCTCCAACATTTCCTTCTCTGTCTTCTTCGCTTGTTTTCTACCCTCATCCTAATCCTTTAACCTGAGTATTCCTCAATGGTCTGTCCTCAGGCCTCTTCTCCTTCTCTCTTTCACAGTTCTTTCAGTTCCTTAGCTTTAACTTCTGCTTCTGAGACCTAAACATGATCATCATCATCATTTTATACTGTGCTTCCTATATACCAAGCACTGTGCTAAGCATTTTCACTATTATCTCATTTGATCCTCACAACATCCTTGAGAGTTAGCTGCTGTTCTAATTCTCATTTTGCAGTTAAGGAAACTGAAGCAAACAGAGGTTAAGTGAGTTGCCCAAGATCACACAGATAGTTTTGGGGTCAGATTTGAATTCAAGTCTTGAAGCCCACTGCTCTATTCACTGAGCCAGAAACTGTTTTAAACCCTTCTTCTTAGCTAAAGACTCATATCTCTGTCTACAGGATGTCTCTGTTTGGATGTTTCACCTGCACCTCAGATTCAACATGTTCAAAAATGAGCTTGTCATTTTCCCTCAAAACCTATTCCTCCTTCTTACATCATTATATCTGTCAGCAGTACCATCCTCCACTCGTTTCCCAATTTTATAACCTTGAGGTTATCCTTGATTTCTTCACCTCTCAACTCCTGTCATTTTTTTCAGTCATTTCTGACTCTTTGCAACCCAATTTGGGATTTTCTTGGTAAAGATACTGAAGTGGTTTTCCATTTTCTTCTCCAGTTCATTTTGCAGATGAGGAAACTGAGGTAAATGCAGACAAGTGACTTGTCCAGGGCCAGTTTCAAACTCAGGGAGATGAATCTTCCTAACTCCAGGCCTAACACTCTATTCACTGTGCCACCTAGCTGCCCTACTCTCAACTCTGATTACTTTGAAAGACAGTGGTCAATAGTGTCTAAAGAGCTGGCCTCAAAGTCAGGAATACTTGTTTTTAAGTCCCACGTATTATCTGAGGGCCCCTGAGCAAGTCACATAGCCTCTCAGTGGTCTAATCAACTCTCTAAAGCTACAAATTGCAAAAAAAAAATGTATCAGCCTGCATTGATAGTGAGATCTTCATAATTTGGAAATTCTCTGTACTTATGAAATCACAGATCCAGTTCATATCCCCATCCCTGTGATGTCAATCTCACTCCTGAAACCTGTCTCAAATCTGTTTACTCTTCTCTCTTACCACTATTACCTCCATAAAAAGGAGGGGAAAAAGGATTTATTAAAGTCTCTGATATGTGTCAGATACTAGAATAAGTGCTTTTACAAATATCTCATTTGATCCTCAGAAGAACCCTGGGAGATAGGGACTATTATTATTCCATCTTACAGTTGAGGAAACTGAGACAGGCAGTGGTTAAATGACCTGCCCAGGGTCACAAAGCCAGTACATGTCTGAGGTCAAATTTGAACTGAGGTATTCCTGACTCTAGACTCAGCACTCCATCCACCAGACCTATGTACCAAGTTACCCTGCAAAAATTCTGGTTAATATGCTATGTATGACAAGTGACTTCTAACAGTTCTTACACTCTCTACTTGCTGCTCTTTCCAACTCATCCTTCCTTCAGATCAATATTTCTTCTCAGTTTACTTGTAAATATTGCTTTTTCACTCTTTCATTATTTTCCTACTTTAGGCTAATAGACAAGGAGCTGTTCCAGTAGATCATAAACACAGTGAGGCCCAGAACACTTAAATAATGGTGTAGCAGGAAGTGAATTCAGATTGGACTCAGATGTGTGACACTTAAATTTTGGGGGGATAAGTTTCCTCACCTACAAAATTAGAATGATAACATCGCCAGTACTTAAACTGTTGTTATGAGGATCAGATGGGATAATGTATATAAATAAATGGCTTATAGACTATAATTAGCAAAATGCAAGTTATTAGTGCAATAGCCTGCTGGTTGGTCTACCTGCCTCAGTTTCTCCCTGTTCCTATCCATCATCTATGTAGCTGCCCAAGTGATTTTCCTACAGCACAGAAGTAACCAAGTCACCTCCAGTGTCTCCCTTCAAAACCTGCCCTTTCCCACCTCCCCAGTTTTCTCATACTTTACCACCATCTACATTTTCTAAAATTCAGCCACACTGACCTTGTTGCACTCATCTCCTTTTCTCTGTTTCTCCCACACTTTCCTCCCCATCCCCAAACTGAACATAGGTTGCTCTCCTTATTCATTTCCATTTCCCAGCTGCCCTGGCTTCCCTAAAGACTCAGTTTTCAAATCCAACATTTGCAAGAGCCCTTTCTAAATTCCCCATCCCACCCCAACCCATCCAGGACTAGTGCCTTCCCTCTGAGATTGGTTTCCATTTATACTAAAAAATACCTTGCATGTAGATTTAGTTTTAATATTATGACTCCTCCCATTGAAATATGAGCTCCTTCTTTGTATCCTCAGAGCATAACACTGTATCCATCTCCTTAATTCTAGTGCCCTACCTCTACTGATTAGTTCAAATTTATGTTACATAGAGCTTAACTGTGTATAGTTCAATTCTTCCCCATTCTACTTTAAGTTCCCTGAGAACAAGAATGGCCATTTTTACCTTTCCTCAGTGTTTGAAACAATGCCTTGTATATGGTAAGGGCTTAATAAATTTTTATCAACTTACTGGCACATACTTAGTGTTTAATAAGTACTTATTGACTTATACTTATTATTATTAAATACTTATTATTAAATTCTTCTCCCCCATTACCTCATTGAACACAACAGGTGCTGTATAAATATCTTTTCTCAATAAATATCTTTTCTCAACTCTGAGTGATTGTATAACTATTGTAGGTATATATTATAGCTAATCTATTCTATATAACTTTATAGACCCATAACAGTTCTTCTATTTATTATATCTGTTCTATATAGAAAATAGGTGATAAAATGCATTGCTCTCCTCTTTGTAGGGGGGAAGCGTGGCAGATGTAGAATGCTGCATGAACTGTTAGACAAGGTCTGTGTGTTATTTTGTATAATCAGTTTTTCTTTGAGGGTGGTGCTTATTTTGAATTGTGAGGGAGAAAATCACAGAAATGACAATAATATAAAAAAGGTATCAATAAAATTTTAAAGGATTTTAATTCCAATGCAATGCCTTGAATAATAAAAGATTAAAGCACTTTTAAAAACTTATGATTTGGTCTACATAAATGAATATAATTCAATCCATTAGGATCACATAGGGTTAAAGATGCCATGAGTACTCTTCTTCTTAAAGTATCACTTTAGTCTTATAGAATCCTAGTAAGCTCAATTTGCCTCAGTTTCCTCATCTATAAAAATGGAAATAATAGTAGAACCTACCTCCCAAGATTACTGTGAGGATAAATGAGGTGTTATTTGGAAAAAACTTGGCAAACCTTAAAGCACTTTATAAATGTTAACCATTACTGTTGTTGAAATTAAGAAGAATCAAGGTCACTGATCTGAATGACTAAAAATGTGCTGAGAAAGAGAACTCTTCCAAAGTTAAATTCTCATCTCTAGACTACAGAAAAAGGTCCAGCAAATACCTCTTCATGACACGGAAGTGGCCATGAGTTTTTGAAAGATACAATAATGGAAAATGATGACTAATGGAACACAAATCTTGGCATGATCTGGCAAGCTAGAAAAATATTTACTATAGTAATGGAAACAAAATGTATTTATCTATGGACCAGACTGGCTGGATATAGATGGTTCATCACCAACAAGTTGGTAACTAGATATGGCACCTCATAAACAAACAAAAATACAAAGTGGTTATTCATCCTGGTCCAACCTTTTCCCTTTCTCTATTAATGGTGACATAAGGGCATAAAAACAAGGCAGAGGGTGAAAATAATCAAAGCTTCTAGATGATCCACAAACAGTTTGGGTCTGAATTATTAGAAGGCTAAAGAGGAAACTTTGTCAATGAGCCATGAGATGATAGACTACTAGAGGAACTGAATATCACTGTGAATGAAAATAGAAAACATAAAGAAGTCATAGCTAAATGGAAGGACTGCTCACAGATTCCCCAGAAGCTACTTAGCAAACAGTGATCTCTTTGCTGAGCAGAATGATTTAGTAACGAGGGTAAAAATATTTTTGACTCTAAGTTCATTTGCAACATACAATGGAACAAAATAGGACAAAATTTAGAGCACAGTGAAAACCAGTGGAAAGGAAAACAAACCCAAAGAAAGTTTGGCATGGGATTTAACTGAACCCCAACATTAATTTGGAGGGAGGACAATAAGTACAGATGGTACAGATTCGACAATATTTCTATAATATTGTATTTCATAATCAAAGATGGCAGAACCACCACATTTGGACTTTAACATCTGGGGACCCAATGTGGCACATAAGTAATAGCACTTAAGAAAACGAAGTCATGAAGAGTGTCTAAACCAGATAAAACATATATAGAAGAAATTCCTGCTGAATACAACACAATTTTGAAAGCACCAAGAAACCAATATTCAACATATCTCAGATGGGAGACAATGCAAAAAGAAAAAATACAAATCAATGGTATTGCTACCAACCTCACCTTTCTATCTTCTCACCCCCACCAAAGACAACCAAGAAGGTATTAGCAACAGCTGACCTGTATGTTTGCTTTCTTCTTTCAATAAAATCTTTATTAAAATAAGCTATGCTCCTTGATGGCATCGTTGTTAGAAATATGAAACAGGAACAGGCAGACTTTCATAGATTATTTTCTACAGGAGACTACACCTTCTCAGTCTCATAATAGTTGGAAAAGTAAAGAGATTACATGATCTGGCTTTGTTTATTGATTCCCAAAAAAAAATTGTTCTACACTCATTTGGTAATGCAAATTCAACCTAAAAGGCTCTCTTCTAACAAAGTATCTCACATTCAAAAGTTAAGATAAAAAAAATTTCTTGACATATGGATTCAATGAGATCCATAGCTATTCCAAAAAGAATAGTTATTGATTTTTACACAAGAAAAACTATGTATTACTCAGAAAAACTATGTATATCTATGTAGTTAAATTTAAAGCCTAGTGCAAATGGGAAGTGAGCTGGGTCTACAACTGAAGAGAAAAAAAAATAGCAAACAATTGAATTTGGGAGATTATGAAGTACTTACAATTATCCTAACCTTCTCCCTGACACTAAAATGAATATTTTGGCACCACATTTTTGCAGCATATCAGTGTTTCTATATGGCTAATAATCATGAAGGGCCAAGGTCTCCAATGAAGCGAAATTGTGAGTGACCTAAACTTCAACAGAGAGATGAAAAGTGTGTGTACGTAGGCTGCAATATATTACCAATGATAACTTATGGAAAAGATTTTGCTTAAGATACTATCATCCAGAAAATGTCCAACTGGAAAAAGAGGATGACTTGTCAGGTGTCAAAAGGAAGAGAAACCATATGAACAGCTCAAGGGTTGCACTTAACATCTATACAATGTTACGAGATCTAGAGGAAGGCATCTAGTCTCCAGAGGATAGTTTCATTGTGTAGAACGAATGAGAGGCCATGGGCAACAATCCCACAGAATAGGAAGGAATAGTTAGGTTAGTACTCACAATAGTGAACTCATGGAATCCAAACTATGTTATTTCAATTAAAAATGGTATAAATGTACTATCCCTGGATGGATCAAACTTCAACATAAATTCTCCAGAAAAATAAGCTTTTTATTCCTTTGCTTTCTCTAACTTCTCTAATTTCCACCATTATGAGATAATATTTGTAAATCAGTTTGAAAACCTAAAAGTAACATATAAATTCTAACTATTATAATTATTGTTGCCCACGGTCACATTAGCAGCAAAAACTAGAGGTCAAGATTTGAACTTATGTCCTTGAATTCCTGTGAATTCAGTGCTCTTTCCACTGTATATACTGATTCCCTAGGAAGGGGAAAATTATTGCAAACTGCTCCAATTTTAGAAAGTTCCATCAATAATAGTAACAGATGGGTATTCCAAAAGGCTTTTCTGGTAGTTGCTTTGAAAGAGTAATAAAAAAAAATTTTGTTAATTTTAAAGAGAAATACATTTGTAGCTGTGCTTCTAGGTATTTATATCCAATGTACCTGACCCAGTCATCCTAATGGATATCTGGTCACTGGATTCAGATGCCTCTGGAGGAGAAGTGAGGCTAGTGACCTGCACACCCCTCCCTCTCTCAAAACAAAGTCAAGTGCAAGTCATGTCATCATTTCTCAAATGGCATGGTCTTCTTCAGCAATGAAGGATGAACACAATCTGACCCAGTCATATAAATCTTCCACTTAATTGACTCTAAAGAGGGGCCATGTACCTATAGGGTTTAGAGATCTTAGGACTAGGAGAGATTTTGGCGATCATAGCTTCCTCTTATGAAATTGAGTAATAGAGTTAGATCTATCTTTTGTGTGCCTGTTTCCATTTCTCTCTCCAGCCCACCTCCATTCTGGGGTGAAAAAAATAAAAGTATTTCTGTCTTCAATTAAAGAGGGTCAACACTCAACAGCTCCTGTCACCTACAGCCTGGAGTTCGAATAAGGCCAGAGTCTGGGATAGAGGGTGAAAGGACAAGAACTCTATCCAAAATGATATACCTACCCAGACTGTCTTCGAGGACATAAGGGATGATGTGAGGCCATCTATATTGATCACCAATAATGGAATTTCTTTCTCTCTGAAAAGTAAAATAAACACAGAATGTGCTTATCCTGAGATTAGGCAGCAACTTGGGAAAGGATAGATGCTAGTTCCAGGAAAAAAGGCAGTTTAGGAATCTCTCAAGCACCAAAGGAAACAAATCATCTGTGCATGTATGAGTGTTGTTTTCCAGCAATTAAGTAAGATGTCAGGAGCAGAATAGGGCATCTGTAGCACTGATTTTGGGTAGGACAGTTTGGAAAAGAGGAATGCAAAGCTTATCTAGCAATGATTATGGGAGAAATCCAATCACCATTGGCAAAAAAGCTATGATGAAGTTTATTGCACCCAGTAAAGCTAAATAATTAAATGCAAGTAGCAAAAGCACATTCATCTAAGCTACCCTATTTAGAATTCATGATACTTCAGACATATTCTGGGTTAAAGTCTATCACTGCACTGTGAAAATGGAGTGTGCTAAATAAATACAAAAATATTTAAAAGAGAGAGAGTTGTGTATTAACAGTGGTTAAGTAAATAAAGCACTTTGAAGTATTCTTAAAACCCTACTATAGTTATTCTTGTTTTAATTAAACAATATGCCAATTACTGATTGGCTAACTATTATATTATTATTCATGCCTATTCACTGCAGGATCTGGGAGGATTTCTATGAAGCAACATTTTATTAGCTTAATTGTTGTTATTGTAGGACATAAAATCCGTGAGGGCAGAGACATTTTCATTTTTGTTTTTGTAGCCTTAATTCCTAGCACAATGAGTTACATATATGGAGACTTAACAAATGATTGTTAATTGACAGACATTATTGAAATTAATGAACTATGCCCTTTAAAAATATTTTTATGTTTAGATTTTTTTTAAAAAAACTAGTTTGAACTGACCTTTCTTTAATTCATCTGAATTGGTAAAGTTTTATTGTATAAGTAAAACCTTCCAGGTTGACAATCTGATATAAATACATCAAGCTTATATATAATTATTATGACGAAGAAGCTTGGTCCTGGATGAGAGTTGAGAAAATATTCCTCTCTCTCCCTTTCTTACACAGATGGAGCCCTATCACATGGCATACAACTATCGATTACTTTTGTTGAATTGCTTTTTCCTCCTTTTTTATTCTTTGCTACAAAAGATGGTTCAATGGGCAAAGGAGAGGGAAAGGTGTATTTTGGGAAATAAAAGCAATGTAAAAATACAAGCTATCAATAAAAAAAATAAGCCTATCAAGTCTAGATCAATACAGTCCAACTACATATGGCTAATGATAATGCCCTTGGAAATAATTTACAGCAAATCACAATAAGGGAAAGATGTTGCCATTAATATGAATCAAGTCATTTTTCCCAGAACAATTCGTTTATGAAGTCTTGTGCAAATGCACTACTAAATGATTCCCTTTTATTCTGTGCCACCTCCAATGATTAGGGTTAACATATCCTTGCACTGGCAGATTAGCTTCAGAGAGGTAGTATTTTAGCTTGCATTGGTCAAAAGAATTATTAATATAATTGCATCATGCCAACTCACCCCCTCAAGATTGATGTCTCCCTCAAAAAGGTTCAGTCCCAAAGCTGAGTGGCAAGACAATACCTGACGTTAGCAAATGGGTAGAACCCTACACAAGCATGTGGGATTTTCAAAGGAAAGAAATCTACAAACCTTCATTGATGTCAAATATGTCCTTGTCCTTGCCACCATCTACATCTATTACTAAAAAGACCAAAAAACAGAAGAGCAAAGGTTAACTTTGGCTTATGTGTTTAGGGGGAGAGAAGAACTTTAGGTCACCTAATCACAAAACTGTAGTTCATCCTACTAGGGCCACATCATATACTCTGTTTTTCTGTTTCCCTTGAGCATTGACTAACTTTAGGAATAAATCAATACAGTTGATAACAAATGGATCCCTCTGGGCAAGATGGAAGCCAGATTTGGAAGAGGTTCCATTGACACAGACTGGCTGCATTGAATTGAAACCAAGTTGGAACCAAGTGCTGCAAGCTGATTCAGTCAGCCTTGACTTGTCCATATGTGAACACTTCAATACAGACTGGAGCTTTTGGTAAATGATAGAAACCAAAGCTTCCAGGATAAGCCTGAATTGCCTTCTAAATTACTAGAGGGAATAACAATTTTTCTGATGACTCTACATGAGTACAGCTGAATAGAAGTGGAATGTTATATTTGGTCTATCTTATCTGACAGAGCCCTTTTTTCCAGTTTCTTTTTTTTTTTTTTTTTTTTGGTAGAGGGGTGAGAGTTGAGTGATAAACAGCCCACCAAACTCATATACTAATTAATATACAAGAAAATATACTATCGTGATTTACAAGACTTGCCAATGATTTCAAGGGGGCAGCATGGTATATAGTAGATGGAGCACAAGGCTTGGAATTGGATAGTCCTATATTTAAATCTAACCTCAGACACTTGACCTAGTCAAGTTCTTTAAACTACACCTCAATTTTCTCTGTAAAAATGGGATAATAATAGCATTTACCTAACAAGTAGGACAGCTATGTTGCACAATGGGTCAGGAAGACTCATCTTCCTGAGTTCAAATCTGGCCTCAGACACTTACTAACTGTGTGGCCCTGGACAAGTCACTTAACCCTGTTTGCCTCTGTTTCTCATCTATAAAATGAGTTGGAGAAGGAAATAGCAAACCACTTCAATATCTTTGCCAAGAAAAGATCTAATGGGGTCATGAAAAGTCAGACAGTACTTTACCAACTGTATCATCCAGCATCCACACCTTACATGAAATCATGCATCATTGGAAGTGCTAAATAAGAACATGAGTTAACAGATGACTCACCAAAGGTTTCTGAGGTTTGCTAAAAAACAAAAAAGAGAAGAGAACGTATTATCACGATATACAAGATTTATCAGTGTTTTTCTTGGTTGTACTGTTGTTCTATATATAGTAATAAAAGCATTCATTTGTTATCTTACTAGTATTGATTCTTTGCCTTTTGATAACTAATCTTCATGAAATTTGAGAATCTGAACTTTTACTTGAATGATTATCATTTTTTTTTAAAAAAGTGTTAATCCATGGGGCACATTAATGCATCGTTGGTGGAGTAATCACTTGATCCAGCCATTCAGGAAAGCAATTTGGAATAATGTGAAGAAAAGCGTGAAAATGTCCATACCCTTTGACCCAGAGATCTCACTGCTAGGCATAACCCAAAGAGGTGAATGAAAGAATAAAGGCATATATATTATATATATACACATGTGCATGTATATGTGTGTGTATGTATGTATATGCATGTGCATGCATGTGTACATGTATGTATATATACATCAAAATATTTGTAGCGGCACTTTTTGTAATGGCAAAGAATAAAGATATCAATAGCCATATATTGGAAAATGGTTAACCAAGTCATAATATAGTAATGGAATGGAATATTACTATGCTCTAAAAATTTTTGAATATGATAACTACAGACATATATAGGAAAATTTCTATAAACCGAGACAAAGTAAAGTAAGTGGAATCAGGAAAACAATATTCATAATGTTTGTGAAATAATATAAGATCATAACAGCAAAAGCATTTGAAACTGAGTTCTGTGAAATCATAATGAGCAACCTTGCCCCCAAAGAAGTGGTATAAGAAGATATAGCCCCTCTTTCTTTGCAAAGGTGGGAGACTACGGGTGTGGAAAACTTCATATGACATCATAATTTTTTGACGTGTTGTTTGAGGTTAATAAATTTTTCTTTTTTTTCTCATCTTTATTTTTTGTTATAAGTGATGTCTCTCACAGGGAGAAATACAAAATATATAAAAAGATGTAGCATAAAAGATATTTATTAGGGAAGTAAAGAAATCAAAATTAATGCTGTAAATTAAAAAAAGAGTCTCATTAGGTAAGAATGAGTGGACAACAAAGGGGTGATGGCTCCATTTTCATCTGCTCTTGGACACCATTTAAAGTCCAGTTTGAGGCACACATTTTAGGAAGACACTGACAGCATAGAGAGACTCTAGAAAACAGTGACCAGAATGGTGAAAGCTCTGGAAATGACTTTGTTCCAGGACTCATTGAAAGAAATGGAAATAATTAATATGATGGGTATTTCAGGGGACATGAAAGAAAGCTTGCCCTGAAGTATTTAAAGGGTTACAATATGAAATTAAACTTGGAGGGGAAGACCCTCAACGTTCCTGGATAAAAGAGAAATAATTACTATTTAGTAATTACAATCAGTCTATGCTAGGTGGGTGGGATGACATGGTCGTCTTCGAGCATGAGAATCACAGCAACAATATGAAATTAACAGAAACATGAGCATTAGGGGGAAACTGCAAAGAGGCATCTTTCAGCTAAATTTAAGGACAGACTTCCAAAAATCAGAGCTATCCAAAAGCAAAATAAATAAATATATTAAATATAAATGTACATAATATACAAAAATATACAAAATCAATAAATACAATACTGCTTGAAGAAATGGTCACTTCTATTAGGAGGTCTTTTTTAATAGGTTCATGTAAGGCTAAATAATCCAACAGGTTCATTCCTGAAATTGAAATATAGTGAAGAAAGAACATTAAATGTAAAGTTGGAAGACTTGGTACTCTGCTACTCATGACCTGCGAGACCTTGGGGATAAGTCACTTACCTTCTCTGAAGCTCAGTTTCCTGTGAAAATGGAATAATAATACTAGATCTACCTATTGCCACAAGATCTTTACAGGGCTCAAACAAAATAAGATATGTGAAAGAGTTTTGTAATCAGTAAGGTACTATATGCACATATCAAAGATATTCATTCCTCTCCTTTTAAAAAAAATATCCTATGCATAAAAGTAATGATTGTCTCAAAACCCAGTACTCAGCATATTTTGCAGTCATGTTTTTCTCAGGTCTTTTGTTTCTTTAGATAAACAAACAAATCTTTTTTTACCAATTAATATGCTTCAGAGTAACATGAGATTTCTGAAAACAGGCTCAAAATGCCAAGTGAAGACCAGACCCATTTCAGAATAGACAAAAATCACATGAACTGGGAAGATGTTTTGAGCATTATTTCGCCCATCAATTAAGTTTTAAAGATAAGAGCTAGACTGGGGATTGAACTACCTTCCTGAAGCAAAGCAGACAAATGTTGATGATGCCAGATTATGGGACAAGTGAATATGGGAGGGAAGGAGTGGGGCTTACTTTAATAATACCTGGTATAAACTTTTCATTTTCCTACTTGACAACATGCATCCCTCCAACAGAACATAAACTCCCTGAGAGAAGGAACTGTTCAACTTTTGTCTCTGCATCTCCATTGGCTAATGCAGTATATTGGACATACTAGAAGTTTAATAAACATTTGTTGAATTGTATTGATTTTATAGGCACAGAGTTTTTCAGGGCTGGGACAGTAGTGATAGCTCTTTTAGCCTCACCTAGTCTATCCTGTTTGTCCATCTACTTTTCATTCCTTCACACTGCCTTCTTTCTCACACTCCACTTTTCTTCCATTTTCAGCTTCAAATTTCCTCCCTCTCCTTTCCCTGACCCTAACATCATTCAAAGAAAAAGCCTTGTGGCTCATTCTCCAGGTAGTCCAAGACAATAGAAAGAGCAGTGACTTCACCTGATTGCTGTGATGAGTAAAAGAGAAACAATTCTTGAATTAGTGGAAGTAGCAGCAGTTGAACTAGCCTTGAAGGAAGACAAAATCACTGCCATCAAAAGCATCAATGATGAAAAATAGTCTGAATCCATTGATGAGGGAGAAATGAGGGATAGGGACATAAGGAAGATCTGAATGGAATCAAGTGTGACCACTGTTGAGATCTCCCATTCAATTTCAGGTGTCAAGAAGGACACATCACCCAGATACCTGCCAAGAAATTTTAGGAAGCCTAAAGCCGAGAACAAATCAAAACTAAATCAGAGTACTTTTTAGAGTATTGTGTCACAATTAGCTTGACCATGTATTAATTCAAGTTGTTGAGATGTCCCAAAACATCTCAACCTAAGCAAATTGCTTATGCCTCAGTCTATTTCTTTGGTTCATATGAACATGATATGAAATATAGAACCATAGTCAACCTATGGCTTTTTTGAGTAAAAGAAAAGAGTTGGAAGTTTTGGTTAATATTATAAAATGGCTGTCCATTGCACACAAAATATCATCTTTGACACTAACATGTTTCACTCATTAACCTATGCGTATGTAGAAATACACAACCACGCAAATACACATGTGCAATACATGTTGGGTTTAGGTTTTAAGGCAGTCATTTCTTTTGATATAATACTTCTTTTAAAAGAGAAGATAATTTATGTTTGTATCATGCTTTACCTTGATACAAGCAAATACACTGGAATGCCAATCTACCATTTTTTAAATGGCTACAGTATTTTAATTCCTGCTTATGGTCATAAAAAGACCCACTCTTCTCAATGCTAGAATGACAGGTTTTAGACTGTGAATTCCATTTGTCAATTTGGTTGCTATTTTAAATTTGTACTTAAGAAGAACTACAGGCTTCTTTCCAAGCCTTTGAAATATAATTTAGTGCTTTGGCTTTGTCTGTCCGTATTTAGTTGATACAGGGTGCCTCTCTACCAGCACAAAGTTGGACTAAAGTTAGTGAGGGAGCAGAAAAGAATTCTTACTCTGCTGGTCCTTCACAGTCTGCAGTCTATGCACTCGGGTTGAGATTATTACTCAAGTAATGGTAAAAAAAAAAAAAAAAATCTATGTCATCAGTCAATACCAATGTTTGAGCTAAAATAAATTTCCCCTTTTTTCTATATTAATAAAAGCTAGTTTTGAAACAGAAGCAAAAACAAAGCCAATCAACCACACCAAAGTCTCTTAGCCCTGTCCTCTTAGATCCCTTCCTGTTCCTCACTCCCCTGTAACCAGCCAATCTATCGCAAATTTTCCCTACTTGCCCTGAAAAAGTGCTCATTTCATTAACCCTGCCTGATTTGCGTGAAAGAAAACCAATGATTAAACAACTTAAAATAGTACCACTGCCCCACCTGCCCACCAGTATATTTGTTAGTTTTGCTTTACTTTCCATATATCTTGCAGTCTATGCCTTTTGATTGCTTACCAGGCCAGAAAGCACAAAGAAAACCTCACCCAGCAGAAGCCAAGGCAAACACCTTGAATCCATGTTGCATTCCTAGCAGAGACCTGCAAGAAATTCCAAATGGATTTTAGTTATAAAGAGACAAGCATCATAAATTGTAGCCTTTGACCTGTGCAAGGCATGCTATAGATTAAAGTCCATCAAATTTAGCACTGTTCTGAAGTTGCACAGTTAATCCTATTTGTTTTCAAGAGACTAGTCTTTGGGTGGTGCCAGCCTGGGAGGTTAAATAAATACCTAATCTTTATTTCCTAGTAAATGACAGTAAATCATATACAGTAAAAAAAAGTCAGCAATTAATTTTAAATTGTGTATCTATTCTTTGATTCAGGAAGTCACGATAATATGATGATAAGTAGAGTGTCCAATAAATATGTGTTGACTGATTAATGATGATGTTACAGGGAAGGTGAGCCCATGAGGGACTTTTTTTACTTCTTCTTATAGAGGTTGTACGGTCCACTATGGATGAATTACTTCTCTCAGGATGTTGTGGGGTTCAGCCACACATTGATTTTTCTAGACTTCCTTTGCACTGGGCTTATAAAGAGGCCTATTTATTGAATGGGTGTATCTCACTCAAAGTGAGAATGTGATAAGACCTTAGCCTGAAAGGGCCAGGGTCTCCCATTGCATCCTGGGCCATCTCCAGTCATCCTGATGAATATCAAGCCACTGGCCCCAGATGACTCAGGAGAGAAGAAAGTGAGGATGGTGACCTTGCATAGCCCTCCCTCACTCAAATCAAAGTCAGCTGCAAGTCATGTCATTATCTTGATGTCATGACCCTCTTCGAGAACGAAGGACAAACACAAAAATAAAAAAAAAAAGAAATCAGTTGAAAAATTGGTCTTTCTTTTTCTTTTTCAGGGATATCCAGGGGGAGAGAGAAATGAAAGCAAAGACATAAAGTTAGAGTGGAAGAAAGCTTAGGGGCCAGTCCTAATGTCTCATATTACAAGTTTGGAAAGTAAAGTTCAGAGAGATTAAGTGACTTGCCCAAAGTCACACAAATAGTAAGTAGCAGAGCTGGGAATCAACCCCAAGTCCACTAACTCCAAATTCTGAAAGGGTATTTGGGTCTCTAAAGAGATCCAGCCTCTAAAAAGCATAGTTGTGGGAAAAGAGGAGAGAAATAAGATAGAAAAGAAAGGTAAGGAATGACTGGGTGATTAGAAAACTCACTTGTTGTGTCTAGATGGGTCTTGTGCCACCTGTTACCCTATGGGAACTTTCAGAAATGAAACATGCTATTTTTTGCTACCTCACATTCTTAAGTTCTAGAGACCAATGGGCCATTGTGTCAAATCATTGCTGAATTTTATCACTCAGTAAGCAATGAACATAATTCAGAATATGAAAGCTGCATGATGCTGTGCACAGAGTAGGTGCTGATAGAGGGGGATGATCAGAAATCTCCATGATCAGTTTGATGGTGTTATAAGCAGAACTTTTTTTTGAGACCTTGATCTAATATCTGATAGAGGATGCATGGATTGATTCAGGATGAATTGGCTGGCATCAGCTGTGGTGGGCCAGAGTCATCTCTTTGCCCTGGAACTGTGAAAAGTAGGATAGGGTGCTATTTGCCTTTCTTTCCCTTTTGGGGAAGATCTCCAGAGGAAGTGGGACTCAATCTGAGAATAGACTTAGTGTGAAGGGGACTAAGGGGCCTATTATCCATCTCCTCCTCCTTTAATCCCAGAGACAGCTGTAGATGGGAGCAATTCTAGAATGAATGTAGAATACATGTCTACTGTCTGCACCTAGCTGTGGAGAGGTAGCAAGTGAGATCTATTGCAGTTGCATATATACTCAACCACATTTCCCAGGATAGGGAAACCAATTGGCCAAAAGGTTAGAGTACCTGAACTCCAGCCTCTTAGATAAAGGGGAAAGGGTGTTCCCTGCCACTATCAACTTCTTGAGATATTCAGGACCCATCCTCCTGTTTAGAAGAGGAGGAGCTCCTGGACAGCACCAGCCCCCTAATCTGCAAAGCTAGAGCCATGACAGCATAGATATACAGCTACAATTTATCTTTGCCACTGCCAACATCCATGGTTGTATCCAGGAATTGATCGCGTATTGCCCCCAAATGCTACCATCTTTGGGGCCAAAAGACTACCATCTCTAGAACTGAGGGAGTAGGGTAAGAATTAGTCTGCACTGCCCCTGGTGAACAAATATAGTAATGTTAGCTAGCATTTATACTTTGCTTTATGGTTTACAAAGCCCTTCACTTATGTTACCCATTTGATACCCACAACAGCCCTGTAAGGTAAACACAATTATTCCAGTTTTATAGTTGAGGAAACCAAGGCACAAAAGGTGTTGTGACTTGCCCAGGATCACATAGTCAGGAAATATCTGAGGCAAGAGTCAAACTCAGGTCTTACTGACTCTGCATCCCACACTCTATCCATTGTGACCCCTTAGCTGCCTCTATGCCACTATATGGGCGTCTCCCCATAAACCCACTGCCCCTTCAGATGTCTCCAAAGAGGAAAATGTCTGACTCTGCACTTGGTCCTCCTCCTCACTTTTAATAAACTCTGGCTCACAAAAGCTTGCCTCTCCCTTTTTATAAGCTTAAACTCACAAAAACTCATACCAGTCAATTCACCATAAATGCATGCACACAGACTCCACAGGAATAATCAATTAAAATCCCAAACAGAGGCCCACCTCCTTGTAACCTCATCAAGTTGAACTGGGAACTCCCAGAACAACCCCTTCTATAAGCACCTACTGTGTGCATAACACCATGAAGCTTTGATATTTCCAATTATGCTCATTACTTACTCACTGAGTTATAAAATTCAATAATTCACAATGAGTCTCTAGAGCTTGAGAATATGGGGTAGCAAATAGTAGCATATTTCATTTCTGAACATTCCCATTGCAGACTGCTACAGACACAAAGGCATCAATGCAGGGCAACCGGTGAGTTTTCTAAATACCTCACAATTCTTTACCTTTCTTCTTTACCTCATCTTTTTCCTCTTTGCTCATTACTACCCATCCTTTAATTCAGGTGTTCTAATCTGTTTGGCAGTCTGGTAAAGCCCCTGGACTTCTACTCAAAATAATATTTTTAATAGATGAAATAAGATAGATATGGTTACAAAGGGAATCAATTCTCTTGAAACACAGTGGTTGTTTTTTTTAAGTTAACAGATCCCCCAGGTTAATGCATCTACAATCACATCTGTCTTAATTTTACTGACCCCATTTTCTGAGTTGAAGAAATCTAATTATATTCTTGACCTGGAAAAGTGGTAAGAGGCATCAGGGAGCGTAGAAGGAAGACATTCCTGGGACACCTTGAATCACTAAAAAGAATTAATGACAATAAATATGAACTTTGAACTTGTTTTACTTTATATACTATGCAATATCCTGGAGAGGGTAGAGACCAAAAATCATTCTTAAACAAATTCAAAAATAAAAATGTTGCTGAAAGACCTAAGGTGGTAGCTGGTAGGAGGCTAATGAAAGAGCTGGATGAACTATGGCTAAAAACCAAATCACAATCATTTTACAGTGCAATGACTGAAGGGTTTTCTCTAGGTTCATTACGTTTAGAGTAGATAGGAAAGCAATTTCTTACTAGAGGAAAATCCTCCAGAAGCCATATCCACTTTACCAAAAAGCTCTCTTTACATATATCCTGATACTTAAATGCATTTAGGGACTGCTAAAAACCTTTATCAATGGACCACTATGCTTCCACAACATCTGTGATAAGATACCAGGCAATCTTTCCTATGGCTGGCTGCCAAGTTATAAAGCCACCTCTGATCTTAATACCCAAGGCAACAAGGTTGGCCACGAGTATAGACAGAGAAGCAAACTCCTTGGCAAGTCCAATGCACCAAGTTCTAACCCTCAAAGGCCAGTCACTCTGGAAATGGCCCAGACTGCCAGGGAAAGAACAGTTGTTCTAAGCATGCCTATAGACTTTGACTCAAATAAGCAATGATATTTTGTGCAAAAATGATGTCTGACTTGCAAATGAGTTTCAGTCAAGCAACCCAATAAAAAGGGATAGAGACTGGACCTGTGATTTCACTTATTTAGGAAACCCAAACATGACTTCTACCAAGGCAGGTTGAGACCTTCTCTGGGATTCTAGGGTGTAGAGCAGAGTTGTCAAATGTACTGCACTGGAAACAGTTCCAAACGCAACATTGACCAGCACCAGATTGAAATGTAACTGAGAAATATTTAACAAAATACATAAAAATATAATGGAACATAGATAATGTTGACATGTTGTTTTCTAAGTCAATATGCAGCCCAAAGGAATCTTTACATATGATTCAGTGACCCCCATTTCTGTTTGAGTTTGACACTAGTGCCCTAGAGCATTGAGAGATTAAGTGATCTGCCCAGAGTCCTATAGTCATTATGTCAGAAAAAAAGACTTGAAACCAGCCCATGCTAGCTCTATATCCACTGTGTTTTTCTGCCTCTCTGACATCATAAAGACTTCAAGAAAGAGGTCAAAGGACTTCCCAACCATTGCCATCCATTCCTTACTTTTATTCCCCTCACAGAGAAAAAATTTTTTGATTCTTGGCGAATTTCTGTATTTTGAGCTTCCTAAAATAAATTACCTTTTAGGAAGAATTCCGCTTCTTGGAGATGCCTCATAAATTGAACTGAAAGAAAACAAAATGAATCCAGGACAAAGAAAGGAGCCAGGATCAGAAGCAGGCATTTCTATTTATTTCACAAGATTTTGGCTCTTCTTAAATCAATAACCATGGGGCCAGATCAAGGTCAAATCTGCTAAACAGGCCAATAGAAGAAAGGAGAGGGAAATTTTGGAGTCTAACTATGGGAGTCATTCTAGGCTAGGAGAAGAGGGTTATACCAAATGGGGCAGGTTTCTCAGCCATGGGTTTAAATTAATTTAACCAGTCCCTTCCCCAGACCAGTATCAGCTGAAAGTCTTAGTCACCTACTTAAAGCACAGCTCCCTCAGCTCTGTCCCTAAGTTCCAATACCTACCATTCATCATCAAAACTTGCCTTCATCTCCCAGAATATAATTGTTTCCGAAACCTGCTTCTCTCCTCTTTTTCTAGGCAACACAGGCTTGTCTGCTTAAGTAACTAGTCTCTGGGCTCCTAAGAACTGTTTATAAATAAAGTCAAGGCAACTCCACCCCCAAAAACCTGGTGTCAACATGAGTGCTATTCAAATAAGAGGGCCATCCCATCTCAGGTCTAGGAAAAAATGACTCCATGGAAGAGCCCCACTATTGCATATAATAAGCATTAAAAATTAGTTTCCTGGATTCTGCATATAGCATGTGTGCTCAGGTTATAGGATCATAGACCAAAAATTAGGGAAAAAAAACTTCATAAAGTCATATGGTCTGTCAGGAATTTTTTATTTCTTTTTATTAATTTTTTTTTATTCAGGGATCAGGATCATTCCTCCTACAACTTTTAGTCAACTAAAAAGTTGTCTTTTGTTAAAGTTAACCTCACCTAACCAATAATAATGTTAAGGGAAGGTCAGAGTTATTTCTCCTAGATAAAAAATTGTTGAGATAACTGAAACCTCTCCCACGGAATGTGAAATTTTACTTGGGGCCTTAAACATTCCTTAGATAAGAAGCCAGAAGAAAATTCTCAGCTGTCCCCAACTCTTTGGCAAAAGGAAAATCCCTTCTCCCTCTTTTAGCCTATTTATGAACCCTATAAATGTAGTTTAATCTGTAATCTGACTTAGTTTTCCTATGAAGACTATTTAACTATGTTTCTTTCATTGAAGGATGTGTGAGATTATGACTTTGCTTAACTAAATTTGTCCAGTTTTTATGACATTGTAGGAAGCATGGGATTATGAATCTTTCCTTTCTTTAACTTTGATGGCCTAAGAAGAATGCACAAGATTAGAATATTTGTAAAAGAATTATTTCTCTCACTCTAACATAATTTTGTCTATAAGAGGCCTAATTAGAATCTTAATTGGGGCTCAGGTTTTTTTTGTTTTTTATTTGCTTGGTTTTTTTGTCTGAGATCTGGATCTATGTTTAAGCATAAGAAAATGTAGGTTTTTCTTACCTGTATGATTTCTGCATTTTGATAGATTTATTTTGGCAGCAGTTACCTACCACATGAACTCAAGAAGGAGATATTTCTCCTATAACAGGTCAACACTCCACATGAGCAAACTAAGGCCCAGGGAAGTTAAATGACCAAGATCAAAGAGGTAATAAGCATTGGAGATAAGATTTGAACCCAGGCCCTTGGGCTCCAGAGCCAATCCTCCTTGCACTGTACCACACTGATGCTTCCCTCAATCTTCATTTACTAGGTAAAATGATGAAACTAAAAGCAAGGCATGTTTATCAGGGTTGAGCACATATTAAATGAATCGAATATAATTTTTTTTCAATCAGACTTCAGTCTTAGGTGGCCAAAGGAGTGCCTTCAGAGTACCTCTTGTTAATGGGAGTATATGTCTTAAAATACTCTCTAAAGAAGATAATTATGGAAGATTTCTTAAGCCATGACAGCACTGGACACATGTAATTCCCTCTTTAGGATAAGCATATACTACTGAATTAAGCACTTACTTTTGGTGTTTATGGATAAGTGTAGGAAGAAGGTTAGAATAGACTGGTTGGGGGGAAAGGTGAAGAAATTCCTTAGACAAAAGTTCACAAAAATGATGTAAAATTTGCAAAAATTATACAAAATTATACAAAAATTATACAAAAGCTCAAGAGCCCTTATTCAGGCCTGCAGAATAGTGGTACAATAATGGAGCCTTCACTGATGGGATCTGAGGTTCTATACCTGTCCTGTAGTATTCCAGAGGCATCTCAATGTTTAGCACTCTCTTTCTCCAGGCCCAAGTTTATAGTACTGTCATGTGAGTAGCAGGGCTTGACAGGCTTCCATGATGTTGAGGAAGCTGAAGGACAACCTGGTGTTCTTCTCATGAATGAGGCCTCTTCCATCTGTCATGAGTGAAATTTCACAAAAACTGAGATATGTTTCTCCAAGCAAGATAGCATTTTATTTATAGGGTACAAACCTGGGAATAAGAAGAATCAGTTACTTGCCTCCATTGATGCCAAACACCCCCAGCCAAAAGAGAGCTACCCTTTAATGGGTTTGGGGGAGTACAGAACAAAGAAGAGAACAGGATAAAGGGCATCATGGGTTTGAAAGTAACATGACTGGTTAATAGGTGAGGCATGAGGAACAATATCAATGGTTGGAAGTTAGGAATGGGGTCTAGCAATAACGCCCCTCCTTCTCTCCTGGGACTAAGAAGTGTTCTTTTTTTAGGCCACCCACAAGACAATGGTCCAGACTTCTTTGGATAGCAAACCAGATATCCCTGAACGATAGGCTGGTAGTGTAAAGTTATTAGACCAGACTCCTTTATGTCAACAAGAAACTCTCAAAGTTAGCAAAATTCCTCGAGGCATGGATAGAAGAATAATTCAGCAGGAGAGCTAGATTTCTGAACTTAATCCATTACAAGCCAGCTGAATTCTGAACTAAGTTCAGAGACAAAGAACCATGACTTAAGCAGTTACAAGACAAAAATCAATTAATTGTAAATAGGATCAATAAAAAAGATACAGAATCAATTTTAGTCTTCTCACAATCCTGAATATATTACTTTCATGGCAAGAGCAGGGATGGGATAGATAGCTTCAAAAGTCTGGCAGACATTTGGGGGAACTGGAAACCAAAGTCTAGACTAGGGTGGGGAACTTGTGGCCTCAAGGTCACATGCTGCTTTCTGGGTCCTTGGGTGCAGCCTTTTGATTGAGTCTAAGTTCTACAGAACAATCCTTTTATCAAGGGGATTTGTTCTGTGAAGTTTGGATTCAGTCAAAGGGCCACACTTTGTTCTAGAAAGTTGAAATGATTTGGTCAAGATCACACAAGCATTAAATGACAGCACTGAGATTTGACTCACCTCCCACCTTCTCTGTTTCCAGATTCTTTTGTTTGAAACAGGTTGACTCTTGTCTAGTTAACTAGATGCAATAAGGTATTCTCTGGAGTCATAAAGAATGAAAAACCATCCAATTGTCATTCTCAGGGAGAAGGGTGAGGGGAATAAAGCTGGTAGGAATGGGGTCCATGTCTCCTACTTCTACATAAACCTACTTGGATGTCCAGGTATGGATCTATGCCACCTCAAAATCCCTTTTGTGGATTAGAGTTGTAGACTAACTGGATATTAAAAGGATATTTTATTCGAGCCAGAAGGAACATATCATATTGACAGAGTTCTGCTGACACAAACAGAAAGGTAAATAAAAGGACATAATTCAAAACCAAAAGACTGACTGGCACCTGCTTCTTCCATGCAGTTGAATCATAAGTCCTGCCTCCCACAAACTACCCTTATGCTTGGGCCCTTAAGGTGGGAATTGCAAATATTTAAGTATATTATGAATTTCATCACTGTATAAATATTTTCCACAACATAAGTACAAAGTCTCAGATCCAGTGATGACTATTTGTTGCTACCAGTGCTCTGACCTGAGGTAGGCCCCAGCAATGTATGTAGGAGGTGATTTTATAGCATCTTCACAAAGAAATATTTATGAAATATTGTCACCTACCTGCCCACCTCTCCTCCCTCCAACAATTACACAGGTACAGTCAACAATCTTTGTCATTTCTGAGCATAAATTATTACTCATCACTGGTGTTTGAATATATATATACAAAGTTAAGCCACGACGCTCTGTTGTCATCTTCTGGAATGGAGCTCTCAACTCCCACATTATAGAGAATCAATAATTACAAAACTGGTCTGAAAGCTCAGTTTCTAGAATAGAATGAAAAAAAACACTTATATCTCATCTAAGAGTTAGTAAAAGCTAACTCTTGGGCATAGCAAAGAAAGGCTATTTAGTGAAAATACCATGTTGATTCAACTGAGCTCAACTTTCCAGCATCAGTGTTGGTTATGCTACCAATCTGTTAGAAGCCTAAGAGAAGAGTCAGGTGACTATACTTGTCCCTAAAGTACCGGGAAGTGACATCAACAGCCCAAACCTTTAGTGTCCTGAGATAATTCAACCTCAGGACAGTTTCAATACCTCTTAAGAAAAAGAACCAGTTTAGCCCACATGGTGGGGGACTTCAGTACTAATTTCTCCTACCACAGAGGCATGAAAAACTAGTCTTTATACTTAAAATCCAAAACCATAAGCCTAGTTTAGTGATACATGCTCACCCTGAAAAGGAAATTACATATGTCCCATGCTATCATGGCTTATGAAATCCTTCACAATCTTCACCTTTAGTGGGAATTTTGAGGAATATCTTTCCATAAAAAAGAAAGACTTGCTGTTCAGTGATCCTTTTGACCAGCTAAAGTGAACATGTGATGATCACAATTCAATGCAACCCAAGCCAACTATGATTGACGAATCACCTAGAATGTGCCCAACACTAATGAAAACATACTGCTTTCAAATGCATCATTTCACATAGAATATGTTATTTGAGGAAAGGTGCTTTCCTATGCATGGGGTAGTGGGAAATGCTCTTGCCTTGGATTTGAGACCTAGGTTCAAACTCTGTCTTCAATGCCTATTTTAGTCACCTTCAATGGACCTTGGAACAATTTGTTCTCATCCACCCATTCCTCTGGGAGGAGTCTTCACATGGTTGGGGTAGATATTCCCCTAACTCCCTGAGGAATTTGAGGCTTGTTGGTGAACCTCAACCTGCTTTAGCCCACCTGCTGAGACAGTCTTACAGGGGTGTGGCCACTATGCATGCTACAGCTTCTTGGAGCCACAGGTGAGAATTGAGTGGCAGGTGAAGACCACAGGTGGATGAACTGCCATGAAAAGGGCTCAGCCAGCCCTCACACCAGATGTGCTAGTCCTCTCTGAATACCCCAAACACTCTATACATACCCAATCAGACAGGCAGTCCACCTATGATTATCCCCATTTTATATACATATAAGGAAACTCTAGAAGTTAAATGATTTACCTGGATGTCACACAGCCTGAGTGACCTGTAGCACAGTCTGTGTCAGAGCCAAGGAAAATAGGCCCTTTGACCCTAAGAGCAGTGTTCTTTCTGTTACATTACACTGAATAGGTTGGGAAGCAAGATTGTTTTCACTATAGTCTTAGGTTCAGCACTTAGCCCATGTGCCTGGCACATAGCAGGCCCTTAATAGATGCTTATTGACTGACTGGCAGACTAATTTCTTGTGGAAATAGATGTGTATCCTCCCTTCCCTTCATTGCAGAGGTAGGATCATGAGTATTGAACACTGCAGCTACTATTAGACATAGTCAGTGTGTTGGAGGGTTCTGCTGTACTGCTTTTATTCCTTTTTGTTTTTCTCATCATCATTACAAGAAAAAACTTGCTAAGAAGGGAATCGGGGACATATATGGATATATGAGTAAGTAGAGTAAGTAAAGTAAGTAAGTAAAAGTAAAAGATCACTAAGATAAGTTGATTTTTTATATGGATGCTAGAAATTATGTTGTACATTTGACTCATGTTCCCATTTCTCCATATTATTTCACTGTAGCTTCCAATATGTTTCTTTATCAACCTGTTTCTTCGCTAATTCCAACCTGCTAAAATGTCATCTCTTCTACATAATTCACTTTCATATTTTGTTTTTATGGTTTACAAATCCCTCTCTTCACAAATGTCTTGTGGCAGGGGTGGAGCCAAGATGGTGGAGTACAAGGATGGACCTGTAGAAACTCTCCCCCCATAGCCCATAAAATACCTGTAAAAAATGACTCTAAACAAATTCTAGAGCAGCAGAAGCCAAAAAACAACAAAGTGAAAGAGATTTGCAGCCCAAGACAGCCTGGAAAGCCAACAGAAAGAGTCTATTGCACCAGGCTCAAAGTGGAGCTCAACCCAACCTTGGCCACAAGGCACAGCATGGACAAGACTGGAGCATGCTTCAGAACATGGAATCACAGTTCCCAGATTTATCAACCCACAAACACCAAAGACAGCTTCAAAGGTAGGTGAGAAAGCTCTTTCACCTGAGTGAGAGGGGGCTGTGGGTCTGGCCCAAGAACCAGCCCCAGGTGGGGCAAAAGTTACTGCAGCAGTGTGACCTTTCAGAATCCTTGGCCTAAAGACCCTGGGGGAATTGAGGAGCTCATCTAGGTCTCAGTCCTGAGTGGAGATTCTGGGGTGAGGAGGAGTGCTGGCAGTAGAGCTGGTGGTGATAGAGGAGAGGGAAACCTATGACAGATCATGGGCAGAACAGAGTACTTGTGGTTGGTCACAGGCAAGAGCACAGGCCAAGAGAGGAGTAAACTCCTCTCCTTTAATTGTGCCACCTCGGAGGAATTGAGAAACTTACAGGTCCCGAGAGTATACCCTCCACTTGAAAAAGGACTCAAAAATCAAGTAACTGATTGGGAAAATTCCCAAAAAGGGAAAAAAATAAGACCATAGAACATTACTTTCTTGGTGAAAAGGTATTTTTTTCCATTCTTTCAGATAAGAAAGACCAAAGCATACCATCACAGGAAGATCTAAAAGTCAAGGCTTCTGCATCCAAAACCTCCAAAATAAGGGGGCAATGGTCTCAGGCCATGGAAGAATTCAAAAAGGATTTTGAAAATCAAGTAAGACAGGTGGAGGAAAAATTGGGAAGAGAAATGAGAGCGATGCAAGAAAATCATGAAAAGCAAGTCAACAGCTTGCTAAAGGAGACTCAAAAAAATGCTGAAAAAAATAACACCTTTAAAAATAGACGAAACCAGGGGTGGAGCCAAGATGGTGGAGGAGGAAGATGCATATACTCTAGCACGTCCCACATAGCCCACAAAATACCTGTAAAAAATGACTCTCAACAAATTCTAGAGCAACAGAAGCCACAGAGCAACAGAGTGAAAGAGGTTTCCAGCCAAAGGTAACCTAGAAAACTGACAGGAAAGATATATCTCACGGGACACTGAGTGGAGTGGAGCTCAGCCCTGGCCACACAGCACTGGGAGGAACAGGACCTGAATAAACCTCCAGGGCAGAATTCCCAGCCTGTAGGGTCCCAGATCCTTCAACTTACAAGTGACAAAGAAAGCTCCAAAGGTCAGTGTGGGAAGGCTTTCCCAGAGAAGGGAACAGGGTTCCCCCAGCACTGGCCCTAGGTGGTGGCAGCAGTGGGTGGTGGGCAGCTATGTGGAAGCAGCCTGGTTCCATTGTCCAGGCAGCACAGCTTAAAGCCTCTGGAGGAATCAAACAGCTGATCTGAATCTCAGCCCTCAGTGGCAGCCCCACCCCCAACCAAAGCCCCTGAGAGAGTTGAGCAGCTGATCTGAATCTCAGCCTTGAGAAGAGGAGGAGCACTAGGACCCTCCTCTTGACAAAGGATTCAGAAGTCAAGTAACTGGCTGGGAAAATGCCCAAAAAAGGGGAAAAAAATAAAACCACAGAAGGTTACTTTCTTGTGGAACAGGTGTCTCCTTCCATCCTTTTAGATGAGGAAGAACAAGGCCTCATCTGTCAGAGGAAGTCAAGGCCTCTGCTTCCAGCACCTCCAAAATGAATATGATATGGGATCAGGCTATAGAAGAGCTTGAACAGCATGTCAGCAGCCTGCTAAAGTAGAACCAAAAAAATGCTGAGGAAAATAACACCTTTAAAAGAGGATAACTCAATTGGAAAATGAGGTCTAAAAAGCCAATGAGGAGAAGAAGGCTTTAAAAAGGAGAATTAACCAAATGGAAAAGAAGGTTCAAAAGCTCACTGAACAAAATAGTTCTTTAAAAGAGAGAATCAAGTTCAGGGAAGCTAATGACTATGAGATAAACCAAGAAGTTAGAAAACAAAACCAAAAATTTGAAAAAAATAGAAGATAATGTGAAACATCTCATTGGAAAAACAACTGACCTGGAAAATAGATCCAGGAGAGACGACTTAAAAATTATTGGTCTACCTGAAAACCATGATCAAAAAAAGAGCCTAGACGTTATTTTCCATGAAATTACCAAGGAAAACTGTCCTGATATTCTAGAACCAGAGGGCAAAATAAATATTGAAAGAATCCACCAATCACCTCCGGAAAGAGACCCCAAATGAGAAACTCCTAGGAATATTGTGGCCAAATTTCAGAGTTCCCAGGTCAAGGAGAAAATACTGCAAGCAGCTAGAAAGAAACAATTCCAGTATTGTGGAAATATGATCCGGATGACACAGCATCTGGCAGTTTCAACATTAAGAGATCAAAGGGCTTGGAATAGGATACTTCAGAAGTCAAAGGAACTGGGATTAAAACCAAGAATCACCTACCCAGCAAAACTGAGTATAATACTTCAAGGGAAAAAAAGTCATTCAATGATATAGAGGACTTTCAAGCATTCATGGTGAAAAGACCAGAACTGAAGAGAAAATCTGACTTTCAAACACAAGAATCAAGAGAAGCATGAAAAGGCAAACATGAAAGAGAAATCATAAAAGACTTTGTAAAGCTGAATGGTTTACATTCCTACATGGAAAGATATTTGTAACTCTTGAGACTTTTGTCAGTATTTGGGTAGGTGGAGGGATTATACACACACACATACACATATATATAGACAGAGAGTACAAGTTGAGTTGAGTCAGAAGAGATGATATCCACAAAAAAATAAAATAAAAATCAAGGGGTGAGGGAGGAAAATACTGGAAGGAGAAAGGGAGAAATGGAATGGGGCAGGCTATAACTCATAAAAGAGATAAGAAAAATTTTGTTCAATGGAGGAGAAAAGGGAGAAGATGAGAGGGGAAAAGTGAAGCTTACTCTATTCACATATGACTTAAGGAGGGAATAACACACTCACTAAATTTGGTATGAAAATCTATCTTACACTACAGGAAAATAGGGGAGGAGGTGACAAGTGGGGTGAGGGGGATGATAGAAGGGAGGGCAAATGGAAGAAGGGAGTAACTAGAAGTAAATACTTTTGGGAAGGGACAAGGTCAAATGAGAGAATAAAAAAAGGGGGGACAAGGTAGGACAGAGGGCAATATAGTTAGTATTACACAACATGATGATTATGGAAGTCTTTTGCAAAATGACACATATATAGCCTGTATTGAATGCTTGCCTTTTCAGTGGGAATGGGCAGGGAAGGAAGGAGGGAGAGAAGTTGGAATTCAAAGTATTAGAAACCAATGTTGAGAATTATTATTGTGTATAACTGGGAAATAAAAAACACAGGTAATGGGGTATAGAAATTTATCTTGCCCTACAAGAAAAGAAAGAAGAGGATAAGGGAAGGGTGGGGTGTGATAGAAGGGAGGGAACATTGAGGGAAGGGGTAATCAGAATGCAAGGTATTATGGGGAGAAAAATTGGAACTCAAAATTTTATAGAAATAAATGTCAAAATCAAAAAATAAATACAATTTAAAAAATAGACTAATCCAAATGGCAAAAGAAGTCCTAAAAGTCAATGAGGAGAAGAATGCTTTAAAAAGCAGAATGGGCCAAATGAAAAAGGACATTCATAAGCTTACTGAAGAAAATAGTTTTTTAAAAGTTAGAATGGAGCAGATGGAAGCTAATGACTTCATGAGAAACCAAGAAATCACAAAACAAAACAAAAAGAATGAAAAAATAGAAGACAATGTGAAATATCTCATTAGAAAAACAACTGACCTGGAAAATAGATCCAGGAGAGATAATTTAAAAATTATTGGTCTACCTGAAAACCATGATGAAACAAAAAGCCTAGACATCATCTTCCAAGAAATTATCAAGGAAAACTGCCCTGATATTCTAGAACCAGAGGGTAAAATAGAAATAGAAAGAATTCACTGATCACCTCCTGAAAGAGATCCCAAAAAGAAAACTCATAGGAATATTGTAGTCAAATTCCAGAGTTCCAAGTTCAAGAAGAAAATATTACAAGCAACCAGAAAGAAATAATTCAAGTATGGTGGAAATACAATCAGGATAACACAGGATTTAGCAGCTTCTACACTAAGGGATCAAAGGGCTTAGAATATGATATTCCAGAGATCAAAGGAGATAGGATTAAAACCAAGAATCACCTACCCAACAAAACTGAGTATAATACTTCAGGGGAAAAATGGAATTTCAATAAAATAAAGGACTTCAAAGCATTCTTGTTGAAAAGATCAGAGCTGAATAGAAAATTTGACTTTCAAATACAAGAATCTAGAGAAACATAAAAAGGTAAACAGGAAAGAGAAACCTTAAGGAACTCATTAAACTTGAAATGTTTACATTCTTACATGGAAAGATACTATTTATAACTCATGAGACCTTTTTCAGTGTTAGGGTAATTAGAGGGAATATATATATACATATATATGTGTGTGTGTGTGTGTGTGTGTGTGTGTGTGTGTGTGTGTGTGTAGGAGGATATGGGTATGTATATGTGTATAAATTACATGTGTAGGTATGTATATGTACATGGGTGTGTGTGTTTATATATACATATATGTGTGTATATGAAGGGGAAATACTGAATATGAATTTATGAAAATGCTGAATATTGTATTTATTTTTTATTTATTTACTTTTTGTGTGTATATGAAGGGAAAATACCTGAAAAAATAAAATAAAATTTACTGTTGAATGGAATATGCTAGGAGTAAGAGAAAAAGAGAGGTAGAATGTAGCAAATCATCTCACATAAAAGAGTAAAGGAAGAGCTTTTGCAATGGAGGGGAAGAGGGGGGAGATGAAAGGAAATCTTACTCTCATGGGATTTGCTCTAAGGAGGGAATAACACACACTCAATTAGATATAGACAGGAAGGCAAGAAGGCAAGACAAGAAGGGGATAGGAGAGGGAAGATAATAGAAGGGACAGCAAATTGGGGAAAGGGATAATCAGAAGCAAACACTATTGTGGGAGGACAAGTCAAAGGAGAGGATGGAATAAATGAAGGGCAGGATAGGACCAAGGGAAATGTAGTTAGTCTTTTACAATGTAACTATTATGGAAGTGCTTTGCATTGTTACACATGTATGACCTATATTAAATTGCTTGTTTTCTCAATGAGAGTGGGTAGGAAGGGAGGGAGAAAATATGGAACTCAAAGCTTTAAGAATTAATGTTAAAAATTGTTTTAGGATGCAACTAGAAATTAGGCTATACAGGCAATGGAATATAGAAATCTATTCTGCCCTACAGGAAAATAGAGGGGAGGGGGATGGAAGATGTGTGGATAGTAGAAGGGAGAATAGACTGGAGGAAGGGGTGCATGGGGTGCATGCTGTCCTAGGGTCGGGGGTGGGGAGAGATGGGGAGAAAATTTTGAATTCAAATTCCTGTGGAAGCGAATGTTAACAACTGAAAATAAATAAATTATATATTTTAAAAAAGCAAATGTGTTGTGGCATGGATAATCCCTGTTCCTACTATAACTAACCCATTTCATGCACATGGAAGTTGAGACTTGGAGAGTTTAGGTTACTTTCCCAGAGTCAAATAGCTAATAAATATCACAGCTGAGATTCAAGCTCTGCTCTTCTGATTTCAAGTCCACAGTCCTTTACACGGATGATGCCAAATTCCAATAGAAACTAAGGGCACTAAACCTTATAAAAGAATCCCTTTGGGCTACATACTGACATATTAACATCTATGTTCTGTTGCATTTTTATTTAATTTTCTATATACTTATCAATTATATTTCAATCTGGTTCAGTTTGGACACAGGACTATTGTATTTCCATGTTTGATAACTCTATACCAGATCTGCACAGCCTGTGGCCTGCCATACCAAAGGATTTTGGGCAGCCCCCGAAAAATGTAGAGGTTCCCTCTATATCCTCTGGCAGGCCACAGGTTGTTCACGTCTGCTCTACACTGTAACCATGGTACTTATAAAGAAATAATGAAAGAGAATGAAAATACACAATTTATTCCATTCAAGGGAACTACTTACACTAGCAACTTAAACGTATCTCAAAAAAAAAAAAACCCTATATGTAAAATTAGTCACCTGTAGTTGAAAAATTGTGACTGTTAACACGAAGACTTTTGATGAAAAAACAGTAGAGTATTTGATTATTATTCCCATATAGAATTCCTATATGTAAGCAGAACTATATGGTATGGGGCCAACGATTGCATTTTGCACTAAAAATAAAAGAGCAGGTAGGTGGCACAATGGATACAACGCTGGGCCTGCAATCAGGAAGACTCATCTTCCTGAGTTCAAATCCAACCTCACACACTTATTAGCTGTGACCCTGGACAAACCACTCAACCCTGTTTGCTTCAGTTCCTCAACTGTAAAATGAGTTGGAGAAGGAAATTGCAAAACACTTGAGGAGTTTTGCCAAGAAAACCCCAAACAGGGTCTGAAGAGTCAGACACAACTGAAAAAAACGACAAAACAACAACAACACAGAACCCAATGTTTTGGTAGGAGATCTTCTGTTTGCTGAGAAATTGCCATAGTTTAATGAAATAAGCACCGTTCTTGGAGTGAGAAAACCCAAGTCCTGACTCCTTATATTTATTATATTTGTAGCCTTGAACAAGTAAGTCTTTTAATTTCTTTGAGCCTCAGTTTTCTCATTTATAAATGGGGATAGTATACACTAAATTACAGGACTTTCTTAAGGAAAACCATTTATAAACCTTAAAGAGCTATATAAATGTGTGCTATTAATATCCTAGCTCCTGGGGAAGTACCCTGAACCCTGGGCTATGAAATATACATTGGTCTTAAGTGAAGGGTGTGTCTCTGGCAAACATTAGCATTTCTATGGAGTCTTAGTCAACATTCCCTAGATTTCATAGGTACTGCAGGGTCATTTAACTGTGCTGACTCGTGCTTTGCCAGGTGCTGTTGTGGGTGATGTGGCCTCTAATTTTTGACCTTGCTCTATAATGCAAGAAAGACAAGGAACTCATTCAACAAAATCTTGTTTCATGCCTACTATATGCCAAGCACTCTGTAGTCATCACAGAGTCCAAACTTCTTATTTTACAGATAAAGAGGCACAAGGAAGGTAAGTCTCTTCCCCAGAATATTGAGCCAGAGTGCTAAGGATCTAAGGTGGGATTAGGTCTTTTTAAATCCGAGTCCCTTTATATAAACCATTATACTACACTGTTCACAAGCTGTCCATGAAGCTACTGCTGGGATTACAGAGTAGAATAAATATTTTCTTTACTCCTATTATAAAGCCAATTATGGCTAATGAGTGTTTGTCTCACTTAGTTGGTGGGAAGACCTCATCAGTAAGAGCTAACCTCAAAGAATTAGGTGACCTACTTCCTTTCCTAAACTAACCCCTCCACCATGTACTTAAATTTCTTCTCCTGTTTCTTATAGGATCTTATTTTTCCTGACACCCTCCTCTTGAAGACATATTGTTCACTAGGTTCACTCCTGCCTTCTGCCACTTATCAAAACCTATGTTCAAATCTACCTTGTCACTTACTTAGATGAGAACTGACAAATTATTTCATACTAAAGTGTAAAAAGTAGGACCAAAGTCCTATTCCAATGCCTCATTGTGATGTGGAGCCAAGACTGGATACTTGAAGGCTATGCCCATAAAACACAGGCTGTAGAAGTTTCTGCCCAGCCAGAAGGGCTTAGCATACAGTCCCAGTCTAAGACCCAACCTCTCCAAATGCAGAGAGGCCCCTTACCAGTCGTCTGTCTATCGGGTGGCCAGGGCAATCAATGAAGCAAAGCAAAATACAAAGTGGTCCTTGTCTTCTTTTGTTTCATTACTCTTCTGCAGTTCTGGTGGTAAAGTAACTGAAATGGTGCAGAAAGTGCTAAAAATCAGAGTTTTTAGGACCAAGTGTAAATATTAATTTATCTGCTAAAGAAACTACTGATGATGTCAATTACATAGTAAGGTGTGGTAGGAATGACAACTGTTAAAAAGAATGACTTGAAACAGAGGAATCTTGTATGAAGGTTGCTGACCCTATAATATTACTGCATTTTAAATAGCAGTTCGTCACGTTCTCAAAACTATACTAAGCTATAAGTTACATGAGGGAACTTTCTTTTCCCAGTGCCTAGCATGTTGCTTTTTCTATAAGACATTCTTAATACATGGTTCACAACCTAGAAGTCATCCTTAATTCTTCTCTCTCTCTGTCTCTGTCTCTCTCTCTTTCTTTCACACACACACACACACACACACACACACACACACACACACACACATCATATCCAATCTGTTGCCAAGAACTGTCAATTTCACCTCTGCAACAACTCCCAAAGATGCCCCCCTCTCTCCTCTGACAGTGCCTCCACTTGGGTGCAGGCTCTCATCACTTCATGCTTGGACCAGTGTAATGGTCTTCTGGAGAGTCTGCCCGCCTCATTTCTCTCCCCTGCCTCATCCTTCATTCAGCCATTAAAGTGACTTTCCTAAAGTATAGATACAATCATGTCACCTCCTTATTCAATACACTGGTTCCCTATTGTCTCTAGGAGTAAATACAAAAGGCTATTTTTGGCATTTAAAAGTTTTATAAACTAGACCCCTCCTATCTTTTCAATATTCACACACCTTATTCCTTGATATGCACTCCTCAATACAGGAATATTGACCTTCTGGCTGTTCATAAATAAAACATTCCATCTCAGGGCAGCTAGGTGGTGAATGTGCCCTGGAGTCAGGAGGACCTGCGTTTAACATACAGCCTCAGACACTTGACACTTACTAGCTATGTGACCTTGACAAATCACTTAACCCCAATTGCCTTGCCTTCCCCTCTCCCAAAACAAAACATTACGACTCTAGATTCTATCTAGGCATCTTTCCTGATTGTCCCTCATGCCTGGAAGACTCTACCTCATCTCCACCTATTGGGTTTCCTGTCTTCTTTTAAGTTCCAACTAAAATTCCATCTTCTACAGGAAGCCTCTCTCAATTCTTCTCAGTTGAGAACTTCAGCTACTAGTCCAAATACCTACTTTTACATCTATACAAAATTTTTATGAGATCAATCTATATATGCACCAGGGACAGTCTCGATATTAGTACCAAGGGCATTCAAGGATATTAATAAGGAAAAGGTGAATTTATATAAGTAATATTCCACAGTGGACCATATTTTTAACATTTCACAATTCACTGAAAGATATAGAATATACTCAAAACAAAAGACAACACATAACAAGCAAACTAAAACACCTCCATTACCTCAACCACCACCTCTCCTAAGACCTGAATAAAGATAGCTCAGGACTGAACTCAGGATCCTTGAAATAACAGTGCCTCCCAGACTCCTGACCATGCTTCTGTGCCAGACTTTTCGTCTTCCATCATCACATTATATATGTAGTCTTCCCCTTGGAACATGAGCTCCTTGACAACAGTCTGTTTTTCTTTTCCTATTTGTACAACTTAGTAGAAAATTTAGCCCAGTACTCTATACGTGGCTTGTGTTTAGCAAATTCTTTTTCTTTCATTCATTCCAGATTCAATTTGTGTTTATTTGTTGATTTTTTTAAAAGCATTTGAATGAGTATAGCAAAATATTCATTCTCTTGCAATAAAATGTTTCCCATAAACACATCAAAATATTCAAGATTCCATGAAAAATATAACACGAAAAAATCTGGCAATCTTCTATTAACAGCAGGTGAGATATAGAACAGTGAAGCAAATATACTCACCAAAATTGTTTGCCACTGACATGAAAGAGATCCGTCACAAAATCCTCCATATGTTCTTATATCCATTAATCTCCAGAATTTTGCAGAGCTTCCTGGGAAAGATCAATGTCCACTGAAAAAAAAAATGACCCAATTATCCACACAGGGGAAAAAAAGACAGAGAGAAGAATCCTTATTGTCTAGAATTTAATATGCAGTTACATGGACAATCTATATACATCATTCATCTAGAAAGCTATCTAGGACAAACAGTACAAATAGACAATTAATTAATTGGTTCCTGAATTAAGCAGGAGGATAATAGTTCCTCTACTGATGGCAAACTTCCAAGTACAAAGGCCCATATTTTTAAAATAAATATTATACTAGAAATGCTATACAACTGTAAGTCATGGAACACTACAGTCTTCAAAGAATTTAAAATGTGCATCAATCAGAAGCAATGGGAACTTATATAGCAGATGTTAGTAGGCTGAATAAAAAAGTAACAATAACAACAAAAAAGCAATACAAAATCATTCAATCAACAATCATTTATTAAGTACCAACGGTGTGTCGGGCACTTTTCTAGGCACTAAGTATACAAATGTAAAGCGTAAAAAAGTCCCTATTCTTAAAGAGGTTACATTTAAATGGAGAGAAAAGTACATATATAAATATGTACAAATAGAAAGATAATAAATATGAATAGAATAAATAAATAAAACAGGATAAATACAAGTAAGTATAAGATGGGAAGGGGAGGGTATTAGCTGTTGGGAAGATCAGGAAAGACTAGGAGAAGTTCAAAAAAAAATCTAAGGAGTTTTAGTTGACTGAAACTTTAATATGAGTCACTAGTTATGATATAGTAGCCAAGAGCCCTAATACAATTAAAGGTTCCATTAAGAAAAGTCTAGTGCTCAACATTACAAAGGTGACAATCTCACTGTTCTCAGCCCTGATCAGATCAAGTCTGTTGTATTATGTTTAATTCGAGGCAGCATATTTAAGTATAACACATGGCTCAAATCTTATTTCCATGAGGTCGAGATTGATTATTCAGTGATCTGTCACTACATTAGCGACTCTGGAAAATGTCCTCTTGGGTGAAATCAGGGATTCTCAATTCTCTTAATTGAACTGAAATAATCTTGTTTCCAATGGGAGAGTTCAGTCATCCTGTGTATTGTGTAGTATACATTCTCATATGAATATTTTTTCTAATTTCTGTTTGCTAACAGTTTGTATAGTTTTGTTTTGTATGCTATTTGTGTTTGTTGCTATATGTGTGTTTGTTGTGGACCTGGCATTTAGAGAGGAGGGAATGCTTTGAGGGCACTCTGTCCACATTAAAGGACAGCAATCAGGAGCTCAATTTGAACCTAAAAATCATTTTCCCTAGGCTAACTGTATTTAAAAGAGGAGATAGATATGATTCTCTCAGAAAGGAGCAGAGTAGTCAGCCTTTGGCCCCAACTTCTTGCCAGGAATCAGTTTTCTTCAGGGAAGGGTGAAAGGAGGATATATCTAGTCATGCCTCTCTGAAAACCACGTCTAGTCAGACCTGTGTGGACGCACATAACTTAAAAGGCATCAGCACAGCACAACATGCCCCTCATGTGATGATGGACATTTACAAGCTGGAGAAACTCTAAAGAAGCACAATCAAAATGATATGTGTTCTTGAGATCATGATGTGTGGAGAGACATTAAGGGAAGTGGGGATGTTCTTCCTAGAGATTGTTGTTGTTTTCAAGTATATGAAAAACTGCACATGCAGAAATTAGATTTGATCTGCTTGAACAGAAAGTGTGTGTTCACTCTTCGTTGCCAAAGAAGACCATGCCATCAGAGAAATGATGACATAACCTGCACTTGACTTTGTTTTGGGTGAGGGAGGGCTGTGCAGGTCACCAGCCTCTCACTTCTCCTGTAGAGTCATCTGAATCCAGTAACCAGATATTCATCAGGGTGACTGGAGACGACCCAGGATGAGGCAATTTGGGGTTAAGTGACTTGCCCAAGGTCACACAGCTAGTGAGTGTCAAGTGTCTGAGGTGAGATTTGAATTCAGGTCCTCCTGACTCCTGCACTGGTGCTCTATACACTGCACCACCTAGCTGCCTTGAACAGAAAGAATTTGGAGCAATGGGTAAAAGCTGCAAAGAAGCAAGCATAGGTTTAAGAGAATAAATAAAAACCTCCAAACAATGAGATCTGTCCAAAAGTAGAATAGGATATCTCAGAATACAGTAGATTCTCCCTCACTGGAGGTCTTCAAGTCAAAGCCAGATGACCACTTTGGGGAAAAGGGGGGAGTGTGGAGACAGAATTTTCATTCAGGGATGCTTTTGATTAGATGGTCTCTGAAGCCCCTTTTATTTCTGAAACTTTGTGAAACATCCTGTAGGTAACTGAGGATGAGCTGTGGTAAGGAGACAAGCCTGAAGGTCAAGATTTGAGAGACATTAGCATATAGGTGACAGATGAAATGCGAGAATGAATTAATTTTCTAAAAGAGAAAGTAAAATAAGAACACACCATTTTAGGGAATGGGCGGAGTAAGAAGACAAGGGAGAGTAAGAAGAAAAAGAAAACAGAATGAGCTTCATATTTTCTATAGAGTGGATACGCAATAGAAGTTTTATGAATGAATGAATGGTCAGAGAGATAGAAGTAGAATTTCTGTACTATCTGGTGTCATTCATACTGACCACCTTGGAGTCACATTTGACTCTGTCCCACCACATCGAATTAGTTTTCAAGCTTAAATTTCTGTAATTCCTAATGTCAATCATATCATATTCCTGCTGAAAAATGTCCAAAGGCTCTCCATTGTCCAATGTATAAAAATCCAAACCTTTTTACCCTGACATTTAAGGCTGTCCTTAGTTTAGCAGCTAATCTTTCTAGACTCATCTCACGCCACTACTCATTGATTCAACATTAGGACTAAGCTGAAAGAACCTACCCATCCTCTGAACACGTCACACATTCACCCATTCCTTTACTCACTGTATTCTCTAAATGAAAAACAATCTTCACTACAGCTGCTCTCCTACACCTGCTCTTCTCTTAGCTGTCCTTCAAGGCACAGCCCAAATGCCACCTCTTTCTGTCGTTTTTTTTTTTTTGGAGGGAAGAGGTCAGGAAATGAGAGTTAAGTGACTTGCCCAAGGTCACACAACTTGTAATCAAATGCTACCTCTTTCATGCTGCAGCCTCCCTAGATCCTGAATTGATCATCCCTCATCTGGGTTCTCAAAATGTCATTCTTATTATGTACTTCTTATACACTAATTTGTATTACATTTATTTGTGTACCTGGGTAATCACCCCCTACTAGATTATAAATTCCTTAAATGTTTCTGAATGTTTTCCCTCTTGTCCATATTTGCTGCTTTTGCATCACAGGTTTCTTTATGCTTCTGCTTTTCCCCCATTTCCCCATTTCTTTGTTCTTTGGTTCTCTGTTTATATTTGTTTCTTGTAATTATACAGTCTTGGATAGATCTATGCCGTGAGTTCTGCAAGTCACTTTCTCTTTCTCTCTCACGCACTCAGATAACTCCGTGGCATCATTGCATCAGACGTTCAGGCATTGTCTTCAAAGTCATACCATAGTTCTGATGTGCCACCTTGTGGCTATTTTTTACATATAACAGCAGCATAGGTTTGAATTGCTTTGATGCAAAAACATTTCTTTATCAGTCAAGTAAATAAGCATTTGTTTAACTTAGAGTGCTGACCTTACTGAGGAAAACATTTTGTAAGCCTTAGCACACTCTATAAATATGAATTCTGCTTATTAACCCAGATGAACCAGCTCATTGAACCTTTCATCCAACTGCTTATCATATCTCCTGTGAAGATTAATAAGTCAAATTCTTTTCAGTGGCTCTAGATTTCATTTAGAAGGCTCAGTAGTATCTTGAACTTCATGAAATCAACACAATGCCATCTGAAAACAGGAAAATCCATGGGACTTTCCTGTCTATATTCCTCCTCAATTGTGACTCAGCACTGAATATCTTTCATTGCAATGGAAAAAAACACTTATGGTAAATACACCTATTTTGTTCCCCTCTTAACATTATCAAAGGATTAGCAAAGTTATATTTGTTGTTGCATCTACTTTTGAATTTTGTATGATGTTAACATAAGAATGAGAGACATTTTTAAATTTTTTATGTTTTATTTATTTTCAATTTATGGAATAAAACAAGCATTTCAATAGCACTGTAGAATGAAAAAGGTGATTGTACATGAAACTGCAAATCTACTATGTACAACTGGCTATCCCTTTTATACATCTAATAAAGCGATCATGTGATTTTCTTTTTTTTCTTTTTTTCCCTCCCATCCTAAAGATGGCTACCATTATACACAAATTGGTGTGTCTCTGTGTACATGTGTGGGTGTAAAACCATTCTATACATACTTCTATCTATCACTTCTTCCTCTGAATACAGATAGTGTCTTTATTCATATGTCCTTTGTAGTTAATTTGGGTATTTATAATAGTCAAAATGATTTATTTGCTTAAAGTTGTTCTCAGAATAATATTGCTGTCACTGTATACAACGTTCTCCTGGTTATGCTCATTTCACTCTTTATTACTTCATGCAAGTCTCTCCAGGTTTTTCTGAGCTCATCAAGCTCATCATTCCTTAGAGCACAGTAGTGTTCCATCACAATCATACGCCACAACTTGTTCAGACATTCCCCAACTGATGAGTATCCCTGTAATTTCTAGTTCTTTGCCACCACAGTTGCTATAAATATTTTAGAACATGTAGGTTTTTTCCCTTTTTTCCCTAATCATCTTTGGAGATAGACCTAGTAGTGGTATTGTTGGATCAATGGGAATAGGCAATTTCATAACTCTTTCAGCATACTTCCAGATTGCTCTCCAAAAGGGTTGGATCAGTTCACAGTTCCACCAGCAGTTTTTCCACATCCCTTCCAACATATTTTCCCCTTTAACCATTTTAGCTTTCTTCTTTAAGGAGAACCTCTAAGGTTGTATATTACTCTAATCCATCAAAGGCTTTTAAATAATCCATATATAAAAAGGACAGTGAGATCCTGTATTCTATATCTTACAAGGTAATGATACAACTGTAGACATGTTCTACTATAGGAAGTTATTTGCAAAAGCCTGCCTGTTATATTCTCATGCTTTTATTGAGGATATTCTTTATAAGTAAAAAAATTTCCTCATATAGTCTACAAAAATGAGAAAGCAGAGAGATGGTTCAGTGGTTACTGATGTTCTCCTGATCACTTTTTGTTGCTAGTAATAGCACTTGTGATTTACACACACACACGCACACACACACACACACACACATACAATCCATTTGATAACTTCCATAGTAGTTTGACAATTAATACTTCAATGTTCTTAAAATTGTATTGCCTCCAGCATAGATGTTCTCTATGAATACTTAGTCTGATGTAGCTGCTCCAAATTTCATGGGTTCGTTGAAAAGATGAAGAAGATAATTGATGAAGAAAATAACTGGTTATAGAAATGTTGAATTATCTTTTCATTTTTCAGTTGTTATCCTTTCAGTTTCATCTCTAAATACTTAAGAAAATCTGATTTAATTTGATCTGACTGTCAGGCTTTCTGATAACTCATTTTTCCTTCCAGGACTTCTGGCAATTTTTTAAAATGTATTTACTTATATATTTTGGTCAAACTGTGCCCAGGGCGACTCCCGGGCCTTCGCCTTCTACTTACCTATCCCTGGTCCTCGGACGTCTCCGGCCCTCCTCCTGGTTCGGGGGAGGGAATTCCCTCTCCCTGTTGGGGAAGGGGAATAAACAGGCAGAGCACCCGAAAGGAGTTGCAGCCAGCAAGCTTTATTCCATTTCTCTCTCTCCAGCTCTCATGGTCATCCCCTTTTATTATCCCCTGTCTCCTCCCCCATACCTCCCATGGGCGGGCAAGCTCCTCCCAAGTGCCTCCCCGTGGGTGGAGCCAGCCTGTTACCAGGGCCATCCCAGTACCTCGTGGCTTGCTAGACCAGCTAGCCTGCCACGTAAGCAGGTTTGGACCCTCAGGCGTCTCACGGTCCTCACGGGGGACCCCGGTCCAGAGCTGTCCCCCAACAAAACTGTATCCAGCTTATTAAAGATACTTCTCATAAACAATCATGGTAATTCAGGAAGGACATGGGCTACAATCAACAGTATACAACAGCTTTCAAATTCTCCTCCTCTTTTGACTGCCCACAAACCAAGTTACTATAAAATGCAATAAAGGGTGTTCATTTCATACTTGAAATGAAAAATATATAGTGAGGGTAGACACTTTCACACAAACTGTGTTAACAAATTTTCGCAAGTCTATGCTGACTCTGAGGAAATGAAATGAAAACTACAATATTCTTAACTAAAAAAAAAAATCCCCAGTATGAAAGAACTACAGCCCTATATCAGGGCTATAATTCAAATCCAGATTGCCTGAAAGACTAGTAACCAACACAATTGATTTTGGAATGAGGGGAGGGAGGGAAATGGGGGCAGGTCCTAATAATTCCCTGTGTTTAGAGAGAATAAAATATACGTTTTTGGCAGACATGGAAAAGTACAAATTTTTGACGTTACCACTCTGAACCCAACCAGAGAAGCTGAGGGTATCCATGTTCATATCAATGTATGTGATGTGCAGCTTGGCAAGGGGGAGGGGAGGTAGGGGGCAGTACTATGGGATGTGTCAGGAAACCTTTTTGGTATTCAAAACTATCCTCTCAAAAACTTATCTTCATCTGGTCTTTGTCCTTTCCTTTAATTTATAGTTGAATTTTTATTTATTTTATTCTGAACTTAAGAAATAAAACAAGCATTTCCACAACAAGTTTTGTTGATTTTTTATCTTAACTTTAACATGCTGACAGTCGGACTGAACACAGATAGCTGACTTGAATATTACTCAGTAACCAGTCATTTACTATCAAGATATATTTTATTCATGATCATTCCCAGTGCTATTCAGTTCTTGTTGAAGAAATTGTCCATGGTATATAGGCATGAGGCTTCCTAGCAGTCTCTAAGTCTTTGGCCTCTTTTTTTAAAATAAATGGATGGATGGATGGATGGATGGATGGATGGATGGATGGATGGATGGATGGATGAATGGATGGATGGATGGATGGATGGATGAATAAACAAACAAATAAATAGATGGATGAATGAATGGATAAATAAATTAATTAATTAAAAAATAAATAAATGCGTTTTTACTGATATTTTTTAACACCTGCATCCCTCTCTGTGTATCCTTCTATCTCCCCACCTCCATAGCCTCCATTATAATGAAGAATTATTTTAAAAAACAAAAGAAAAAGAAAAATCAGTAAAATCATTCCAAAAAATCTGACAATAATATGCAATATTTCACATCCATGGATCCCTCATCTCAGAAAGAGAGTAAGGGAGGTAGCTCCTCAGCCTGTAGCCTCTTTTATATTTTCCAACACATTTTTTTCACCATCCTCCTCTATTCCTACTTATGCATTTAGGTCAACAAGTATTAAAAATATGTGCTAATTTAAATTAGAGGGTCTTACCAACTTTTTCATGGAATTTCTCTTACCTTCTCTCCAGATGTTGACATATAAGCCGTAGTTATCTTTGTTTCTTTTTGTTTATGTAGTCATTATTATCATTCTAGGGAATATAATCAAGCTTGTCAATACTACTTTTTTGTTGGTTTTTAATTATGTGGGGTATTAGAGCACCAGATGTAGAGTCCAAAAGACCCAAGTTCAAATTCAACCTCATTTACTGACTATGCGACCCCAGGAAAATCACTTACCTTCTTTCTCAGTTTCCTCATCTATAACATGAGGATAATAATACCACCTACCTGCCACGGTTGTTGTGAACATCAGATGAAATAATGTTTGTTCAATGCTTTGCAAACCTTAAAATGCTATGCAAATGCTCACTATTATTTATTGTACAGTACACATTGCAATCAACTCCAACACCTCTTTTAGCTCTCCAAGAAGCTACTTCCTAATCTCTTCTGTTTTCAATATTTAGACAGATCAGTTCTAGGAAGGAAGGAAGGAATGAACAAACAAACAAATGAAGGAACAAAGGAAGAAAAGGCACATTTTAAATGTTTACTATGTGCCAAACTATATACCCAGTGAAAGAAACATGTTGATTCTCTGATCATTGGATGAGGATTTTATATTTAGAATATAGATACTTAAATTAATATTTACAAATAATCCAAAGACAACAGGATAATATCGCTTTTCAGTCATTCTGTCATTGTCACTGAAGAAACCTAAGGAGACCACATGTAATTTTTCTTTGTTTCTTGGATTACCTTGACCAAGCTACACTTGGTAGCTAACCTAGTCCCAATAAGACTCTCTGTACTTTGCTAGATGGTCCTCAGTGAATAGACACAGTGTAAGTTACAGATACGGTGTGTGCACCACAGTGTTAGTTTTCAGGAACCTAGGGATCACCTTCATGCCAAGAAGAGATACCATAGTAGGAAGGGATTCTTTTTTAAAATCTAAAATTTTATTTTTATTGATATTTGTTTTTTACATCACTCACTTCTGAATAAATCTGTCTTTTTTCCCCCTAGCCAGGGTTATTTGTTCTTTGTTCTTGAAGAGGACCATGACATCATAAAGACGATGCCATCGTTTGCAAGGATTTAAATGAGGGAGGATTATGCCTGGTCACCAGCCTCATTTCTCCTTTAAAGCCATCTGGGTCTAGTGGAAAGACACAGATTAAGATGACTGTCCGGGACTATTAGGGGACTATCCCTTGTAACAAAGGTTTAGCAAGTGTAATGCTGCTTTCCCTGTCCCCTCTACCTGAAGACCAAGAATGTTATATCTCACCCTTCCCCAAGGGCCTCCACTGTGCTTCAGTGGGACTGGATATTTAGGTACTCTGAAAATGATTTTAGGCCCCACCAATGGTTTTCCCTCAATTTTTAGTGGGTAATTCCCCTACACCCCAGTTCTACTGAGCCATTAACAGTAATACTGGTTTTAATGAAGAAATATTTACTTCAAATGTTTAATCATATTGCACTCATCATCATCCTAATCTCCAACCTCCATTATGTAAAAAAAGTACTAGCTTCTACTCTATGAGGAACATACCCTTCATATTCAAGTGACTTTGAATTCCTATAGATCATCATTCACACGCCAGTTCCTAGCCTTTAGCTCCTAATTCCTCATTTCCATCCCCCTCAACCCTCCTACCCTAAAGTTTTTATTTAGCTCCATTCAGCCCTTCCAGTGTACCCTCTGGAATACCTGAGCAATAAATTTCCTTTCATATTAAATCTTTTCATCTCCCACTCCTACCTTCCATCTCCTACTGAAACCAGGCTCCTCTATGATTACAGACTCCCTGGTTGCCCTTTCAAGTACTGGCTACACCTTCACTCATTTCTCCTCAACTCACTGTTTGAGAAGGGGGAGTTGGAACCCTCCTTACTCTCCATTGCCACTTTCAGCTTTTCCTTCTTTCTTCATCACTCTTCCTTTAGAGTACATGCTGTTCCTATCTACCACCACACAGAATCCTGGTGACTGTTGTCTATAAACCCCCGGCTACCCCATTCCTTTCCTCAATGAGTTCAGTACCTAACACACAATTTTTCTCTCTTCCTCAACTCTTGCCCTTATACTAGGGGACTTCAATATACGTATTGGCTCCCCTTCAATTAACCTAACCACTCAATTCCTCAGTCTGCTTACTTCCTACTACTCCCCACCTCAGTCACACACAACAACGGCCATAGCTTTGATCTTGCCACCACTCACAAATGTATCATATTTATGTTCAAGAATTCTGAAATTCCCTTATCTAACCAGATATTTATAGGCTTTTTACCTCTCCTTTGCCTTCCCTTACAAAACCCGACTCTTCTTCCACACAGTGACCTCAGTGCCTTGACCCCTCAGTTCTCTCCCAAACTATCTTCCCTACACTAGCCACTCTCTCCTCTTCTCCCCATCTTGACCCCTTGGTGAACTAACTCAACTCTACACTCTACACTCTCTTGAATTCCCACTCCCCTCATTATATTGCTGATTGTGCCCAGCCATGCCTCAGCCTTGGATCACTCCCACAATTCATTGCCTTTGCTCCTATACACATGCACTGAACAAAGATATAGAAAATCATACAGCCATGTTAACTGGGTCCACTACAAATTTATGTTACTCAACCTCAACTTGGCCCTCATTACTGCTAAGCAATCTTACTATATATACCTCCCTTATCAACTCACTATACCACTCCCCACAATGGTTGTTCCAAACACTTTAATCCCTCCTTAAACTTCCTGTGATTTCCCTTTTTCCCATTCTCTGCTCAGCTCATAACTTTGGCTCATATTTTTTCAAGGCAAAAATGAAGCCCCATTTGCCATGGGCTCTTTCTTTTTCCCTCTTCCTCACTTCCTATTACCTTCTGCTACTATCTCCTTTGTCTCCTCAGTCTCACATGAAGTGGCTCTCATTACTAAGGCTAACCTCTCTACTTGTTCAAACAGTCCCATTCCATTCTATCTCCTCCAACAGATTGCCCCTTCTGTCATCCCAGCTCTTTCATTTGTTTTCAAAGTCTTCCTTTATACTGATTTATTTCCTGCTGCCTACAAATATGCCTATGTCTCCCCTATTCTGAAAAACCCTCATTTGATCCTTTCATTCCTACTTACTATTGTGCTAGGTCTATTCTGCTCTCTTTTGTAGCTAATTCCTTGAAAAGACCATCTATAATAGGTGTCCCTACTTACTCTCCCCTCACTCTTCTTAACCCCTATAATCCCGAATCCAGACACTTAGCTGCCAAGTTCTGTGATCTTTTCTCAGTCCTCATTCTCCTGGACTCCTCTGTAGCCTTTGACACTATTGATCACTCTCCTCTTTGATACGTCTCTTGAGTTTGTTTGGTTTTTTTCCTGCAATACCATTATCTCCTGCTTCTCTGCTTACCTATCTCTACCCTACCCCCCTCCATTTCCTTTACTGAATCCTTATCTAGATCATGCCCTCTTAGCTATAGATGTCTTTTAGAGTTCTGTTCTCAGTCTTCCTCTCTTGTCCCTCTGTACTACTTCACTTAGTGATCTCATCAACTCCCACAGATTTAATTATCATTTCTATGCTGATGATTCTCAAGTCTCCCTATCCTGCCCTAAATTCTCTTCTGACCTCCATTTGAATCTTAAACTGCTTTTCAAACATCTCAAACTAGATGTCCAAGAGTCATCTTAAACTCAGCATGTTCAAAAGAAATTTCATTATCTTTTCTCCTGAACCCTCCTCTCATCCCTGTCTTCCTTATTGCTGCAGAGAGCAACCCTATTGTCATATTCCCTCATATTCACAAGCTAGGAGTCATCTTGAATTCCTCAGTATCTCTCACCCCCACATCCAATGTGTTGTCAAGGCCTGTCATTTTCACCTCTGCAACATCTGCTAAATATGCCCCCTTCTCTCCTCTGATGCTGGAACCACCCTAGAACCACCCTCATAGCCCATTGCCTGGACTATTACAGTAGTCTATTGGTGGGTCTGCCTGCCTCAAATCTCTTTTCCATTTCAATATATCTTCCATTCAGCCACCAATGATTTTTTTCTAAAGTACAGATTCAACTACATCACACACCTTACTCAATAAACCTCAGAGTCTCCCTATCATTTCTAATATCAAACATAAAATGCTCTGCTTGTCATTCCAAGCTCTTCAAAACCTAGACCCCTCCTAATTTTCCAGTCTTCTTACTCCCCAACACATACTCTTTGATCCAAAGACACTGGTTTCCTGGATGTTCCAAGAACAAGATGTTCCATCTCTAGGTCCAGGCATTTTCTCTGGCTATTCCACATGCCTTGAACTCTATCCCTCTTCACTTCCATCTACGGACTTCCCTGACTTCCTTTAAGCCCCAACTAAAATTCCATCTTTTACAGGAAGCCTCTCCTAACTTATCTTAATTCTAGTACCTTCCCTCTGTTAATTATTTGTTATTGATCCTCTATATCACTTGCTTTATATATATTTGATTGCATGGTGCCTCCCTCATCTGACTGTAAACTCCTGGGGAGCAAGAACTGTCTTTTGCCTCTTTTTGTATCTCCAGTGCTTAAGCACAGTGCCTGGAACTTAGTAGTCACTTAGTAACTATCGATTGATAGATGCTTCAATTTGTTATTTTCATCCTCAAGTTGTAACACACATAATTGATCATAATATTGTAGATGTGGTCTGCCCATGACAGAGAAGTGTTACCTTCATGGTTCTGGATATAATACAGAGCCATCTTTAATGTAGGCTGAGACTGTATCGATTTTTAAATTGCCATGTCACGTTTATGATTCATATCGAGTTCACCTTCAAATAAATGCTCAGGATTTTTCAAGCAAGCTATTGTGTAAATGTGTGTCCCTCATTCTGTACTTGTCCATTTGATTTTTTTTGAAACTTTATAAAACTTTACATTTATCTTTACTAAATTTGATCTAATTCAATCTGTCTGAAGAATATCAAGATCTTTTTTTAACCCAATTCTATTATCCAATGTATTAGATAGTCCTTCCAACTTTTTGTCCTCTAGAAGCTTGATAAACATACCTTTTTTGTCCTTATCTAATAAAATAAATATGCTTTCCTCTCGTAGAATCATGGACATGAGCTTAGAATCTTGCTCTTTTTTCATTAGGGAAGGGAAAAAGCATTTATATGCCTATTGTGTGGTGGGAATTGTACATTTTCAAACAAATGTCTCATTTGATCCTTATAACAATCCTATAAAGTAAGCAACCATTATTATCCTCAAGTTATAGTTGATGAAACTGAGGCAAACAGAAGTAACTTTCCCAGCCAGTTATACAGCTAGTAAGTGTATGAGTTTGATTTCAACTCAGGTCTTCCTGACTTCAGGACCAGCTGCCTCTAATACATCAAAAAAATCTGTGATTTTCACTGATTTGGTATTAACTTACATTGGTATCACCATGGAGGTGATAGGTGCTTCCCTTCTAACATTATGCACCTAGAGGTTCTGATATTTTCCTGAGATTTCTGTGAGGAAAATTCTGGAAGGAATTGAGAGTTAAAAGTTGAAGTTTTAATCTTAGTACCAATGTGGACTTTTCAGAGTTGAGCACTCTCTTTGGGTCCCAGGGTTTGTGGCCATCTGTACTTCTCTACAAAGATTCTGGAAGATGCTACAGATGTTGCTTTGGATGGTGAGGGGGGTGTCCCTTTTCAGCTTCTTTTTATGCATTATCTTCCCCCATTAGATTGTGAAATCTTTAGCTTTTGGTACTTAATAAATGTTTGCTGACTGACTGACAAGAGTCATGACAGCAAAAGAGTTAAAGCAGAAATAAATGATTCCTGCTGCAGTTAACAATACTCAGTACTAATTGCAATTACCTACAAACTACCTACTTCCCTGTGCCCTCTATTCTTTCTCTCACTAATATTTATTCCCATTGTTATATAAAGAAAATATTTGTTGGGGCAGAGCCAAGATGGCGGAGTAGAAAGACGCATATACCCTAGTGCTTCCCCCACAGTCCACAAAATACCTGTAAAAAATGACACTCAACAAATTCTAGAGCAACCGAAGCCACAGAACAACAGAGCAAAAGAGGTTTCCAGCCAAAGGTAACCTGGAGGGCTGACAGGAAAGGTCTATGTCACGGGATGCTGAGCAGAGCAGAGCCCAGCCCTGGCCATGCAGCACTGGGAAGAACAGGACCTGAATAGACCTCCAGGACAGAGTTCTCAGTAGGGAGGGTCCCAGATTCCTCAACCCACAAGTAACAAAGAAAACTCCAAAGGTCAGTGTGGAAGGGCTTTCCCAGCTGGGCGAGAGGGGACCAGGGTTCATCCAGCAATAGCCCCAGGTGATGGCAGCAACAACAGCAGCAGACTGCAGGCAGCTACAGTGGCTGGGAACAAACCTGGATCCATTGTCCAGGCAGCTTAAAGCCTCTGGTGATAGGGAGCAGCTGATCTAATCCTCAGCCCTGAGTGACAGCCCCATCCCCACTCAAAGCCCCGGGGAAAATTAAGCAGCTGAGTCGAATCTCAGCTTTGAACATGATACTGGAAAGAGGAGGGGGAATAGGACCATCCTCTTGACAAACGATTCAGAAGTCAAGTAATTGGCTGAGAAAATGCCCGAAAAGGGGGAAAAAAACACGACCATAGAAGTTTACTTTCTTAGTGAACAGGTGTCTCCTCCCATCCTTTCAGATGAGGAAGAACAAGGCATACTGTCATAGGAAGTCAAGGCCCCTGCCTTTCAGGGCCTCCAAAGGGAACTTAAACTGAGCTCAGGCAATAGAAGAGCTTGAAAATCGAGTTAGCATCTTGCTAAAGGAGAACCAAAAAATGCTGAGGAAAAGAACACCTTTAAAAAGAGGCTAACTCAATTGGAAAAAGAGGTCTAAAAAGATAATGAGGAGGAGGTTTTAAAAAGCAGAATTAGCCAAATGGAGGAGAAGGTTCAAAAGCTCACTGACCAAAATAGTTCTTTGAAAGAGAGAACTGAGTTCAGCAAAACTAATGTCTATGAGATAAACCAAGCAGTTAAAAAACAAAATCAAAAATTTGAAAAAATGGAAGATAATGTGAAACATCTCATTGGAAAAACAACTGACCTGGAAAACAGAGCCAGGAGAGACAATTTTAAAATTATGGGACTACCTGAAAGCCATGATCAAAAAAAGAGCCTAGACATTATCTTCCATGAAATTACCAAGGAAAACTGTCCTGATATTCTAGAACCAGAAGGCAAAATAAATATTGAAAGAATCCACCAATCACCTCCTGAAAGAGACCCAAAAAGAGAAACTCCTAGGAATATTTCAGTTCCCAGGTCAAGGAGAAAATACTGCAAGCAGCTAGAAAGAAACAATTCCAGTATTGTGGAAATATAATCAGGATAACACAGGATCTGGCAGCTTCAACATTAAGGGATCAAAGGGCTTGGAATGGGATACTTCAGAAGTCAAAGGAACTGGGATTAAAACCAAGAATCACCTACCCAGCAAAACTGAGTATAATCCTTCAAGGGAATAAATGGTCATTCAATGATATAGAGGACTTTCAAGCATTCATGATGAAAAGACCAGAACTGAAGAGAAAATCTAACTTTCAAATATAAGAACCAAGAAAATATGAAAAGGTAAACAGGAAAGAGAAATCATAAAAGACTTTCTAATGCTGAACTGTTTACATTCCTATATGGAAAGAAAATATTTGCAACTCTTGAGACTTTTCTCAGTATTTGGGCAGGTGGAGGGATTGTGTATACACACATACACACACACACACACACACACACACACACACACACACATATATATATAGACAGAGAGTACAGGTTGTGCTGAATCAGAAGAGATGATATCCACAAAAAAATAAAATAAAAATCAAGGGATGAGGGAAGAAAATACTGGAAGGAGAAAGGGAGAAATGGAATGGGGCAGACTATAACGCATAAAAGAGATAAGAAAAACCTTGTTCAATGGAAGAGAAAAGGGAGAAGGGGAGAGGGGAAAATTGAAGCTACTCTTTTCACATATGATTTAAGGAGGGAATAACAAGCTCACTAAATTTGGTATGAAAATCTATCTTACACTACAGGAAAATAGGGGAGGAGGTGACAAGTGGGATGAGGGTAATGATAGAAGGGAGGGCAAATGGGAGAAGGGAGTAACTAGAAATAAACACTTTTGGGAAGGGACAAGGTCAAATGAGGGGAAAAAAACCAAGGGGGAATAGAGTAGGATAGAGGGTAATATAATTAGTATTACACAACATGATTATTATGGAAGTCTTTTGCAAAATGACACATATTTAGTCCATATTGAATTGCTTGCCTTCTCAGTGGGGCTGGGGAAGGGGAGGGAGGGAGAGAAGTTGGAATTCAAAGTATTAGCAATGAATGTTGAGAATTTTTATTGCATATAACTGGGAAATAAGAAACACAGGTAAAGGGGTATAGAAATTTATCTTGCCCTACAAGAAAAGAGAGAAGATGGGGATAAGAGAAGGGTGGGGTGTGATAGAAGGGAGGGTACACTGAGGGAAGGGGTAATCAGAATGCAAGGTATTAGGGGGTGGGGAAGGGGAGAGAAATGAGATGGGGAGAAAAACTGGACATATTACAGAGTGATATAAAAGCAATTAGTATTAAAACCGACTCAATTAATTACTGAGAATAAATCAATGACATCTTTAGTTTCGGGAAAAGATTTTAGTCTAAATTTCCTAGAGGAAGGTAACCTCAGGTAAAATTGGCATTGATGGAAAAGTCAAGGTTTTAATGGTAAATTTGATTTTATGATTGCTATTTAATCTGGAACTAGAACATGTGTAGAAAGGCATTTAAGCCACTTAAGACATCCCTCAAAAGATGTTTCTTAGTCAATGTGAAATTATAGTCATATCTGAAACCTGGTTATTGGAATTTGCTATTTTAAGATTCTATGGGACTGGGGCGGAGCCAAGATGGTGGAGTAGAAACACACAAATACGCTAGCTCCGAACTCAGCCCATGAAATATCCGTAGTAAAGAGCCGCCAATAAATTCGGGAGCAGGAGAAGCCACATAATAGTGGAGCGGATAAGATTTCTGTTCCAGAGGGACCTGCAAACCTCTTGCAAAAGGTCCGTCGCGCTGCGGACGCGGAACCCAGCCCAGCCCTGCACCGGCCCGGCAACGAGAGGAACAGATCCGAGCGGACTTCAGGGATGGGATCTCCAGCGGCCGCACGGGTCCCTCCACCCACAGGTGACGGGGGTCGGTGAGAAGGTCTCTTTGGTGGGTCGAGAAGGGAGTGGGGTGCCCCCATACTCAGGCCCCCTCGGAAGGCAACAGCGGAGGCGGGAGCAGACCGGGGCTCCCCAAGCAGGCAGGAGCCCGGATCCATTGTTGAAGGTCTCTGCATAAACCCCCTGAGGGAACTGAGCCTGTGAGGTGGCCCTGCCCCCACCTGAGCACCTGAACTTAATCTCACACAGAATAGCAGCCCTGCCCCCGCACAAAGCACTGAGGCTGGGAAGCAGCATTTGAGTCTCAGACCCCAAGTGCTGGCTGGGAGGATCTGGAGGTGAGGTGGGTGTGAGGAGAATATTCAGAGCTCAAGTCACTGGCTGGGAAAATGCCAAGAAAAGGGAAAAAAACCAAGACTATTGAGGGTTACTTTCTTGGTGAGCAGGTTTCTCCTCCCCTCCCTTCTGATGAGGAAGAGCAGTGCTCACCATCAGGGGAAGACACGGAAGTCAGTGCTTCTACATCCCAGCCCACTCAATGGGATCAGTTCTGGGAAAAGGTCTTAAAGAGCCCAAACAATTTTCAAAATCATGATAGAGAGGTGGAGGAAAAACTGGGAAGAGCAATAAAAGACTTGCAAGCAAAGTTTGAACAACAAATCAGCACCCTGCTGAAGGAGACCCAAAAAAATGTGGAAGAAAATAACACCCTGAAAAATAGGCTAACTCAATTGGCAAAAGAGGTTCAAGAAGCCAATGAGGAGAAGAATGCTTTCAAAAGCAGAATTGGCCAAATGGAAAAGGAGGTCCAAAAGCTCACTGAAGAAAATAGCTCTTTCAAAATTAGAATGGAACAGATGGAGGCTAATGACTTTATGAGAAACCAAGAAATCACAAAACAAAACCAAAAGAATGAAAAAATGGAAGATAATGTGAAATATCTCATTGGAAAAACAACTGACCTGGAAAATAGATCCAGGAGAGACAATTTAAAAATTATGGGCCTACCTGAAAGCCAGGATCAAAAAAAGAGCCTAGACATCATCTTTCATGAAATTATCAAGGAAAACTGCCCTGAGATTCTAGAACCAGAAGGTAAAATAAATATTGAAAGAATCCACAGATCACCACCTGAAAAAGATCCAAAAAGAGAAACTCCTAGGAATATTGTGGCCAAATTCCAGAATTCCCAGGTCAAGGAGAAAATATTGCAAGCAGCTAGAAAGAAACAATTCAAGTACTGTGGAAATACAATCAGGATAACACAAGATCTAGCAGCTTCTACATTAAGGGATCAAAGGGCATGGAATAGGATATTCCAGAAGTCAAAGGAATTAGGACTAAAACCAAGAATCACCTACCCAGCAAAACTGAGTATAATACTTCAGGGGGAAAAATGGTCTTTCAATGAAATAGAGGACTTTCAAGCATTCTTGATAAAAAGACCAGAGCTGAAAAGAAAATTTGACTTTCAAACACAAGAATGAAGAGAAGTATTAAAAGGTAAACAGCAAAGAGAAGTCATAAGGGACTTATAAAAGTTGAACTGTTTACATTCCTACATGGAAAGACAATATTAGTAATTCTTGAAACTATTCAGTATCTGGGTACTTGGTGGGATTACACACACACACATGCACACGCACACACTCATAGAGACAGAGTACGCAGAGTGAATTGAATAGGATGCGATCATATCTTTAAAAAAAAATGAAATCAAGCAGTGAGAGAGAAATATATGGGAGGAGAAAGGGAGAAATGGAATGGGGCAAATTATCTCCATAAAAGAGGCAAGTAAAAGATTTTTTTTTAGTTTGGGGGGAAAAGAGGGGAGGTGAGAGAAAAACATGAAGCTTACTCTCATCACATTCCACTAAAGGAAGGAATAAAATGCACACTCATTTTGGTATGAAAACCTATCTTACAATACAGGAAGGTAGGGGACAAGGGGATAAACAGGGTGGGGGGGATGATGGAAGGGAGGGCATGGGGAGGAGGGTACAATTTGAGGTCGACACTCACAGGGAGGGACAGGATCAAAAGAGAGAATAGAAGTAATTGGAAGCAGGATAGGATGGAGGGAAATATAGTTAGTCTTATATAACACGACTATTATGGAAGTCATTTGCAAAACTACACAGATTTGGCCGATATTGAATTGCTTGCCTTCCAAAGGGAGGGGTTGGGGAGGGAGGGAGGAAAGGAAGTTGGAACTCAAAGTTTTAGGAATAACTGTCAAGTACTGTTCTTGCCGCCAGGAAATAAGAAATACAGGTAAAAGGGTACAGAAAGTTATTTGGCCCAACAGGACAGAGGAGAGGATGGAGACAAGGGCAGAGAGGAATGATGGAGAAGAAAGCAGAGTGGGGATGGGGGCAATTAGAATGCTCGGTGGTTTGGGGGGGGAGGGGACAAGGGGGGAGAAAATTTGGAGCCCAAAAATTCTGTGAAAATGAATGTTAAAAGTGAAATTAAAAAAAAAAAAAAGATTCTATGGGACTATTAAGTGACTGTTCTTCTAAGTCTAATTCCAGGTATGGATAGCAAGAAAGGCAGTTTGAGCCTCCAATCCATAATGCCAGTAAGCCTGTTAGATGCTGGTATGAACTGCAAAAGGTGATCTCATGGGAACGGTGGGAGAGTGGCTGTTCATCCTGGGCTGAGGTAGGATTCTCCTGACTCAATTTCCCCACTGACACCTGGCAGACTTTAAGCCTGACCGAATGCAAGTTGAGAATCCACTCCTGCCTGAAATTGGCATGAAGTTGGGGAGATATTGTTTCCCTGCAATGTCCCTACTCCTAGTGGCAATTTCCTATAGTCAAAAGGTTTGTAAGCTTAATATCAGATCCATTAAATTATAGATTGTTGGTAGGGGAACATCTGAGGGTAAGTCTAAAATTAAGCTATTAGGCTTAGGACTTTAGACCAACAACAATAAGTTAAGGTCCTTTAATTCTTAGCGTGGAGACAATCAGGTCAAGGGCTTGTGAAGTTAGCATACATAGTTATTATTTGTGTCTCAGTTGGTTAATGTTAAAAAAAAAAAATTCATTTATGGTCTATATTGTAAATTCTTTAAGAGAAGTATCACCTGACCAAAAGTTGGAATTGTTTTCTGTGATAAAAATTTAAAATTTAAAAATTTAAAAAAAAAGAAAATAGTTATTACTAACCTTTGTTGCATATTTGATGTTAGCCAAAGTGATGGATATTTGGGAAGAATGGGAAATTCAAAAGTGGGAGACACATCTATCCTCTAATATAAAACATGAATGGCAGAGTGTCAATTGCCCATTCAGGAAACCTTATAATCACCCTGAAATCAGACTGCTTAGTCAATTCTAAGTTAATTTACAGGAGACAGGATAAGCCAAGACAGATATTAGTAATTTGAAATGAATAAAAAGTCTCTCTAAGACATAAAAGAAGATGTTTTGCAAGCCAGCCTAGGCCTGGTGGGGAAGAAAGGTATTTTATATGTGCACTATATGAAACTCCATTTGGCTTTTTATGTCAGTGTACATGTTGTCGTTCCCCTACACCTACTGCTATCCCTCAGTAAGATAGTAGTGGATGAGAATTTACAAAGTGAAAGACTCTCTTCATTTATTCCCCTCCCTGGGGGTCAGCTCCCCCATGCTCATTATTCACTTATGTTCATTCTTAATTCTTATACATGGATACTCCTTCCACTAATGCTGGCCACAGCCTTTCTATGCCTTGATGGAAATCTTCACAAATTTTTATGGCCAAAAAAAAAATTAATCCTCTGATTAATGGTCAGTTCTGGTGAAAAGCCTCTCTGAATGTACTTGTTAGTCTAAATCACTAGAATAAATTAAAACTTTTCAAGTTTGAAAGAATATACCAGTACTCAGGCTCCAACTGCATGTCTTCAGATGAGGCATCTGATGAGGCATTAGGATTTGAATGAAGAAAAAGTTTTCTCTCTCATAGTTTAATAAAGTTTCCTGATTTCTTAAAAGTATCAAAATGTTTAGAGTCATTGAATAGTTAGGATTTAGAACAGAAGGGATACCTGAGATAATCTAGTCCAATTTCACAATGAATAAACTGAGGTTTACAGAGGCAAAATTTCCAGGACCCTATAACAGCAACAGTGGCTTGGATTTGGACAATCCCATTATAACAAAGACAGTTAAAATGAAGTGCATAATATAAGTATCTGCTTTTCCTCACACTCTCTAATTCTATTGAATTCAACAAATCTTTATAAGCATCTACTAGGTAAAGGCATGCCTCGTCATGTTGAGGTGACTTTAGGTGCTGGAGTTGAAATCAATAGATTACAAGCTTTAACAAGTCCAACTAATAAGGAAGCTTTAAGCAAAGCCTCTTGCAATAGACCCAAGTGTCTGTCATTCAACAGCCATCCTAGGTTAAGGTCAGAAAGGCTCATCAACACTAAGATAGATGCTAGGTTATTACTTTTCCAACCAGAGCAACTTATTAAGACTATCTCATAAAGTGTAGATGGGTCAAAGGGAATACTCCTGCTGAAGAAACAGTAAACTCTTAAAATATTGAATAGTTGGCATTAATTTTAGCGCCACTGAAATCTCTATGGCGACTCATCCATTATAATAAAGACTTCCTTTGGTCTTTATCCATGTTCCAGTGTCTCTTTCTTAATAAAAGGAAGAGGTTTGTTCACAAGACAAATTCCTGATGTTGTGCATCATATGATACTTAAGTTGGCTATATCTGTTGATCTTACGTAGCAGCAGAGGCCCCTCTCTTAGACATATGATTCCCAGGCAAACATTCACTAACTTGAATACCACTTCAATACAATTTGTTTACTGAAAACATTTTTTTCATAAACTTCAAAAAGTTGATGACGAATTTCTGCTAGGGGAACACTTTTTTGCTTTTCAAAATCAAATCCAGTATGTGCTTCAATGTGGAGACCATATGTCTAGGAAAACAATTCTTTGTAACTCAGGTCACACTAAGTAACAGTCTTAGCCAATCTACTTTATTGTGTTGCGCAACATGCCTGACAAACTCATTGCCTTCTTCCTCTTTATTGGTCCCATGTTGGGACTTAAAAAGGGGACTGTGAAAGAAAATTAGATGAGCCAGTCAGTACTGAAAGCAATACATCCTTTTATTTGGTATAATTAAGGAAAAGCCCTGTTTGAGTAATTGGAGTCACTGAAGACTGGGAGGTGGAAGGCAGAGACAAGTCTCTAGAGCAGCACCTGTTCCCTAACCCAGGTGGCAAGTAAATACCTTCAAAACTAGACCAACATGTACCACATTAGTGCCATTGCACAGTGTTTCTCAACTACAGTGGCAAATAATTTCTCCAAAATGAGAAGAGGATATACAGGGAAGTTACACTGCCAATGATGACCCCAGAACTTTGAAAATGAGGAGATAGGAAATTCGATTATCAACACTCCTCTTGGATCTAGTAGATAGGATTTCTGGGTGAATCATCATTCCATACACCAGAGCAGCTCAGAAATCCTTAAGAGGTATTTTTAGAGATAACGTAGTCTTTTAGAGAGGTGGTGTCTTGCTCAGTTTCATTAGTTTCCCACCTTTGAGTTATGGACATGATAAATGGAAGTTTCTGATATGGCATCTATTATAAAGCTAAGCCTAATTTAGGAAAGGCCTACAATTGTAGGTTCCAGGAAAATTCAAAAAGAAGGAAATGCCAGGTAGGAAAAGAGGCCATGGGTTAGAACCTGGACATCAGAAAAACAAGGAAGCAGGTGATATGAGAAAGAACCAGATGTTGTTCCCAATTAACCTTCTTATTCTTCCAAATGATCTTTTTTCGTTTGTGCTAAGGAAAGAACTGAGCTGTCCACTATATTTTTGTTTCAATTTCAGTTTTCTTCCTTTTTCTTCTCAAAGTCCCCAAAACCCCCAATCAGAGGTCCCTTTTAAATTCCCAGGGCACTCACCAAAGCAAAAGGCAAAAAATAAAAAAAAAAATTTTTAAATCCAAGAAGTTGGGCATAGGAAAGCCACCATGTTCACTGCATTTTCCTTCTTTTATCTTTATTAAATTGATTCATTCTATAGAGGTTATATATTAAGCTTTAGTTTATCTGTAGATCCTGTAGATTGAGAATGTGATGTCTAGGGGTGTATCTAATCATATTAAAATTCTACTATAATCAATGAATACTTATTAAGATCCCATAACATGTCAGGTACTGGACCAAGCACTGGGGACAAAAATAGAAATAAAACAGTCATTGCCCTCAAGGAACGTACATGAGAATGTAATGTAATACAGGGGAAAGATATAATGGACATATATATATATACACAGGGGAAAGATAAAATGGACATATACACACACACACACACACACACACATACACACATATATAGTCATAACTAGCTCAGTGTTTGGGAGGCTCTGAAGGAAAGTATGGGAGAAAAGAGATATTAGACTGACTACCAAACTGAAGGTCTACAGAACCATTGTGCTGACCTCATTGTTGTATGCCTGTGAAACATGGACAGTCTACCAGCACCACGCTAGGAAATTGAATCGCTTCCATTTAAACTGTCTTAGAAAGATTCTGAAGATCACCTGGCAGGATAAGGTACCAGACACTGAGGTCCTTACTTGCACTAAAATGCCAAGCATTCAAACTATGCTTCAGAGAGTGCAACTCTGATGGGCTGGTCACGTTGTTTGAATGCAAAATGTACACTTGCCAAAAAGACTATTTTATGGGAATTCACATGGGGCAGGTGATCACATGGTGGTCAGAAGAAGAGATACAAGGACACTCTCAAGGTCTCTCTCAAATACTTTGGAATTGATTGTGTAACATGAGAGACATTGGCAGAGAACCACTCAGCATGGTGTACTCACATCACAGAAGGTGCTGTGCTCTCTGAGCAAAGCAGAACTGAAACAGCTCAAAGGAAATGCAGGATGCGCAAATTTAGAGTATCCATCCCAAATGTTCACATGGACTATTTGTGCCCAATCTGTGGTACAGCATTCTGAGCTTGTCTTGGTCTGATCAGCCACAGTCAGACACACTGAAACTTGACTTTATCAGTGATGTCATTTTAGTCCTCTTTGAGAATGAAGAACAATAACCAACCAACCAATACATATATGTACAAAAGAAGAGTTATTTTGGAAGGTGGTGCGTTAGTCCAAAATGGAACTCAACACCTTTCCCTCTAAACATATGCATCCTCTCGACTTCCTTATTTCTATTAAGAGCTGTAAGATCCTTCCATAATACAAGTTTGGAACTTCAGAGCCATCCTTTACTCTTCTCTCTTCTTCACCTGCACAATTAGTTGCCATGTCTTAATGATTTTATTTCCGTAACATCAGTCTCCTCTCCACTCACACTCTGGTTAATGCTTTCATTATCTCTTTCCTGGACTATTATAATAACCTCTTAATTAGTCTCCCTGCTTCCACTCTACGGTCTCTTCAATCATCTCTACCTTCCACACAGCGACCCAAAATAATATTCCTGTAGTATGTGTGGCCATGTCAATCCCTTGCTCAAAAGTCCTCTGTAGAGTCCTATCTTTGCTCAGATGGAATACATATTCCTCAGGCTTCCGTTTAAGATTTTACACAATCTGACTCCAGCCATATGTAACAATAAGCACCCCGGCATACACAGGAGGGCCTGTTGTGTAGGTTCTTAGATCTGCTTTTCTAAAAGGAAAGCAGCTTTTGAGGAGTCAACAATCACTTTAAATAAGCACATATATTGTTCACTTAGTTCAGGGGCAAAGTCAGCACCCTGAACTTCAGAGAAAAAACAGAAAAATAAAAACTGACAGGGCTTCCAACTACCTGACCATAAGCAATACACACATCACAGATCAACAGAGAGATCCAACTCTCTGACCATTACATACACAGTTATCAGAGAAAGAAGCACCAACATCTGGGTTTTCAAATCTGGGGGGCTCCTTAGCAGCTACTCAGAGTCTCATCTGGCCAAACAGACACTTCCGATGAATAAACCTCAAAGTAAAACCTCACCTCAGAGTATTTATACACTTTTCAGAGCTGGAGGGCAGGACCGTCTGACCCAGTGCCTCAACAGAAATTAGCAAAAGATATGGAGTCCTATTAATGGGCGGGGAAGATCTTTAACTCTTTCCTCCACCCACCATTAACCTTAAGTTACCATTACACCATATTTACAGGCTTATTTTATATTACTCCACTCATAAATTCTAAGTTCTAGCCAAATTCAACTATCTACATATTCTCTAATTCAACTCCTACCTCTGAGAATTTGCACAAGCATCCTCAACTTAACCCTATGGCAGAGATGCACTCATCACTAACTCCCAGAATCCTTATTTTCTTCTTTCAAGGTTCAATTCAGTTATCACCTCTTCCACGAGACCCCTCCTGGTCTTACCGCTTCTTAATGTTCTCTTCCTGCTCACAGTACCTCATATTTTCTTATCTGCGCACAAATTGCATCCATCCATCCATCCTTCAGTAAAAAAAATGTAGACTCTTGGATTTATAGAACTCCTTGGAGGAAAAGATTATTTTATTTTTGGCCCAAGTCATGCACACCATAGAAACAAGTTTATTCAACTGAATTGAAGAATTTCTGAGTCTGCGAAACCAAGTGACCAAGGTCAAGGGAATAGCTTGAGTAGCATCTGTTTGGCACCAAAGTAGCCTTCCTGGCCCAGTCCAGCAACATTCAAGACCATTATAGAAGCCAGTATGACCACTGAGTGATTCACTTGCCTAAACCATCCAGCATAATGGCTTTCTATCCATAACCTGTAAGTAGACCACATAACTGATCAATGTAGCAAACCTGTCCATTACCAAAAGCACACCTCACAGCAGGATGAGTTGAATATGAATGGGTATCTAAAAAAATAAAGGGGTGAGAGAAGAATATATTAGGAGGATTAAGGGAGAGATAGAATGGGGTAAATTATCTCACATAAAAGAGGCAAGAAAAAGCTTTTACAATGGAGGGGAAGATGGAGGAGGTGAGAGGGAATGAGTGAACTTTACTCTCATCAGATTTGGGTTAAGGAGACAATTACATACACACTCAATTGGGTATCTTACAGGAAAGACGGAAGAGGACAAGTGGAACAGGGGGTAGGGGAGAGGGAGGGCAGATTGGAGAAGGGGATAGTCAGAAGCAAACACTTGAAAATGGACAGGGTCTGACAAAATGCAACACCCATTCCTATTAAAAACACTGGAGAACATAGGAATAAAAGGAACTTTCCATGAAATAATAAGCAGTATCTATCTAAAACCTTCAGCAAGCATTATATGCAATGGGGATAAGCTAGATGCATTCCCAATAAGATCAGGGGTGAAACAAGGATGTCCATTATCACCACTATTATTCAATATGGTACTAGAAATGTTAGCTGTAGCAATTAGACAAGATAAAGATATTCAAGGAATAAGAATAGCCAAAGAATAAACTAAGTTATCACTCTTTGCAGATGATATGATGATTTACTTAGAGAATCCCAGAGATTCAAGTAAAAAACTACTTGAAATAATAAACAACTTTGGCAAAGTTGCAGGTTACAAAATAAACCCACACAAATCTGCATTCCTATATATTAGCAACAAAGTCCAACAGCAAGAGATAGAAAGAGAAATCCCACTTAAAGCTAGGGCAGACACTATAAAATACTTAGGAGTTTACCTGCCAAAACAAACACAGGGATTATATGAACACAATTACAAGACACTTTTTGCACAAATAAAGTCAGATTTAAGTAAGTGGAAAAACATCAGTTGCTCATGGGTAGGCTGTGCTAATATAATAAAAATGACAATACCTAAATTAATTTACTTATTTAGTGCTATACCAATTAAACTATCAGATAATTATTTTCTAGAGCTGGATAAAATAATATCAAAATTCATTTGGAAGAACAAAAGGTCCAGAATATCAAAGGGACTAATGAAAAGAAATGCTTGGGAAGGTGGCCTAACTCTACCAGATCTCAGATTGTACCATAAAGCAGCAATTATCAAAACCACTTGGTATTGGCTAAGAAACAGAGAGGTAGACAAGTGGAATAGACTTGGCACTCAAGACACAGTAGGCAAGGAATGTACCAATCTCCTGTTTGATCAACCCAAGGACCTCAGCTTCTGGGATAAGAACTCACTGTTCGACAAAAATTGCTGGGAAAACTGAATAAGAGTGTGGCGAAAATTAGGTATAGACCCATGCCTGACACCGTACACAAGAATAAAGTCCAAATGGGTACATGTTTTAGGTATAAAGATTGATACCATGAATAAACTGGAGGAGCAAGGAATAGTGTATTTATCAGATTTATGGAGAAGGGAAGAATTTTTTACTAAAGAAGAGATAGAAAATATTATGAAATGCAAGATGGATAATTTTGATTACATTAAACTGAAAAGTTTTTGCACAACCAAACCCAATGCAACCAAAATTCGGAGGGATGTAGTAAATTGGGAAAGAATTTTTATGGCTAAGCTCAGGGATAAAGGCCTCATTTCTAGAATATATAGAGAACTGACTCAAATGTATAACTATACAAGTCATTCCCCAACTGATAAATGGTCAAAGGATATGAAGAGGCAATTTTCAGAGGAAGAAATTAAAGATATCTATAATCACATGAAAAAATGCTCTAAATCACTATTGATTAGAGAGATGCAAATCAAAACAACTCTGAGGTACCACATCACACCTATAAGATAGACAAACATGACAGAACAAGAAAATAATAAATGCTGGAGAGGATGTGGGAAAGTTGGAACACTCATTGTTGGTGGAGCTGTGAGCTTATCCAACCATTCTGGAGAGCAATTTGGAACTATGCCCAAAGGGCTACAAACATGTGCATACCCTTTGACCCAGCAATATCACTACTAGGACTGTATCCCCAAGAGATCATAAAAATGGGAAAGGGTCCCATATGTACAAAAATATTTATAGCAGCACTCTTTGTAGTTGCCAAAAACTGGAAGTCAAAGGGGATGCCCATCAATTGCAGAATGGCTGAATAAATTATGGTATATGAATTTAATGGAGTACTATTGCACCATAAGAAATGATGAACAAGAAGACTTCAGAGAGGCCTGGAAGGACTTATATGATCTGATGCTGAGTGAAAGGAGCAGAACCAGGAGAACTTTGTGCACAGCAACAACCACAGTGTGTGAGAGTTTTTTCTGGCAGACTTGGAATTTCGTAATAACGCAAGAACTTATTAAAAAAAAAAATTCCCAATGGTGGTTTTCTAAGGCAAAATGCCTTCCACACTCAGAGAAAGAAATATGGAAGTCATTCACAGAATGTGGCAGATCATGTTTGTGTGTGTGTGTTTTTGTGTATCATGTTTTGATTTGTTATATGATTTCTTCCATTTATTTTAGTTCGACTACATAGCATGACTATAATGAAAACGTACTCAATAGGAAAGTATATGTAGAACCTATACAGAATTGTATGCTGTCGTGGGGAGGGACGGGGGTAGGTGTGGGGGGGATAAAATCTTAATTTTATGGCAGCGATTGTAAAACATTAAAAATAATAATAATAAAATTAAATTAAAAAAAAGAAAATGGACAGGGTCAAGAGAAAATAGAATAATCAGGGGCAGGATAGGATGGAGTGAAATATAGTCTTTCACAACATGACTATTATGGAAGTCCTTTGCATAACTACACACATATAACCGATATTGCATTGTTTGCCTTCTTGATGAGGGAGATTGGGGGTAGAAGGGAGAAGATTTGGAACTCAAAGTTTATAAAACAAATATTTAAAAAATGTTTTTAAATGCAACTGGGAAATAAGACAGGTAATGAGGTACAGAAATCTATCTTGCCCTACAAGTAAGGGTGGAGTGGATAAGAGTGGTGGGTAATGAAGGAAAGTCAGACTGGGAAATCAGAATGCATGCTATTTCAGGATGGGGGGAGGGGAAAGATGGGGAGAAAATTTGGAACTGAAAATCTTGTAGAAATGAATGCTGAAAACTAAATTTTTTTTTTAATTAAAAAAAAAAAACCTTTTCATGTCATTTGACCACATTTTCAGGTCTAGCCCCTGGTACTACACCTTTGAGACAATTTCCTGCATACTTTGGATTTTTATCATTGATAACTAACATACTTTTCCCATTTTATAATTTCTCTTGTCCTGATTTTGATGAACAATTTAGTTATACGCAGTAAATATTGTGTATTTTGTAATCTCCTCTATCCTTCATTATCTCAACTTTCTTAAAACCTTTATTAGTTCCACCTGAATTTTAAAAGTGAACATTTTTACGACATGACCAACCGAAACAAACTCAGAGAGAAGATGGGACTTGCTCCCAACCATGTAAGTAGTAAATAATACCACATGGGGTTTTAACCCAAGGCCTTTGATTATAAATCTAAGACTACGTCAACTCCACCAAGCTACATTTCAATTCGATTCATTTAATTTCAATTTGTCAACATGCACGAACTAGGCATAAGGGTTATAAAACCAAATATGAACAGTTAATTTGATTTCTATACCTTTTTCAAAAGACTTACGGATCCTAAGACAGAGTCCCCCTTCCTCTTAAGGAAATGTAAATGTAAACCACATTTAAGATCTAAGCAGTTGAGGAAGAACAGTCTTTTATCTGTTAAGATCTTCAAACAAGAGCCCAAACATGAAAGAAAAATAAGTGCCCCCTGAAAGTATCCAGTCAAGTCAAACAGATTCCTAAGGCCAATCTTACTGAAAATTCATTACAATGTATATGCGTATTTCCATGCTTATGGAACAGTGAAAATTATAATCATTTTAAGTTATGGCAGGAACACTTCAGAAATTCTGTGTATAAGGCCCAATGATAAGATCAGAGGCTGATTTGCATACTATTTACAACTAGCCTTAAGGGTTTCTCCCAAAGAACTTATTAAGGACAGTAATCTCAGAAGAAGAAATTAAAGCCACCTAGTCATATGAAAAATGTTCTAAATCACTACACATTAGAGATGCAAATCAGAACTGACATCACATCACATCTATCAGATTGGCTAACATGAAAAGGAAGATGATAAATGTTGCAGAAGATGTGGGAGAGTTGGAACACTAATTCGTTGTTGGTGGAGCTGTGAGCTGATTCAATCATTCTGGAAAGCAATTTGGAACTACACCCAAAGGGGCTACAAAAACGAACATTCCCTTTGACCCAGCAATACCGCTTCTAGGACTGTATCCCCAAGAAATCATAAAAATGGGAAAGGGTCCCAGGTCCCACATGCACAAAAATATTTATAGCAGCTCTCTTTGTGGTGGCCAAAAACTGGAAATCAAGGGGATGCCCATCAATTGGGCAATGGCTGAATAAATTGTGCTGCATGAATGTAATGGAGTACTATTGTGCTATAAGAAATGATGAGACTTCAGAGAGGCCTGGAAAGACTTATATGAACTGATGCTGAGTTTAAGAAGCAGAACCAGGAGAGCTTTGTACACAGCAACTACCAGTGTGCGAGGAATTTTTCTGATAGACTTATAACTACATTGCAATGCAAGGACTTAAAATAATTCCCAATCGTCTCTTAAGGCCAAATGCCTTCCACATCCAGGGAAAGAACTATGAACTCTATTGCAGAATGAAGCAGATCATTTTCTTTTGGTTTCTTTTATTTCTCCCATTCATTTTAATTCTTCTATGCAACATGACTAAGGTGAAAATGTATTTAAAAGGAATGTATGTGTAGAACCTATATAAAATTGTACGCTGTCTCAGAGAGGGGGTGGGGAGGTAGGGGAGAAGGCGGGGAGGGAAGGGAAAAATCTAATATATGGAAGTGACTGTAGAACACTGAAAGCAAAATAATAATAAAAAAGGACAGTAATCAAGAAATATTTACTGAGCTTCCAATGTGAGAATCACACTGTATTAGGCAAAATACTCTCCTCATGCCCTCACATCTTAAAGATAATTTCTTCATATAAAAGTGGCTGATTTTCCAAATCTGCTAGAGAGGGAGAGAGAGAGAAAGAATGAGTCCTTTGAGTTTGGTTTTTTAATTAAATCCAGTTTCATGGAGGCATTATGGCTATTAACTTCTCTTAAGGAAAAAAAGAAATTTTATCTTTTTGACTTCTTTTAAGGATGGTTACAGAAGCTGTTGCTTTGCCATTTTTGTCTCTAAACAAGATTCAATGAACACCAGAATAGAAGGGGGAAAAGCTTTTAATTGAAAAATAAATCATACATCTCAAATAAGACAGTGTGTTTTACAACATACAACGTAATTAGTTGAAGAAGATGGTTTTCCTAAGTGGTATGGTGAAATTTAAACATTTGTGTCCCCCCTCCCCCTAACTCAAGTAAAAACTTCCATCCTGAACTTATACTGTAAACCCATTAGCCCCAGTCCTTCCTTAATTCATTAACAAATGGAAGGCATTCTGAAACTATGATTTCTGATTGCTTCAGTCCCCTTATTCCCAGTCTTAGAATTTCTGTTCTATACCCAGGGATTCTGTACCTGAATAAACCTTCTAGGGTAGTGATATTATTAGCTCTGTATTGTCAAATAGAAACATAAAACATTAACACTGTGTTTATGTAAAAGTCTTATTGATATAAAAAGAGACAAGGTCACCTCAAGCATTACAGATATTTAACTTAGTCACAAACTAAAAGGCTACAGTGCTTCAAAAGGCAATTCTATCAAATAAAACTACCAGCCAACTTATACACCACAGCCAGCTGGCCTTAAAAGTTCTCCGAGTCTCTAATTACTTTGATATATTTAAATTATTCAACTATTAAACTTATTGCTTTAAACTGGGAAAAAAAATTTATGTCAGTCTTTTTTAAAAACTATAATTGTAATTCCAAGGGTACATAAGCAAAATGATAATGTTCAAGTATGTCGTTAACTTTCTCTCTTTGGAATGACTGAACAGAGGCTATGCTCATTTACGTGTATGGCTTTCTATGTGATTATTGCGGACACCCATTGATTAAGTTACTTCTGTTTGACTGAAAAATTTTTTTTTTACAAAATACCACTTCCAAAATTAACATCTTTATTAAATCAGTTAAGAAATGTTCACTGTAGAAAAGTTAACATTGAGGGTTTTAACAAAATCAAAATAGACTTTTTTTTACACAATATGTATATTAGCAGCAAACTACTTTTGAGGTTTCCATTTTCTGCTGTTAAGATAGCGTAAACAGTATACATATTAGCATGGAATGTCAGAGTCCACTCTTTATCCTAATTCTGTGATTTAGGCCTTCCAGTGCAAGATAACTTATTATGCATGTGCTAGCACTCACTCCCAACAAGCAAAAAAAGAAAAAAAAAAAAACGCAAAAAGTAATTCTGTCACTACAAAGTCCTGAGACAGACTTTCTGGCTTAATTTAGTTGCTTTAGTCTCACTTACTCCTTATGACATAAACCATGAGTGCTACACATGCATGTGACCTCACCCCCTCCTCCATCTCCCACAAAAAAGTATTAGCAGCCAACTGGACAACCTAGCATTTGGTTTCTGAGTGGGTTTTTGGAAATTTTGGTGACAATACTTAACTAATTCAATAAAAACCCTTTGACCTCCATATTGCTTTTTCATTTTTTTCATATCTAGCAGATAACGGTGCATGTATATCACCTGCAAAAGTGCCAAAAATATATAGCATACACCTTAGCCTTTATGAATAAAAGAAAATTTCTTATATACATAGAAGAGGATATACCTCATTTAAATACCTGTTTACCAGCATGTAATACCATCAACTCAAAAAAAGTTCCATTAAACTCACTGCTGTCTTAAACTACTTAGAGAATCACTACTATTAAAATTCTGGGACCAAGGGTTGCTCAAGTAACTTTCTTCAGTGTTAATGGTCATTGACAGTTAAATATTAGGGCATCCCACTTTTAACTGTCTTCCACAGAAATAAAACTTAATTTTCCTCTGATAATAGCATATAATTTCTTCCCAATGACAAAAAGGAAGTCACACAGCTATGCAATACTCCACATTTTTAACATAAGGAAACAGATTGGCAACATTCACCTTCCTTTCTTTAAGTGTTAATATTACTAAAGAAATCTCACTACTCTTCAAAATACTAAAATCTATAAATATAATTTTAAGATTAATTTTTCAGCTACAAATCACACAAAAAGATGCCTTTCCATTTAATTCTCAAAATTTCCATTTTGATAGTAGTAATAATAACTGGCTCAGATTTATAAGGGTTTAATCCATTTAAAAAAATTGTTACTATTATTTACTGCACAATGAATAAAGTGGAAAAACTGCATCAAATTAAAAATTGAGAAATGACAAATTCAAGAAAGCTTAACATAGAAAAGAATAAGGTACAACATTTACATCAGCCGACTCCATTTTTTACCATCACCACATGGAAGTTCCTTTCTATGCTTTACGTAATACTATAACCTCCATTTTTCAAGGATGAAAAGACAATGTTTCTCAAAGTCTATCCTTGTTTTACAATAAAAACAAAAGAGTAGACTGAATTCCTTTTTATTAATATACACATCGGGTTACTGAAACGTGAGTTCACGTAGCTTTTCCCTCAAAGATGGCACTTGCAGATAGAAAATGCAGATGACTACAACCTTCAGAAGTTTACTTGATAAGATTCTTCAACAGCAGTCTGATACTGTGTTTCCTCATCTAACTGAAGATTCTAAAGAAAAAAAGAAAAACTGGAGCTTAAAATAAGAAAAGCATCGTTTAGGCATAATTCAACTGTACAATTCAAACTATATAAGGATTTTTAATGCTAGTCAAATTCAGCTAAATAAATACACCAGTATTTAGCTTTGATGGAAGAGGGCAAATTTTATCTTTCACAAATAAAATTACATTTGGTTCATTACTCCAGTCTTTATTTTCTATTCTTTATCAATGAATTTTAGTCATTATCTTCTACAAAATTATCAAATTACACCAGTAAAATACCCAATATTTGCAAGACTGAAATTTACACTTTTTAAAAAATGTTTTAATTTTTAAAAAATCATTTCTAGTGTAAAAAGAAATTATTTAAATTCAACTAGTTTATCACATAGAAATAAGAATGTTATTGATGGCGCCTAAATGAAAATCAAAGGATACTTTTTCAATTTTAATTTTCTTGGGTTTTTTTGGACTGTGTTTTCTTTTGCAACATGGCTAATATGAAAATGTTTTGTTTGCATGACTGCACAAGTCTAAGCAGTATCTAATTAGTAGCTGTCTCAGGGAGGAGAGGCAGGATGGGAAAATATGGAACACAAAATGTTAAAAAAAAGTTAAAAATTATTTTTACATGTAACATGTAATTTGAAAAAATGTAACAAAAATATAAATGTAAACCATAAAAATTTTCTATTAAAAAAAGAAAGCAATGTTTATTTTTGAAGCTGGTAAAGTTTGAATTTTTTTTAACTTTCATAACTAAACAGTAAACACACTTGATTATAAAATTTCACTATATTATTTTGTCAGATAAGTAAAAGCAAATATATTCTAGTTTTGCCACATGTAGCTTTAAATGTTTCGGCCATCAGAGTTATATATACTATTACCATTTCTGTTACAACATTTCGAAATATAATAAAAAGTTAAGTCAACTAATACTTATTAAGTGCCTATTACGTATGAGGCACTCTGCTAATCCCTGCAGATACAAAGAAAGGCAGAAAATAAAAAATAAAACTTGCTCAAGTAACTCACAGTCTGGAAATAACTACTGGGGAAAGATCTTTAATGAAATTGCTTACTTTGAAGTGCTCACTTATCAAATAGCTTCACAATCATATACCAGCTTAAGATTTGAATTTACATATGTGGAACACGTATCTGTTACTCTTTAATTATCTTTAAATTATACTAATTTTATCAATAATACCTATTTTATCAAATGGGCAGAGTTTAACTGTTCAATAATTCAAGAGAAAAGATAAACAGATGATGGCCTTGAAAACTATATATTATTTATTTAGTATACTATATATTTAGTTTTTATTAAGCATTTGTAGCAGCTTTTTATACTTTTAGATATTGAAAATTTATTTAATAGTTGACAGTAGTTAAAAACGTAACATCTGATAAAAAGATTTAGTTACACCTACAAAACCATCTAAGAGCAATGGCATATTGAATGGGGTTTTTTTTGTTTTTTTAAATTTTACTGATTCATTTATTTTTAGTTTTCAACGTTCACTTTAAAGATTGAGTCCTAAATTTTCTCCTTTGCTCTCCTCCCCCACCCCAAGACAGCATGTAATATGATATAGGCTGTACATGTACAATCCTATTATACAATAGTCATGTTGTAAAGAAGAATCAGAACAGAAGGGAAAAAACACAAGAAAAAAAGCAAACGGAAAAGAGAAAGTCGTATGCTTCAGTCTGCATTCAGACTCTACAGTTCTTTCTCTGAATGTGGATGGCATTTTCCATCTTTAGTCTTCTGAACCATCTTAGATCACAGCATCAATGAGAAGAACTAAGTCTATCAAAGCTAGTCATCCCCATAATGTTGCTGGTACTGTGTACAAATGTTCTCCTGGTTCTGCTCATTTCACTTGTCATCAGTTCATGTAAATCCAGGTTTTTCTGTAATCTGACTGCTCATCATTTCTTATGAAATAATACTATTCCATTCCATTCACATAACAGAACTTATTCTTAAAAGACCATAGTGAAGTGGAGAAAGCTCTGATTTTCAAGATGGAATTCCAGTTATATTTCTAACTCTATCTGTGTGGCTTTGGCAAGTCCCTTTACCTTTTTCAGGGTCTCAGTTTCTTCATGTATAAAACTGAGAGGGCTGGATAAACAATTTCCTAAGGGCCCTCCCTTCTAGCTACAATTTCATGATCCTATGAATTACTCAATTTTAAACGGCAAATATATCCTTATTCTAAAGATACTACTAGTTAACCAGATACGTTCTGAAAACTATATGATCTCCTTTCTTTAGAAAGTCTTCCTCTGACCTCACCATCTTTTCAAGTTTCTATTTCAAATTCCCAGTATAGTGGAAAGTACATCAGCTTCTGAACATCAGTTCAGAAGACTTGAGTTCAAGTAAAACCTCTTACAATTACCACAACCTATGTGACAGCAGACAAGTCAAACCTCTAGACCTTGGCTTCCTCATTTATAGATGAAGGGGATGAACAAGGTGATGTCCTGAGGTCCTTTCCAACTACAAGCCTATCTATCATTCTTTGATCCTTTCATTGCCCTTCTCTCAATGTCTCCCACCACTTCAGTGACACCAATGCACATTTATCAACCCCCTTGAAAATGTGGTTTGTGACCCTCACCCATTCTACTCAAACTATTCTCTTAGTAATATAAACTGCTAAAAATACATCCCTTTCCTCAGTCCTCATTCTTCTTGATCACGCTGCAACTTGAGTCAATACTAGGCTACCTCCTTCCTCCTTAATATCATCCTCCACTGGCTTCCATAACACTAATAAAGCTGGTTTTCCTCCTGCCTAGCCACTCTTTTCTTAATCTCTTCAGTTTTGTTTGCTGTTTCATTATTCATCCATTTCCCACACATTAAGTGTAAGTATCCATACCAAGAAAGTTTTCAGGGCCTTGTTATCCCTTCATTCTATCCTCAAGCAATTTCATCAGTTCTCATGGTTTTAATTATTTTTAACCAAATGACTCTCAAATCTACATATTCAGCCCCTACTCTTGCAAAAAGAACTCAAGCCCCACGCTGTCAATTGCCTGCTAGACATCTTCAAATGGGCATTAATAATGGCAGCTCAACTCACTGAGTTTTCTTCCTAATCTCACCCCTCCTCAAACATCTATCAAGGACTAACCTCTTAGTCACCAAGTTCAGAACTTTGGAGTCACAGGTATACAAAGAATGGGAAATTACCTTAAAGATCACCTAAATCATCATCATGGAGATAAGGAAAGTAAGGTCCAGAAAGGAAAACTCACTTGTCCAAGGTTACACTAGTAACTAGTAGTATAAGTAGCAGAGTTATGAACCTAAATCTTAGATACCACATTCAGTGATTTTTTTACTTAACCTTGACTCTTTCCTTTCTCTCTCACCCCCATATCCAATCAGTTGTCAAGCCCTACCAATTCACCTGCAAACATCTCTCACATTCATTTTGTGTAAGTTAATATCTTAACTTAAGAACAGCTTCACCTTTCACCTGGATTCATATATCAGTTAGTTGTTTGGTCTTTGTGCTCCTAGTCTCTCTCCTCTTTGATCAAACCTTCACATAGGTGCAAAAACAGTCTGAGGCAGGTCTTCATGTCATTTCATAGATCAAAAAAACCAGTATAAACAAAATCAATACAATCAAAATTAGAAGGAAAAGCAGAAAGCTGGGGAAAATTTTTTACAAAAATGTCTCAAATATATAGAGAATTCAATCAAATTTATAAAAATACAAGTCATTCTCCAATTGATAAGTGATCAAAGAATATGAATGGGCAGTTTTCAGATGAAGTCAAAACTATCTACAGGAAGGTAAAAATGCTCTAAATTACTACCTGAGTAGAGAAATGCAAATTAAAACAACTGAGGTACCATCTGACACTTATCAGATTGGCTGATATAACAGAAAAGGAAAATGATAAATGCTAGAGGGGATGTGGGAAAACTGGGACACTAATGCACTGATGGTGGAGTTGTGAATTGATCCAACAATTCTAGATAGCAATTTGGAATTATGCCCAAAGACAATCAAAATGTGCGTATTCTTTGATCCAACAATACTACGCCTATATATGAAAGGGATCAAAAATAAAAGGAAGAGGCAGAAGAGGGAAGGACCCATTTGTACCAAAATAGTTATAGCAGCTCTTTTTTTGGATACTGAGAGGATGTCCATCAAATGGGGAAGGGCTGAACAAGTTGTGCTTTATGGTTGTGATGGAATACTATTGTGCTATAAGAAATGATGACCAGGATGTTCTCAAAAAAACCTGGAATTACAAAATGATGCAAAATGAAGTGAGCAGAATCAGGAGAATGTTGTAAACAGTAACAACAATACTGTACAATGATCAACTGTGAACGACTTAGCTATTCTCAGCAATCTGACAATCCAAGATAATCACAAAAGACTCATTATGAAAAACACTATTCATCTCCAAAGAAAGAACTTATGGAGTTTGAATGCAGATAAAAGCTTACTATTTTTCACTTTATTTATTTTTGTGAATTGGGGTTTTTTTGGCCAGTGTTTTCTTTCACATGACTAATATGGAAATGTGTTTTGCATGACTGAACCATTATCAAAGTGCTTGCCATCTCAGGGAGAGTGAAGAGAGAGGGAAGAGAATTTGGAACTCAAATTTTTAAAAAACCAATGTCAAAAACTATTTTTACATGTAATGGGGGGGAGGAGGAGCAAGAGAAATATTCAAAAACAAGAACAACTTTGTGTGGCTCCTTATTGCCTTGAAGGTAAAAGATAAATTCCTCAGTCTGGAATTTAAGGTTCTCCACAATCTAGCTCCCATTTATCTTTCCAACCATATTTCATATTACTGCACTACACCACCACCACCATCACCACCCATACACACTACAAGTTGTTCCCTGAATTCAACATTTCTTCTTCTATCTTCTTGCATTTTTACCAAGTCACTATCTTCTTCCTCTCCTCCTAATATATATGTATCTTTCTTCAAGGATCAGTTGTCACCTCCCCCATGAAGTCTTCCCCAAATCTCCCCTAGCTATCAGTTCTTAACATTACCCTCAAAGAACTCTGTATTTGTTTGTGTAATGTGCTCTAACCATAATAGTAGATTATAAGTTCCAGGAGGACCAGACCACAGACTGTTTAATTTTAGCTTAATACTCCAAGTGTTTCGAATATTACCTGTTTCTTACTGAACAAATGTGGAGGGTGAATAAATGTTTGATGAATGAATATGAATTAATTTTGATAGGTGTCTTTTTTAATAAGGATTATAATTTCCATTTACTGTTCATATGAATAAGTGAAAACTGCACTGCTTCAACTTCTATAGGATTTTGAATTGAATTGCAAGTGACCTATATGAAAATTTTTTTCAAATCCATTTTATAAATAAGAAAACTGAGGTCCAGAGATGGTTCCATGATTTGCTCATGAAGGTAAAGAAAAGAGAAAAAATTCAAACTTAAGTCTTCTCACTATAAATCCACTAAGTGTTGATCAAATCAAGATGATTACCTTATAGTTCTATTTTTAACTCCACTACTCCATGAAATTTTACTGATTTTTAAAAGGCAGAAAAAAAATGTTATTCTAAAGATCTACTGTACATTTCAAAAGGAATCTTTTTTTTACATTCACATACAATTAAGGAATTAATCATCAATTACCAATCCTTTATAAGTTAGCAGAGATACCAGCTAAGACTGTGGCCATTTTAAAGGCTGTTGAATTGAAAAACCTTTTGTATTTAGCAGAATAAACGTAACTTAATTTCTCTAAAAATATTCCTTTGCACATTTTAATTTTGTATCTCAAATTTAAATTTGGAGAATAACTATTAATTACTACTAACCGCATTAACAAGAGGAGTAAAATTTTACTCAAGATACAGATCTGCTCTTCTATACTACTTGAATATCTCAGTTCTCACCAAAACTAAAGCCAAGTCTCCCTTAAGAGACATTTGTCTTAGACACACAAGATAAGCTTTGTCATTTTAGAAAGTATACTATTTATGTGGGATTACTAGATTTGAAAAAAGAATTATCTACCAAATTTGTTCATCAGTTGCATATTTAAATCCTGAAGGCCTTGAGATCTTTCTTGATAAAAAAGAATAATATTCCACCAATTTGTAGGTGATTTTTATATCTAATACAATATAATCACCACCTGCAAAAAACAGATGAAACTGGGCCTCTGTCACTTTCTATATAAGGTTTATTTTTAAAAGTCAAAATAAGGGCTCCATAGCATCACTGTCACAACAGTTTACTCAAAACATATAATTCAGATAGAAAATATTCATCTAATTTTCTTAAGAGTGAATTTTATTACTTTTGAAGAAAAAACTTACCACAAATTCTCCATAATCAAACTGATGTCTTTGATTTAGATGGCTAACAAAATTTCTAGTAATCTGGCTAGGATCTCCCCATGGAAGAGACACACAAATAGGACACGTCTAAAAGAGAAACATATAACAGAATTAAATCCAATCATGAAAATGAATACTCGCACACTGTTAACAATGGTATTACTCTGTCCACTTACCTGACACCTGAATAACAATGCTAAAACACAGTTAATACTTTTTACAACCAAATTCCATTGGCTCACTTCCCAACCATCCATTTTATACTTCTACTTTAGTACAATCATAGAATCTGAGTTGAAAAAGATATAAGGAATCATCACCTATCCTACCAGCTACTTGGAACAGGAACCACTTCCTTTACAATATTCCCATGAAAAGAATTATCCTATAGTAGATCACACATCCAGTGAGTAAGCACTAACCAACAAATCAAACAATGAATCAATCAACAAATATTTATTAAGGGCCTACTATGTGCCAGGGACAATGATGAGTCATTTTACTGTTTATGTGCCAGGAATCTAAGTTTAAAAAAAATTTTTTTTAAAGGAATAATCCCTACTCACCAAAAACTTACATTCTAATGGGGGAGACGTACATATCAAAATATACAGGGTGTCCCAAAAGTTTCAAACTGCTAAAGCTTGAAGCTCCTCTAAGACTTTTGGCACACTCAGTAACACATCATTAAAAAATACAAAGCAAGACTTGGCAACTAATTGGTTTTGTGGAGTGAGAAATGTTGAGGTCAAGGTATTGCCAAAGTTACAAACACAGAAGACTAACACTTAGGACAGTGTCTGATACATAGGGCCTTAATAAATTGCTTCTTTCCTTCTCTCTTACTAGAAAGATGATAGTGACTTTGACAGAAGTAATAACTATTATTTACATAGCTCTTTAAGATTTGCAAAGAGCTTTAAAAAGTAACTCATGTGATCTACACAACAATCTTGTAAGGTACAGGCTATTATTATTCCCATTTTATAGAACTGAGAAAGACCAAAGTGACTTACCCAGGGTCATAATAGCTAGAGTCTGAGGAGAGATGGCAAGCCTCAAGAACATTTTAGCCAAAATCCAGAGTGCTTTCATGTCAAAGTAAGAAAACTACAAGCCACCAGAAATAAAGAGTACCAAAGAATCACAGTCAAACTATTCCACAAGACCTAGCACCTTCTATAAACAAGAATACAATATATCAGGAAGCAAAACAGGCTTACTTAACTACAATCACAAAGAAATGTGTTCCACAAAGATAAATATAATGTTAAAAAAAAAGGCGGGGGGGGGGGGGGGGAAGGATGATGGACCTTTAAGAGAACACACAACTTTCAAGCATTCCTAATTAAAAGGTAAGAGCTGAATAGAAATTTGAACCTAGAAAGATAAATAAATGTATTTGAACTGGAAGAGGATACAGAATGATTAAATGCTAACATTCTTATAAAGAGGGGAAAACAAATGACCCTTCAGAATTGTAATATCTTCAAAAATAAGACAATGAGAAGATCTATGGGTGAACTGGCTCTAGGAAAAAGGGTGAAGATTAAAATGATACATTCATGTAGGAGGAAGGAAGAAGTAGGTGGAACACATTTCCCATTACCCGGATTGAGAAAGAAGACTATGCAAACATAGAAGAAAGGAGAGGGGTAACCTCACTCATCTAAATTGGATAAGCTGAAAACATACAGAGTGAGAATCTAATGAAGAAACACATAAACTCAACAAGGAAATAGGCAAAGCTCTTTAGGAGAGTAAAGGGGATGATAATACTGAGGAAGGAATAACTTTAAGCTAAAGCTAACTTCAGCTTCAGCGGGTAGATGTTGAAGAGCAAATTAATAAAGGGGGAAAAATTGCACGAGAAGGGGACAATCATAAAGAAGAAAACTGCTCCAGGTATGAATTACTAGTATTGATCACTTCCTTCCTTTTCACCCCTTCTTAAAAATTTTTTATAACTTTTTTCCAATTATATGTAAAAATAACATTTTTTAAAAGTTTGAGTTCCCTCCCTCCCCTCCATCCTCCCTGGGAAGACAAGCAACTTGATATAGATTTTACAGTTGCAGTCACGCAAAACATATTTCTAAATTATCCATGTTATGAAAGCAGACAAAAAACCAAGAAAAAAAAAGTTTAAAAAGTATGCTTCAATCTACATTTAGACTCCACCATTTCCTTCTCTGGAAGTGTACAGCATTCTTCATCCTAAGTCCTTTGGAATTGTCTTGGAGCATTATACTGCTGAGAATAGCTAAGTCATTCACAGTTGATCATCATACAATATTCTGGTTACTGTGTACAATGTTCTCCTGGTTCTGCTCACGTCACTTTGCATCCGTTCACACAAGTCTTGACAGATTTTTCTAAGAGCATCCTGGTCATAATTTCCTATAGCACAATAGTATTCTAACATAATCACAAAGCAAATCTTGTTCAGCCATTCCCCATTTGATAGATATTCCCTCAAATTCCAATTCTTTGCCACCACAAAAAGAGCTACTATAAGTATTTTTATACACATACATCCTTTTCCCTCTTTTTAATCTTAGAACACATCTACTAGTGACACTGCTGGGTCCAGGGGTACTGGGGTACCTACTCCTAAGTGGGGAAAAATGTTAAGAGAGAAAATAGTAACTAGGACAGGTTCTTCTGATAAAGATTTGATATTCAAAATGTCTAGGGAATGAATTCAAAATATTTTAAAACAAGAGCCATTCCTCAACAGAGAAACTGTCAAAGGATATGAGCAGGAAGCTCTCAAATTATGAGAGCTACGAACAGCCATATGAAAAAGTGCTCCAAGTCACTAATAATAACTCTGGGTACTATCTCACTCCCCAACACTGGCAAATGAAATGCTGGTGACATTATGAATTGGTTCAACCATTTTGTAAGGCAATTTATAGAATGAGATATATTTTGTGAAAATGGCCAATGTGGGAATTTGTTTTGCTTGAGTAAAGCATATTTATTACAAAGTGTTTCATAATTCAAAAAATAAGACTAATTCAAAAAAAAGAAAACCCTCAAACTTCTACCACTCCAACTGGCTCCAATATTCATTCGGCATGTATTTACTATTTGTAATTCAGTTGTCCTAGGCAAAATACTAACAAATAAGACATCTTCAATTACAGCATAGTAAGGATGATTATAAAATATCTATAAAACTTTATGTAATAAAAGGAGCAAGTACATTTGAAGAATATAAAATTGTATGAGAACATAAAGATTTTAAAAACTGAGTAGGAACAGAGGGAAGAATTAGAGAAAATTTGGAATCCATATATACTTCTAGATTAAAAGGGATCATTTTACTTCAACTGCTGATTGTAATAAAACGAGTACACATCAAACACAATATAAATTCATTTTATGCATCATTATTACTAGTCTGGTTTACTTTGCAAGCATGGAACTAGAACTAGATTTAGGCATGAAAAGAGTGCTGGGTTTGGAGTCATTGCATTCAAATCCAGAACAGTTCTATTTTTTTATTCATGGTCAAGGTCGCAAACATGTTTCTAGTCATGCAGATGCGCAACCTCAGTCTTAACTCCCTACTCATTTATGTCACACATTTTCAAATCTTGCCATCTCTACCTCCACTTTTGTCCTATACATTTCCTTCTTTCCATTAACACAGCCACCACTCCAGTTCAGGTTTTCATTGCCTCCTACCTGCAAAATACTGCAACAGCCTTCTATTCGTTCTGCTGTCCTCATGTCTCTACTCACCTCAATCCAGACACCAAAGTAATTTTACTGAAGTGCAGCTATGACCAAAGTCACATGGCTACTGAATAAACTTCAGTGACTCTGTATTACCAATAACATCAAATACTCTCTTGGGCATTTAAACCCGGCACCTACCTTTCTACTACTCTTACACATTACTACCCTCCATGGATTATTCTAGTTACATTAGAATATTTGTTGTCCTCACATATAAATACTTCATCATCTCCTTGCCTTTACAATGATGCTATCTTCCTCTCTTGTCCCCCTGCTCTTACAAAGAAGCGATGCCCCATGATTGGGATGCTTTGCCTCCTTACCGCCACCTCTTAGAATCAACGGATTATTTCAAGACTAAACTCAAGGGACAACTAGCTATAAGTGACTGCTTTAAGGCTACTCTGTAACTATCTTGAATATACACAAATTTTCTCCACTATCAAGAGAATAAATCCCTGGAGGGCAGAGATTATTAACTTTATGTTTTATAGAATTAACAAATGCTTGTTGATCGAGTGGTAAAAAGATCTAGATACATAAGTAGGTTGGAGCTTGACCGTAAAAACCCTAAAATGTCAGATTAAGGGATTTTGTTCTCAAGACAATTGGGAACCATGGAGGTACCTGAACAATTGAGGGATCAATGAATCAGGAGGATGGATTTGGCAGCTGTGGGGAGAATGGATTGGAGGACAGAAATGGTAAAAATAGGGAGGCCTGGTTAGGTGGAAAGTGAATTAGCCTACCCAATATGTGATAACAGCATTAACTAACTAGGGTGAAGACACTGAGAATGGTAAGGAGAGGACAGATATATCTATTGTTTCTGCCTTTTCCTTCCACCACCCCATTCTACTGTATCCGCAAAATAGTCCTTATTTTATAATAGGAATGAACGACGCTTGAAATGCCATTAAAAACTCTTGAGGCAGGAATACTGTTTTACCTAATTAAAAATAAAAAACTCAATTGTAAGCATAGTTTTAAGAAAAACATAAAAACAAACAATATTTTAAAAAACAACCTTATGGTAGTATACCTAAATGTTATGGTAGAAAGAAATGTGTATGTGTATAAAAGACTGAATCAACAATGATAAAGACAAGTGAAGTAAATGGCACTTTATTATTATTTTCTTTTTGTAAACTTTAAGAATTAATTAAGACTCAAACTGCCTCAAACATACTTACCACAGGGACTATCTGAAAGAGGTGACTATTATTACAATGATCCAGTAAACGTTGTCTTGTAAAGTTTGCTTCTTGACACAAGGGACACTTAAATGTGGGATGCCTAGTAGAACTGCAAGACAATAATGTTAAGAAACTAAACAACATCTAATGATAATAACCAAGAAATTTAGTTCTAGAGAAGAGTTAAGAAAATATACTTACCTCCATTTTTTATAGAGGCAGAGGACAATTAGTATGAAATATTGTATTCAATGCCATACTAAGCTGATATGTAAACTAAGTCTGATATGTTGGTTGGGTTTATTAATTTTATTCCAAGAAATAAAAGAAGTGAGTCAAGAAGTAAGAAGGTATATATTTGGAATGGCAATGTAAAAACAAAAGATACCAATATTTATCTTTTAAAAGACAACAGTGTTAGATTAAACAGATTCATTCTAAACACCAAGAAATAAATTATCGGATCTTTCCATTTTATATTGTAATACTTTGGCTATAGTTAGCCATTTTGCCATAATTACATGACTTCCCTGATGTTTAAATTTAGTATGTTCTGATTAAAAGCTTTCCTTCATGCTCAAAATGAAACAAAGTTACTAGGGACATTAATTTCCTCAAGAAAAAGTTCACTGCTAGAAACTATAACAAACTCCTATGCTCTCTGAATTAGTTAGCAAGGATACTAAATTGTCCAAGGGATGAAAAAAAACCTATTTTAAAAGGTTAACATATTGGTAGTTGTCATCAACTACACTGTCAAAAGTCAGTTCTCCTGCAATCTTACACTGTCACCTCCCTCTCACTGGCAATTTATACAACCTATTTACTAATAATATATGGTTCAAACTAGGTATTCATATACATATCATTGATATACAGGGATCAAAAAACTTAAAAGTTAAATTATCAATGTAAAATAATTACTCTAAATATTTCAGGTAAACTATGGCTTAAAATTTTTAATCCAATCAAAAATAATGTCATTATTTAGTAAAAAAACAGATACCACTTACGAAAAAAATATCTATTTTTTAAAAATATTACCTTGCATCTCCTTGATAAGTCTCTGTATTATCAGACGTAGATGTCTCACTCCTATTACTTAAGAAAAGCATGGGAGAAAATTAAGTACAAAATTAATTGCTTTAAGTGGTCAAATTAAAATCTCAAAGTACAGGAAAACCTCATTATTTTGACTTACTGAGTAGAAGAGCCTGAATGAGAATGGAAACTTTGGACTTCAGAATGTTAATTAAAAAAATAGTTTAGTAACTTGAACCAACAAGAAAGACAGCAAAGGTCTTTAGCCACTTGCTTTAATAAAAATATATCACTGGAGTGGGAGGAATGGCTCATTTATGCTTATAGTTAAAAAATACAAAAATAATGAAATCAGATACCTGATGTTTTAAAATCAGGTGCCCATTCGCACTACTCAAGAGTAAAATAAAAGAATATGATTTTTTCCTCTGAAAGTTGAGAAAAATAAAACTTTGTGAATGTCAACATTAGCAACCTGTAGGTTAAGATTTAAAGTATTTTTATGGCAATGCATACTTTTTCTTCTTATCTCATTCAAAATGTGTTTGTAAGTCCTCACTCCTCTCCATTCTCATTTCCATTAGCTCATCCAAGTCTTCATTACCTCATGCCTGGACCAAAATAACGGTTTAACTGGGCTTCCTTACAAATGTCTTCCATACTAGTGCCAGAATAACCTTCCAAAAACACAGCTTTCTTCAGGTCACTCCTTCTACTCAAAAACCCACAATGGCAGCTTACATGTTGATATACTTTTACTGTTTTCCAAATGATCTCTTTATAACAACCTTATGAATTAGGTAATGCAAGTATTATTATCCATATTTTACAGAGGAGGAAAATAAAGTTGAGAGGTTAAGTGACTTGGCCAGTCCCATGGCTCATAAAATTCTAGAGCCAAAATTTGAACACATATCTTCTGACTTCCAACTAACGTATAAACTTTTGCTCTTTGCTATTCAAAGACTCTTTTCTCCATGATATGGCCTCCCTTTCCTACACTTACCTAGAACAACTCCCCAACATAGCTTCTGCTTTGAGTCAGTCTCCTGCTGTCCCTCAAACACTCCATGTTCATTTCCTACTCTTCAAGACTCATCTCAAGTTCCACTTCTTTCATGAAGCTTTTAACAATTAGGGTGACCAACACTGATTAAGATAATCATATGAACTTCTGAGCATGAGATTCCCTTCCTCAGGTCACATGAGGTCTCCCTTAGAATCTTTTCTGTACAAAAGTATACAATGTACTTATTGGGGGAAAAAAATCAGGGAACAGACAGAACTTGAAGAAGGTCTTAAAGAATTGCTAAAATCTGAATAGTAGAACAGCAAAGATTATGTGGAGAGCTGGAGGAGAACAAATGGGAAAGGGAGGAAATATATGGAAAGAGAAAAAAATAATATGGAATGTTTATAGAAAAAAAGAGACAAGGCTGACTTGAACACAGTAGAGAATACAGCTGGGAAGTTAGCTATAGGGGATAAGAATAGGAAAATGGGGCCAATAAATGGAGAAACTTCAAATGGCTGGAGGTTTAGACTTATTTTATTCATGGACACTTGTATCAAATTCAGAAGACATGCATTCAACCATAAGCAAGTCCATTTAACTGTAAAACCTAAATTTCCTTATTTGTAAAAAGTGGATATATAAGACTTACAATGTATGATTGCTGTGAGGAAAGCATTTTAAAAACTATAGTGTACCTCTGAGTTCTATTTTATGCTATAATTATGTGCAAATGTAATATCCTCCTGCTAGATTATAAACTAAAGGAGGGCAGGGATTAGATCTCATGGAATCTCTGCATCTAACAGACAGATAAGGTTGAACTGAATCTTTCCCCTGCTTGACTATTTATAATTCAAGATGGCTGCTACATGCTGGGCTCTTGGTAATATTTAATTCATCAACAAAGTTTATTAAATACAAGATATTGTACTGGGTACTGGGGATATAAAGGGAAAACATACTGCCATGTGTATTTCTCTAATTATTTTACCCATGTAATTCATCTCCCTAATAAGACCGTAAGTTCTCAAGAGGGTAGGGACTACATCTTATACTTCTCTTGTAACTCCCACCCAAATGATATGTACTCAATATTCTTTCAAAATCTAATTATTTTTCCCTTATAAAATGTTATTTGAATTGAGTTAAAAAGACACTTCCTTCCCCTCCCAATTTCCTTTAAACCCAAATGCATGAAGAGAAATAATATAAAAGGGGAGTGCAGAAAATGTTGATTTTCTTGGCAAGCTATAATTCAAGTTCTCCTTTTTCTGTGTGAACTAGAGTTGAATGTTCTACAGTTGAGATTCTAAGCCTGAAGATCTCCAATAGTAACAAAAATTAATATTTTTCAAAGTCAGCTTTTGTCTTTTAGACTTCAGACAAAATCATTTAAAGTGGGCATGGTCAATTTATCCAAGGCAAACAATAAATTATTTTTTCAATATGAATTAACCCCCCTTTCTAAAATCAGTTGCGTTAGTCTGGTTGGTGACAGTAATGTTCATCAGTGTTGTTGTTTTAAGGGCGGCAATAAAAATATTTTTAAAAAAATAAAAGTTAACTGACTTACCCAAGGTTATACATCAAGTTATCGGCAGAACCCAGGCTACAACTCAGGTGTGCTGACTCTAAGGCCAGTGGTCCTTCCACTTAGATATGGGTTGTCTACCTACCTGACAGGGTTGTTGTGAGTAAAGTGCTTTGAAAACCTAAAAGCACTATATAAATGTGAGTTGTAATTATAATTATTATTAAGAAAAATTCTGAACGAACATATTAAATGTACATAATCTGACTGTACTAAGGCCTTGGGATTACTTGAAAAGTCTCTTCCCTGTTTTCTTTCGGTAAATTTTAAGTTTTCTGATACAGGGTGGCAGAGTAGCTATGGCACCACAAGACGTGGAGGTTCAAATCCTAACTGCGTGGAATGGGCAAATTACTTAACCTGGAAATACTTAAGCATTTATAGCAAGCAAATATCATCATAGGGGCTATTTCATAAATCTTATAGCACAATATAATTGTGAGGTAGTATTAAATTATCATCCTGAATTCCTGCTTACAATATGAAATTTGTTTAATAATTTCTTTCTTTGGAAATTCTATAAATTTCAGACTAGTCCCTTCCCAGACACGGAAAATTCCAAATCTGCTTCAACTTTTCTTTCATGGTCTAATTTCAAAAAAAATGTAACTAAATAATTTTAAAATACAAAAAGTTGACAAATACTAAAACGAAAAATTAAACTTTTATACCAATATTCTTAAGAGTGCTGCAGTATTTTAAAGCAAATTTTCCAAAATCTGAAAACAAACCTCCAAAAACAAACCTACCAAAAGATAAAACTGTAAACTATATAAATGAAAAAATGCTCAAAATCATGACAAGAAAATGGAAATTAAAAGAACCTTAAAGTTTCATACATCATTAAACGCAAATTTGTAAAGATTACAAAAAACTAAACAACTGATATTGGAGAGGCTACTGGGAGCCAACCACAATAAAGCACATTGGTATAGAGTTTTGAAGAGGCTCAATTGTTCCAAATTTCAATTTGTAATTATGCAAAAAGCGACTACATAATCTATACACCTTTTGACCTATTTAATGATCTCACTTGTCCCATGGATTTGTGTTTGTTGTTCATTTTTTTTCAGTCATGTCTGACTCTTCACAACCCCTATGTGGAGTTTTCTTGGAGAAGATATGGAATGTTTGCCATTTCCTTCTCCAACTCATTTTACAAATGAGGAAACTGAAGCAAACACAGGGAAGTGACCTGCCCAGGGTCACACAGCTAAGTTTTTGAGGCCAAATTTTAATTCACGAAGAAAAGTTTTCCTGATTCCAGATCTGGCACTCTCTCCATTGTGCCATCTAACTGCCCATTCTTTGTGGTAGCAATTAAGTACAAATAAAGTCTCATAATATGGGAAATATTTGAAAAATATATGTATATAAATATACTGGAATATTATTATGAAGCAAGAAATGTTACGAGCAAATCAGAAACATGGGAAGACTTAGGTGAACAAATGCAGAACTAAATGGGCAGAACAAAAAAAAAATCATATACACAAAGAATACAACAAGGTAAACTAAAAAAAAAAATCACAAAAAGAAAGATGAATTCTCAAGAACTGAAAAAACAACAAGGAACCCAGACAGCAAAATACTGTCTATTATTTGAGATTGGCCCTACTTGTTTTGCTTATTTTTCTTTGTCAAAAAGAAAAAGGGAGTAAGGGTGGGGAAGAGTATTGAAATGAGTTACATAAGGAGGTAAAGCATCAAGTAACATTTACTTTAAAATTAGGGCAGGGAGTTACTGGGCTTTTAAAAAAAGTAACCTTAAAATTATGCATGAAAAATTACTAAGGTGTTCATATGCCTTTGATCCTGCTGTCTCACTGCTGGGTTTCTATCCCAAAGAATTTAAATAAAATCAAAGAAAGACCATAAGCACAAAAATATTCATAGCAGTATTATTTATGATTCAAAAAGATGAAAATGAACTGTGTCCAAAGACTAGGAATGTCTAAACTGTGAAACATAAAAATACTATAAACTTGTGCCTTAAAGAATGACCTCTATTAAAGATTCTGAGGTGGTGTGGAATGAGGAAATGCATAGTAAGAATCACCAAATACTTCATGACTACAACAACGTAAAAAACACAACAATTAAAGTCAACAAGATTTAGATTGTATACTATGATGTCAGTACCTTACTAAGAAAGCTATAGCTACTATTTCTCGAACTATGAAAAAAATAATACTGGAGATAGGAGATCCTTACTTTGCTCCTGTTTGTACTGGGAAAGCTTCCAGTGTTTCTTTGCTGCAAACAAAGCTAAGTCTTCATTTTGAACGTATGTTTTTCATCATATAAAAAGATCTCTTCCACACCTACACTTTTTAGAATTGTCAATATAAATGAGTGATATATTTTGTCAGAGGTTCTTTCCACACGTAGTGAAATAATCTTGTGATCATTTATATGATTAATTATGCTAATTTTCCTTAAAACTGCACTACCGTTAAGATCTTGGTACTAATCCAACTTGATCGTAGGAAGTTATTTTCTTGATATGTTGCTGTGATCTCCTGTGATTTCATTTATATTTCTGCATCAACAAGGATTAGTGACACAGTTGTATAGTTATTTTTCTCTACTTTGTCTCCCTCCTTGGTTTGGTACCAGGATCGTATCTGTTTTATAAAAGATATTTAGTACAGTGCCTCTATTTCCCAAGAATAATTTTTGTGGTTTAAGTATAAATTACTCTTTAAATGTTTGACAGAATTCACCAAAAATTCAAACAGCCTATGGGTTTTTCTTAATTCACTTATGTCTGCTTCGACTTTTTTTTCTCAAATCTGGCTGCTTAGGAATTTCTAATTATTGTTCTGTTAACATGGCAACAGATTTATATATTTTGTAAAGTCATCAACTTCCTCTGAGCTCCCAGTTTTGTGGAAGTTTATTTTATTTATTCCTTCCATTACAAATTTTAATGACTTATTTTATATGACGATCATTTTATTTTCCTATCTTTTACTTGATCAGGTCAGATAAGGATTTATTTATTTTGCTAATCTTTTCAAAGAATCAGTTGTTTATCAATTCTACGGGTTTTTCAAGGTTGTTTTTTACTTACCTAACACCCAAAACGTCTTTTTTACACTTGTTTTTAGGTTTGCTAATGTATTTTCTAGTCAGTTTTACTACATGCTCATTTCATTTAGATTTTTTTCTATTTTGTTAAGTTTTCAGAGACACATAACTTCCTCTGAAGATTGCCATTAATTGTATCCTCTAAGTTTTGATATGCTGCCTCATTTTCATGATTTAAGTTATTTTTCATCTCTACAATTTAATCTGCAACTCACTCATTATTCATAATGTGTTTATTTATTCTTCATTCATGTGTACTACTCTTTTGGTCACATTTCCTTTATATATTACTGTTTTTACTGTGCCCCTAATGGCTGTATTTTATTATTTCTGACTTTTGATATGTTTATGATGTTTAACCAAATGATCAATTTTTGTAAAGATATCATGGCATGTTCAGAAATATGTACTGAACTTCACATCCCAACCAATCATCTACCCAGATCATTCTCACTATTTACCTGCCACCTCTGAAAGTGTTCCTACCTGTGTTATCCAGTACCCTTTCTCCATAAGAGACCTTAGACTCTCAACCTGAGCATACAAGAATTCCCCATACCTCGTGAAATTAATCTACTCAACTTTGGAGCTCCCACCTAACCCCCAGGGCCAACCATGGTTCCTTGGTGATTCAGTAGCCCACTTAGATTACTACACCTACTTGTTAGACCAGCTTTCAGTTTCCATCCAGCCATCCAACCATCTGCCTGCTGCCTCTGTCCAGCTTCTCCTGCCCTTCTGAACACCAGCATCATTTTACACACTAGACCTGAAACCTAGACCTCTGTATATGGGTCTTTTTTAATCTACTAAAGCATTAATAAAAAAAAATTCATCACTAGTTACATCAAATATAACCCAAAGAGTTTGAGACTGAAATCAGCACTTCTTACAGGCAGAGTGGTACAGTAAAAACCATACAGAATTTGTAATGCTGAATTCAAAATCACTGGACCTAAGTTCTAACCTTAGTTCTGCCACCCCTACTATCTAAGTAAGCGTAGAAACAACACTTAACCTCTCTGAGCCACAATTTCATCATATGTGAGATGAACAAAGTTAAGCGGAATGAACTTCAAGCTCTCTTCCAGTTCTATGATCCTAGTACTCATGCTAAAAAGGCATTCATCCTGTCTGAGCTTTAGTTTCCTAATGTATCAAATGAGAGAACAAGACTATATGAACTATGTCCTTTTCAATTCTCTATTATAAAACTCAATTTTTTTCTAAAATTTTTCCAATGTATACCTACTCAAAATTGGCACTGTGTAAAAAGACTGAGCTCCAGACTCATAAACATTAATCCCAATTATAGAAATAAAACATGGGGTCTTAATAATGTAATAATTAAGAATTTTCACCAAGTCAAAATCTACATAAAATTTTCTAACACTGGAAGAATATTTATATCACCAATATGTTAATTAGCTTATATGTAAAGTTTAATCAATATACAACTCATTGGTTTCATTCCTTTAATAAGGAATTTTATAAAAGAAAGATGATATTTGATTCCAACTTGACAAACAAAAAGGGCATTTTATTTTACCATATGTCACAAAACAAATCAGTTGTAATGCCAGGAACAGAAATAAGTCTAACTACTTCCTGAGCAAAAGCTCTAAGTTCAAAAGTCTATAGACTTTTTAAAATCAACTATGCTCCAGATGCATGCTATAACATTGAGGGCCATAATTTAATCTACATATGTATGCCAAATATAATTCTGAAGTCATTTCCCTAGCCAATTTATAGCAATTTATTTAAAACAATTTCCATACTATTACTTTAAAAATCTGAGTTTCAGATTTTACTTTACTTCTACTTTCATCTAAGTAGTTACCAAATTATAATACATTAGCTACTTTTAAATAAACAAAAATTATTTACCTATTCCCTACTGAATCTTGAGAGATCTGAAAGTTTGGAATGATGGAGGACACACCATACTCATCCTGATACTTCTTACAAGATTTATAATGATGTCTCATGCGATAAAATTTTATCTGTAAATGAAATCCAAAACAATTTTGCATTTGAAACAAATCTCCCACAAGAAAAAAACAGTTCCGGGCATAATAGTTAAGCAAAAGGTGAAGATAAACATAAACACTCCGACCAAATTAAAAGAATTCTTCCCCTATTGAAATTTAACTGTTAAAAATGGTTCCTTCTTTCCAACTGCTGAACATACTAAGCATGAGTAAAATATCAACAATGCCAAATGCTAGCATTATAATTACCAAAACATTTTACTAATAATTTTAAATGTATTTTGTTGCCATTACTATATCTTAACTATTAATATAGTAGCTTCAAGAATTATTAGTTGCATATTACCTACATTACTACTTAACACCATCAAGTTTTTTCTTAGTCTTCTACTATCAATGTAGAGATTGAAAAATGAAAGCTGTCAGGTTAACAGCATACACATTTTTCATTTCAGCAATGAGAAGTGGAACCAGCATCTTTCAAGTGTACCTAGCTTCACTCTATTTCTCCATCAGTTATACAACTCTCTCAGAAAGGTGGAGTGGTATATCTGACTTGGATAAAGGCATGAAATAGAATCTGGTTTTGTTCATGAAATTCATCAACTAAAATAAAGCAATGTTTGTAATGGGTCCATAGATACATTATCATAATTCTCTATTATTTCATTTTCCATATGACTGAAACTTTAGGGTTTTCTATGATGAGCAAGAAAGCAATAAATAATAAAGCTAGTTGTTAATGTTGTCAAATATTTTGTCATTGTTGTAAGTGAGCAACTGGAATTTCTTCTCATACTATGATTCCTTAACTCCACGTATAACTTGTCAAGATCTTGTTCAAGTCACAATTTCTCCAATCTTCAGTTTGCTCATCTATAAAACGAAATTGGGGGGGTGGGGGGGTGTTCTAGATGGCCTGAGGGCCCTTCTAACTTTTAAGACTCTGATATTAACCTATAAAGTTGTAACAATACTATCATAATAAAAATAAACCATCAATAAAGTATCAAATTATGTCTCAGAAAATAAATGAGTTCAAATGAAAATTCTCTATCATCTAGGGTAGAAAACTTGACTTTCAAATATCAAATACAGCTTATTTTACTCTACCTGTTTTGCACAGCATCTGCAGCTACCAGAAAATTTCCTCATGACATTTTCAATGTCTAAGGCCCGCTCAGGACATGCTCGCTCTCTTCTAGTTACATTTCCACGACAGAGGGGACAGTGTATTCCACTTTCTCTCATAGCAGTCAGGAAACATTTTCTACAAAAACTAAAGCAAAAGTTAAGTAATAAATCATCTAGTGAATGGATAAAATGTTTGTCATCATCCTGTATGTTAAAGATATGAATAGTTATAAATATTTTATGCCATTTAATTTTACCATTTATTATATTCTAATTCACTTTTAAAAACTAGAATGAGTTTATTTATGTAAAAGTGTTCAACAGATTCATTCAAGTTTAACCAGTACCAGATTCATCACTGCAGCATGTATATATCCCAATTAATAACAATAGCTGAAATTTATGTCACTTCAAGAGTTGTAAAGCACTTTCCCTACACATTACCTCATTTGAAGATCATGTTAATACCATGGGGGATAGGTATTACAGGCATTATAATTACTTCACAAATTGATGAGCTGAGACTCGGAAAGATTAAGTGATTTGCTGATGGTCATACATCTAATTTGTTTTTGGGGCAGGATTCAAACCCAAGTTTTACTGTCTCCAAGTCCAACACGCTGTTACACCACTGTCTGTCTATTCATTTGGGAAGAAAGCAACAAGTAGGCAAGTTCAACAAAATAAACTCATTCCAGGGATATAGGATGGTTGGATTTTCTTTTAATCAACTTTTACACATGTGCCATAGGATTTATAATACATTTATTCTTATCCCATACTCTAAACTTTGTTTGAAAAAGAAATCCCTTAAGGCACACTGCAAGGTCCTCTTATGGTTGGAATACAGTTTGTTTACTTGAAATTAATCAAAATACCCACTATTTGAGAATTCTGGCCAATTAAAGTTTCATTATAATTAAAAAAGCATTTCAGGAGTAACAGGATATATGTAGATGACCTAGGAAAGAAGTCACTTTTCCATGGGGGATCTGTCAATTTTCCTCAGTGGTAAAACAATGAGACTGAACTGTATTATCTCTAAAATATCTTCCAAATGTATGGAGATAATTCACAGATCTATACAACCAGCCTTAGATATCTAAAAGGCAATATATCCTAAACAGAACTCAGTAATTTTCCAAGCCACCCCCATGCCTCCCCACCAGTGAACTTCCTTATTCTATGGAAGGAAGCATCACCATTCTGGACTTGCAAGTTCTTATACTCACAGCTTTCTTTACGATTAATTCCTCTATCTCCTAACTTCACTTAACCCATCAAACTGCCAAAACCCATCCATTTCAAACTCTACACATTTTTCATGTTACCTTACTTGAGTCTACTTACACAGTCTCCCCACTCCAATTCATCCTCTACAACTATAAGAGAGAAATTCTGACCACATGTACTCGTGCACTCACTAAAACTCCAGTGACTTCCTTCTACCCCTACCAAAAAATATAAAAATTCTTTTGTTTTTAAACAGACTATATATATATATATATATATATATATATATATATATATATATATAAAAATAAAAAAGGTCAGAGATGGGATGGTAGGAGAAGCTCGGAATAACTAATCACCAAAATTTCCTTCCTCTTCCATCATCTAATTTCTATTTTAAAATTACTACATAGATCATATACTTATGCTTTTATCCCATATTTGGAAAACACTAAAGTCTAGGTATATAAAGAATGTAAGGGGCAGTGGAGACTTATCTTCTATTATTTCCATGTGTGCATTTTTGCCACATGGAACCCAGAGTTGTGTTGAGATAATCTTCAAAATACCAATTAATGAATATTTGTTAAGCACCTACATACATGGCACCTGACTAGATGCTGGGAACATAAAGACAATACCCTCAAGGAATCTGTATCCTACAGAAGATAATCACCAGGAGGTATATACACAATAAATATATAGAAAAAAAAAAACAATTGGGGGAGGAGGGGAAAAGAGAGGGGAAAACAGGGACAGAAAAGGTTTCATGTAGAAGATGTCACCTGAGCAGAGTTTTACAGAAAGCAAGGGATTCTAAGATGAGGTGAAGTGGGAATGCATTTCAGACAAGGAGACCAGCCTTTGCAAAGGTACAGAGACAAGATGGAGTGTGATGTGTGAAAAACAGCAAGAAAGACAGTTTGGCTGGATCACAATGTCCAGGAAAAGAGCCAGGAAAAGAGTAATATAATAAAATTAGAAAGGTAGGTTGAAATCAGCTTGTACAAGGTTCTAAAAAGTAAACTAGGACAATGAGAAGCCACTGTAGTTTATTATGTAGAGGTGTGACATGGTAACATGCACTTTAAGAAAATCACTTTGGCAGCTATGGAGGATGAACTGGAAAAAAGTTCAGACTTGAGACAGGGTCAAATGAGGCTATTTTAACACTCCAGGCTGAAAAGTGATGAGAATTAGGCTGGTGGCTCTAGGAAAAGGGCAAAGACAACATCAAGAAACACTATAAAGGGAGACAAGATTTGGCAACTGATTGAAGACGTAGGTTAAAGAAAAGGGTCAAGGATAATATTCAGTTTGTGAACCTAGAGAAGACTAGAAAAGGATGATATTGCCCATGGCTGAAACAGGAAAGGTATCAGGAAGGGGAAAGAATTCAGTTTTGCACATGTTGAACTTGAAATGCCTATGCAACAACAGATTTGAACTACTAGAAAAGGCAGATGACCACTGGAACTCAATTAGAATTGGATATATGAATTTGGGAGTCATCTGTTTAAAGGAGAAATCCAGGGAAACTTAAGACTATGGAATAATCAAGCTCATTTTTTGCTGTTAAACAAAACAGCATAAAATGATTACCAAAACAATAATACCAATTAATCCCAGAAGTGAAATTAGGTATTCAAAGTCAAGAAAAATTTAGTTACAAAATGCAAAAATTATTTTCCCAGACCCTGGTTAAAGAAATATTGATCAATTTAAGATCAATATGACCCCCAGTAAGAATTTCTGATTCATTATCATTCCTTATAATATTTATTTTCTGTACTACCTACAAACTGTCAAAATAGCATAATGATTCAAATACAAGGTACCCAAATATAAAATGAATCCCTAAAATTTGATCTCTGTGAGAGTAAACACACAAATATATGTAAACATTTCACAGATATATATGAAAGGGTGTAAAACTTTCAGGTGAATGAAAGCTTCATGTCTTTTTCTATTAATTAAATATTAACTGATAATTCAATAATTTTCATTTCTACGCAGAAAGGAACATGGGAAGGATAATGACATTGGGATCAGAGATATCACACTCAAATTTTATATAAAGACATAGAAGGGAGACAAAACAATGTATATTCAAAACTGTGGTATAATGGAATAGGTAAGAGAGCAATGTGATATAACAGATTCAGAACATCTTTCATGTCTCTGGCACTTATCAGCCTAGTACCAAAGGGCAAATGACAGCATCTCTGAACCTGGTTCCTCATCTGTTTTAAAAAAAAAAAAAAAAAAGATGGTGCTTCTAACTACCTACCTCTGCAATATAGTTTTAAGAAAACTTCTATGAGCTTAACTGTAAAGAGTAAAGGAATGTGTACAATTTTAATGTCACTTATTATTTCATATATTCAGACACAGTGAATGTTTTTTTTTTTAAATGTTATAAGAGACGCTACCAAAAAATTATTTTACAGAGCTAGAAAAAATAACAAAATTCATCTGGAAGAACAAAAAGTCCACAATATCAAGGGAACTGATGGAAAAAAATGATAGGGAAAGTGGCCTAGCCATACCAGATCTTAAATTGTACTATAAAAACAGCAATCATCAAAACTACTTGGTACTGGTTAAGAAATGGAGTGGTCAATCAGTGGAATAGCTTGGGTATACAAGACACAGTAGTCAATGATTATAATTTACTGTTTGATAAACCCAAAGACCTCAGTTTCTGGGATAAAAACTCATTATCTGACAAAAACTGCTGGGAAAACAGTATGGCAGAAACTAGGCATCCATCAACATCTTATACCATATGCCAAAATAAAGTCAAAATGGGTAAACAATGTAGATAGAAAGGCTGATACTATAAGCAAAGTGGGAGAGCCAAGAACAATTTACCTATCAGATTTATGAAGAAATGGAAAATTTTGATTACATTAAATTGAAAAGTTTTTGCACAAACAAAGCCAATGCAATCAGGATTAGGAGGAAAGCAGAAAACAGGGAAAAAATTTTTTATAACCAGTGTCTCTGATAAAGGTCTCATTTCTGAAACATATAGAGAGCAGAGTCAAATTTATAAGAATACAAGTCATTACCCAATTGATAAATGGTCAAAGGATATAAATAAGCAGTTTTCAGAGGAAGAAATTAAAGCTACCTATAGTCATATGATAAAATGCTCTAAAAATCACTATTGATTAGAGAAATGCAAATTAAAACAACTTTGAGGTACCACATCACATCTATCAGATTGCCTAACATGACAAAACAGGAAGAAGATGTGGGAGAGTTGGAACACTAATTCATTGGTGGTGGAGCTGTAAGCTGATCCAACCACTCTAGAGAGCAATTTGGAACTACGCCCAAAGGGCTATAAAAATGTGCATATCCTTTGACCCAGCAACATCGCTTCTAGGGCTCTAACCCAAAGAGATCATAAAAATGGGAAAAGGACCTACATGAACAAAAATATTTACAGCAGCTCTTTTCTGTGGTGGCCAAGAACTGGAAATCCAGGGAATGTCCATTAACTGGAGAATAGCTGAACAAGTTGTGGTATATGAATGTAATGAAATACTATTGTGCTATAAGAAATGACAGAGTTCAGAAAAACCTGGAAAGACAAATGAACTGATACTGAGTGAAATGAGCAAAATCAGAACATTATACACAATAACAGCCAGTGTTATCAGTCTTATCAGACTGTTTATGCAAGGACCTATAACATTTCCAAAGAACTCTAGATGCAAAATGCCATCCATATCCAGAGGAAAAAACTATAGAATAAGAACACAGAATGAAGTACAGTATTTTCTCGTGTTAAGTTTTGTTGTGGTTTGTTTCTTCTCATGGTTTCTCCCATTCATTTTAATTCTTCTATGCAACATGACTAATGCGAAAATGTGTTTAGTAAGAATGTATGTGCAGAAACCATATAAGACTGCATGTCATCTTGGGGAGAGGGGGAGAAAAATCTAAGACTTATGTAAGTGATTGTAGAAAATTGAAAACAAATTCATTTAAAAAAATAAACTTCAAAACCTCAAAAAAAACTGAAAGTAAATTAATAATTTTGAAAAAGGGAAAAGGACTCACACGTACAAAAATATTTACAGCAGTTCTTCTTGAGGTGGCAAAGAATTGGAAATTGAGTGAAGGCCCATCAATTAGAGAATGGCTGACCAAGTTGTGGCATATGAATGCAATGGAATGCTACTGTGCTATAAGAAATGATGAGCAGACAGATTTCAGAAAAACCTGGAAAGACTTAAATGAAATGATGTTGAGTGAAGTGAGCAGAATCAGGAGAACACTGTTCATAGTAACTTTACAGGAACCTTGTACAATGACCAACTTTGATAGACTTAGCTATTCTCAGCAACACAATGGTCTAAGACAATTCCCAAACACTCATGATCCACATCCAGAGAAAGAACAATGGAGTACGAACGCATACTACTTTCACTTTTTCTTGTGGTTTTTCCCTTTTGTTCTGATTCTTCTTTCACAACATGACTAATATGGAAACACGTTTAACATGACTATACAAGTATAAGCTATTATCAGACTGCTAGCTTTCTTGGGGAAAGGAAGGGAAGAGAAGGGGGGAGAAACTCAAAATCTTACAAAAATGAATGTGAAAGCCTAAAAATGATAAAAGCTCAAAAAAAGAAAGAAAAAAAGATTTGTATGACTTAAGGAGAAAAAGCTAAATTGTGGAGTAAAAAGATAAGAATTTCTAAAAAGGGAAAGAGGGATATCACCATCATCTTTCTTGGTGATTGTATCAGCCTCCCATGGAATTACCTGATATCTCAAGGCAAATAGCTTCTAACCCTCACCTCTCTTCCCAAACTCCAGAGTTCCACAGCTCTAATAATCTTTACCTGGGAGGCAGCTCCTATGAAAAGGGTCCTGCCATTTCCACCAAACAACTATAGGCCAGGCAGGCAGCCTGGCTGAAGCAGCAAGACAATATTGAAGGGGAGACAGGAAGTATCATGTGCCCAGCCAAGTCAAACCACCACCTATTTAGCTTGTTCACCATCCCTCAGACCATGATGGAAACAGCCCAAAACCCTGAACCCCAAAATCTTGGGAACAGCAACTGCTTCCAGGACAGTGTCTATAGCCATCATTCTGGGAAACAAACCCTGTGGAGATGCCAAGCCTGGTACTAAATGCTCCTGGAAATGCTCCAGCCCATCATTTGAAGACTACAAAAAAGAAATTAATTTTCACTGTCAAACGATTCAACATCACAAATTCATAACAGGTTTTACTAGTGACAATGACATTCAAAAGGAGACAACTGAAACTTTCCATGAGTTGTCTTCCCCATTAGAACATGAGTTCTTTGAGACAGGGACCATATTACTTGTCTATTTCTATTGCCAGTGCTTAGCACAAGAGCTTTACATATAGTAAGTACTTAATAAACACTGCATTCATTGCAGCTGCTGGCTTGATAACTTTCACGGGTGTCCTATATGCATCTCAAAATCAACACATCCAAACACATACCAGAGTGTGTGTGTGTGTGTGTGTGTACATATGTATATGCATATATATATATACGTACATGTATATGTACATATATATGTATTGTCATATATTTACATCTCTTTGAACATGATTCATCCCCTTAGTAGAATGTAAGTTTCTCAAGTGTAAGGATCTCTTAATTTTTATATCTCCATTCCTAGTACCTAGCCCATAACAAATGCATGCTGACTAATGATGATTAATTAAAAACTGAAAAAGCTCTGGGGGTTCCACATCACACTAATCTGATTGACAAAGCTGACAAAAAAGGAAAATGGCAAATAAATAATGGAGAAGCTGTGGGAAAAGAGTTATAGTGATGTACTATTGGTAGAGCTGTGGACTGGTCCAGCCATTCTCAAAAGCAATTTGGCATCATGCCTCAAAAGCTATTAAACTGTATATACTCTGACCCAGAGACACCACTGTTGGGTTTATGTCCTGAGGAGAACAAAGAGGAAAAGGACTCACGTATACAGAAATATTTATAGTAGCTCTATTTGAAGGTGGCAAAAAATGGGAAAATGTAAGGGCAACCACGAATTGGGAAATAGCTGAACAATTTGTGGTACATGAATGTGATGAAATACTGTTGAGCTGATAGAAATCAAAGGATGCTTTCAGGGAACACTGATAGGATTTATGTGAACTGATGAAAAAGTAAGCACAACACAAAGAACAATTTATACAATAACAATATTTTCATAAAGAAAATTTTTAAAGTCTTAGGAATTCTGACCAACACAATGACCAAGCATAATTGCAAAGGAGATTCCAAAGGACTCATGATGAACTAAGCTACTTGTCCCCCTTCTAATAAATGCAATTAAAAATTAGAAATAGAGACAAATTTTTAGGGACATGGATAATGTGGGCATTTGTTCTGCCTGACTATTACCTGCTTATAACTGGGAATTTTCTTTCTCAATTCAGGGGTAGAGAGGTAGAAGGAGATGGATTAGAAAGAAGGATCATCATTTGAAAAAGTAAATTTAATTTTTTAAAACTATAAATAAATGAATGAATAAATAGCATGCTGATTGGCCAATGAGGAAAGGCCTTAAATGCTACAAATGGATTGAGGGAATCTCAACTGAGAGAATCAAGCAACCTCAAATTAACAAAGATTTTTAATAATTCAATAGGTTCTCAAGGAAGAATGCCAGGCAAAGTGTTAGAATAATGGTGGTAGCACTGGCAGTAAACACGGTGTCAAAGTTACTTGTTTGAAAGAGAAAACAATGAGAGTTTGAGTATTCGACAAAATTAAAGACGACATCCAATGGAAATTTCCAAACATGAAAGTCTGAATCTAAGCACATAATGTGATCACTAGGAAAAAACTGAGGACAACTTGCCAATTCTATCTTCACATAGGTAAACAATAAACTCGCTTTCCTTACTTTCTCTGTTCCCTTTCACTGTTTCTAGAAATTATCTTCCCAAGTGAAGGAGACTTGAGAATTATTCCTTGTGTTGCCAAAGGACATACCACTTTAAAACTTTTAAAAAGTAGGGACCAAGATTATTTTTCTCCCTAAGTTATTTGGAATATAACCTGTCTGTACTCCTATAGAGCAATAGAACAAAAAAGCACTGATCACAACAACTTTGTCTCTTATTCATCATGCCCTTTACAACCTGGCTCCAATCTGTTTTTTCCAGGCTGGTTATACATTACCATTCCCTCTAAGCTATAGTCAAATTTGGCCTTCTTGACATTTCCAGTACACACTATATTCCACACACAGTCCCCTATGGTTGAAATTCTTTCCCAAAGGGTTGGCTCAATTACGATCTCCTACAAAATATGTCTTCCCTAATCTTCCACACCAACACTTCCTACAAACCTCTCTTTGCACATAGTGGCACATAATGACTGATTGCAGAGTGAGTAAAATTATTGTTACAGAGGTGATTCATGTGTCAGGTTTATATGAGATGGACTTCTAATCTCCCCTCCAAATTCTAAGGGAGAATCAATTCCCTCCTCTCCCCCAAAATATCTTGTATTTATTTGGTATATATTTATGGGTGTAAAAATGTAGGCTCCCTATCACAGACATTTTATTTTTCTCTTTTATCTCCAGGAAACAGAACATGTTAAATACTTATGCTTGGTTAGTGACTGACCTTTAAGAGAAATTGTGTGGTCAAAGATAATGGAGGCTGGTTGTCTTTTAAAGCCCCTCCATAACCAGTGACACTGGCCTCCAAGCTGTTTCACACACTAGACACTCCATCTCCTGATTTCTGGATTTTCACTTGTCCCTATGCCTAAAACTCTCTTTCTCTTTCATCTCCTAACTTCTCTGGCTTCTTTCAAACATCAGCTAAAATATCACCTTCTGAAAGAAACCTTTCCCTACTCTTCTTAATCTAGTCTAGTTGCCTTCCCTCTCTTTTGATTATCTCCAATTTATCCTGTAAATATCTTGTTTGTGTACAACGTGGTTTGTAAGACTGAAAACTTGAGAGCAATGGCTATCTTTTTATCTGTCTTTGCATTCCCCAGCATTTAGCACAGTGCCTAGCAGACAGTAGACACTTAATAAATGTCAGCTGACCGAGAAAGAAATGGGCTTTTTCTTCCATTAGCATAGAAAAAATGATTGGTCAGTGTGCATTTTCACCCATCTTACTTACCCTTAAGGTCAAAGGTATTTAAAGCCAAAAGATTAAGATATACTAGGAACAGAAACATTTCACATCACACTGATTAGATGCTACTGGGATTCTTATTATCTGCCTGAAAACTTTCACAGTTATTGGTTCTGCAGGATACCAGAAAACAGCCACTTCCTGCCTACATCACAGCAACAGCTACATCTAAACATCCATCATTTCCTGCCCATTTCCCTCTCAGGTAGGCGGAGCATCCTAAAACCAACATCCCCCACTGTCAGAGAATCCTTAGAATTTTAAGGCTAGAAGGGAGATTAGAGGTTCATATCCTCCAACTCTTACCTGACTCACTGATATTTCAGTTAGCTTAAATTCATTCATGAATCTTTTTATCAATCATTCATTTATTCTATAACCATTCATCATATGCTACCTACATGCAAAACCTACACCTGTATACCTCCAGTGATGAGGGAAAACTCATTACTACCATTTTTTATAGCTTTAATTGTTAGGTAATTCATTCTTCCTTATCTTAACTAAACATAAATATGCCTCCCTGTAACTTCTACCTATGGATCCTAGTTCTGTCCTACAGAGTAAAACAGTAAGTCTAACCATTTTCCCATTATGACAATCCTTCCAATACAATCAGACCTTTTCTCATATGAACTGCTATCTAATCATATCTTCTCAATTCTTTTGCCTAGGTTGTACAAAGAAACTACATAATTACATTTTCTTATGTTTAGGTTTGACCCACCATCACAACCTGTCAATTTTTTTTAATCCACTTGTCATTCCAAGCTTTATAACACCCACCAACTTGCTAAGTATGTCATGTATATCTTCATTCAAGAGAATGAAAATTTTAATACTACTAAAGAGAAATAAAGCCAAGCAAAAATCCTGAAGTATTCCACTAGAGACCTCCCTCAAAGTTGACATTCAATTAACATTCTTTTTTAATAGTTGTTCAACTTATTCTGAAATTATCTAAAATTTATTTTTGTTTCTTCATCTCCATAAAGTTGCTGTGACCAACTCAAATACCTTGCTAATATATTCAAGTATGATAGGTCTATAATATTTCCCTAATCCCAGGTCTTAGCAATCCTGTCAAAAATAATAGATTAGTTTGCCACGATATGTTTTTATAAAGAACACACTGCTGGTCGTCTATGATCTAAGTCTCCCACTATTTTATAACCGATCTTAAAAATTTTCCCTCCATTAAAATTCTACTCAGATGCCTCCTCCTAGTTTGGAAATAGCTTAAGTACACCCCCTCCAAAACTGCAAGGCTCTGCCAGGTCTTTCCAGTTAAAAATGTTTCAAGTATGAACTTGGCAATGTTTTACTATCTGTCAGCCAAGGACCAGATTAGCTAAATTGGGAAAGAAATAATCATCACACAAGCTATGGGGTGATGAATTATTCAGAAATAACTCTAAAGACAATCTCCCAGGTAGTAAAAAGGTTGTGCTGTCCTGTCAGTGGGGGTAGAACCCCAAATAGATGGAGTATTGAAATTATGAATTTTTCCAGGAATTAACATCAAGCTCACTAGTCTACAGGTGAAGAACTTCATGCTGTTTTCCCTTTTCAAAATTGGGACATATGGCTCTCTCTAGTCCCAGGAAGCCTCTCCTACAATCATTAATAGTAGTTGAGCAATCATACATTAAATATCTTTCACCACCTAAAAATTCATTTTTACTAGGTGACATATTACCCAACTACTATCTCCCAAACCTCGTTAGGAAGTTATTTAAAGTATGTGTCCATGAAGGAGCACATACAAAACCCAGAAAGAAAAGTATGTTGGTTTATTTCCCTCTGAGGGAATGCTTCTGGAACCAAATTAGTTTTGTCTTCTGCACCTCCAAAAGAACAAGGTGATCCTATGGGTCTGTATCAATTCAATTCAACAAACATTATAAAGTATCTACTATGTAAAAGTATTAACAGACACAAAATAATTTCAATTTAAGAAGCAAGCTAAGGCTTATTACAGGGATAAAACAGACAAATGAATAGTGTTAGAAAACTTGAAGAGGGGAAAAAAAGATTGATAACTCAGATACACTGGGAACTAGTTGAACAAAAGAGTAGTCATTAAAGGTTCTGACAACTTGGAAGAGACAGAATAGTTATCAAATTTACCTTAGACACAAAGTTGGGAAGAACAGTTAACACACACTATGACAGATTCATAACTCAAATAGATGTTGATGAGTTGGATATTGAGGCAGCTAAGTGAAACAGAAGACAACTCTATTAGTCAGGAAGTAGAGTCAGGAAGACCCAAGTTCAAATTAAGTCTCTGACACTTACTAAATGTATAACTCTCAGTAAATCAAAAAACTTTTCTCCCTTAATTTCCTCATCTCTAAAATGGGGATAATAGCACCTATCTCCTAGAGTTATTGTGAAGATCAAATAAGTTATTTGTAAAGCCCTTTGCAAACCATTAAGCACTATGTAAGTACTGCTTAACATCATCATCACTGGGCTGAATCTATTAAAATCACATTTATCTACTAAATTTAGAAATTTGTATTTGGGTTTTTAAAAAATCAACTTCAAAAGAAAGGGGTGTCTAGACAGTCTAGTTCAGCTAAAAAAAAAAAAAAGTTGGAGTTTTAGTGGATTGCACTCTAATGGCAATCAACAACACAATACAGCAGCCAAGAAAGTTAATGCAATCTTAGATTATATCAAGATGTATTAGAATCCAGGGTAGAGAGGTGATGATCACATAGAACTTTGCCCTGGCCAGATTACATTTGTATTATATTATTGTCCAGTTCTAGGTGTCACATTTTAGAAAAGATATTAGGAAAAAAAATCACCTAGGACTGTAAAAGTTCATGCCTTGGAAACATCTGTTGAACAGGGTATATTTATCGGAGATTCTAGGCCTTATTTCCCTTGTGTATGAACTTTATTAAGACTCTTCTGTAAGAAATTTTTTGAGCTCCTGGAATGGTACCTATAGTCAGATTAAGGAAACACTAGATCTTTGCCTACAGTCCCAGTTTTTCTGATTGGTTGATAATGTCAATGACAACAACAATAATAAGGAATTCCAATTTTTGGAGAGTTAAAAAAAAGGTAAAATTCTCCCAAGCTACTGATATGAACAACATTTTTTCAAGTCTTCAATCCTCTTGGTCATGAATGAGCCCATAATAGAGGATGCAGCTACTACTACAAACAAGCTACAACACTGTTGTTGTCAGTTATTGGCTGACACCTAACCCTCTAGAGTACATCTCAAATTACCAAGAAACTTTTAAGTGTTTCTGCTCTTCTCTTACAGTTTTCTCTCCAATTAAGGAAATATGGTTTAGCCCCTTTCTCAAAAGCCCTATTATTATCCGGGAAAGAAAGTGTAGCCTGGGAAAGAAATCTGCAATTCCTTAATGCCTAGCCAGTGGACAAGGGGCTACTGTTATTACTATCACCAAAACTGATGTGGGATATATAATATAGCAAGTAAGATTATTACTCTAAACTGGTCAAACTGCCTGGTGACCTTGGACTAATCTAGTGAGTGGTAAATGAAAGGTAAATTAAGGTTCAACCTATCTCTAATACTGATTTTTGAATTGTTCAGTCGTTTCAGTCACGTCCAATTCTCCATGACCCCACTGGGGTTTTCTTGGCAAAGATAATGGAATGGTTTGCCATTTCCTTTTCCAGCTCATTTAAAGATGAGAAAACTGAGTCAAAAAGGATTAAGTGATTTGCCCAAGGTCACACAGCTAATAAGAGTCTGAAGCCAGATTTGAACTCAGAAAGATGAGTCTTTCTGAATCCAGGACTGGTACTCTATCCACTGTGCCACCTAGCAGACCCGGAATTCTGAGTTACCAAAACAGACATAACATCCCCATACTACAGCCAAACCCATACTGGTCGCGTTACGCTAAGCTTACAAATGCATGACAAGGAGAACAAAAACATCTAGGTCTAGTACAGCTTCAAGACATTGTTTAATCCTAGATTACTCCTATAGTTAACTGTCCCAAAATAATTTCAACTAATTAACCAACTCAATAAAGTTTTACATTAAATTAAAATTTTAAAAGTCTATAATTCTTATTTCACATTTTGTTTTTGTTTTATTTAGATTCAATTCAAGCACTTGAGTAATGCCTACTAAAACGCAGATTATCCTTTTATAATCTAATAGAGGAGATATGGGTACCAAAGCAAATAACTAGATAGTTGCAGCATTGCATTTTAGCATGCAAGTTCATTTCTAATAAGGATCATTTCATTCTTCATACTTTTATCTCCACAGGTCTAGCACAAGGCCTACCACATAGTAGCTTAAATACTTGATGAATAATTGATCTATCTAGGATGAGGAAGTGAATAATTTACCTCCAAAATTTTCCTACCTACCCTTCTATACATAAGTGCTTGAATATAATAACTAGTATAGAAAACCATCCCCCATTTACCCTTGAGTCTTACTTGGTAACTGAAGTTGTCCATAGGATTCCCATCAGGTCACTGAAGTCACAGATGATACTCAAATTGGTACTTTGCTGGTTGTTAAATAATCAAGTAGAATAAGCCACTCATATAAGCACGAAGTGCTTTGGAGAAACAAAGTCTCCACCATTGGTTGGAACAGCATCTTACCTTTATTTGGCTGCTACTAATAAAATGCCTTAATCTTCCCAAAGATACATGCCCCAAACAAGACAAAAAAAATCAATGAAATATTTACTAAGCTATTCCTATGTACAAGACACTGTGCTATGCTAACTAGAGCTATAAACATCCCAAAATACCATAGAGAAGCTAAATTTCTTTGTACTAAGACAGCTAAACTAGACAGATATTCCTTATATTTACAGTGAACAGCAATTACATTTCCACATTATTTGACCTCTGATATTGTTATTCCCACTTCCCCTTTCAAAAAAATTTTCTTCAACTTCAGAACTGTATCACACACACTTCTTCCACTGTTGAAGAAATACTGACTTTTACCCCCAAAAAAAAGTGGGAGAGGGGTAGTGAGAGCAGAAATAAAGACTTAAATAAACCCTTATTTTCATGCTTTCTAAGTAGAGATTAGAGAGAAATGCACAGTCATCTCAACAAGTGACGTCATTTTGAAGGCAAGAAGACCAATGTCCACAGAGATAAAGTGACTTAGCTACCACCATTATAACTAGAAGGGATTTTAGATTACCTAGTCCACATCTCTCCTTTTTAAAATAGGGTGGCCCTGAGAAGTGTCTTGATCAAGATCATATAAGTAATTCAGAAGAAGCATGGATAAGGAAACAGGTTGAGCTCAAATCTCAACTCCACTAATTACTTAATCTGTGAGATCTCATCTGTCAATTGAGGGAACTGGAATTATTGACTGCTTAAATTCCAGCTTTCAGTCTATGATCCTAAGTCAGGGCCAGGCATATATAACTCATGTCCTCTCACTCCAAATCCAGTACTTTTTACCATATGTGCCACACACTCCCTTAATGAGATGGATCAGCAATGGAGATAAACAAGCCAGGAGCATCCAAGCATACGGAGGGACAGGTCAAAGACATGTAAAACCTGCAAGCCAGTCCAGTTGCATCAAGAGCAGAGGAAGCACAAGGATGATAATTCACAAGAGGAAATGGCAGCTAGCAAAAATAATCAGGGAGCCCAAGGTCCCTAAGCACTGTTCTGAGATGCCAAAGGGGCCCTGAAGAACATGCACCTGAATCTGAAACTAACAAAATGGTCTAACCCCAGGAAGTAGAAGTTAACAAAGGTACTGGGGTACACAGAGAAAGATCAAATCAAGTTGAACACCTCTTCTAAAAAGAAAAAAAGGATTTTTGTATGAACATGTAAAGAAAACAGGCACAAAGATCCAATTCAAGAAATAAGATTGGAGAAAGAAATAAAACATAGGCATCAATCAGCATACATTTAGGGATCTCTATTTTATCAAAGATCTAGAGATTCCTAAAAAGTAGGTAGTTTTAAGCCCATAACAACCGCAGAGTCTCAAAGGGAATGATGAATTTTCTACAAGGATTAAAATTAATGAAGAAGGGGCGGAGCCAAGATGGCGGAATAGAAAGACTCACATACACATAGCTCCGAACCCACAACCCACAGAACAGCTAGAAGGGACCAACTCCCGGTGAATTCTGCACCCAGAGGCCGCGGAATATTGGAGCGAGGGAGATTTGTGTTCCAGAGAGACCTGCAACTGCAAACCTCTCGCGGGGGGTCCTTCGCGCTGCGGGCGCCGGGACTGGGAGCAGAGGGCAGCCCTGCAGCGGCCGCGACACCGTGAGGAAAAGATCCGAGCGGATGGGACGGGATCTCCAGCGGCCACGCGAGTCCCTCCACCCACAGAGGGACCTGCAAACCTCTCGCAAAAGGTCCGTCAAGCTGCAGACGCGGAGCCCAGCGCAGACCTGCGGCGGCCGCGGCACCAAGAGAAACAGACCCTAGCAGGCTTCAGGGACGGGATCTCCAGCGGCCGCACAAGTCCCTCCGCCCACAGGTGACGGGGGTTGGTGAGAGTCTCTTTGGCGGGTGGAGAGGGGAGTGGGGTGCCCCCATGATTCAGCCCCCCCCCCCAGGAGGTAGAAGCTGAGAGGCAGCTGCAGACCAGGGGCTGGTGGGAGCCTGGATCCATTGTGGAAGGTCTATGCATAAACCCCCTGAGGGAACTGAGCCTGAGAGGCAGCCCTGCCCCAACCTGACCACCTGAACTTAATTCTCACACTGAATAGCAGCCCTGCCCCCGCCAAAAGCCCTAAGTCGGGAAGCAGCATTTGAATCTCAGTCCCCAAACACTGGCTGGGAGGACCAGGAGGCCAGGTGGGTGTGAGGAGAATATTCAGAGATCAAGTCACTGGCTGGGGAGAATGCCCAGAAAAGGGAAAAGAAATAAAACTACTGAAGGCTACTTTCTTGGAGAACAGACATTTCCTCCCTTCCTTTCTGATGAGGAAGAACAATGCTTACCATCAGGCAAAGACACAGAAATCAAGGCTTCTGTGTCCCAGCCCACCCAATGGGCTCAGGCCATGGAAGAGCTCAAAAAGAATTTTGAAAATCAAGTTAGAGAGGTGGAGGAAAAGCTGGGAAGAGAAATGAGAGGGATGAAAGAGAAGCATGAAAAGCAGATCAGCTCCCTGCTAAAGGAGAACCAAAAAAATGTTGAAGAAATTAACACCTTGAAAACTAGCCTAACTCAATTGGCAAAAGAGGTTCAAAAAGCCAATGAGGAGAAGAATGCTTTCAAAAGCAGAATTAGCCAAATGGAAAAGGAGATTCAAAAGCTCACTGAAGAAAATAGTTCTTTCAAAACTAGAATGGCACAGATGGACGCTAAGGACTTTATGAGAAAGACAGATATCACAGAACATAGCGAGAAGATTGGAAAAATGGAAGATAATGTGAAATATCTCATTGGAAAAACAACTGACCTGGAAAATAGATTCAGGAGAGACAATGTAAAAATTCTGGGACTACCTGAAAACCATGATCAAAAGAAGAGCCTAGACATCATCTTCCATGAAATTATCAAGGAAAACTGCCCTGAGATTCTAGAACCAGAGGGCAAAATAAATGTTCAAGGAATCCACAGAACACTGCATGAAAGAGATCCAAAAAGAGAAACTCCTAGGAACATTGTGGCCAAATTCCAGAATTCCCAGGTCAAAGAGAAAATATTGCAAGCAGCTAGAAAGAAACAATTCAAGTATTGTGGAAATACAATCAGGATAACACAAGATCTAGCACCCTCTACATTAAGGGATCGAAGGGAATGGAATAGGATATTCCAGAAGTCAAAGGAACTAGGACTAAAACCAAGAATCACCTACCCAGCAAAACTGAGTATAATACTTCAGGAGAAAAAATGGTCTTTCAATGAAATAGAGGATTTTCAAATTTTCTTGATGAAAAGACCAGAGCTGAAAAGAAAATTTGACTTTCAAACACAAGAATGAAGAGAACCATGAAAAGGTGAACAGCAAAGAGAAGTCATAAGGGACTTACTAAAGTTGAACTGTTTACATTCCTACATGGAAAGACAATATTTGTACCTCTTGAAACATTTCAGTATCTGGGTACTGGGTGGGAGTACACACACACACACATGCACACACGCACACATACATAGAGACAGAGTGCACAGAGTGAATTGAAGAGGATGGGATCATATCTTAATAAAAAAAAAATGAAATCAAGCAGTGAGAGAGAAATATTGGGAGGAGAAAGGGAGAAATTGAATGGGGCAAATCATCTCTCATAAAAGAGGCAAGCAAAAGACTTATTAGTGGAGGGATAAAGAGGGGAGGCGAGAGAAAAACATGAGGTCTACTCTCATCACATTCCACTAAAGGAAAGAATAAAAAGCACACTCATTTTGATAGGAAAACCTATCTCACAAATACAGGAGAGAGGGGGACAAGGGCACAAGCAGGGTGGGGGGGAGGATGGAGGGGAGGGCATGGGGAGGAGAATGCAATCTGAGGTCGACACTCATGGGGAGGGAAAGGATCATAAGAGAATAGAAGTAATGGGGGACAGGATAGGATGGAGGGAAATATAGTTAGTCCTATACAACACAACTAGTATGGAAATCATTTGCAAAACTACACAGATTTGGCCTATATTGAATTGCTTGTCTTCCAAAGGGAAGGGGTGGAGAGGGAGGGAGCTAAAAAAGTTGGAACTCAAAGTGTTAGGATCAACTGTAATGTTCTTACCACTAGGAAATAAGAAATACAGGTTAAGGGGTAAAGAAAGCTATCTGGCCCTACAGGACAAAAGAGAAGACAGAGACAAGGGCAGAGAGGGAGGATAGAAGAGAGAGCAGAATGCTTGGGTTTGGGGGGGGGGAGGGGATAAAAGGGGAGAAAATTTGTAACCCAAAATTTTGTGAAAATAAATGTTAAAAGTTAAATAAAAAAAAAATTAATGAAGAGATAAAAGATGAAACAAAAGTTATGGAGGAAAGAACTGGAAGGAGATTAAGTAACTTAAAAAGAAAATGGCAAATTTTACCAAGTAAGCACTCCCTCAATACTAAAATATAGCAAACAAATCAATTGATACCCTGAGAGGAAGAAAATTTACAACAAAACCAAAATATTGAAAATACAGGGGGTAAAAGGGTCAAGGAGAGATATCTACTTTAGTAATTAGACCTCCCTAAAAACCATGATTTAAAAAAAAACCTAGACATCATATTTCAAGATATCATAAATGAAGTGTCCAGATCTATTAAATCAGCAGGGAAAGTAAAGATAAAAGGAACCCACCAATCACCTCACAGAAAGATTCTTAAAAAGTGTCAAGATATTAAGAGACACCTTGTTTTCCAGAGCTAAGGCCCAGCAAGCAAGCCATGCCCTGGACTTGGCATAACAACAATCCTCTGCACTCACCCTCTAGATGATCTCACTGGGGACAAAATGTGTATTGCTTTGACCAGCACCAGGTATGTTCACTGAGGGATTTATGATTTTCATATTAATCAATAACTATTTAGATTTCTTGGAGCCCTCCTATTACCCAGGAGATTCTGGCCTGAAAGCTGGAGTTACAGCCAAAGCGCTGCAGCAGAAAGCAATCAATCACATCTCCAGACACTCTGAACAATTCTTGTGCTTGTAACCGCTAACTGAACAGAACCAGGTGCTGCACTTGGTTCCTGCCACCCTAACTCTGGTTCTTTACCCACTGAAAGTACACAAGGCTCAATGTCCCTAAAGACTTGAAAGAATCACAAGGTTTGAAGATTCTAATAATTTAGAGCCTATTCCCACAGGATCCAAGAATGCCTGCATTGTCCCCAAAATGCCCACAATGTGGGCCTGCCATGAGAACTGTTTACTCTAGACCTAAGAATGACTATGTTGGATCCCGCCTTTTTGTGGTTTCATGCATAAAAACCCTACCCCTATCACAAGCTAAAAGTCATCCTTCCAAGGAGAACTTCAATTTGCAAACCTGTTTCCCATATTGCAATTAAACTTCTATTTGATTCCTGACTCTCCTATCTCTACCCTGCTTTGTTCAGCTCTGGCCACCACAGATTAGAAACTGGTTCTGGTCTGGTTAACGAAAGAAAAGTCCCAGGAATGTCATAAGCAAAATGTAGAAATCCTCCTGCAAAGTAAAAATACTGCAAGGAACTAGGTTCAAGTATTAAGGAACCACCACCAAGATCAAAATCTGATAGCTTCTATGATATATTAATCAAGCAATCTTGGTATAGAATATTCTAAAAGGCAAGATATAAAGTTAAACAACCAAAAATATTTTACCCTGCAAAGTGGAATACAGTGAAGTTCTGCTATAATATTTACTCTGAAAATGTGAATTTGTTCTCCAATGTAATATTAGGGAATAAAAGCATAATGTAAATTTTTTCCATGAGAAAACAGCTGATCAGAAATCTGCAGGTCACTGAATAGAATCCCATGTGTACCCTGTTCAAAAAAAGAGGAAAAAGAGCTATACCTACTCATATTTGAAATTACAACTTTATCTGATTACAGATAATCCTCCTTCCACCATTTCATAATAACTCACAAGTTGCAACCCTTCCAAAGCCCACTTTCCACAAGAAAACTTCAGGTTTTTTCAAGGTACCACAGGCAGAATCTCAGAGTCACTGAGGTTAACTCCCTCTACCATGCAGACATCAATTTTGCCAACCCAATCCAACTGCTAGGAGCACAGGCACAGCCAGAGCAGAGTCCAAGGCCACAGACTTCACTACTATTTATTCACTACTATGTATTTCTGAACTGTTTAATAAGTTTTAAACTGTGCTGTTTTTTATTAGGTTACTATCTCTTTTGGGGCATCACTGATGAAGTTTTCCCCCCAGAATCCCTATGGTTTTTATTATGAGATTTTTAGTTACAAATGCACTCTACCAGAATCGAAAGTACAATGGACTTTTAAAGGCATAGAGGACTTGCATTTCTGACAAAAAAAAAAAAAAGCTGAGTAGGAACTTTAAATAGAAGCATAAATAAAAAGAAACCTAGAATAGTAAATTTATTTGAGCAACTGAAAGGACATGTATGATGATGCAGTGCCGACATTCTAACAAGGAGAGAAGAAACAAGTACCCCTTCAGAACACTGATGTCTTCAAAGAATATTAAGAATAAGGGAGGATTCTGGGGCTGGCTTTGCTTTTGTTCTGAGAGTCTGAAGAGGAAAAAGAGAAGGGAGAGCAAAAGAAATGCATAAAAGAGGAAAAAGTGGAGACTATTTCTCAATATTGGCACGCATGAAAGGAAACATGCACAAAAACATGGAAGAACATAAGATGAACCTCACTCTTCAGACTAAGGGGAATCAAAAACAGACAACTTCCCACGAGGGATCCATCAGACTCAACAAAGAAAGAAGGTGGATGGATAGGATAAGGACTGGGGGGCAGGGGAGTCAAGAGGATCAATAATGCTAGAGAAGGAATAACTGAAACAAAAACCAATTTCTTGATCCAGAGAATGTATTAAAAGGGCAGGGTAGGGGAAGGGAGGAGAAGAGAATAGAGTAGAGGAGAGGGGAAGAAGGGGAGGAGAGGGGAGATCATATCACAAATTGGGGAACGGCTGAACTAATTGTGGCATATGAATGTAATTAAGAGACAATTTTGGAGAGTCTTTAGTAGTATGAAAGGATGAAGGGTGGAAGTGAGCAGAATCAAAACACAATTTACTTAAGGATTACACCATAATGAAAAACAACTTTTAAAAGACTTAAGAACTCTAATAAATGCAAAGACCAAATATATTTCCAGAGGACTTTTGATGAAGAATGTTACATACACCTCCTGGCAGAGGTGAGACAGTCCAAAGTATATAAAGAAACATGCATTTTCTAATATGTTTTGCTGGATTGTGCTCATTTGTTACAAGGACTTTTGTTCCCTTTTACTCTCAGTTTTTAATTCAGAAGGAGGGGCTTTCAAGGTAGTTAGCAACATTGAAGCAAAAAAAAAAAAAAAAGATGGGTCACTGAAATTTTTTTAAAATAAAGCTCTGAATAGAAGGAAGCACAAACAAGATGGTTTTGAAAATAAAGTTAAATTTATTACTTTTCTAAAAGGGCAATATGAAATGAAGATTTGAAGCATCATATACAATCCTTTTTTTTGGTTCTGTGGATACAGAAATTAATTTTTTTAATTATTTTAAGTTCAGAATGAAAAAATAAAATTATAAAGGCAGATCTAAAACTGGAGAAACACCATTTATGAATAAACAGAGCCAATTAATTTTTAAAATGACAATTTTTACTTAATTTATGTATTCAATGCCTTTGCCAAAATAATAAAGGATTATTTTATAGTACTAGAAAAAAATAACTTCATCTAGAGAAACAAAAGGTCAAATAACTCAAGAGAAAAAAAGTGAGGCGGAGCAATACCCACTTCTCAAACCACACTACAAAGCAATGTATCATTAAAACTGGTCTAAAAATGGAGAGGTCTAAAAAACATTATTGAACATCACATATAAAACCAAATGAACACAGTAGCCTAGTGTACAATTAAACCCAAAGGCCCCAACTACTGAGATAAGGATTGACAATTTGACAAAAACTACCGAGGAAACTGGAAAGCAGTTTGGCAAAAATTTGATATAGAGCAAGATGCTCTTTTGCGTCATGGACCCCTTTCTCAATAAGAGCTATGGACTCCTCAGAATGTTTTTAAATATATTAAATATATAAAAATAGTTATCAAAATAGTAAAAAAAAAAAAATGGGCACCAGGTTAAGAACCCTGGTAGACTTAAAACATCTCACACCAAAATAAACTCCAAATGAATATATGACAAGGTCATGTCACAAATAAATTGGAGAAGCAATTCAAATACCTTTCCCACCATCCCCATTAGATTGTGAGTTTCATGGCAAGGACTGTCTTTGCAACCCCAGACCTTAGCATAGTCCCTGGCATACAGTAAGCAATTAATAAATTCTTGTTAACTATGGATAGAGAAATGAAAGGTTCATGTTGAAATATGGGATAGAGATGACTACAGAAGAAAAAGTGGAGAATTTTGATTACATTATCTCAAAGATTTTGCAACAGAGACCTAGGCAGAATGTTAATGAAAAACCCATGGGCTTCCAGAGACTGCCGGAACAAATGGGAAGACTAGATTTGAGTAAGCAAGGCCAGATTAAGTGATAAGATTCAAGGGCAGCTCACTGAGGCTCCCAGAATCTGAACCCCATCAATACCTCTGGTATAAGGAGTTCCAAAGATCAAAATGAACTGAGCAGATGAGCAACTTTTAGGATACCAACCCCTTCTCTTGATGACCCCGAGTGGCTTGCCTCTCTCCACCCTGGACTCAGATGGCACTGCAATTCTGCACTCCACACTGATCACCACCCCAATCAACCTATTCTGGACCCTGAAGTGGACTCTCAGCCCCTGTTCAGCAGGAAGCAGCTACTGAAGACAATGACCTTCGCCTCTTTTCCCCCAAAAGAATTCTCCTACCTAGTGGTTGAGTGGAGAAATGATATGAATACAATATTAAGGGTTGACTTTGTGAAGTCCCTGGTTTATTTTCTAACCTGAAGGTACCCTAGTCTCCCCTTACCACAAAACTTCTCCTTATCATACAATTCCCTGTCCCCAACCCTCATCCTGGGGAATGGGATTTCCTTATCTTGTGTCATTCACAGTCCTCACCCTGTGCCTTTATCTTGTAAGAGTTACCCTAGGTCTCCAACCCCTATAAGGAAACCCTAAATTCATCCTATATGAGTCTAGTCCTTTTCCTGTGTCACTGCCTTTGTTTAGCTCCTGGCTAAATCTCAGGCCCACTGCTTTTGCATCAATAAAGCTCCCAATGGCTACAAAAATAAATAAATAAACAAATAAATGAAATCAAAGATTTTGCACAAACAAAACTAATGCAGTTAAAATCAGCAGAGAAACAGGTAACTGGGGGAAAAAATCTTTGTAGGAAGTTTCAATGACTTACCTAAGAAACTGATTCAAATTCCTAAGAACAAGAGCCATTCCTCAACACATAGTCAAGAAATTCAAGCTGTCAACAACCACAAGAAAAAAAGTGCTCTATATCACTACAGAAATGCAAACTAAAACTCAGAAGTTCCTCCTCATTTCCATCAGATGGCAGAAAAGAAAAATGGCAATTATCAGAAAGCCTGAGGGAAAATAAACAAAAGTAATACACTGTGGAGTTATGCGGGAAAAAAATGGAAGTTTGGCCAAAAAGTCACTGAACTATATATACCTATTCTTTGACCCAAGGATGCTACAACTGGGCCCATACCTCAAAAATAACAAAGAAAAATAAAAAGAATCCAAAAAAAAAACTTATAAGAGCCCTTTTTGTGGTGGTAAATAACTGAAAACTAAAGGGGAATCCATCAGTTTGGGAATGGATGAATGTATTTTGGTATATGAATGTAAAGGAATGTTATTGCTCTAAATGAGAGGAAAGGAATGGTTTCAGAGACCCCTGGGAAGATTTACAGGAACTGATGCTAAATAAAGTGGGAACAAGAACAATGTATACAATAATAACATTTAAAGACAAATAACTTTGAAAGACTTGAACAATCATCAAACATAATGACACAATTTCCACAGGACAGTCGGAAAAAGCTTGCTATCCAATGACAAAGTGGTAAAGGACTCAAATACGGAACAAAGCATACATTTTCAGATATGGCCATGTGCAATTTTGTTTTGCTTAACTATTCACATTTGTTACAAAATTCTATTTTTTTTCATTTTTTTTTCATTTTGTTTAAGAGGGAGGATATGAGGCTAGAGACAGGGATTTCCCCTCCCCCCCAAAGAGAACAGAAGGATCATGAACAAGACAGCTTTGAAAGTTACACGTTGAATATTATATACTTGAAAAGGAAGTCATGTATAATAGATTCGTAACTTTATGTACAATCCTTTCTGTTCTACTATGCATATGTTCAATTTATTGGGTGTTTAAGTTCTGAATAAAAAATCTAAAAATCTGAATAAATTTATTTTTAAAATTTTGTATTTTGTTATATATTTACATATAAATATAAAATATGATTTTAGATTTAAAAAATAAGAAATAAATCTTGCATTTTTTTATCTTCCTATATCCTATGACTGGATAGTATGTCTTTAAAGAACATTATAGCACCACACTTCTTCAGACAAGCCAAGAGAAAAGTTAAAGGAGTTCAGCATATAGGGGCTATACTTCTCAGAAGATGAGTGATGGTAAGGATACTGACTTCTCAAGCTTTGAAATTTAAAGGGTTCAGTAATCTCAGTAGGGTAAATAAGCAACCATTCAAAAACACTTGTATTGAGAAGTGTATACAAACAGAATTCTATTTAAAATCTGTTGTGCTTGAACATCAACACTTATGTTATGGGCAAAATTCATACATCGTGAAATTGTAAACTCAATCTCCTTTTCCCTTCAATGCAGACGTGGAAGACACTATGGGGACAAAATTTATATATTGTCAAACACATTCAACATACTGTAGTTAGTTCTACTGAATTTGCTTTTTTTCCTTTCTTCTGAACTATTTTGCTAAAGGGACAGCTCACTGAATAGAAGGAAAAAGAAAAAATGAATGTGATATAAAGATAAGATGAATAAAAAGATGAATAAATTAAAAATATACAAAATAAAAAAAAAATGAAAGCCTACTGCTAAAGTATAAAGCTAGTAGTTGCTTTGTTTTCAAGTCTTTGTAAAATCATGGAGGTGGAAATGCCTAAGAGGAGAAAATGGAAAGGCAGTATTAAATAGAATTATAAATATTAATTAATATAAATAATATACTACATAATGATATAATTAACATAATAGAAAAATAAAAATTTCATTTGAAAGCAATAGTAGAAGCAATAGAAATAAAACTGTGCTGCATATGACTTTTTTTCCTTTCAAAAGTACTTAGAGAGCCTTAAATCAAATAATAAACAAGGCATTCCTCTAAAGGGAATCCCATATTTCAATGAAACTGAAACAAAGTGGTTTCTTAGCTCTGCATTTTTAATCCTCAAAAAAGGCCTAGTTCCTAGCCCCTGGTAGCAAAGATGGTCAGATGCTTCAACGGGAAGCAGAGATACAACAAAAACCTATTTATGTCTTGGAGTTGGCACAGGTTGAAATCTTAAGTGACTAACCCAAAGGCACTTTTAAGTCTCAAATGCAGGTCTACCAGATTCCAGAACCAACAAGATCCGCCAGGCAAGAAGCTCTTAATTTTTTTTCGTCATGGACTCCCTTTGGAAGATGAAACCCATTCTCAGAATGTCTTGAAATGTATAAAAAAACACGTAACATAAAGAAAATTACACTGAAAGTTTATTTCAAGTTCACAACCCTTGAACTAAGGTTGTCCAAGATGAGGTGAACTTTTTTTTAAAAGACCCTGGGATTGTTTCAGTTGATAAAAGAAAGTTATTAAATAAGGTTAATTCCTCTGCCATCCATATTCCTTTCTTTACTCTCAATAGTTTCATCATCCTTACAACTCTAAGACTGAATTACAAACGAATAGGTGTCACATGCGTTTTTGTAGTGGCCTACAAGAGGTATCAGACATCCTACTCAAAGGAAAAAAATTAAGGACTGGGCTAGGATCCTAGCTCCAGAACTGGAAGGAACCTCGAGACATCCAGAACCACCCCCCTACTTACAAGTGAGGAACAGGAGGCTGAGGGCGCTGAGCGGGGAGGTTCGTCCAGACCAGGAGCGCGCGTCCGGACCCACGCTCCGCTCCCCACCGCTCACACTACCCGGGCCCCAAGTCCCAGCCTTCCTGGGCCTGGGTGTCCTATGAGAAACGGGGGAGGGGGAGGGGCGAGACCCAGGCACGTTCTAAGGCCCCTTCTACCTCTACCCTCGAGCTCTAGATGCTCTCGGCCCTTCCTCAGCTCCAGCCCAGGTTTCTGGGTCCCCAAGAGGGCAGGAGCAGTGGCTAGAAGGGTCCTCCTCCCACCCACCAGCACACCCCCTCCATTCAAGAAGCTCCAGACAAAGCTTCTTCCCGGACTGCAATTCCCTAAGGTCACATTCCCCAACATTTCAGACACGGCTGCCTTTTTTCTCTCCCTCACTTCACAAACAAGACAAAATGGAAACCACAGGGGTTGGAACCAAGGGGAAGAACTGCTACCGCAACCCTAGGCAGCGACAAAACTATCAGTTTTTTTGGTGTGAAGAATGAAAAAATGGCCATGCCCTCCGAAGATTCCATTAAAAAAACCATTCCACACCAGCCAGCCACCCAAGGGGGGGCACCCACAAAGGTGGCTGGGGGGCCCTTAGGGCCCCGCCCCCCTTCCTTGAGAATGGGAGCCCCTGCACCACCGCCTCTAATGGAGATCCAAACCTCGCCGCCCACCGCCCCTCCAAGGACCGGGCAGGGGAAGGAAGCCAGCGGCCCCGCGCCGCGAGCCTGGGGTCCCACAGTCCCGGGGGCCACCCGAGGGAGGCGGAAGGTCGCCCCGTTCCACGCCGCGAGGAGCACCCCCGGGTCCGCAGCGGCGGGTGCGTGCCGCCGGCGCTCGGGCTCGGGGCCCGGGGCCCGGGGAGGAGGGGGAGGAGCCCGGGGCGCGCAATTACTCACACGTGCTGACAGGCCGCGGTCCGCACCGGGGTCTTGAACACCTCCTGACAGACCGGGCAGTAGAAGTCGTCTTCGGTGTAGGACGTGGCGGTGGAGAGCGTCTCGGCCATGATGCGGGGCTGGCGGGAGGCGGCGATGGCGACGGCGGCGGCCCCGGGCCTGGCTCCCTGCGCGCACCGAGGGGAGGGGGAGGGGGAGAGGGAAGCGGCGGCGGCGTCAGGAAGCGGCTCGCGCCAGGAAGGGGGGGGCGGGGAAGGGGGAGAAGGAGTAGGAGGAAGAAGAGGTGGGCCCTGGGGAAGGAGTCGTGGGGGAGGGGGCGGGCGCAGCAGTCACCGCCGCTAGCCCCATGTCTGTTGCTGGGGCTGATGATTATGATGAGGACGGGACCCCTCCCCCATCCCATATAAACACAACCACCTCCCCGGCCGGCTGGGGGAGGGGCCCAGCCCGGGGATCCACCCCGCCCCTCCCCCAGCCGGGTCCCGGCCCCGCGGGGAAGAGAAGGAGGGGGAGGGAGAGGCCCTCGCGAGCCGGCCTTACCTGGGCTGCTCCGCGGCTAGTTCGGTCCGCGCGGCTCGGCCCGACCCGGCCCGGCCTGGGGAGCGGAAGCAGGAGGGGAGCGGGAGGAAGGGTTTCACTTTCGCTTTCGCGCGGTCTCCCTCTGTTGGGGCAGGGGGCGCCGGGAAACCGCGGGGTCCTGCTCTTCCGCACAGCCCCCGCCTCCCCGGGCGGAAGCCACCCTCCCCCACGCCGCCCCGGGGCAGAGGGAGGGGCTCATTTGGGCTCTTCTCCCCCCTTTTCTCCTCCTCCTCCTCCCCGCCCCCGGCCTGCTCCTGCCCCCGCGGGCTGTGAGCCACCTCGCCCGGGAGCCTCTCTCGCCCCGCCCGGTACCTGGCTAATTAGCGTGGCCGCCGCTCCTCCTCCTCCGGCTGCGGCTCCTGCTGCTGCTCCTCCCCCATTCTCTCTTCCAGCTCTCTCTTCCCACCCCCTCCCTGCAAAGTCCCCCCTCAGTCCTTTTATCCCCCGTTCTCGGGCTCACCTTCTCCCTCCAACCCCGCTTTTTTCCACCCTCCCCCGCCACCTCCTCCTCCTCCATCGCCCCCCCACCTCCATCGTCCCACCCCCCGCCCCCGACGCCCCCGGCCGCCTCGGCTCTTCGGGGCCTGCAGCTGAAGACACTGACTTAGGAGGCCGGGAGCAGGGGTGGCGGGGCCGGCCGGCGCTCCCTTCCCGTCACTTCTCTCCGGAGGCGCGGCCCGGACCTGGGCTGCCGCTGCTTCTCCTCCTGCCGCTACCGCCGAGGCTAGGAAAGAGGCGAAAGCAGGGAGGGCTGCGTCTCCGCCGCTCACCGACCCTGCAGGAGGGACGTCCCCAAGCTCATGATGCACACGGCTCCCCCGCCCCCCGCCGGCGGCTCTCCCATGGCTCTGCCCCTTGCCTGCTGCTTGCCTGTGGGGCCGCTGTCCGGAGGGCAAGGACGGGAAAGAAAGCAGGGGCTGGGAAGGGGGAATGAGGGGGAGACCCCCGGCAGGGCTTCCATGGCAACCCCCTTGTTTGGCTGTGCAGCAGGTTGTGACATAGTAAACACACTCTGGAGCTGCTTTTGAGCCTCCCCTTTCTTCAGTTCATAGCAAGCCCCGAGAAGAAGGGCATCGGAGGGAAGACCCTCTCTCCTGATGCAGCAGGAAGAGGCGCTCCCCTTGGCCCGGGGTGCACCCCAGGGGGCGGAGCCGGGAGAAGCGCTTTGGAACCTACGTGCGGGCCGAGGATTCCAGAGCCCTAAGGACGCAGCCCGCCTCCACGGCTGCTTGTGTGTAGGTGACAGTCTACCACGCGAGGCCTCGGGGTGCTTAAGAAAGTCCCTTGCGCCTCGGTTAGGTTGCTTTGGGATCTGCCAGGCCGAGCAGAGCAAGAACCAGGAACCTGACGGGGGGAGGAACCGGGAGAGTAGCCTACAGCCAAAGAAGGCTTCCTTCTTTAAACGGGCTGTTACCTGCGAGGAAGAAAGATTTAGACCAGATTCATCGATCAGTGCACCTTTTTGAGCACCTGCTAAGCTCCAGGCACTGTTCCAAGCTGGGGGTACAGAAAGAAACAAAAGACAGTCTTTGCCCTAACGGAGCTTACCGTCCGTTGAGGAAGACCACACACAAATACCTACAAAGCGACGTACGTGCAGGATAAATAGGAAATTAGACAAAGCCCTGAAATTGGGGGTCCTTAGATAGTGGTGTCAAACTCAGAAATGGAAATCGCTTATCCGTACATAAGGATCCCTGTGGACTGCGTTTGGATGTGTCTAAAATGCAGTGTTTTCTATGTTGCATTTTTTAATTTTGTTAAACATTTCCCGGTTACATTTTAATCTGATTCAGGCTGCACCTTGGAATACGGCAGGCCCACAGGCCCCCTGCTTGACACCTCCGCTCTAAACTTGCAAAAGTTTGAATGATGCCATGAAAGTGTGAGGGATTCTCCCTGAAAAATGTGGAAACCTGAGGGTGGAAGCGGCCTTAAAGATGCATGAAAGTAATTTAAACTTCCCCAGTATTCTCCCTTGCTTAGTACAAATGCAATTGAGAATTATGTAAACCAGCTGGCTTAATTAACTCTCTTTGAGGCATGGAAATTTCTCCTCTCCTTCCACCCCATGGCTAACCATCTAAAGGTAGTTTAATCTGTGACTCTTTAGTTTATCTATAGCGTCTGTTTCCTTAGGGAATGGGTGAGATTATGATTCTGTTTGTTCAGCTTTTATCGCCTAAGAGGTATACGATTGCTACAGGTCACAATTATTTCTCTAAAATATGGAAAGTAACTGCCTCTATGACATCAAATAGAGACCATCTCTACAAGTGTAGCAATAACAGAGCAAAGAGGATATAACTTTATCAGTGGAAGGAACTTGAAAATCATCTAGCCTGACTCTCTTCTCTCCTGTTTTGAATGAGGAGCTTGAGGTCCAGAGGTATGGATAATTTTCCTGAGCTAATCTAGTCAGGTAGCAGCAGAGCTAAAATTCAAACCTAGCTCTCCTGAGGGACCATTATTCTTTCCACACCACTATACCATGGGGCTGGTGGTTGATGGCATAGTGGAGGACATTGGTACATCCACACAGAAGTTCTCTGAAAGCAATTAGAGATGGGGGAGTGGATGCTCAGGAGGAGATCAGGATTGGAGATTTGGCATCTTAAGATGCCAATATATATATAAAGCTAGAAGGGTCTTTAAAGATCTTCTAATACAGAGAATTCTGATGGAATCCTAATGAAGCTGCCCCCTGCCCCAATATTCCAGCTTCCTTGTGGGTCCCACTGAATAACAGGCATGTCCTGATTTAATCACATAATCTGGCTTTAACCACACCACAGGGCCCCAGATTCAATACGGTCACTGCCCCTAGCTAGCCACTGCCCCCAGATCCAATTCACGTATTTGAACAGGTGCATACTTGTACTTAACCACAATCACATCATCCATCTTGACCAAGACAGGACCACAATAGGTAGCCAATCGGAGGGCAGCATGGCCAGGATGTTTGACCACTGAACCATAGAAGGGACCCCTTCCCATTACCTAATCCCTTAACAATCCCTCCTGCCTCTTAACATTCATAATTTCTATTGTGTGTCCACTATAAACTTGCCAGTGTTGTCTTACTAAATTGCTGGTTCCTCTTAGAACCTAGCCCAGTTCTAAGTGGCCTCAATCCTTAATTAATGCCTGTACTTGGAATAGAAGTAGTGTAACTCAATTCTTTGAGATGGTGCTGCCACAACACACCATGAAACCACAATTCTTAACCTAGTATTTATGAATTTGTTTTTAAAACAAAAAATATTTTAATAACAATTTTAATGTAATTGGTTTCTTTTTTTTGATCTTAGATATTTTGTTTTATGTGTTTAAAAACATTCCAAGAAAGGGTTCAAAGCCTTCACCAAACTAACAAAGGGGTTCAGGCCCTCATTTTGTAAACAAGGAAATTGAAACCTGAAAAAGTGAAGTCATTGATCTAAAGTCACATAGCCTCTAGAAATTACCAACATCACAGGTTAAAGCATGTATGTTCTGTGTGGGAGAGGGAGAGAGAAACCAAGAGCAAAGAAATACATTTAGGTGAAGCAAAGTCTGGGAAAAGACAAAGAAGCAGTTGAAAAAGTACAATCTGAAGTAATTATGACATATGAATATAATGAAATACTATAAGAAATAATGAAAGATATGGTTTCAGAGAAACCTAGAAAGAAGGATGAACAGTGGAGTAAGCAGAACCAGGACCACAATTTATACAGTAACAACAATTTGTAAAAATAAGCAACTTTAAAAGTCTTACAATTCTGATGAACACAATAACCAATCACAGTTCCAAAGGATGAATGATGAAACATGCTACCTACCTCCAGATGAAGGTGACAGACTCAGAATGCAGGTTGTTATTTTTTGTTTGCACATGGATAATATAAGGATTTTTTTTTTTTTTTGCTTAACTACATATGTTTGTAATGGGTTTTGTTTTTTTTGCTTTCTCAAAGTGGGGGAGAAGAGGTGGGAGGGATAGTACTTGGAGCTGAAAATAAAATTGATTTTTTAAAAAGAACAGGATCAGAAGAAAACACTCGATTTGGTAAGAAGATCACTGTTCAATAAAGGAATGAATGAATGAAAAAGTATTTATTAAGCATTTACTGCCTACCCAGCATTGTCCCCCAGGTCAGAATTTCCTCCTACTCAGGACACACTCCCCAAGACTGGATCTTGATGGAGGGTGATAATCATTTTATGTAAATTTTGGACTATTAATAAGGGCCAGAGCTTGAATTAAGAAGAGCCTGGATCTAACAGTCTCTTTGTTCTCTGAAATAAACTCAGAGAATACCTCTTCCTATGTCAACAAAGCCAGATGGAGTTGACTTAGCATTCCTTATGAGACACTTAACCCAAAACACTATCTTGAATAATGGGACTTTTTCCATATCTTAATATTTTGTGGACATATACTATGCTACAGCATGTTAATGGTAAAGAAACACAGATATCCTAGGTCGTAATTTCAATTGAAACTTTGTCAACTCTGTTATTGTATTTACAACCTATGTAATTAAGAATTTCCTTTCTCATGCTCTAGTTAATCACTCATGGGGACCATAAATTTGAAGGACACAGACCACGTTGGATTGTCCTAAACAGATTTAAGCCTGGTCGTTCTTGTATCAGTTAGAAGTTTTCTGGCTGCATATGATCATGTGACCGCTAACTTCAAGGGAATGAACTATATGCATTTAGCCTGTTTGCCTTTTGTTAACCAAACTTTCAGGTCAACAAGGGCCTTGAACAGGATAATCACCTGCTTTTCTAAGTTGGCACCTCTCTAGCCATGAATGAGATTTGCCTGTCCTCAATGGTTAGCATATTGTCATGCCTTTACATGCCTGTGATTCTGAACACCCAGTTACCAATATACAAAATCCATTCTCCATCCTTTACCAATTCCTTTACTCCCATTTCCCTCAACCCTACCCCTGCAATATCTCAGTCCAAATCTATCTTCTCCTTCCACTGCATTTTCTGGAATGCCTGCTTCATAATTAGTTTAATACATATCTTAAACCTCCTTGTTCTGGCATTTCCTGAGACATGACTCTCTATTGATGAAACTCCTAGTCTACTCTGTCTAGTACAGTTTGCATATTTCCTCATTCCCCTCACCCCTCACTGGTCATGATAGGAGAATTGGAAAATAGCTCCCAGTTGCCACTTCCAGAACCTCCCGTTACAACCACCATTCAATAACTTCCTCCTTTGAGGTCAGCACTATTCAAATTTATCACCCAATCCAGATCCTGGTTATCATTTATCAGTTCTCAAGACATTCCCTTTCTTCCAGAAAGAGTTGAGTGTTTGGCAAACAGTCTTTCCGTTCATCACAACTAGGGTACTTCAGCATAATACATTGAAACTATCTCAAATATTCTAACCTAGTATAATGTTAATTAGATCCTTCCAGGGCATTAATAGGCCTCAAGTATCTTTTGTTAATTTCTACTAAGGCACTGGGTCAGTAGTTCCTGCCCTCCAGCTCTGAACAGTGTGTAAATACTCTGAGGTGAGGTTTTACTTTGGGCCTCATTGGAAGTGTTTGTTTAGCCAGAGGAGTCTAGGCAACCATGAAGGGCCCACCTTCCCCCTTGAAAACCCAGATGTTGGTGCTTCTTTCTCTGGTAACTGTGTGTATTGATTATGGTCAGACAGAGAAAGCCATGTCTGTTGATCTTTTTTTCTCTGAAGTTCAGGGTGATGACTTTTTCCCCTGAACTAAGTGTATGATATATATGCTTGATTAAAGTAGATTGCTGACCCCTCAAAAGTTGCTTTCCTTTTAGAAAAGCAGATCTAAGAACCTGTACAGCAGGCCCTCCTGTGTATGCCGGGGTCCTTGCCTATTACACCTAGTTCTTCATTTTCTTCAGTTCTCATGCCCTACTCCTCCACTCCACCTCAACTACACATAGAGATGAACAAATAAGACATATCTGTAAAGTACTTAGCATGATGTCTGGCACACAGAAAACACTTAGTAACTGCTTCTTCCCTTTGCCTCATCACACCCTTGACCTTATGATCATCTGTAAGTTTTCCATATATATGTTCAGGAACTCCAAAATTCCTTTATCTGATAATTATCTTTTATCTTCCAACTTTCCCTGTGCCTTATGACTCCTAACTTTTTTCTTCACCCACACCATGGCATCTTTCTACCTATTGTTATTTTATAGACTGTTACCCCTGCTCTGGCTACAATGTCCTCCCTTCCCTCTCTTGAACACTTAGTCGTAAATTAATTAAAATCTACACAATCCTCTCAATTCAAATCCTTTTCCTCCTGGTCCTGTTGCTAACTATGTTTTTCTAAAAATTTCAACCTTGTATTCTACCCAATATCTGCCTTCTTTTCTCCTATTTTCATGCTGCTGAAAGAGGATGGAAAAAATAAACTGCTGATTGAATCCACTACAAATTTATGTTACATAATCTTAACTGGGCCCTCACTGCAGCAAGGTAATTTTTTCACCTCCCTAACCAAAGGCTGTTCCAAACATTCTCATCTCTTCTCAGGCCTCACCCCAATTCTCTCTCCCATTTCCTTCTCAACTAAAGACCTTGCCTTATTTCTCACCAATAAAAAAAATTGCCATTCACCAAAAGGTCCTTTTCTTGCCCTCTTCATCTCACATCAGTCATACATCTTCCCCATTTTCTCCTTCCTCCCTGTCGCACAAAAAGGGATGACCCTTCTCCTTGCCAAGCAAACTCTTCTTATCATACACATTTGGTCCCATCCATTCTTGTCTTTTCCAGCAGATTACTCACTCTCTCTCATCCCCATTCACATCTTCAGTCTTACCTTATCTGCTAGGTCCTATGATGCCTACAAATATCCTCATCTCCTTCATCCTTAAAAACCCCTCACTTGTTCTGGCTGTTTCTGATAACTTCAGCACCATGCCTTTATTATAACCTTACCTCAATACCTCCAATAGCTCCTGGGGCTTTCTCACTATGGAATGTCAGTCCACCATGCTGACCCTCTTTTCACATTGGTGAATTCCTCTCAGAGCCTCCATTTTGCAGAGAAGCTCATACAGGCCAACCTTCATTCCCATCTGTGCTTCGAACTTTACAGACTAAAACAGTATGACTTTATCCAGGTATCTTCATGTTCCATTCCCCTCCCCTCCCCACCTCCCACCTTTTCAGTTGTATTTGAAAAGCCAGACAGCTGAGAAGGTTCTTCACGTTTTTCTAGACTGATTGTTTCCTACCTTGACCACTCCTCTTAAGGGACTGGCTTCTTTCCTGTGATCAGTATCTTCAGCCTCAAATAGAAAAGAGAACATTCCTTGGTACTTACCACTTCAGGGACATTTTCCCCCTTTCTTTGTATACCCAGTGCTACATAGTAGGTGCTTAATAAATATTTCTTCACTTCAGAGGGGAAGGGAGGCAATGAGTTTAACTACAAAGAGTTAAATTTGGTATTCAACCTTGATCCATTTCCTAGAATTTTAATGCTTTTTCTTGATCTTTTACACACCTTCCTAAAAGGAAAAATCTGAAAGAATTTTAAGCTGAAAAAAAATTATCTGTTTACAATTTTCAGTTGGACTAAAAAATGAAGTTTTTTTTTTTTAACATATTCTATCTGTAGTTACGTTTTGTCCTTTCTAGTTTTGCAACATTTTTCAAATATATTCCCAGGCTCTCATTGTCTCACACTTGGACTATTTACAAGAACTTTATGGTTGATCTGCTTGCCTTAGCTCTCTCTCTACTCTTGGTAGTGCAATGGATAGAGCACCAGTGCAAGAGTCAGGAGGACCTGAGTTCAAATCTCACCTCAGACACTTGACATTCACTAGCTGTATGACCTTGGGCAAGTCACTTAACCCCAATTGCCTCATCCTGGGTCATCTCCAGTCATCCTGGTGAATAACTGGTCACTGGATTCAGATGGCTGTGGAGGAGAAGTGAGGCTGGTGACCTGCACAGCCCTCCCTCACTCAAAACAAAAGTCAAGTGCAAGTCATGTCATTATTTCTCTGATGGCATGGTCTTCTTCAACAATGAAGGTTGAACACACACACAATACATCTTCCCTTCACCTGCCAAAATGATTTTCCTAAAGTGGAGATATGACTATATAAATCCTCTTCCTTCCATAAACTCCAGTGGCTCCTTATTACTTCCAGATCCAAATATAAAACATAAAACCTTTGACAACGTAGCCCCTTTTAACTTTTCGTTTGTTTGTTTTTACTTTCCTCTGTATATTCATTGCCTAGAATAGTCCCTAACACATAACAGGTTCTTAATAGAATCACAGAATTTCAAAATTAGAGGAAAATTCAGCAGTCACTTTATCTAACCCATACTCGAAAAGAAATTCTCACTATAATATATCCAACCAATAAATGTTCATTCAGCCTTTGCCTAAAGAGCACTAATGAAAGGAAACCCATTATATCCTAAAGCAACCCCTTTCACTTTCAGATAGGTCTAATTGTTGAAAAGTTTGCTTGTTTTCATGACATCAAGCCTAAAATATTATCTTTCCAAATTCTCATTGTTATTGGTTCTGCATTCCGGGGCCAAATAGAACAAGCGTAACTGCTCTTTGATATGCCAGCATGTCAAATACTTTAAGACATCTATCATGTCCTCTTTGAGCCTTCTTTTCTTCAGGGTACAGATGCCCAGTTCCTTCAACAGATCATCAACTGGCATTGTGGTGTAGGATGTGTTCAGGGGGAACTGGTACCTCAGGTGTGATAACTGCCAAGCCCTTTTCAGGGATGCTTTCCACCTCTGGTGTCCACCTGTTCCACCCAACTCTCACTTGTAGCTCCAAGAAGCTGTAGCATGCACAGAGGTCACACCCCATGAAACTATTTCAGCAGACAGGCTAAACCAGGCTGATGGTAACCAAGGGGTCTCAAACTCACTGGTGAGTTAGGGGAGTATCTCTCCCAAGCATGTGAAGACTTCTCCTGGTGGAATAGGTAGAGGAGAACAATTTGTTCCAATGAAATAGATGCTTTGGCGCTCTTAGAGCTTGGTCAGACATGGAAGATGCCAAGGTCATCCATTGCATCTTGAACCATCACCAGTGGTCTTGATACTATCCTGCCACTGGACTGTGATGACTTTGGAGGAGAGAGAGAGGCTGGAAACTTTGTGCAACTCTGCCTCACTTAAATCCAATTTATTTACAAATCAAAAGACATCACCCATACCATTTTACTATTATGTCTATCTCAAAGTCCTGTGGCAACAGGCAAGTGACAAATTAGCAAGTGCAGATACATTGGGAACTGTAGTCACAATCTTGCATGCAGGCAGCCCAGTACATAGGGTCGTTTCTCACTGGAATCAGCAGTGGGATTCAGCAGCCCCCTGAGTATCTGAGTATCTAAGCCTCACCATCTGGTGTGAGGAAGGGGCTAGAAAAGGTGCCCTAAAAATTGCCTGCTTACCCAGTCCTGGCCTGATCACCACTGACAGCCAGGGACTCCTGCTCTGTGGTCAAAACCCAAAAAAATGTACAAAAATGTCTACAAAGATGATTCCACTCACAATGGGAACATGGAACATGCACACACTTATAGACAACACAAAATCCAGTAGACCTGAAAGATGAAGAGGTCTTGTTGCAAGAGAGCTCAGTAAAATATCACATCCAAATAGCAGCCCTGAGTGAAACAAGGCTGGCAAATGAAAGCCAGCTTACTGAAGTTGGAGCTTGATAGACATTTTTCTGGAGTGGCTGCAGTGAAGGTGAAGTTGATGTAGGTTTTGCAATCAAAACAAATCTAGTCAACAAGCTGGTATGCCTGCTAAAAGGAGTAAGCAATAGGCTCATGACAATGTGATTGCCACTTGCAGGAAAACTCCATGCCACCATCATCAGTGCCTATGCTCCCACCATGATGAACCCTGATGAGGTTAAAGAAAAATTTTATGAAGACCTGGAGTCCCTTATCATTAATGTGCCAAAAGGAGACAAGCTTATAATTCTAGGTGACTTTAATGCTAGAGTAGGCTCAGACTGCCAGACTTGGCAGGTAGTCCTAAGAAGGAATGGAGTTGGAAACAACAACAGCAATGGTCATTTACTACTGAAAACTTGTGCATCTCATGTCCTCATCACCAACACTGTCTTCCATTTACCTAAACACAATAAAACTTCACAGCAGTACCCCCACAGCAAACAATAGTATTTAATAGACTATGTGATTATAAGGAGAAGAGACAGACAGGATGTAAGAGTGACAAAGGCAATGTGTGGTGCAGAGTGCTGGACTGATCATAGACTTATCCTTTCCAAGCTAAACGTTTGCATTCAACAAAAGTGCCTCTCCCAAGCAAAATAACTACCAGAAGAATTAATGTCAAAAAATGAGGGCTCTTCTCTGAGCGGGAATGGTTTGTTGCTAATTTGGAGGGAAAGTTGAGCCAACACACAGTCGGCAACAATGGAGCAGAAAAGGAGTGGGCAGCTTTCAGAGATCTGGTATACAGCACTGCATTTGTTCATCTGGGTCAGAACACTCACAAACACCAAGACTGGTTTGATGAAAATGATGGGGAAGTTCAGAAGCTGCTAAATGAAAAATGAGAACTCCACAGGATTTACCACCAGGATAGTTCATTCATCTGTAAGAAGGCAGCATTTAATTCCATCAGAAGTAAAATACAAGCAAAGCTTAGAGAGATGCAAGATTCTTTGCTCTGTAAGAAGGCAGATAAAATTCAGTTTTATGCTGATAGTAACAATCCAAAGCACTTTTATAATGCCCTGAAAGCTGTTTATGAGCCAAAGACCTATGGTGCATCTCAACTACTCAGTGCTGATGGAGTCACATTGATTACTGATAAGGATATGATCCTAGAAAGATGGGCTGAACACTTCTATAGTGTTGTCAATAGACCATCATCAATCAATGTTGAGGCCATTGACCGTTTACCTCAGGTTGAAGTCAGTCCCTCCCTAGCTGAAGCTCTCACTGAAGAAGAGGTTTTGAGGCCCACCAGGCTCCTTTCATGTGGCAAGCACTTGGTGCTGATTCTATTCCAGCTGAGATTTATAAGGTAAGGGGTCCATTGCTCATACAAAAGCTGACTGAAATTTTCCAGGTTATGTGGCAAGTAGAGGTTATCCCCCAAGAGTTCAAGGATGCCTCTATTGTCCTCTATAAAGGTAAAGGAAATAGATAGATTGTCCTGTGACAATTACAGGATGGGTCTCTTAGTCATTGCTGGCAAGGTTCTTGCCAGAGTCCTCTTTAATAGGCTGATCCTTCACTTGGAAGATGGTCATCTACCTGAGAGCCAGTGTGGCTTCAGAAAGGGTGGAGGAACAGTTGATATGGTATTTGCTGCCTGACAACTTCAGGAGAAATGCCAGGAGTAGAACAGAGATCTGTATACAGTGTTTGTAGAGCTGACCAGGGCCTTTGATACTGTTAGTCATGAGGGCTTATGGAAAATTATATCAAAATTTGGTTGCCTGGAGAAGTTCATCAGCATTATACGTCAGTTTCATGATGGCATTTTGCCTGGGTTCTAGATAATGGACAATGCTCTCGTGCATTGTGAAACAAAGCTGTATGCTTGCTCCCATGCTTTTTAGCATGATGTTTTCAGCCGTTTTTAAAAATAATCAATTTATTTGTTTTCAGTTTTCAACAATCACTTCTATAAGTTTTAAATTTTCTCTCCCTCCCTCTTCACTCCCTCCCCAATATGGCATGCAATCTTATATGAGTTCTACACACACATTCTTATTAAACACATTTTCACATTAGTCATGTTGCATAGAAGAATTAAAATGAATGGGAGAAACCATGAGAAGAAACAAACCAAAACATAACAAAAGGGAAAACAGTCTCCTTCATTCTGCATTCTGACTCTATAGTTCTTTCTCTAGATGTGGATGACATTTTGCATCATGAGTCCTTTAAAAATGTTTTAGGTCCTTCCATTGTTGTGAAGGGCTAAATTTATCAGATACAGTCCTCACACACTGTGGCTATTACTATGTATAATGTTCTCCTGGTTCTGCTCATTTCACTCAGCATCAGTTCATATAACTCTTTCCAGGTTTTTCTGAAGTCCTCCTGTTCATCATTTCTTATAGCATAATAGTATTCTATTACATCCATATACCACAACTTGTTCAGCCATTCCCCAATTGATGAGCATTCCCTCAATTTCCAGTTCTTGGCCACCACAAAAATATTTTTGTACACGTGGGTCCTTTCCCCATTTTTGCAGCCTCTTTGGGACACAGCCCTAGAAGCAATATTGCTGGATCAAAGGGTATGCACATTTTTATAACGCTTTGGGTATAGTTCCAAATTGCTCTCCAGAATGGCTGGATAAGTTCACAACTCCACCAACAATGAATTAGTGTTCCAATTCTCCCACATCTTCTCTAATATGTATCATTTTCCTGTTTTGTTGTGTTAGCCAGTCTGATAGATGTGATGTGGTACCTCAGAGTTGTTTTGCTTTGCATCTCTCTAATCAATAGTGATTTAGAGCATTTTTTCATATGACTATGGATAGCTTTAATTTCTTCCTCTGAAAACTGCTATTCAGATTCTCTGACAATTTATCAATTAGGGAGTGACTTGTATTCTTGTAAATTTGATTCAGTTCTCTATATATTTTAGAAATGAGGCCTTTATCACAGACATTAGTTGTAAAGATTCTTTCCCAGTTTTCTGCTTCCCTCCTAATCTTGGTTGCATTGGCTTTGTTTGTGTGTGTTTTCACCCATATTGTCAAATGCTTTCAATGAGGATGAACACCTCATTAAGGTCACCTACCACACTAATGGTAAATTCTTCAACTTGAAAAGGCTACAAGCCAAGACCAAAGTGGAAGGAGTGTTGGTGCATGATTTTCTGTTTGCAGATGATTGTGCACCCAATGCAGCCTCTGAAGCTGAGATGCAACAAAGTATGAATCAATTCTCTTTGGCTTGTGCAAATTTTGACCTAACAATAAACACCTAGAAAACACAGGTGTTCCATCAGCCACCACCACACCATCCATACATGGAATCATCGGTTACAACAAATGGAGAAGTTTTGAGTGCTGTGGATAAGTTCATTTACCTTGGTAGTGTACTTTCCAGGGATGTATGTACACATTGATAGAGTGATGCACGAATTGCCAGAGTTAACTCTGTGTTTTCAAGGCTCTGAAGGAAAGTATGGGAAAGAAGAGGTATTAGACTGACTACCAAACTGAAGGTCTACAGATGTGTTGTGCTGATTTCATTGCTGTATGCCTGTGAAACCTGGACAGTCTATCAATGCCATGCCAGGAAACTGAGTTGCTTCCATTTGAATTGTCTTAGAAAGATTCTGAAGATCACCTGCTCCCAGACACTTAGGTCTGCACTTGAAATAAAATACCAAGAATTCACACTCTGCTTCAGACAGCACAACTCAAATGAGCTGGCCATGTTGTTTGAGTGCAAAATGTACACTTGCCAAAAAGACTGTTTTATGGAGAACTCACACAAAGCAAGTATTCACCTGGTGGTCCGACGAAGTGATACAAAGACACTCTCAAAGTTTCGCTTAAGAACTTTGAAATTGATTGTGTAATATGGGAAACACTGGCACAGGACCGCTCAGCATTGCATGCCCACATCAGAGGAGGTTCCGTGATCTTTGAGCAAAGCAGAATTGAAACAGCTCAAAGGAAACGCAGGGTGCGCAAATTTAGAGTATCTACCCCAAATGTTCACACAGATTGTTTGTGCCAGACCTGTAGTAGAGCATTCCAAGCTCATATTGGTCTGGTCAACCATAGTCAGACACATTGAAACTTGACTCTAGCTTAGTGATGTCATTTTGGTCCTCTTCAAGAACGAAGGACAACCACCAACAACAACTAGCATAGAGTCAGAGACCTTTAGTAATTTATCAATATCCTTTCTTATAAACCATGGTGCCCACAACAAATTGAGGTATAGGATGTATTCAAGGAAGACTAGTACCTCTGGTCCGAGGGCTGCCAAACCCTTTTCAGAGCTGCTTTCCACCTTTGGTGTCCATCTGATTCACCCAACTGTCACCTGCAGCTCCAAGTAGCTGCAGTGACCTCATCCTCGGTAAACATTTTAGCAGACAGGAAAAACCAGATTGAGGGTAACCTAGGGATCTCAGACCCTTCTGTGAGTTAGTGGGGTGTCCACCCAAAGCATGGAAAAACTTCCCCAATAGAATGAGCAGATGAAAACAATTTGTTCCAACAGCAATGCAGGTGGCTGAAGCAGGTTCTATGGAGTGCTTAGAGTTTGGCTAGACATCAGAGACACCAAGGTCAGCCACTGCATCCCATGTCATCACCAGTTGTCTTGACTTTATCTTGCTTTTTCTAGACTATGATGACTCTGGAAGAGAGAATGAGGCCAATACTGCCTCACTTAAATTCAATTGATACACAAATCAAAAGACATCACCCATACCATTTTATCTTGGACATTCTCAAGTTCTCTCTGGAGAAGCTTGGAATTGATTGCTTGACATAGGAGATGCTGGCAAAGGACTACCCAGAATGGCATGTCTACATCAAAGAAGGCACTGTGCTCTATGAGCAAAGCAGAATTGCAGTAACTCAAAAGAAATGTGAGATGTGCAAATTTAGAGACATCTCTACTCCAAATGTTTGTGCCTCGTCATATTGGTCTGATCAGTCATAGCTGAACACACTATATCTTGACTCCAATATAGTGATGTCATTTTGGTCCCCTTCAAGAACAAAGGACAACAACCAATCAACCAGCCCACAATTAACTACAGTCATGTTGATGGGGTCTGACCAGGGCAGAGTATAGTAGGATTTCACTTTCCAGTGAATAATCTAAATTCTAACTTCGCTGCCCCAATATTGATAACATGTTTAAAAAATTAGATTGCTGAATTGATTATGAAAAAAGCACAGAATCTAATTCACCTCTGAATTCACCTCTAAATGCTACAATCCTCCCAAGAATGCATAAGGAAATTCATATAAGTATTAGGAGGCTTATTTTACAGATAAGAAAATGGGAGTTCAGAGAAGTTAAGTAAATTATCTATTAACATAACTAATAAATGATAATGCCAGATTTCAAACAAATCTTCTAACTCCAATGCAAATGTTGCTTACCACATACCTAAAAGTGAAAGAAGAATTTACCAAGGCATGGTATTTTTCACTTCCTCAATATTAATCTAAAATAACACTTCTCATTCTTGTGTTTTATATTTAAGATTTTTGATCTTTGGTTACAGCACAAATAAAAGATTTCACTAGATCATTTTTTAAATTAAAAAACTGTTAGCTTTTTAAATTTTTTTCAAACCTTACATGGCTTTATAATCACATTTGTAGTAAGAGTAACAATTTCATCACAACAGCATCATTTAAAGAATATAATTAAAATAGAAATGACACAACCAGAAAACTGACATTCCATCCTTGACTTATAGGGATTAGCTGGTAACAGTATCAACTGCAAGTATATTTGTATAAATGTAATAATATATTCCAAATAAATATAGCATATTACAATAAAAATGTAATTCATGTAAATAAAATAAAACCCTTGTTCCAAAGTCCATTCGTACGGAGCTCTCTCTTTAATGGTGGAGATGAAGTCCCTACCCTATATAAAGATGTAGCACCAACACAATATTCACAGTGCCTACGGGGGCCATGAATATGCCCACACAATTCCAAATCTCAAAATACAACAGGCTCTCTACGTGGAAGACAGAACCAAAACATTTATTCAGACACCAGAAAGTCAAATCCATCATAGTAATAAAGAACTCTCTATACAATAACAATGCAGAGGGAAATACCATCCCCAAACCTTCCCTCTGTTAGGCTTCCCACAAATCAGCTCCCTTAAATAAATCACAAACAAGCTCTCACTCATGCTAGCCAGCTGCCTTTTCCATATCTGATTGCTCTCTGACTAACTTGTCAGTTCTGCTCTAGCTCTACCTCTTCCTATTCTACCCTTCCTGTTCCACCTGTCTAGCAAGCTTCTCCCATCACATGTGACTTAGGCTTCCATGTGATTTAAGCAGGTCACATGGGCCTATTAATGGATGGGAAAGATCTTCAAATCAAGCAAAAAATTATATTAACAATCAGCAAAAATGCATTATCAATACAAAAGAGTGGGGCAGAGTTGATGAGAAGCAAGAACTTTAGGTCTCAGCCAGTCCCCACTTTGGGGACTCTTCAAGTGGGAGTCCCCCTTTGGCACTCTCTAAAGGAGAGTCTTCTTCAAATGTAGCCTCAAAATGGCTTCCAGCTTTGAGAAAGAAAATGGAAGAGGTCAACCCCATTTTCAATTGTTAAAGAAGACACTAAGAAGACATAAGAGGAGCTAACAGTCCCCATTATGACCCTCTCCAGCTTGCTACTGGAAAGACTTCAGAGAGATTCCCCCTGGGTGAAATCCAGGACCCTCTGTCTTTATTGAGTTATCTTGATCCCAATGGGAGAACTCTCTCATCCTACATTGACTGGTATGTATTCTCCTATATATACCTTCTCTGATTTCTGTTTTGCTATGCTTTGGATAAATGGGCTTTTTTGCTATTTGCTATGTATGTTCATTGTGGAACTAGTATTAGGTGGGGAAGGAGTCAAACCTTGGGTATAGAATTTGGGATCCTCCTTCCTCCCAAAATAATAAAGAGATCAAAAGTTAGATGGAACACAATCATATTTCCTAAGTTAACAATATTTAAGGGACCAGACAGATATACTTCTAACCCAGTACCCCCTCCCTCTAAATAGAGCAGAGTAGTATCCTCTATCCTTAACCTCTTACTTCCCCTCTTGGCAGGGGGGAGGCAAGGGGAAAGGAGAGGCTAAAGATGTCTATTCTGCCTTTCTTAGAGCTCCTGATCACTCTCTCACTCCTTTCACCAAAAATCAAATTAAGAATGAAGTTTGTATCTAATTATTTTATATGATTCCCATTCTCAAAAGTATTTAAATTTGACTTTTATGTGGTAACAGTCTTTAGTGATAAATAAATAACTTAGATAAGTCAAAACAAACGGTCCTAATTTGTACTCATTTAAAGTTATTAAGTAAATATAGAATAAATGTTTATTGATTGATTGGAATGATAATTTTCTACTGCCAAATATTGCCTTTTTATGGCAAATATTTCTTATAAAGTATTTCATTTAAATATCCTTATAGATAAAACTACTGAATCTTTCCTTCCATGAAATATATTTCAAAAAGTTAGCCAAATATTATGATGGATAAAGAAAAATTTTCAAATGTTCTACCTTAGTTTGTAAATATTTGGGGGGAAGTACTAATAGATCCAAGATTATCTTAAAGAAAATGATCTTTGAGATTATATTCTTACATATTTTCTTATTTTTTACAATTTACTCTTCCAATTTAACTATAGAATAGAACTCTTAAATCTCTGGTTAGAGTAATCTGATGGAATTCATTAAAATATTACTGAACAAGATTGATTTTTTAAAAAATTAACCAATGTATGTAGATGGATAGACAGATGGATAGATGGATGGATGGATGGATGGATGGATAGATAGATAGATAGATATAGATATAAATATAGATAGATAATATGTATGTTTGAACATGTGTGTTTATGTATATAAAACGCATGCTCTGACTTTTTCCCCCAGAGCCAAGTAAGCTCCTTTCAGATTTCCTGAGATAATCCTGAGGGGTTAGGGAATCTCTACTGTCTATAAAATCAAGCTCCCACTGGCTTTATTTCCCCATTTGTAAGGGACACAATGACTAGCACTGCAATTTCATTTAACCACTTTACATCAATTGTCTTTTACAAAGGAATTTTTCACTAAAAAGATACATAGTAAGAATATAGGTACAAACATCTCTTCACCCCCTCTCCCACCTCTAATATATCCAGAACATACTCTTCTCTATACTACCTCAATCCCTGGGACAACAGTAGGCTCAAAGCTTAACTCAGTTCCGACACAGATAGCATCACTCCCATCAAATTCATACCCAATACTGCTAAATAAGCTCTCATTTCAGCTTTTGCTGGTGTGAGTCTAGAAAGATGCTCCTAAAAACTACTCTGTGCTTCTTAGGACATTTATACTGGGCTCTCTGTAAGATCCAGCTTAGATACTGACTCCCAGATGGTGTGACAGTCTCCCACCCAAGTTTCCTCTCCCTCTACTTTGTTGTTTGCCCTTCCTTCCTATAGAGAATCTAGACCAGTGACTTGCAAGTGAGTTGCATTTAAGTGAGAGAGGGCTGTGCAAAGTTACCAGCCTCACTCTCTCCTCCAGAACCATCTGGGTAGGGTAGCAAGATATAAATCAGGATGACTCCCTACACCTAGAACAGAAAAGAACAGACTAAAGGAATAAGGACAAGAATAAGGCCTATTTCCCTGGGGCCAAATGACCTCAAAACCGAGAAGAAGGCCCTAAGGCTTTTCTCCTTACCAAATGATCTCTCATCAGATTCCCAAGAAGAATCTTGGATTTCCCCCAGTCTTAAATGAAGCCATGCTGGAGCTGACTCAGGCTCTTTTTTGAAGATGCCAACAGTTCTGAGTAGACAAGCAATGGAAAAAGGCTTCTGATTCTTCTTTCGCAACATGACCAATGTGGAAAGGTTTAATATAATCATACATGTATAGCCTATATCAAATTACATGCTGTCTTGGGAAGGGGAAAAATAAATGAGTTTTTGTTTTTAAAAGCTCCTTTTAACTACATGGTTAACCAACTAGAACCAGTTGTAGAATGTCCAATCATGATCCACAGTCTCTCCAAGACTCTCCCTTTGTATATCATCGTGATTTACCCAGAAGCAGGGTCCAAGCCTCTGCATGTGGGGAAGATGCATTAGACATATGGGATCCATAATGCTAGACCCCTATTACATATATACATATTAATTACTGTATCGTGATCTTTGAGAACATCTAACAATACTTTCCCTCACTTTTGACAAGTTAATGCTCAGTCTATTGAATCTTTTTCAAATTAAATTTTAATTTTTTTCCCTAGTTACATGTAAAAACAATTTTTAACATTTGTTTTTAAAACTCTTGAGCTCCAAGTTTTCTCCCTCCTCAACACCCCCTCATTGAGAAGGTAAGCAGTTCAATATAGGTTATGTGTAGTCATGCAAAACATGGTATCTCACTGAAATTGAGAATGTGATAAGACTTAGCCTGAAAGGATCAGGGTCTCACACTGCATCCTGGGTCATCTCCAGACATCCTGATGAATATCAGGCCACTGGACCCAGATGACTCAGGAGAAGAAAGTGAGGCTGGTGACCTTGCACAGCCCTCCCTCACTCAAATTAAAGTCAACTGCAAGTCATGTCATCATCTTGATGTCACAGTCGTCTTCGAGAATGAAGGGCAAACACAACGTATGCAAAGACATACATCTGTATGTCTCTGCATATGTTGTGATAAAATGTCACAGAACTATTAATGCAGAGGTCTCTTATGTTATCATTAAAAAAATTATCCCGAGTTGTCTTCTGTAGAGAATGGGAGGTTGTAGAGAACTAGGGAAAGACTTACAGCAGTGTAAACAGAATTTCTAGACGTCTAACAAAGCTTGGAGTTGTGTCCCTCAAAAGACCAACAGATCATTTCACCTTCAGTTCAGTTCCAGTGTGAAGAACAGATAATTCAACATAAAAGAGCAGTATGTCTACAGCTCCCTGAGCCATCAGCCCTGAGAGACTGCCAGGATAATTGTTCTTCTGGATATCAGTTTTTGCTTTGGGTGCTCTTGTGTTTGAAGGCTTTACAGAAGCCATAGTTATGCAAATGATGATTATAAATGTGAGCTGGGGCTGGCAACACAATATTTATGCAAAACCTCTGGCCTCCAGCCCTAAAAGGAGGAATGGCTCCAGTGGGAGCTGAGCCAAGAGAGTATGCTTCATGGGATTCTTCCAAACATATTCTAGGGCTCCCAGTGCCCAAGAAGAACTTTCCCTATGTACACTAAATATATCCATACCAAGGATATTCAGACAGAGGATATTCAGCCCAAGAACAGGTCAGGAAGGACTAGCTAATCTTCCTTTGTCTCAATGAAGGAGAAGCAATCTGCAATGACAGCAAAATAGATTCTTTTGTCTTCATTTTCTGACCATTTTATTCAGCAAGTATTTATTAAGTGATGTAGGCACCGAGTGCTGACATTTGAAAAACAAATATAAAAACAGCTCCTGTCATCTAGGACTTTACATACATTGTGGAGGAAGGGCAAGGAAACAAATACCAAAGAAATACAAAATACAGACCTAGTAGTTTCTTGGGAGAGAACACTAGCAATGTCAAGGATCAGGTTATCTGGCTTCCTAGGAGATTACATTTGAGCTGACCTTTGAAGGAAGCTAGGAATTCAGGAAGGCAGAGGTGAAGAGGGAGATTCAGAGTCTGTGCAAAGGCATGGAGGCGGGAAATGAGAATGCCTCATTCAGGAAACAGCAAGGAGGGCAGTTAGCTGGAACATCAAGCATGTAAAGAAGACTAATGTGTAATTAAGTGTAAAAAGATAGATTTGGAGCTAGACAGAGAAGAAAGAAGAGAGGAAAGTCAAGTTGACTAGAAATGTAAATTTTTTATTTTAAATTAAAATGATTGCCTTATATGTTTCTTTTATTTTCCAGGAGATGTCTTCTTCAAAGTAAACAAGAGAACTTCTGAAGTGGAAGCCCCTGTCAAAGCCCATCTCATTTCCTGATAAATAAAAGTTTCCCTCACTAACCTAAATTCATCCTAACTGAATGAGTATAGAACCAATGCCCACATTCACCAGGATATATGGGCAGCTACCAAACAGTAACAGAAAGAGAAAGAGTAAAGGACAAAGTTCTACCAAAGGACCAAATCAACCTAATTTTAAACAAAAAAAATTTAGCCACTGTTTACCAAGCCCTTGAATGATCAAGTCAAAGGGATTACACATTTGGACAATTAGAACAGCCTGGGCTAATTAGAACCTCAGCTGAGTCTTTCACAAGACTAAAGTCAAGCATAGAACATTAATTTTCTGGACGCTCAGAGTCCAGGCCTGGACTGTGTCCAACCAGAGCCTGGTAAGGGGACTCACCAGGTTCTTCTTGTGTTTGATGTGATCCTGTGTTGGTCATGTCCTTTTCCTGCTCAGTCCTAAAATCACAGAGACTTACTCAGCTTCTGTGGTCTCAGTCTTTGGTTTAACTCAGGGTACTCACTAGGAAATCCAACTTTTTACACCATATTGTTGTTCCTGAGAACAAACCTCAAAATCTAAAATACTGTTAGAAAGAAATTTATTAGGTTGTTTGGTAGAGAAGAGTAAGATGAGTCCTTTCCCACTTTCTCTTCCCCATAACATGAACCATACAGCTAAATAATTTTTCTAAGACAGCTTAAAAGCAAGATAGTTTGAGATGAAAATCAGTAAATGTGAACATTCAATAAAATGTGGGTTCAGCAAAAATACAAAGGGAATGAAAAGCACAAATCTGAGTAGACTCAAAACAAGAATGTTTTGTTTGGGTGAATTTAAGAACTGGGGGAACTCAAAATTTCTTGTAGCATCTCTAACATTCCTGAAGAGTTACTGAGGTCAAGACAACATTCTAGGTTCAAACAAGCTCTATATACATTAAACAGTATAATAATAAGTTTTCTGAAGGATACAATAAAAATATCCACACATACATATACGTATATTATACTGATATATGGCAATGGCACATAACATATGGTATATGTATACATATATTATACTAACACTAACATATAGCTACATATTCCTATAAATACACAATGTGATGTGTATATATGTAATATTTACATGTAAATATTATATACACACATATTCTAACTATCTGTTTAGCCACTCCTCAGTCTCCTTTGCTTGGTCCTCATTCAGTGACACCCACTAATCTTGGGTTAAACCTCTGTCCTGTCTCTCGTCTTTTCTCCTTCTATACTATTTCACCTGCTCTCATTGATTCAATAATTATCTCTATGCTGAGGATTATCACATCTACTTGTAAGCCATAATCTCTATACTTACTTCCAATCTCATATCTCCAACTGCCTATTGGATATCTAGAAATGAATGTCCTCTGGCTAGCTTAAAATCAACATGTCCAAAGTTGAACTCATTCCTATTATTATTGGAGGTACCACCATCTTCCTAGTCATTCAGATTCACAACCTAGGTATCATCTTCAACTCCTCACTCTCTCTCACTCCCCCATTGCCCCAATTCAATTTATTTCCAAGTCCTGTAGATTCTACCTTTATAACATCTCTTGTATACACTGAAGACTCTTGCCTTTCCTCTAGTAGGATAATTTCAGCTAGGATTATTTTAGACACAGTAAGAAAGAAAAATCTGAGCAAAATTAGGCATTTCTTTTCTCACCAATTTGGTGGAGGAAAATCTATTTGAAAATGTTTCATGTTAGTTTTATTCTGAGTCAAAGTTGTGGAGTGGACAGCTTTTGACCTTCATGCCTCTAAGTAAAATTTTCAGTCAGTCCTTCAATAAGCCTCCCTTGGATGTTTACCTAATGTCTGTCCTCTCAAGCAGTAACTCTTAGGACCTTTCTCTAGCCCATTCCTTCCGTCAGTATTTGTCCTCCTAAGTCCCATTTCCTTAGGTTCCTAGTCTTCATAACTCTCAAGAAAATTAATTCATGCTAAAGAGTTAGTGATTGAAGTTGGCTTAATAATTTGTTCTTCCAGGACTATTTTCATTTTGATTGAGGGATCTACTAGAATAAAAATGGACACCCCAAAAAAATAAATATTTAATGACTTTCATGAATTGGGCATCTGGTAGGAATTAATTGTTTTTGCCAGGGGAGCTTTTCAGTAACTTTAAAAGCATGTCATCATTGGTTACCTTCTTCTCCATCTCAGCCACTGCCAGAGATCTAGCAGCACCCAGACTTGTTAGGATCTTGGAAGTATATCTTCCCCATCCCTAGCTCCCCTTTCCTGAAAGATACCTTTGGAGAAGATTCATCTTCCTGATTTCAAATCTCAGACTTAGTAGCTATGTGACCTTGGGTATGCCATTTAACCTTGTTTGCCTCAATTCCTCGTCTGTAAAATGAACTGGAGAAGGAAATAGCGAACCATTCCAATATCTTTGCCAAAAAAACCCCAAAGGGGATCATGAGGAGTAGAACATGACTGACAACATACTCCATAATTTACTGGACTTTAAAACTATGCCTTATCTGCTGTGTCATCCAGTAACCCCCCTCTGTTTGAGGAGCTTCCTTTTTCTGGAGTTTACATCCCTCCATCAGGCTGGCCCCCTTCTCCCTTTAAGTATCTCCTGGAACTTCTATTTTGTGGAGAGGCTGAAGCTAGCCAGGCTTCTTTCTGGATTTCAAAACCATGGCACCCTGGAAAGTATGCTCATTCCCGACTCTCTTTTCAACTCCATTTTTGTTGGGGTTGGAAGCTCAATTCCGTGTGGACAGTCTGGGGCGGGTAAAGGTGGGAACTTCTAAATCTTAGAGCTCTCACGAGACCCCCCCAGGAAACGGCTGGGAATCGAGGTGAACCGAGCTATCTCATGTATTTCTGCCTCTTCCCGTGAGAAACGTGATGGGAGAGAGATCTCCCCGCCCTCGAGATTGTCCCGGATTGGAGCACACCTAGTTACCTAACAGCACGGTATTTAGATGCAAACTATGCTGCTGGAGAGTTAAGTAGGATCAGGGAAGCCTGAAAGCTCTTAGCACGTGAGGAGCCAAAGAGGACACAAGGCTCCGCTTTTCCTCTTCTCCTTCTCTCCCCTCCCCCTCTCTCCCCGCTTGTACTTCTACTTCCAATCTCTTATTGTAAGATCTTTGCCTCCTTGGGAGATTCTTCTATCCCTCCTAAGGAAGAAATCCCCTGCACTTGTAACCGAGACCCTGAAATAAAGCTCAACCCTTGTTTGACTCTGGAACGTCCTTTCTCTCATACGAGTATCCGGTTTGGCCAACCGAAGACCTCGGGAGGTGAGGTAAGAAGACTCAGGTAGCCCACAGGCCTCTAGGCCTGGCACATTTTTCATGTTGTTTTTCCTATTAGCATGTAAACTCCTTGAGGTTTGCCTGTCTTTTTTTTTTTTTTTTTGCTCCCTTGTGTATGCAGAATGCTTACCACAGAGCCTGAAGGATTTAATAAATGCTTATTGCCCTGCCTGACCCCACTGTATATTTAGCAGCTTTCTCACAGACTTAAGCATGGATGGAGAGAGTACAACTGAGCCACAGGCAGGTGTGAGGATTCATCACCTCATTTCATGGAGGTTACTGATACATTCATTGGCTTAATCAAGATCATGGAATGAACTGTTGAGGTCAGGGAACCATATGTTGAGGTTTGGGGTGCTTGAGACCCCAAAATACCAACACTCCAGGTCTTGCCTGAATGAATTTGACCCAAATCTTCTTTTTCCATTTTTCAAATTTATTTTTAATTTTTTTAATGTTTATTTATTTTTGGTTTTCAATATTCATTTCCACAAGACTTTGAGTTCCAAATTTTCTCCCCATCTCACCCCTCCCTCCACCCCAAAACTCCATGCATTCTGATTACCCCTTCCCCAAATCTGTCCTCCCTTCTAACACCCCTCCCTTCCCTTATCCCCATCTGTTTTTTTTTTTAAGTATTCTTCTCCCCATTGGCTTTTTGGACCTCTTTTGCCAATTGAGTTAGCTTATTTTTAAAGGTGTTATTTTCTTCAGCATTTTTTTGGGTCTCCTTTAGCAAGCTGTTGACTCACTTCTCATGGTTTTTTTGAATGGCTCTCATTTCTCTTCCCAATCTTTCCTCCACCTTTCTTACTTAATTTTCAAAATCCTTTTTGAGCTCTTCCATGGCTGGAGATCATTGCATATTTATTTTGGAGATTTGGGATGCAGAAGCCTTGACTTTTATGTCTTCCCCTGATGGTAAGCATTGTTCTTCCTCATCCAAAAGGATGGGAGAAAATACCTGTTCACCTAGAAAGTAACCTTCTATAGTCTTATTTTTTTTCCCTTTTTTGGGCATTTTCCCAGCCAGTTACTTGACTTTTGAGTCCTTTGCCAAGAGGGGGGGCTAAGTTCTCAGTTCCTCTAAAGTGGCACAATCAAGGGAGAGGAGTTTACTCCTCTCCTGGCCTGTGCTCTGGTCTGGGAGCTACCAAAGCTTTTCTGCCCAGGATCTGCAAGTAGAATTCCCTTTCAAGAGCTTCCACCAGCTCCACCTCACCAGCCAGCACTCTTCCTCACCCCTGGACACTACTCAGGGCTGAGACCCAGATCAGTGACTCAGTGCCCCCAGGGGCTTTAGGCCAAGGGCTCCAAAAATGGACACTGTTGCTACTGCCACAGCTGCTGCCACTGCTGCCTGGGGCTGGGGTTAGGGGAGGATCCTGCTCCTTTCTCACTCAGGTGAAAAAGCTTTCTCACTGACCTTTGAAGCTATCTTTGGCATTTGTGGATTGAGGGATCTGAGAATTGCAGCTGTTGCTGGGGATTCCACCCCTGAGGCCTGTTCCTGTGCTGTTCCTGCAGGTGCCTTGGCCAAGGCTGGGCTGGGCTCTGTGAGCTGCACTCCGCTCTGCACTTCATGCAATAGACCTTTCCTGTCAGCCTTCCAGGCTACCTTGGACTGAAATTCTTTCACTCTGTCATTTTGTGGCTTCTGCTACTCTAGAATTTGTTTAGAGTCATTTTTTTACAAGTATTTTATGGGCTGTGGGAGAAGAGCTAGAGTATGTGTGTTTTTCTTCTCCACCATCTTGGCTCCACCCCCCAATCCCAAGCCTTCTTTCAACCAAAGAAAAACAAAGTTTATTAAAGATCTGCCTGCCATATTAGGTAGACTCTTAGGGAACCTAAGTATTTGCAATGCTTGTACTGACAAGGAGGCCAGATAGAATCTGAGTTAAATTGAATCTGGAGATTCATCCTTCATGGAGACAAGAAGATCTTCTATACAGAAAGACTGTGGGAAGGAACTAGGAGTGGCCAAGTAGTCTGGTGTAACCAGAGGAAGGGTTTAGGGACGGTCTTAATGGGGACAGACAATGGAGGACTAGGCTAGGTTAAAAGTCACAGATTTGGGCACAAAAGCCAGATTAAGTGGGAAGATTCAGGGAGAGTTTAAGGGGGGTTCCCAGAGTCTTTACCCCATCAAAACTATAAATGGAGTTAGAAATAAAATCTAAATCTCCCATCTTCTAGGACAGTGTCATTAGTATACACTAGCTCAAACATATCATTTAGTGATTTGCATTCCTGACAAGGTTTAGGGGTGCTGGGGGCCCCAAAATACCAACACGCAGGGTCCTGCTCTAATGAATTCAACTCAAGCCTTCTTAAAGCCAAAGAAAACAAAGTTTATTAAAGATTCGCCATCTTGGATGGGCTCTTAAGGAGCCTGAGCATTTGTAAGAGTTGTATTTGTAAGCAGGCCAGATAGAATTCCGGCTAGGCAGAGTCTGAGCTGGATTGAATCTGAGCCCCTTCATGGAGGCAAGATGGAACTAAGTACAGAAAAAGACCATAGGAGGGAGTGTAGGGTGATGGGAGGAGGGGTTTAGGGAGGGTCTTGGGGAGCAAAGGTTGGAAACAGCCAGAGGCAATCAGGAGATATCAGACAATGGAGGGTTTGGATGGGAAGCAGATGGGGCAATCAAAAGGTAACAGATGATGGCCACAGATTTGAGTATGAAAGGTGAGGTTAAGTGGGGAGATTAAAGTAGAATTCAATTTGAGTATGAAAAGCCAGGTTAAGTGGGAAGATTCAAGGAGAATTCAAGAAGTTCCCAGAGTCTGAACCCCATCATTCCCTCTTTAAGATACTTTCATTTGGGTAGAGAATAATTATGTGCTTTAGAAAAATTATAAAATGAAAGATTTCAGGAAAGGGCACTCCTAGTCCTCCAAGACAGAATCCAAATGAGCATTTTTAGACTATGAAAATGACCACTTCTAAATTCTCCCTTTCTGGGCACCAGGCCCAGTAAAGCTACAAATCAGTGATAGTAATTAGAATGGTTTTATTTTTGCTTTTGCCTCTAAGCCTTGGTGCTTTGCAAGACTTGGGAACAAACTGAAGACTGTTGTTTTGTTTTGTAAGGAAGAAAATGGATATGTTTGCATGCTATAATGGAAAGAATACTGGCTTTGGAATCAGAGGACGCAGGTTCAAGATCTGGCTCTGCTACATACTACTTTTAATTAATTTAGGCAAATCACGCATTCTCTCTGAGCCTCAGTTTCCTCATTTCATGTTTATCAATGAAGTATTTATTTAGCATCTAACATGAGCTTAGTGCTGGGATTAGCAGTTTAAGAAATAAAATCTTAGGAAAAAGAACCTTAGAAAAATCATCTTTGTTGAAAGTTATGTTGACTCAGCTCCCCATTATTCCCAGCCTTGCTTACCAGTGTTGGTGGAGAAGGATACTCCAAGTTTGTAGTTTTGTATCATCTGCTCTTTGTCAGTACCCAAACCAGCAAGCTGTTGAATTGTTGAGTACTGAGATTCAAGGGCCCCACCTCTTTTGCAGAAGGGGACAAATTTGCATTATCTTAACATTATTTCTATAAGAACTGTCCCTACCTTGAAGCCATTGCTGATCTGCAGTGATTAGCCAGTCTATGTTTTGCTACCCTGAAGTACTTATAATAAAATTCCTTTAATTCTCTTAGTCCAGAGTTTTGCCTAATCAGGGTGAAAGCCAAATGAAGAATTTTCCATTCAGCAATCTGGTTCAAAGCCCTTATTTTACAAAGGAGAAAGTTGACGCCCAGGAGGCAAAAATCCAATCCCTGCTCTCAAGGAACTCACATTCTAAAGGGAGAAACAAGTGAAAACAACTTTATAGTGAAAACTAAGGCAGAAGCTCTCTTTAGGGAATTTAGATCTCTCTTTATTAAGCAGGGAAGAAAAAACGAGCATAGGAACTATTCAGTCAGTGCTGAACAGGATGCCGAGTAATAGATGGGGAGAGGCTATTTACTTTTTAAACAAAGGAATGCAGAGAATTTTAGGGAGAAAGGCAGGAAATCCTAGAAAGGAATGTCAGTAAGCCCCATCCCCAAAGGGAGGGGTAGGAAGATCTAGGAGGAGTTTCAGGTATCTGAACAGTGACCCAGAATGCCCACAGTTCAAGGCTTATGCATAGATAATAAGATAAGAGGGTGTAAAACAAGATATGTCCAAAAGCTTCATAACCAACAATTAGGGGAGTCTCTGTAGATAAAAATGTCTCTTGAAGATTTATAAACTACCAAATGGTTGAGGATCTGCTTCAAAGCGCATATGAGGTTCCAGCTGGGTTTACTCTTGGTATCTTAGCTAATCTTAGCTAATACAGCCAGTCCTCATACAGCCCTTCTTGGCTACCTGGATAATTAGAAAGCTGAAGGACAAATTCACTTCTACATGAGATACAAGGTATATAAAGGGAAGGCACCAGCAGTTAAAAGGAAAGCCTACTTGCTGAAGGTGGGATTTGAGTTGAGTCTTTCTTGAAGGAAGCCTGGGAATCTGGAGAGTACTCCAGATAAGAGGATTAGCCAGTAAAAAAGAAGAGAAGTGGGACTGGGAATGTCCAGTAAAGAACATCAAGGAGACCTGTGCTGAGTGGAGGGGAGGAAAATAAGGTATCCACTCTGGTAACAAAGGACCAAAGAGTCACAGTGGTTTGGCCACCACTGTTAACTCTAAAAATACCAAAGAACTCACACATAAATAAAAAGCTTTCTTTATTCCACTGGGGTAGAGAAGTTAGATACATGTGTCAGGGCCTCCTCTAGTAGGAAACCCATAGCAGTGGGGCTAAACTTTGATTTATATATTTGTGGCTAGAGAAAGAATCAAAGTATTGTGTAGCAACAGTAGTGAGGCATAACAGCCACAGAGAGGCAAGGTTGTATAGTGACAAAAAGTCATGTGTCTGGGCCTGTTGGTGCTTGCTTGAGCTCAGGGAACCATTAGGTCTGTGATCTAGTTGCAGCAATGTTCATCCAGAGGGTGAGATCATCCAGAGGGGGAGCACAAAGAATTGTTGTTATGCCAAGCTAAGGCACAGCTTGCTTGCTGGGCCTTAGTTCTGAAAAACAGCTTGTCTCCTAATGATGGGGTTCAGACTCTGGGAGCCTCCTTGAGCTCCCCTTGAATCTTCCCACTTAATCTGGCCTTTCTTACTCAAATCTAGTCTTCCCATTTGTTCTGGCAGTCTCTGGAAGCTCATCAAGATCTGTATTCATTCCCATACTGCCCCAATCAAGATCGCTGGATTGCCTCACCTGCTTCCCACCCAAACCCTCCATTGTCTGATATCTCCTGATAGCTTCCAGCTGTTTCCAGCCTTGGACCCTCCTGGGATTCCCTCCTTGGACTTCCCCTCCAGACCCTTCCTAAACCCCTCCTCCCATCACCCTGGACTACCAGACACCCCCACCCCCCACCCCAGATCCCTCCTATACTCTTTTCTGTATTTAAGTTCCATCTTGCCTCCATGCAGGCGCTCAGATTCAATCCAGCTCAGACTCTGTCTAGCTGGGATTGTATCTGGCCCGCTTGTGAATACAAGCATTACAAATGCTTAGGCTCCTTAAGAGGCAACCCAATTTGCGGAATCTTTAATAAACTTTCTTTTCTTTGGCTTTAAGAAGGCTTGAGTCGAATTCATTCGAGCATGACCCGCACTGTTGGTATTTTGGGGTTCCCCATCACCCCTCAACCTCGTCACTAATAGTAAAAAAGAGAGAAGTGGTCTTGGCATGGGCATCCTGACAAAGGAGACCAGAAAGGTGAGACGGGGTAGATTGCAAAAGTCTTTAAAAGACAAATAGAAGATTTTACATTTGGTACTGGAAGTAATAGGGAGTCAGTCATTGGAGTTTATTGAGGGGGTGACTTGATCAGACCTGCACTTTAAGATTCCTTTGGCAACTGAATAAAGTGGAATAAGTGAATTGAGTGAGTGAACTCAACTTTTTTTTTTAAGTGAACTCACTTTCTGAGGAAACTCAGGAAGAATAAAGTTAAAGTCTTGCCTTAGACACTAGCTGTATGAGCAGATAGACTGGAAGTGGAAACTTGAAGCAGGGAGACTAAGGAGAGGTGATAAGGACTTGTCCCAGGATATGGCTATAAGAGGAGAGAAGAGGACATATATGGGAGATGCTGTGAAGGTAGCAATGACTAGACTTGGCCACAGACTCCATGTGTTGGGTGTGAGTGAGCATTAAAATTGGGAGCCTGCATGATGATGCTATCCTTGATAGTAATAAAAGAATTAAGAAGTAGAAACAGTTTTGGGACAAATGACTGTTGTTTTGTACATGTTGAGTTTGTGTTATCTAGCTATACGACATTCACTTTGAGATGTCTAACAAGCACCTGTTGATGGGAGGCTAGAGGTCAGGAGAGAAATTATGATTTACAAAACAGATCTAAGAATCATCTATATAAAGATGATAATTGGACCAATCAGAATGTGATAATATAGCAAGAGAAAAGAAAAAGACCTAGGACAGAACCTTGGGACACCCATAGTTGGTTGGTGTGACCTACTAACTACATATTCCCAGAGGAAGACCTAGCAAAGGAGACTGGAAAAAAAAAACCAAAAACAACCAATCTTACAGATAGGAAGAGAACCAGGAATGAGCAGAATTGCAAAAACCTAGAGAAAAGGTAGGCATGGTGGCCCCTGCCTGTAGTCCTCATTGCAGAGGAGGCTGAGACAGGCGGATCCACCGAATTGTGGAGGTCAGAGTTGCACTAGGGCTAAAGTCAAATACACCTCTGCCAAGTCCAGTAGCAATATAATGAGCCCCAGTAAGCAGATGGCCACCAGCTGTCAGGCTGGGGAAAAATAAAGCAGGTTGACACTTATGTGAATGGCTACCATACTTCTAGCCTGCATGGGAGAGGGAGATCTAGTCTCAAAAACAAACAACAAAAAAACAATTTGGAGAGAGGAGATATAATATGCAGGTGAAGAGGATGAACAACAGGGTCAAAGAAAGGTCAAAAAGGATGAGGAATAAGAAAGGCCACAGTTTTGAGAATTAAGCGATCATTGATAATTTTCAGGAGAATACTTTCAGGGCAATAGTTTGGAAGTCAGATTAGGAGGAATTAAAGACCATAACTGTAGATGGCATTTTCAGGGATTGTAATCATAAAAGGAAAGAGATATAAAATGATAGTTTAAGGGGATGACTGTATCAAGTATGGGTTGGTTTTGTTTGTTTTTTTTAATGATTGGAGAAAAAGGAATATATTTGTAGGCAGCAAAAAAACATCCACCAGACAGGAAGAGGTTAAAGGCTATTTATGGGGTGGGGATGATAAAGAGGATAATTGCTTGAATTGGGATAAAACAGACTTAAGGTTGCATGTAGAGTGATTTGCTTTGGTGGGAAAAAGAACCACTTCTTTATATGGTGAAAGAGGAAATAGTGGCAGAACATATCTGATTTATGTGAGATGAGGAAAAGAAAAAAAATAGAGATCTTGGTGAATACTATTTTCTTTCTCTTTTTTTTCTTATGGTTTTCCCCTTTTGTTCTGATTCTTTCACAACATGACTAATGTGGAAATATATTTAATATGATTGTACATGTATAAGCTATGTTAGATTGCTTGCTGATTTGGGGAGGGGGAAAGGGAAAATTTAGACCTCGAAATCTTATAAAAGTGAATATTGACTAGTAAAAATAAATTAATTTAAAAAATGATGGCCTAAAAAAGATTGCAATATGATAAAGAATTATTTCTCTGTCATTCTAACATAATTTTATCTATAAGGTACATTGTCAGAATCCTCACAATTGTTCAGTTTTTCTCTGAAGCTTGAATTTATGCTGTAGCATAAAAGTAAAATTTAGGTTTTTACTACTAGAATTTCTGCATTGTAGTAAGTATATATTTGGCAACAGTTACCAACCACATGAGCTCAGAGAGGAGAATTTTGCCAATAACAAAAGGATAGAAACTATCCTCTTTTCTGCTTCCCCCATTTTATTGAGTGGAACCGGGTATTTCAGGATGAGGGTGGGGGAAGAAATGATTTTATCTTACTCTTTTTGAGAAAAAGTTAGACTTGCCCTTCCATTAGCAAGTTTAGAAAAACGATGTAGAATCTATCCATGAAATTCCTTAACATTATATTGTGTATGTGTATATATGTATAAACATTAACTAGTATAATACTAAGGCACAGTGTGCAGTTAGGTGATGCAATAGATAAGAGTCCTAAGTTCAAATCTGGCCTCAAGACACTTACTAGCTTAACTTTGTGACTGGGTAAATCACTTAAACTGTTTGCCTCTATTTCCTCATCTGTAAAATGAACTGGAGAAGGACATGATAAACCACTCCAGTATCTTTGCCAAGAAAACCCCAAATGGGGTCACAAATTGAACATGATTGAAAACTACAGAACAACAGCTAGATGTAGCAAGGCAACAAGCATTTATTAATAAGCTTTACTATGTTTTAGGCACAGTGCTAAGTGCTATGAATACAAATATAAGGGAAAAGAAAGACAATTTTTTTTCCCTCAAGCACTTTTGCATTCTAATGTAGCAGAAGACAAACACATAAAAGGGAGCTGAAAAGTGGCTGTGGGAAGGTATTTGGAGAGAGGATCAGAACAATATTGAAGTCTAGAAAAATCAAAAGCAGAGTCAGGAAGAGAATGAAGGTTGGAGGTCCTGGACATTTCCCCAAAACAAGGGCCCTAGCGATAGGGTACAGACTCTGGGGACCTCCTTGAACCTTCTCACTTAGCCTAGCCTGGCCCTCCATTATCTCTTACCACTGGATGGGTGGTTTGACATTTCCTTTTCTAGCTTAATTTACAAATGAGGAACAGAACCAAACAGGGTTGCATCTGAAGCCAGATTTGAACTCATGAAATTGAATCTTCCCAACTGTCAAGCTCTGTACTCCATTCATTGTACCACCTAGCTGCCTCTTCCCTCCCCTCCCCTCCTCTCTTCTCTCCAAGTAGTCAGGGGTAACAGGAGGGGGGAGGGGTTTAGGGAAGAGGTCTAGATGGGAACAGACAATGGAAGATTAGGCCAGTTTTAAGGGTAACAGATTTGGGCATAGGTATTTTGATTGGATCAAGGGTGGGAAATACTTAGAGGCAACTGGACAAGTGGGAAGGAGAGTTCAAGGGGGTTTCCTGAGCCTGTACTCCATCATTAAAATAAAGCAACTGCAAGGGGGTTATTGATATCAAGAAAAATCTCATATGACCAAAAATGTTCACAGTAGTGAGACAAATGAAAAGCCTGAGAGACAGAGGTTCTGGGTACTTAACAATCAATGTATCAGACTATCAAATATCATGGGTCTCTCTTAGTAACCAAAGAGGACCATGGAGCTTATCAAATACTTAAATACCTTTGGAAAAAGTGGGTGTCCTCGACAGGGGACATCAACCCTGATCTGTGATCAATCAATGGATGGGTGCTCCTTTTTGAATGAGGGGGTGCACTAAAAGTCTTCAGCTACTTCTGTTGAAATGGTGATTTATCATGAGACTCAGGCCTCCAGCATCTCTAAGCACCCAAGAAAAAAGAATCCATTTCCAGTGGAGCTGGGATTGGGGGGTGGGGGTTTCAAGGTTGTGAACCTAAAGTTTTTAAGGTTGCAAATTCCCCTAGATTAGATCCTCTTTACACTTTAATTAGAAATAAACTCTCCTAGCTGGGTGCTGT